>NC_138342.1:137214053-138414053 GCF_046562875.1 Panthera onca | reverse complement strand
TTTCTCCCCACTCACTGCCTCTCCATATCCTCCTATTCACATCCCTTGAGAGCCACAGGCATTTCAAGCTCTTTTCCCACTGTTTTTCTGCCTTCTTTCCCCAGACAACCACACAGGACATGGTGCATGGTGTTCTTGTGATTAGATAATAAAGGGCACAAGCACACACAGAAAGACTTAAAGAAATAAAGTAAAAGAGGAAAAAAAATGAGCACAACAAACACTGGATTTGGGAGTCTGATAGGCATCCAGCCCCCATCTTTTGAGTTGAGTGATTTATGTACGATCATTCTCTGAGTCTCGGATTCTGCTTCTGATAATTATGTATTACTTAGGACAATTAACACATAATATGTGTAACACCACCTTGTATATTTCCTACATATAGTCAGTTTTTAATTATACTCTGGTATCCACATTAGGGAATACAACTCATTAATTAGGGATTAGCTTAAAAAATTATTTTACTAAGATTTAAAAGTTGAGCTACTTATTCCCTTAACCCTTTGGTTATACATTGACAGTGTTAATTTCCATATTATAATATTGTTTACATATATTCCTGGCAAAAGATTGAAATCTTGCAGACAAATCATGTGTTTTTATCTGTTTTCCTTACTTAATAGTTCCCTTACCTTATAATTCCAGATATTTAATACACGCTCAATAATGTACTTGACAAGTGGTAATTGCACTATACTTGTATGATGTAGCTGGCTTAATTCCTTTATGAAGTCTTTTTATATGTATTCTCCTGTATATAAAACATATTGTTATTATTTTTAAATTTTGTAAAACTTAGGACAAAGTGAATTTTGAATACTAAAAAGAAATAAATAAATGGAAATATAGTTATCAATATGAAATACCTATACCAAGTAGGAAATAGGAAATAAATATAAAATATAAAGCATGTGCATTTGATACAGAGTTTTGGGTTCTCTGTTAGCAGAATGACAACACAGTTTATGAAACACTTGAATGCTTTTGGAATAATTTGGCATGCCTCCAAAGCATGAAAGTAGGAAGGAAAGCAGTTTAATTAGGACAAGCTAAGAGAACTGCTTGACTGTGTAATCGGAAAGCACTGTACCAAAACTGAAATTGGAGTTTACAAGTTGCATTTGCCTTCTGTTTTCAGCAAATGGCAGCGAGGTTCATATAAGCAATGTGCGCTATGAAGATACAGGAGCATACACTTGTATCGCAAAGAATGAAGCAGGAGTGGATGAAGACATCTCTTCTCTTTTCGTGGAAGATTCTGCCAGAAAGACCCGTATGTATCGAACACTCGCCCTCACAAAGCGCGACTGGCTATAGAGCAGGGCTTTTCTGCAGCAGTCTCTGGTTACTGCCACCTTAAGAGCTCACTGCCCTGCCACCAACATCAATCCCTGGGCTGTTTTCTCCATTTAGTGCTAGAAATGCTTTGCCATCACTGCCCACGTTTCCCGATTGTATCATGAAGTAATGGGGAAAAATGTACCATTCATTCTTTTTTAAAACAAAACAAAACAAAACAACAACAACAACAACAACAACAAACTATTACGTAGCGAAAGAGATATGGATAGAGTGGGGATGCTCAAGATGGATTTTTAGTTATAGCTAAATTGCTTGGAACTCCAAGTACCATGATTTATCAAATGTGCTCTCTATGAGAAAAGTCACGGACACTTTGTTCCCCCAGTCCGCATATGCCACAGGATGGTTGTTTTAAGATTGGGTCTGGATGTACTTGGAATGACTATTACCCTTGCTCTTCAATCTGATTTGTTAGATGCATTTACAAATCTAATTATTCTAATTTGTTGCAGGGCCCCTGATACTTGGAGGACTCTAGTTTGGCATGCCTATTTCTCAATCGAGTTCTTGAACAAGGTTAAAGCATTGTCTCAGGAATCTTATTTCTCTTTAAATCAACGAGTATATGTAGATATTGGTGGATCCAAGGGGGGAGAAAGATCTTATGCAAGTCCTGACTACTAGTATATCTTTATCTATATTTGGTCTCACTAGTTCAACCGTCATTGCAAGCAAATATTTAAAAAGAAAATTCTTGGGTCACCTGGGTGGCTCAGTTGGTTGGGAGGCCCACTTCGGCTCAGGTCATGATCTCAGGGCTTGTGAGTTGGAGTCCCGGATCTGGGTCTGGCTCTGTGCTGACAGCTTCTGGAGCCTGGAGCCTGCTTCGGATTCTCCCTCTCACTCTACCCCTCCCCCAATCGCATTCTGTGTCTGTCTCTGTCTCAACGGTAAATAAACATTAAAAAAAGTTTTTTTAAAGAAAATTCTTAAGGTAGATAAAGATAAAAGAAAGCTAAAGTTAATGACCTGGATAAGGTCCAGCATAACTTCTCTATGCCTTTTATATATTTCTGCTAAATATCAATTTGCAATCCACTTTCTCTTTAAAAATAATTTAGGTGACAAGTAATTGAATACTTTAGTTTTCTTTGTTCTTTATGATGAAAGTTGTAAGACAGAGTTTAATTTCAATTCTCTATTCTGATTTTCTTTTAATGTTAGTCAAGTATTTTTCAATATGTTTCCCTAGTTACAACATTAAAATACTAGCTACTATTCCTTTAATCAGTGAACCACTTACTATTTAGCAGCATGTAACTTTGAGAAAAATTTTAGGGGAAGATTTAATATAATTTTATTCATAGATTCAGTCACATGAATGTATTTGCTTAATTATAAACAGTTTTCTGAAATCATGTTTTTACTTTAAGCTCTTAGAGGTCAAAATAATACATTTTAAATAAATTTTTGAGATTATATGTTAACATCCTATTAAAATCAGAAGTAGCATTTGTAAGTTATAGCAATGCAGGCCTTACTATATCTATATTTATAGAACTTTCAAATTCATCCCATAAGTAACAATATAAATAAAAGATTCAAAGGGTTTTGTTCCTAAGTCTGGATATAATTATTTATAGGTGTTCCTTCTATATTTAATTATGTAACATTTTCAAGGATAAAGAGAGAAAACTACCAGATTTTATTTTTTAATTTAATTAATTCATTTATTCTGTTAGGAACACAGCATAAATTCTCTACCCTCTTAAATTTTTAAATGCTCCACATTTTATTGTTAACTATAGGCACTAGGTTGTACAACAGATCTCCAGAACTTGTTTGTCTTGTATAACTGTGACTTTGTACACATTGAACAACTTTCATTTTTCCCTCCTCCGCATCAACTGACAGCCACCATTCCATTGTGTTTCTATGACTTTTGACTCTTTGATAACTCATATAATGCAATTACACAGTCTTGGTCTTTGTGACTGGCTTGTTTCAATTAGCATAATGTCTTTCAGGTCTATTCATATTGTCACAAAGGATAGGATTTCCTTCTTTCTAAGGTGGAATAATATTCTATTGTATGTATACACAACATTTTCTTTATCCATTCATTTTGTCAAAAGATATTTATTTGAGTTGTTTCCATACATTGGCTATTGTGAATGATGCTGCAATGAATATGTGAGTGCAGGTATTTCTTTGATCCTGATTTCAATTCTTTTGGATATGTATACCCAGGAGTTGGATTACTGGATCATATGATAGTTCCATTTTTAATTTCTGAGAACTTCTATGTTTTTCATAATAACTGCACCATTTTTCGGTCCCATGAATGTGCAGGGCACATTCCAATTTCTCCCCATCCTTGCCAATACTTCTATCTTTTGTTACTGTAATAATAACCATCCCAACAAGTGTGAGATAGCTCATTGTAGTTTTGATTTGCATTTTTGATTAGTTATGTAGAATACCTTTTCATAAACCTATTAGCCATTCTTATATCTTTTTGGAGACATTCAAGGCCTTTGCCCATTTTTTTTTTTACTTAGTTGTTTTTTTTTTTTTTTTTAAGTTGAGTTACTGAAGTTCCTTATATATGTTGGAAATTAAACACTTATCAGATAATATGATATGAGCTGAAAATATTTTCTCCCATATCTTAGGTTGCCTTTTCACTTTCTTGATTGTTTCCTTTACTGTGCAGAAACTTTTTAGTTTGATATAGTCCAACTTGTCTATTTTTGTTTTTGTTGCCTGTGTTTTTGATAAAGTTATAGGCCAATATCCTGATGAACATAGATGCAGAATTCCTCAACAAAATATTAGCAAACTGATTCTAACAACACACTAACAAAAGCATACACCATGATCGTGTGGGATTCATCCTTGGAATGCAAGAATGGTTCAACATATGCAGATAAAATTGTGATTTGCACATTAAAAAAAAGAATGAAGAAATGAGTAAAAAATCACTTGATCATCAAATAGATGCAGATAAAATATTTGACACATTCATACTAGAAATGCTCAACAAATGACACATGGAAAGAACATACCTCGACATAATAAGGGCTATATATGACAAGCCCACAGCTAGCATCATGCTCAATGAAAAAAAAAATGGAAATCTTTCTCTCTCAGCTCAAGAACAAGACAAAGATGCCCAGTCTCACCATTTCAATCCAACATATCACTACAAATCCTAGCCACAGAAATTAGACAAGCAAAGGGAAAAAAAGTATTCAAATCATAAAGGGAGAAGTAAAATAGTCTATTTGCAGATGATATAAACTTTTAAATAAAAACCCCTACAAAGACTCCACAAACAATCTGTTAGAACTAATGAACATATTCAGTAAAGTTTCAGTGTACAAAATCAACATGCAAAAATCTGTTATGTTTCTATAAATTAAAATGAGATATCTGAAAGGCAATTAAGAAATCAATCCCATTTATAATAGCATCAAGAAGAATAATGTACTTGGGAATAAACTTAATCAAGGAGGTAAAAGACTGTACACTAAAAACTATTATACATTAATGAAAGAAATTGAAGACACAAATAAATGGAAAGATATTTTATGTTCATGGTTTAGAAGAACAAACATTATTAAAATGCTAATATTATCCAAAGAAATCTATGATTCAACACTGTTTCCATAAAAAACACAATGGATTTATTTTTTTTCAGAAATAGAAAAAAAACTAAAATTCATATAGGACAACAAAAGATCTGGAGTAACCAAAGTGATCCTGAGAAAGAACAAATCTGGAGGCATTGTACTTCCTGATTTCATAATGTACATAAAGCTATAGTAAATAAAATAATATGATACTTGTATAAAGACAGATACTTAGACAAATGGAACAGAACAGAGGACCCAAAAGTAAATCCATGAATGTACAGTTAATTGAATTCCAACAAGAGGACCAGAGTATACATTGGAGAGAGGGTAGTCTTTTCAAAAAATGATTCTGGGAAACTGAATGTCCATATGTAAAAGGATGAAACTGGATCTCAATCTTACACTATATACAAAAGCAACTCAAAATGGATTAAAGATTTAAACATAAGACCTGAAAGTGTAAAACTTATATGTTTCATTACATTGATCTTGACAATGAAAATAATGGATTTTGACTGTAACCCTGAAGTTTCAAACATTGCTAATTCATGTTTATATTCTACTCTTTTATAGGATACAATCCAGTTTCTTTGGAATAACAAATTTACCTCTCATTTAAATAAATGCCTTTAATTTTTGTGACATTTGGTTTCCAAAAACTTGCTGTACTGGTTATATATATATTGTACTGGTTATATATATATATATATATATATATATATATATATATATATGGAGAGAGAGAGAGAGAGAGGCAGAGACAGAGAGAGAGATGTGAATGCATCCATTTTAGAAATTTATGCACATAATTAAAATCAGAATAACACTAAATGAGTAAAATGAGAATATTAGGAGCTACAGAAAAGAAGAAATAGAAAATGTAAGAATGTCTATGTGGAATAAGACAGTTTTCCTGGGGATGTGTCCTATTACTCAGTAAAACTGTCAGAATCCTGTATAACAAAAACAATATCCAAATCAAGTGGAGATCACATTAGAGAAGTCTATGGCCTTATGTAACCTACTTCTTAAGGATATCCTTGGGTTCTCTTCTAGTAATTCAAGGGACAAAGTCCAATATAAATTATACAATGTGTATTTGGATAGATAGTTATTTTCAAAAAAGCCAAAGGAAATAGTCACAGAGCCATCCCTGATGACTTTACTTTTCTCATTTGTACATATTAAAAAATTGTGGACTTGCCCATATTGATCAAATATAAGTTCAGAGGTCTTTTATTCCCTGCCAGTAGTGATGGGATACAATGTATCTAAAAAGGCAGATTGGTATAGTAGAAGAGCATGAATTTGGGCATTAGACAGGAGTTAGAATCATTGCCCTACCCCATGATAGTTCTGTGATTTGGAGCTATTACAAAACCTCTCTGAGCTTTAATTTATCTATTTGTAATATGGAATGAATACTACTAACTCACTAAGGGCTTTCTTTGTAGACATTATAAAGCATTCTCCATAGTGCTAGACATAAATTTGCTCTTCCTCCAATTTATGCTTATTTTCTGAAAATAATTATTTACTCCTTGCTAGAAATATTGACAGTTATTTTTTTAATACTCTGGAGAATCTAGCAATTCTTAGAAATTAGAGTTTCTAAGATGAATGATACTTAGAGACAGATAAAAAGATTGAGGCAGAACTGAAATAGATGTAGAGATAATGAGGGATTGGGAGAGAGGACATATATTTGGACACCTATAAAATTATTTATTCAAATATAAAATACCATTATTTCATTTGGCATAAAAAACTTGTTTCAATGGATTAGAGAATACATTTTTCCTTTAATGTAGCTTTTAATATATTTTAAATAAAATACATTTTGTTGACAGAGTCCACTTTTGTCACAGAATGAAAGCAAAAGCTACATTTTATTTCTCTTTACATCAATTTATACTACTATTATATTTTAAAAATAATTCTTTAATGTTCCCTTCTTCTGTTTTCTTTTTGAAAGATGCAAGATGAGAAGTATTGAATTTCATATAGGCAGCAAGAAAAATGGGGAAAGATTTACAACTTTTGGACTAAATGACACCACACAGTCTTACTTTGTTTAGCTACAGCTTCAGAGCAATCATCCATTATTTTCTACATAATAGAGCACTCATAGCAGTATCAATCACATTTTTTTTCTTATACTACATTTCCCAGCAGGATGATACTGTTGAGTGAACAATTCATGCAAAGCATCATACGGCAAAGGAGTTTATGTTTTGCTTGTAACCTAATCTTTGAATTGGAAAACCTTGAGTTACAGTGCCCAACTTTGTCAACAAACCTCACTGGAAGTCTTCTTGTGTGACAAATTGAACTACAAAAAAGTGCTTCAAAGTAATATAATCTACAGTTGCATTAGGGATAGGGTTTGATAACTAAGATTTAATAGAGTGATATATGAGGAGGATTTAAATGTAAAGAAGAGTAGAAATGGGCCATAGGGGATTTAACAGGGAGTAAGAGATGATATGAAATATATGAGAGGGGTTTAGGCAGAGGTAAATGTTATTCATTTTAAAACATCTTGCAAGGAGCATAAGCACTTGATACATTTTCATTCCCAAGGGGAGTGAATTCCCAGATGACAATAATTCATCTGCAGGATTAAGGTAAATGAAAAGCAGTGTGAATGTAGGCTGCTACTGAAAGCTTTTAAGCTACTGGCTGCATTAAGCACTAAGCACAGATTATATCACACCTTGCTAGGATTTTAGTAAAGATCTAGCCTCTTGTAAATATTGGAATATAATGCTTGAATATAATAGTATATACAATTTTTCTTTTCATCATTGTCACGGTCAGTATTATATTTGGAAATATTGTGCCATTACAACAATCATTATTTTAGAATTCAATGAATTAGTATTGGTCAACAATTATGAAATACATCAGTTGTAAGATTCCTTTACAGGGTATTTGACATGTGTTAAACTCTACAACAAGATTACTTGAATAAACAAATTATGCAAATATATAATGTTAATGTAAATTAATGCTATTATAAAACTATAATGAGTGTAATTCACAATATACAGACTTTAGGAATATGGTAAAACGTATCCATTTGCACCTAAATATTTCAAAAGATATGTAAATGCTTAAGAAGTGTCTGCCTATTTTAGAAGGGACCTTGAGAGCATGTTTGGAGTTACAGCAGGGGAGCACAGCTACTCCTATCTCCTTGAGGAACGAAGGTCTTCCTCTATTAGAGATGATCATCCTCTTCCGCTGAGCACACAGCTTCAGAGGGACATGCAGGCCACAGTGAGGGGAGAAGGGGACATGTGCCTAACCAGCCAGATCAGCAGTCTCAAGCCTGGTAATCAGTGGGGTGACAGATGTCACAGCCAGCTTGCCTACACCTGAAACTGTGTGTAACATACTACATTGTTATGTTAACTGGAATTTAAATAAAAACCTTAAAGCAAAATGCAAAGATAAGAAAATGAAAAAAAGTAGAGAAAAGCATCTTAAAATAGGTTAGGGGCACCTGGGTGGCTCAGTCGGTCAAGCAGTTAAGCATCTAACTTCAGCTCAGGTCATGATCTCCTGGTTCTTGAGTTTGAGCCCATGTTGGGCTCTGTGCTAATAGCTCAGAGCCTGGAGCCTGCTTCAGATTCTATATCTCTGTCTTTTGCTCACACTGGCTTTCTCTCTCTCTCTTCTCTCTCTCTTTCTCTCTCTCTCAAGAATAACATTAAAATAAAATTAAAATAAAATAAAATAAAATAAAATAAAATAAAATAAAATAAAATGGCTTAAAACAGGGTCTTTTTACATACAAACACAGTTTGAATATGGTATTACAAATTTTGAAAATAGAACATATTCTGATAATATAAAACAATTAACGAACTCTCTAGTCTTCATTTACCTCCTGTTTTTATTATTTTTTAAATTTTAAGTAAGTTTCACATTCAGTGTGGGACTTGACCTCACATTTACTTCCTCTTTTTATTTTTAACTTAAAAAAATATTTATTTATTTATTTTGGGGGAGAGAGAGTGCATGTGCCCATGCAAGCAAGTGGGGGAAGGGCAGAGAGAGGGAAAGAGAGAATCCCAAGCAGCCTCCATGCTGTCAGCACAGAGCCCAATGCAGGGATGGAACAGTGAGATAATGGCCTGAGCTGAAATCAAGAGTTGGACACTTAACCAATTGAGCCACACAGGTGCCCCCTTCCTATTTTTAAAGAATGGACCAGGGGTGCCTGGGTGGCTTAGTTGGTTAAATATCCTACTCTTGTTTGTTTGTTTGTTTTATGCAAAATATATTTTGTTTATTTATTTTTTTATATAATTTATTGTCAAATTGATTTCCATACAACACCCAGTGCTCATCCCCACAGGTGCCCTCCTCAATGCCCATCAACCACTTTCCCCTTTCCCTCATGCCTCATCAACCCTCAGTTTGTTCTCAGTAACCAAGAGTCTCTTATGGTTTGCCTCCCTCCCTCTCTAACTTTTTTCCCCTCCTCCTCCCCCATGGTCTTCTGTTAAGTTTCTCAAGATCTACATATGAGTGAAAACATATGGTATCTGTCTTTCTCTGCCTGACTTATTTCTCTTAGCATAATACCTTCCAGTTCCATCCACACTGATGCAAATGGCCAGATTTCATTCTTTCTTATTGCCAAGTAGTATTCCATTGTATATATAAACCGCGTCTTCTTTATCCATTCATCAGTTGATGGACATTTAGGCTCTTTCCATAATTTGGCTATTGTTGAAAGTGATGCTATAAACATTGGGGTACAAGTGCCCCTATGCTCAGCACTCCTATATCCCTTGGGTAAATTCTTAGCAGTGCTATTGCTGGGTCATAAGGTAGTTCTATTTTTAATTTTTTGAGGAATCTCCACACTGTTTTGCAGAGTGGCTGCACCAGTTTGCATTCCCACCAACAGTGCAAGAGGGTTCCCGTTTCTCCACCTCCTCGCCAGCATCTAGTCCTCTGATTTGTTCATTTTAGCCACTCTGACCGGCATGAGGTGATATCTCAGTGTGGTTTTGATTTGTATTTCCCTGATGAGGAGTGACATTAACATCATTTCATGTGTCTGTTGGCCATCTGGATGTCTTCTTTGGAAAAGTGTCTATTCATGTCTTCTGCCCATTTCTTCACTGGATTATTTGTTTTTCAGGTGTGGAGTTCTGTGAGTTCTTTATATATTTTGGATCCTAGCCCTTTATCTGATATGTCCTTTGCAAATATCTTTTCCCATTCAGTCGGTTGCCTTTTAGTTTTGTTGATTTTTTCCTTTGCAGTACAGAAGCATTTGTGTTCAATAGTTCATTTTTACTTTTAATTCCCTTGCCTATGGAGATGTGTTGTGTTAGAAATTGCTGCAGCTGAAGTCAGAGAGGTTTTTTCCTGCTTTCTCCTCTAGGGTTTCGATGGTTTCTTGTCTCACATTCAAGTCCTTCATCCATTTTGAGTTTATTTTTGTGAATGGTGTAAGAAAGTGGTCTAGTTTCATTCTTCTGCATGTTGCTATCCAGTTCTCCCAGCACCATTTGTTAAAGAGACTGTCTTTTTTTCCAATGGATACTCTTTCCTTCTTTGTCAAAGATTAGTTGGCCATACTTTTGTGGGTCCAATTATGGGTTCTCTTTTCTATTCCATTGGTCCATGTGTCTGTTTTCGTGCCAATACCATGCTGTCTTGATGATAACGGCTTTGTAGTAGAGGCTAAAGTCTGGGATTATGATGCCCCCCACTTTGGTTTTCTTCCTCAATATTACTTTGGCTATTCAGGGTCTTTTGTGGTTCCATATAAATTTAAGGATTGTTTGTTCTAGCTTTGAGAAGGATGCTGGTGCAATTTTGATTGAGATTGCATTGAATGTATAGATTGCTTTGGGTAGTATTGATATTTTGACAATATTTATTCTTCCAATCCATGTGCATGGAATGCTTTTCCATTTCTTTGTCATCTTCAATTTCCTTCATAAGCTTTCTATAGTTTTCAGCACACAGATCTTTTACATATTTGGTTAGGTTTATTCCTATGTATTTTATGGTTCATGGTGCAATTACAAATGGTATCAGTTTCTTTATTTCTCTTTCTGTTGTTTCATTATTGGTATATAAAAATGCAACTGATTTCGGTACATTGATTTTGTACCCTGAAACTTTAGCAGACTTTTGGTGGAGTCTGTCAGGTTTTCCATGTAGAGTATCATGTGGTCTGCGAAAAGTGAAAATTGACTTCATCTTTGGAATTTTGATGACTTTTATTTCATTTTTTTGTCTGATTACTGATGCTAGGACTTCCAACACTATGTTAAACAACAGTGGTGAGAGCAGACAACCCTGTCGTGTGCCTAATCTCAGAGGGAAAGTTCTTAGTTTTTCCCTGTTGAAGATGATATTAGCTGTGGGCTTTTCATAAATGGCTTTAATGATGTTTAAGTATGTTCTTTCTACAGACTTTCTTGAGCGTTTTTATTAAGAAAGGATGCTGAATTTTGTCAAATGCTTTTTCTGCATCTATTGACAGGATTATATGGTTTTTTTCTTTTCTTTTCTTTTTTCTTTTATTACTGTCATGTATCACAGTGATTGATTTGCGAATATTGAAACCAGCCCTGAAGCCCAGGAATGAATCCCACTTGGTCATAATGAATAATTCTTTTTATATGCTGTTGAGTTCGAGTTGCTAGTATCTTGTTGAGAATATTTGCATCCATATTTATCTGGGATATTGGCCTATAGTTCTCTTTTTTTGTTGGGTCTCTGTCTAGTTTGGGAATCAAAGTAATGCTGGATTCATAGAATGAGTCTGGAGCTTTTCCTTCCTTTTCTATTTTTTGGAACAGCTTGAGAAGGCTAGGTTTATTAACTCTACTTTAAAACTCTGGTAGAATTCCCCAGGGAAGCCATCTGGTCATGGACTCTTATTTTTTGGGAGATTTTTGATAACTGATTAAATTTCTTCACTAGTTATGGGTCTATTCACATTTTCTATTTCTTTACATTTTAGTTTTCGTAGTGTGTGGGTGTTTAGGAATTTGTCCATTTCTTCCAGGTTGTCCAGTTTGTTGGCGTATAATTTTTTATAGTATTCCTTGATAATTGCTTGTATTTCTGAGGGATTGGTTGTAATAATTCCATTTTCATTCATGATTTTATCTATTTGGGTCCTCTCTCTTTTCTGTTTGAGAAGGCTGGCTACAGGTTTATCAATTTTTAAATTTTTTTCAAAAAACCAACTCTTGGTTTCATTGATCTGCTCCACTGTTTTTTTATATTCTATATTGTTTATTTCTGCTCTGATCTTTATTATTTCTCTTCTTCTGCTGGGTTTGGGGTGTGTTTGCTGTTCTGCTTCTAGTTCCTTTAGGTGTGCTGTTAGATTTTGTATTTGGGATTTTTCTTGTTTCCTGAGATAGGCCTGAATTGTAATGTATTTTCCTCTTAGGACTGCCTTTGCTGCATCCCAAAGGGTTTGGATTGTAATATTTTATTTTAATTTGTTTCCATATATTTTTTTAATATCTTCTCTAATTGCCTGGTTGATGCATTCATTCTTTAGTAGGGTGTACTTTAATCTGCATGCTTTTGGAGGTTTTCCAGACTTTTTTCTGTGGTTGATTTCAGGTTTCATAGCATTGTGATCTGAAAGTGTGAATGGTATGATCTCAATTCTTTTATATTAATTGAGGGAAGTTTTGTGACCCAGTGTGTGATCTATCTTGGAGAATGTTCCATGTGCACTCAAGAAGAAAGTATATTCTGTTGCTTTGGGATGCAGAGTTGTAAATATATCTCTCAAGTCCATCTGGTATAATGTATCATTTAGGGCCACTCTTTCTTTACTGATTCTCTGTCTAGATGATCTATCCATTGTTGTAAGTGGAGTATTAAAGTCCTCTGCAATTAACCACATTCTTATCAATAGGTTGCTTATGTTTATAATTAATTTTTTTATATATTTGGGTGCTCCTGAATTCGATGCATAGACATTTATAATTGTTAGCTCTTCCTGATGGATAGACCCTGTAATTATTATATAATGCCCATCTTCATCTCTTGTTACAGCCTTTAACTTAAAGTCTAGTGTGTCTGATATAAGTATGGCTACTCCAGCTTTCTTTTGACTTCCAGTAGCATGATAGACAGATAGAAGGTGTCCTCAGGTCTAAAATGAGTCTCTTGTAGACAACAAATAGATGGGTTTTGTTTTTTTATCCATTCCGATACCCTATGTCTTTTTATTAGAGCATTTAGTCCATTTACATTCAGTGCTGTTATTGAAAGATATAGGTTTAGATTCATTGTGTTGTCTGTAGGTTTCATGGTTGTAGTGATGTGTCTGGTCCTGTGTGGTCCTTGTAAAATTTCACTCAGAGTCCCCCTTAGGATCTCTTGTAGGGCTGGTTTAGTGGTGATGAATTCCTTCAGTTTTTGTTTGTTTGGTAAAACCTTTACCTTTCCTTCTATTCTGAATGACAGGCTTGCTGGGTAAAGGATTCTTGGCTGCATATTTTTCCTGTTCATCACATTGAAGATTTCCTGCCATTCCTTTTTGGCCTACCAAGTTTCAGGAGTTAGGTCTGCTACTACCCTTATGTGTCTACCTTTGTACGTTAAGGTCTGTTAATCCCTAGCTGCTTTCAGAATTCTCTCTTTATCCTTTTATTTTGCCAGTTTCACTATGCTATGTCATGAAGATTGATTCAAGTTACATCTGAAGAGAGTTGTGTGTGCCTCTTGGATTTCAAAGCCTGTTTCCTTCCACAGATCTGGGAAGGTCTCAGATGTTAGTTTAAGTGTAACTTCAGCCCCTTTCTCTCTCTCTTCTTCTGGAATTCCTATAATATGGATATTGTTCCATTTGATTGAATCACTTAGTTCTCTAATTCTCCCCTCATACTGCTGGATTTATTTATCTCTCATTTTCTCAGCTTCCTCTTTTTCCATAATTTTATCTTCTAATTCACCTATTCTCCCCTCTGCCTCTTCAATCCGTGATGTGGCTACCTCCATTTTATTTTGCACCTCATTTATAGCATTTTTTAATTCATCATGACTATTTTTTAGTCCCTTGATCTCTGTAGCAATAGATTCTCTGCTGTCCTCTATGCTTTTTTCAAGCCCAGCAATTAATTTTATGACTGTTATTCTAAATTCTTGTTCAGTTATATTTCTTAAATCTGCTTTGAAAAATTCTTTAACTGTCACCTCTTCTTGGAATTTCTTTTCAGGAGAATTCTTCCGTTTCATCATTTTGGCTAGTTTTCTATCCCTTATGAGTTTTAAAAGCTTGTTATGTGCTCTGCACCTGTAAGCACTGTTATATTAAAGGGGGTCATACACTGTCCAGGTCCTGACCCTTCAGGAGGTGTTTTTTGGAGAGTGTTACTTTCTCTCTGTTGTTGTGACTTTGGTTATTTTATTTCCCTATTCATAGTGATGTGTTTGGTCCCTCCATTAGATGTGCCTTGATTTGTTCCTTGAAGTAGCCCTGTGAAGGAAAGCAAAGAGAGGGACAAACAAGACATAAAAACATGAAAACACACAAATAAAACAAACCAACGAAAACAAAAAAAATGAAGAACTGAAAACAATCCAAAAGCAGAAAACCAGAAACACCAGCTACAAGTAAAGTACAGGGTGGAGGCCATGCTGATAGAGGAACGCAAAGAGAGAAATGACAAGGGCAGGGAAAAAGAAAAAAAGAAAAGAACACTGATCAGGCAGAGAGACTAAAAGGCTTAATCCAGAGAGAAAGAAAGGAAAGTAAGGAAAGAGGGGGGTGGGGGAAAGAAACGAAGATAAAGTTATCCAGACAGAGAAGCTATATGGCTTGATTATTCCAGAGAGAGAGAAAGGAATGTAAAGAAGGAGGTGTGGAACATGTATCAAGAGAATGGATTAAATATGTCTGTTTAAACAAACCAATAACCAGAGTAACCAGCCTAGAAGAGGGAAGAGATAAGGAGGAGAAATGGGGGGGGGGGGCGCATGTAGAATACATCTATATATCCAGAATTGTCCTAGAATTAATCCAGACAGTGCTGCAGTGCTGGTCTGGAGGAGCTATCCGTCTAGTTCCACAGTGTCTATCCTGCTCCAGTAGATACACAGTTACCCAGTGCAGAGGGGCATAGTTTGGTGTAGGCTGGTCCCACCTCTACTGTGGGCCCCACCTTGGTGGTGGTGGGGAGTAAAATGGTGACCTCCCCAGTCTCTTCTCCACCACCTGGTGTCCCAAATCATTCCTTTGGAGCTGTCCTCACTGTGCTGCGAGCCCAGATGAGGCAGTTTGTCCTGCTTCACTGACTCCTTTGCCCCAGGGGCTTGGCTGGGAATTAAATTCCCGCTCCATGCACCCCAGTACTGGGGAAGCATCTCCTGATATGAGGTCCTGGCTGGTTCTGTCTTGTGCTGCAGCCCTTCAGGGGAAGGGACTGGTTTCTCCTGCTGCAGACTGCGCTCATAATCTATCACTAAACCTGGAGTTGGCTCCCCACCTCCCCAGGTGTGCAAGCAGGGCAGCAGGCCCCAGTCTGAAGATGGGATCTGCAGTTAGATCCTCTAACCTGCAGTTTGAGATGGGATCCCTCTCTGTCGGGCCTGATGTTTTTTCTCTTGTCCAGATATAGTCCTATGCTTCCCCAGCCACTCTTTCTCTTCCCTTTGTCTCTCAGCAGAAGGGGATCCCTCTCCTCTATGCCTATGTGGCCCATTTTATCTCCCCCGTTCACAATCACCCACCTATGGTCTCTCAAGTTGTCCTGTTTTCTTCCTGGTAGATTCAATCTTTTTTCCTCCCAGAGTCTTGGAGTTCAAAGTCCTTTGGCTTCAGCCCTTCTTTGTTTGGGAGATGTGGGAAGTATAGATCCCCCTACTTCTCTGCCATGTTGGCCATCCTCCCCTACTCTTGGTTTTGACACAGGTCATGATCTCTCAGCTTTGTGGGTTCGAGCCCCACATCAGGCTCTGTAGCACAGGGCCTGCTTGGGATTCTCTCTCTCCCTCTCTCTCTGCCCCTCCTCAACTCATGCTGTCTGTCTCGCTCAAAATAAATAAATTTAAAAAAGAAAAGAATGGAGAAAATATCTACTTCAAAAGGGCAGTTGTATGGATTGAATGAGATCATTTATGCAGAATCTTATCAATATCTTAGATGCTAGGAAGATAACATAAATAGATGAACATAGTCCATAAACAGGTACAGATGAAGCAAGATCCAGCTGTCATCCATTAGTTATAATTTTTACACTCAACCACTGTTAGATAGGTAGAATAATTAGGAGTAAGAAAAGTCCATAGTTAAAGATAAGGAGTGCATGTGATAGTCAGAGGGAGATTTTAATCCTGATAGTTATAAGCTAAGTGCTTGAATCAAAAAGAATGATGTAAAAACAAATATTTGAGGAAAACTGAAATAAATCGATACATGAAAAATGTTAATTTTCTTTTTTAATTATTACTGAATATTATTCCATAGAAGAGCTATACTAAAAATATTTAAAGCAGAATGAACAATTCATATTTCTTTTGAAAAGTCCCCAAACCTATTTATTCAATATTTGTCACAGACTCTGGCATATTAGTAAGCTTAGTGCGAAATAAAATGCACTTAGGATAATCAGAGTCATGTCAAGGTTAGCCATGCTTGATAAGCATTTATTATTTTATGAACTTTTATTATTTATCATAAATTCTAATATTCATAGTCTCAATTTGGCCAATGACATTGTCACATCCTGTGAAGTAACTTGTTCCATAAATCTTTTCATCTGGTGACCCAGAACACGCTGAAATTATCTGCCTCGTGATTTCCACATCTGAAGGCTGTATTTTTAAAATAACACCCTTTTCAACATCATTAAATAGATCTGTGTCTAACACATTTTTGCACAATACTAGAGGCTTGCTGTCTAACAAGAATGCTACGTGATCTGAATGTCATCGAATTGACAGGTTTACAAAAATTATAAGCAATTGGGCATCTCTTTTGCCTACCAAAAAAAATAAGACTCCAAGCTTTCTTATTTTGATTTATTGCCTACATTTTGTCTGCAAGGCATTATATACCTTTACTGAAATATTCTCATATCATATTACATAATGCCAATTGCCTAATTTATTTGATGATAAATTAGGCAAGTGATGATGACATCTTATTTATATTACTTCAGGCATGTAGACTAAAAAGCTTGTATACAGTGGCAGTGCTAAGTATAACATCTCTATGAAACTTAGAAAATCTCATACTAATATTTTGTTGGTGTGTTCAGGAAAGAATGTTAGAACTCACTTTAAAACTCTGTAATTCCAGGGGCGCCTGGGTGGCTCAGTCGGTTAAGCGTCGACTTCAGCTCAGGTCACGATCTCACGGTCCGTGAGTTCAAGCCCCGCGTCGGGCTCTGGGCTGATGGCTCAGAGCCTGGAGCCTGCTTCCGATTCTGTGTCTCCCTCTTTCTCTGCCCCTCCCCCATTCATGCTCTGTCTCTCTCTGCCTCAAAAATAAATAAATGTTAAAAAAAATTAAAAAAAAAAAACAACTCTATAATTCCAAAGGTCTTAAGCTTGGTGAATCCGTTGCAAAATAACTGGGCACTTAGTTTCAAAAGGAATTTAGAATTGTCATCACTCTGTGATTTTCTTAGAGTCCTCTGATACGGAAATGCAATTGAAAAATAGTGTAAATGTGTGAAGCATTACTAAAAGAAATGGGCTCTTCACTGCAGGCTCTGGGATAAGGAGCTGCAGTGTTACCTTCTTAAAGTTTTATGAAGTCTAATTTATGCCACACATTTTTATCAACTGTCTGCAGAGCCCAGATTACACATAGTGCGTCCTATTGTCCTCTGTTTGCCCAGATACCTGAATTCTGATAGAGCTGGTTATGAGGTGAATATGACAGAAAGAGTGAGTCAGTTTAATTATTGTTCTGCATCTTTATTTGTTTTATTTTTCAACTTAGTCCACATTTCCAGACTTGTGCTGCATATGAAATGTAATATTACATATGAAATGTTTTAAATATGAAAATTCTTTAAAAGCACTTTCTTATTTCATGCAGTAAAATTATGTGTCAATTGGATATCTTTGCCCTAAATTTACTTGCTTATCTAACACATACCTTTATACTAAATTCTACTGTAAACATAATAAAATTTTTGTAAACATTCTGGTGATAGTGAAATTTTAATAGAAAATAAATTATTAGTGAATAAAATATTTGTTTTAGGAAGGGCTCTTTTTTCATTCTTTTAAATATATTTATTTATTTTTGAGAGACAGAGACAGAGTGCAAGTGGGAAAGGAACAGAGAGAGAGGGAGACCCAGAATCCAAAGCAGGCTCCAGGTTCTGAGCTGTCAGCACAGAGCCCTTTGCAGGGCTCAAATCCATGAACCACGAGTTCATGACCAGAGCTGAAGCTGGACACTTAACCAACTGAGCCACCCAGGCACACCAAAATATTTGTTTTAATTTCAAATATGTTTTAATAGGAAGTCAAAATATGTCTCTAGAGACAGTTTTGACTCAGATGACTGAGTATACTGTAGAATAAAGAGAAAGATGTGTTCTTTTCTATTTTAATTATTATAATAATATTTAACTAAAAACTGTATGTATTTATACATATATACATACTATCCATATATATTGCAACCAATATTGTACAAATTACGATTATACAAATTTATACAAATGTTAATCAGTAAATATAATGTAATTGTTTCAAAAAGCAAAATAAACGTTAGAGGAAACAGCATGATTATGTTAAAATTAAGAAGTTCTAATCATAAAAATTTGCCCCCAAGATGTAGTCAATACAAATAGTTGACAAGGACTTGTGTCATAGACAGATAGATAGATAAACAGACAGATGTTAATGAAGCAAAAAAACTAAAGCATAGTTTTAAAAAGAACTTTTCAGAGATGAGAAAAAATGAAGCAGCAGTTTATATTATGAAAAGAACGAATCCTCATTAGTTATCAAGGAAACGTAGCTTATAACTACAGAGAAATGCTACTTTGTATGCACTAGAATGCCAAATGTTAAAAAGCTACATAATAATAAGATTAGGAAAAATAGGAATCATTATACCTGATTTGTACTAATGTCAATTTTACCACCATTTGGAAAGCTCTTTGGCATTGTCTATTAGAGCTGATTTCACATATACCTAGGGAGGCAGCAATCACATGCATTAAAGAAACATTGAATTGCCATACATTCAGAAGTTATTTAGGAAGAAGTGCCTGGGTGGCTCAGTCAGTTAAGTGTCCGACTCTTGATTTGGCTCAGGTCAGGATCTGACGGTGCTTAGGATCAATTCTTACATTTGGCTCTATGCTGACAGTGTGGAGCTTGATTGGGATTCTCTCTGTCTCTCTTTCTTTCTGCCCTTTGATCCCCCCTCTCTCATTCTCTTAAAATAAATAAACATTTAAAAAAAAATTAAAAAAAGAGAATCTATTTAGGAAAAACCTTCCATGTAATTGATATTCTGCTACAATTTGTAATTTCTTTTAAATCTGCCTTTTAATTCCATCCATATTTCCATGGCAACTGAACTAAATTTAATTCAAATGCTTTTTACAATGGCTATAATTTAAATGTGTGTGAAGCTAGTTACCTTCCCGCTTGCATGAACACCGCATCAGTATTACTTCAAACTTATCTGTTCATTTCTTAATTGGCTATTAGAAAAGGGACATTGACAAAATTTACCATGAATAAGAGGTTTCATTGTGGAGAACAAAAAAATCTACAGGGACAATAGGTTTGTTCCCTCATGTTTTCACTTATTACATATTTACTGAGGTAAAAACAAACACAAAAACAAACATGTCGCTGGCATATGGTTAACACAGAATAAGACTGTTCTCTACTTTCAGAAAGGTATAGTTAAGTACAAGTAGAAGTAAAGAATCTATAATGCATGGTGGAATAAAATAATTGCTGCACTAGACATATAAGCCAGGTATGAAAGGATCACAGACACAGAAGCAACAAATTCCAACCGAGTTACATAGTGTAGCCTTTCTTTATAGAGGTGATGACATTTGAGCTGGTATTTGGTGGCTCTAGTGATCCTTACATAGCTGGAGACTTAAAAGTATGTCAAACTCAGGGAATAATCATAAAGTACATGGTAGGTTTCATGAACTAGGTGTAGTATATGATCATAAAAATGTTTCCTGGAATTTAAAACACACAGTGAGAACAAATTATGGGGTAGAACCAGATTTAAGGAGGCCTTGAACTTTATGAGTGGAAAAAAGTCAAATTAAGAGTGAATTACCAGGATCTTGGGTGACTCGGTTAAGTGTCCGACTTTGGCTCAGGTCATCATCTCATGGCTCGTGGATTCAAGCCCCACGTTGGGCTCTTTGTTGACAGCTCAGAGCCTGGAGCCTGCTTAGGATTCTGTGTCTCCCCCTCTCTCTGCTCTGCCTCTGTTTGCTCTCTCTCTCTCTCTCTCTCTCTCTCAAAAATAAATAAACATTAATTTTTTGTCTAAAAAAAGAGTGATTTACATGGTATATTTTTGGAAAGGTAAAAATTATCTACATATACATTATTTAGAGAGATCACAATAAACATTTTTTCTAGATTTTATTATTAAATATAGTGGAGATTTGAACATGTTTTTATTACCTGGGTAGAATTAATGAAAATTCAATTTCCCAACATAGTTTATAAGACAAATATGCTTGTATTTAATCACAAGACAGAATGTGTATGGTGCAAACTCATTACAGCATGCTGGTGACTCACGATTGTTGTGAGCATTCAAGGTGAAGTTGAATTATCTCCCTTTATCTATCTTTTGAAGAGTATTTGGCATAATGGCACTTCCCAAAAGTAGTATTACTTGGTTCATCAGCCTACTTGAATTTCTAAGAAGAAAACCAGTGCATTCATAAAGTATTATTTTTCATCATAAATAATCACATTAAAACAGTCAAGGACTAAAATTATACTTTAGGTTGTTTGTGCCTATTAATTTGCAACCATTAAATTACAGCAAAACTGACATGGGGAATATTCTATTATGATAATAGATAGAAGATAATCTACTGTCAACTTAATACTTTTGAGCCCTCTGAGCAATCTTTACTTTACAGTGATATAAATACAGTTGGTGGGATGTTGGCCAGGTAAACAACTCTGGCTAACAAACCTAATCTGAAAACATTTTATGTGATACTTTAAAAAGTGGTTGTTATGGGTCACCTGGGTAGCTCAGTTGGTTAAGCCTCCAACTTCAGCTCAGGTCATGATCTCATGGTTCGTGGGTTCAAGCCCTGCATGGGGCTCTGTGCTGACAGCTCAGAGCCTAGATCCTGCCTCAGATTCTGTTCCTCCCTCTCTCTCTGCCCCTCTCCTGCTCATGCTCTATGTGTCTCTCTCTCAAAAATAAAATAAAAACATTAAAAAAATTGAAAAGAAAATAAACAGTGGTTATTCTGCTCATTGATTTATTTTTAGAATATTATTATTTTATCCCAGACTATTGGATTTGCTTATTTTATTTTATTTTATTTTATTTTATTTTATTTTAAAGAGAGAGCATACAAGTAGGAGAGAGGGCAGAGGGAGAGAGAGAGAATCTCCAGCAGTCTCCTCATTTAGTGTGGAGCCCGTCAGGGCATTTGATCCCATGACTCTGGGATCATGGAAATCAAGAGTTGATGTTCAACAGACCGAGCCACCCAGGCACCCCTAGCCTCTTTTTTTTTTTTTTAAATATTTATTTCTGAGACAGAGATAGAGGATGAGTGGGGGAGGGGCAGAGAGAGAGGGAGACACAGAATCCAAAGCAGGCTCCAGGCTCTAAGCTGTCAGCACAGAGCCCCACGCAGGGCTCAGACTCACAAACCATGAGATCATGACCTGAGCTGAAGTCAGTCGCTCAACCGACTGAGCCACCCAGGTGCCCCACCCCTAGCCTTCTTAACACGTGCTTGCTTTATGTTTATTATTTATTTATTTATTTATTTAGATTAAGCTATTACAGACATTAACTCAATTGGAGACATTTGTAGAAATAAAATTTTAATGATCTAGTGTTGTAAAATACTTACCATATGTCCAGCACATAACTTAAAAAAAAAGAGTGATTTACATGGTATATTTTTGCAAAGGTAAAAATTCTGTACATATACGTTATTTACAGAGCTCACCATAAGCATTTTTTCTAGATTTTATTATTAAATATAGTAGATGTTTGAGCATATTTTTATTACCTGGGTAGAATTAATGAAAATTCATTAATTTGAATTAATGAACACTCAATAGGTGTTTTTTCTGATTATCGTTATTGTTATTATTTGGGTTCAACAATTATTAGCTTTAAATTTTTTCTTGGGGCGCCTGGGTGGCTCAGTAGGTTAAGCGTCCGACTTCGGCTCAGGTCATGATCTCGCGGTCTGAGTTTGAGCCCCGAGTCAGGCTCTGTGCTGATGGCTCAGAGCCTGGAGCCTGTTTCAGATTCTGTGTCTCCCTCTCTCTATCTGACCCTCCCCCATTCATGCTCTGTCTCTCTCTGTCTCAAAAATTAATAAACGTTAAAAAAAAATAAAAAAAAAGAAACTGATTTACATTAAAAAAATAAAAAATAATAAATTTTTTCTTAAATATACTGAACAATGTATAAAAATGAAATTGGGTGAAAACGGATAAAAGTGATAGTACCATAAGCTTGGTATGGGACTATTGAAGAAAGAATCACAAACTAGATATCATAGGTGTATATTTAGTAGCAAAATATTTTGAAGTTCAGATATATTTAGAAATTGCTTACATTTTTATTAACAGGTGTGGCAAGTGGCTATTCGTTTACTCTTGTGTCTTACATAGTCTATCACTTTCCTCTGAAGCTAAATTCTGTTTTTGAATCCCATCAGAACATTTTATCTTCCAGTTTGAAAACATGCCCCTAGAACATCTAATTTCAGAGTTTTATTCAAATCTGATAATTATCCGTGGCTTTGCCTTCTTGTAGAGTGTGGAAAGAAAAATAAGTTTCATAAGGAACGTTAGTAAAAAAAAAATTAAATATATATGAAAATGTTTTTATATCATATTCTCAAAATCATGCCTCACCACACTTTATTTTCAAGAGTGAGCGATAGTTAAAGGTTACACTTGTGCGGAGTAACTGCGATATCAGAAGGCTTCAGCTGAAAATGCTCTCACGTTTCGGTGCCAACGCACATTCTTACCGCAGCCACGGGTGGTTACACCGCTGCTACTTGGCCTAGTTTTTTTGCTCTCCCTGTGACTTCTCTGCTGAGCATCTCTGACCCCATTCCCTTTTCTCTATGCCAGTAATTGCAGCTGCTAAGGTATCACTGATTTCTGTTGTTAGTTGGGCCCTTTTTCAGCATCGACAATGGAAGGAAGAGCACCTGGCATTGTTCTCTCTTAAGGAAACAGAATCTTTGTGGTGTAATGGTAGAGATGGGAAAGAAGAGGAGAGGGGAAAGATAGGGCTTTGGGGAGAAGAGACCAGTTTATACCTGTTAGGATTTTCCAACATTTGTTTCTCCATTGTAACAGTTAAGCAGTGATCCTGCCCCCAGAAGTAACAGTAATGTTTCAAATAGAGAAAATAATCTGCGTTCCAATGAGATGGCTTTACAAATTCCTAATCTTGATTTGTAGTGGTAGGGCACATTTTTGCTTCCTTTACCCAGTCTTTGACATTGATGTCACTTCTTCAGGCTTTAATTTCCCCTTCTCATGTGATGATAAAGAATTGTGGTTCTCAAGCTTATTTGCAGGCATTTAAAACAATAATGATAATATCTCAATAGAGAAGATATTAGGCTCTAGGCCGCCTGGGTGGCTCAGTGGGTTAAGTGACTGACTTCAGTTCAGGTTAAGATTTTGCAGTTTACGAGTTCATGAGTTCGAGCCCTGCGTTGGGCTCTGTGCTGACAGCTCAGAGCCTGGAGCCTGCTTTGGATTCTGTGTCTCCCTGTCTCTCGGCCCCTCCCCTGGCTTGAGCTCTATCTCTCTTTCAAAAATAAACATTAAAAAGATTTAAAAAAAGAGAGAGAGAAGTTATTACGTTCTTGGAAGGTTAGAGATTTAAAATCAAGTGAGATTATGATCAGGGGTTTTAATGGAACAATGTAAGAAGCATGTTAGTTAATCTAGAAAAAAAAACTGGATGACTAGAGACATTTTTCTGGTTTCATTATATTTTCCTCTTTATATAAACTATTGAACTGATTTTTAGTTTGTCATATTTAAAACACCATATTTCACTTAGATCATCTAAATGATGTTTCAAAAACAGGTAAGTAAATTCCAAATTCTAATAATTAGAAGGGTATCTATGGAGAATTTTAGTAAAACATAGACTAGTCAGTGGCAATACCATGAAGAGCTGAGAACAAAATCTAGAGTTTATGATGTAATTTTAGGCAGAAGCTGCCATTCCCTTTCCATTAATGCAAGCCAAACAAAGAGGCTAATGTTTTTTGAGCAAGTACTACATTCATAATTAAGTCAGAGAAAGAGAAATATCCCAGGAGAACAAATGGTAAGAGAAACCTCAGGCTATAGTTTGAGTTGGCAAGTACAAAACAATCCTATTCAACAGGATGACTCAATTAACCAAGTGTACATGCAATGCACAGTTAACTTATCTTCTTGGAGTCATCAGGATACTTTCTTTTTTTTTTTTTTGAGTTTATTTGTTTATTTTTTGGGGGGCGATGAGTACAGGAAGGGAGAGAGAAAGAATCTCAAGCAGGCTCCACACCAGCAGCGAGCAGCCTGATGTGGGGCTAGAACTAACAAACCATGAGATCATCACTTGAGCCAAACCAAGAGTCCTGTGCTTAACCCACTGAGCCACTCAGGTGTCCCAAGATACTTTTTAACTTAATATCACACACATTTCCAAGATTAGGCTGAAATTATTTTATAAAAGTTATTGTTAGTGTCTAATTTCCCAATTAATATTTTTATATCAAAATTCCTACCTCATAATGCTGATATCTGGGTTCTCTACTATGAAATTGTACAAAAGCTAAGATATATTTAAAATACTTTGGGGAAAATGAATTCAGTTCTAGAGTTAGTCATCCTTTCGGTCCCACTACATGTGACCTTATTGTTATAGAATGGGAATGTAACAGATTGAAAATATCACATTTTAATTTTGTAACAGAGTGCTAAGCCTGGTGCCAATTGTGTCTGTGAGAAAATCCAAACAATATGAAATTCACTTTAATCAACATTTCACGGGTGTCTGGGTGGCTCAGTAGGTTAAACCTCCAACTTCGGCTCAGGTCATGATCTCATGGTCGGCAGGTTCAAGCCTCCCATCAGGCTCTGTGCTGACAGCTCAAAGCCTGGAGCCTGCTTGGGATTCTGTGTCTCCCTCTCTCTCTCTGCCCCTCCCCCACTCATGCTCTGTCTCTCTTTCTCTCTCAAAAATAAATAAACATTAAAAGAATTTACAAAAAGACTTAAAATACTTGAAGGTATTGTAAGAGACAAATTTGAGTTTATTTCAGAACTTGTCATTGGCCTGCTAAGGTTTTTAATATTTGGTCTTTGACAAAGAATGTCTTTTTTTTTTTCAATATATGAAATTTATTGTCAAATTGGTTTCCATACAACACCCAGTGCTCATCCCAAAAGGTGCCCTCCTCAATACCCATCCCCCACCCTCCCCTCCCTCCCACCCCCCATCAACCCTCAGTTTGTTCTCAGTTTTTAACAGTCTCTTATGCTTTGGCTCTCTCCCACTCTAACCTCTTTTTTTTTTTCCTTCCCCTCCCCCCATGGGTTTCTGTTAAGTTTCTCAGGATCCACATAAGAGTGAAAACATATGGTATCTGTCTTTCTCTGTATGGCTTATTTCACTTAGCATCACACTCTCCAGTTCCATCCACGTTGCTACAAAGGGCCATATTTCATTCTTTCTCATTGCCATGTAGTACTCCATTGTGTATATAAACCAAGAATGTCTTTTTTTTAACGTTCATTCATTTTTTGATAGAGAGAGACAGAGCATGAGTGGGGGAGGGGCAGAGAAGGAGACACAGAATCTGAAGCAGGCTCCAGGCTCTGAACTGACAGCACAGAAGGGGTATGTGAAATAATGTGTTTCTCAACACTGTGTACACACAAACATCATATTATTTCTCCTTATTAAAAAGCAATATATATGCTAATTATTACTGCAAGTTGCTTCACATTTGAGACACAATATAAAGTTGCTATCTTTAAAGATATGTTTAGAGAAAAATATATATGTACATATGCATATAAACATATCTGTGGTGTGTGTGCATACACGTGTGTGTCTGAGTATGTGCCAATCACTGTTGTAAGCAATTTAAAATTTTAGCTCATGGAATTTTCCTAAAATCTTTATAATATCTAATTTTTCTTGTTTCATTCAATTTCTATAGAAGT
Organism: Panthera onca; assembly: GCF_046562875.1. Taxonomy (NCBI): domain Eukaryota; kingdom Metazoa; phylum Chordata; class Mammalia; order Carnivora; family Felidae; genus Panthera; species Panthera onca. The sequence goes on along the minus strand of NC_138342.1, from coordinate 138,387,675 downwards.
CTGTTCTTTTTTTCTTTATTGGGGGAGGGGCAGAGAGAGAGGGAGACAGAGAATCCCAAGCAGGCTCTGCACTGTAAGCTCAGAGCCCGATGCAGCGATGGAACCCATGAACAGTGAGATCATGATCTGAGCAGAAACCAAGAGTCAGACTTGAACTCAACCACTTGAGCCATCCAGGTACCCCTAGAAATCTGTTCTAGGAAGAAGTAACCCCCTGTTAATTTATGTTAATTTACCCTCTGTTGTTTTATGAGACATTATGTCATTTTCTACATGAACACTTTCTCAGATAGTGTAAAGTCCAATATTTTTTTTTCCTTTTTGTTTTGTGACTACTGGAAATTTCAGGTGCTAAATTTATGGCCTACTACAGTGGTTATTCATTTGGGTGTCTGATGCCTTTTATTGCACTGCTACTAATCTGTTTATAATATCTTTAAAGATGAGCAATTTTAACTGAATTATAAACTAAGCATTGACCCAGAATTCATAAATATCAAGATATTTAATGTATTTGAGGGTTGTAATTATAATTTTAATTAATCTCATGAAATATTTACCTAAAATCTTTATTTTATTGATAAATAATGTTTTTAAAGTAGTCAATTTCCTTCAAAGATTCCATATCTCTTATTTTACTTACTCTATATTTAAATATAATTATATTTGTGTGTTAACATATGAATGTAAATATACTAAACAGACATTTAAATATCAAATAGTGAAAAGTTCAATATATGAGAGAAGTGATAAAAGTGATAGAAATAATACTCTTATAAAAATTATTGTGCATTGCAATAGCTTTAAAGTCTACCATCTTTCATTGTTTCCTATGCATAAGGCTAATTAATATGCAAATAGTCTATTTCTCTAATTAATTTGTTTTCTCAGATGATAATAAGAGAGACTCTCTGATAGTCCTAATGATACGCTAGGATATGCTTTTATGCAAGGTTTTGTTTTGGCAGCATTTCTATTAATTTAATTTCTATAGGTATGATTATCTCGAGTTTTACCTAGGAGATATGGGATATATATAAATACATTTATTGTATATATACAACTATATAATCAAGATCTATTGAACAATTCATTATGTGCCATGTGATATTTAACAAATATTATAATCACTTTATTTTATTTTGTAATTCTCTAATTAACCATTTGGTATATTTTCTAGGTGAGAAAGTTAAAGCAAAAGAGGAAGTAACTTTGCTTGCCATATACTTGAAATGGTAGGGTATATAAGTAAGTTAGAAGGCAAAGATTTTCCCATACATACCCATAGCTAATCACCACAATTGTTTAATAATGTCATTGTTTCTTGTTTATCATGTAAAGATGACAATCAATCATTTGTGTGAAGAATTATCAAAATCAAGTCACTTCCTGACAATGGTGGGCTTAGAATTTCTCTTAAGAGAAGCTCAGGTGTTGGCAGTCTGGATGGGAGGATGTTAGCTAGAAAATTTTTCTTGAAGTTGTGTTTGTTAGTAAGCAGCCTGTTACACTAACATTGTGTGGTATCTGAGATGGTCCAAATGATCCTCCTCTGCTGTTATACACACCCTTATATAATTTTCCATTGAAATAGATCAGTTCTCTATCACATATAGAGTAGGGTGGAGGTGGAGGTATATAATTTCTGGAGCCAGTTCAAAAAGGGCATTTGGGCTTCTGCCTTGCTCTCTTGGATCACTCACTCAGTTGGAGGAAGCCAACTGTCAGTATGTGAGGACATGTAAGCAGCCTTGGGGAGAGTCGCATAAGTGGTGAATTGAGGCTTTCTGCCAACAGCTAGCACAAAATTGCCAGCCATGTAAGTGAGCCACCCAGAAGTGGATCTTCCAATCTAAGTCAAGCTTTCAGACGACTAGAGCCTCATGAGATATCCCAAATCAGAACTCTCTTAGACAAGTCTCCACCACAGATACCATAAATGTGTTGTTGTTGTTGTTGTTGTGGTTGTTGTTGTTTTAAGCCACTAAGTCTGAGATAATTTTTTAACACATCATGTGATAACTACTATAGATATAAGCTTACTTGATTTGGCATTGGAAGGAAAGATGGATATAGTTTTTTTTGTTGTTGTTGTTAAGTGTATTTATTTATTTATCTAAGTAATCTCTACATCCAACTTGGGGCTCGAACTCAGGACCTCGAGATCAAGAGTCACAGGCTCTTCTGACTGAGCCAGCCATGTGCCCTAGAAATATGGATATAATTTTTATTTGTTTTGTGTCGTGGCTTTAATCTTTTGACAGGGGAACAGTTCTTACATTGCCTTGGTTTCAATCAGACTACTTGGTTGCCAGAGTAAGTTCTATTTGGTTAAGTATAGGTTATTTTTAAAGTGATGTGATTGTTAAACTGGCAATGTGAAGCAATGAGGGATGTATCCATATTCAAAATCCAGAAACTGATATCCTAGACACCTGCTGACTCTCTTCCTCTCCCATGGGAGAGTCCCACTCTGAGTTCTCTTCAGTCTCACAAATTATCAGGGGCTCTGAATCTACATAATGGTGCCTTTTGCTCTGCATTCTTATAATTCTGGTTCTCTGTGTTCTTCATTTTTTAACATGATTTCTTGATTCAAATTAGTCCTGAAAAGAATCTGATCATCTCATTTCATCAGCTTATATAAATTAAGACCATAGATTCCTGGCCAGTTTCTGAGTCATATTCCCCAATGTAAGTTGGACACTATATAGCCTACTTAGTTAATGTGAGACACTAGGTTGGGAAGCTGTGTAGTCAGTGGGGAGAATCATCTTCAATCAGTGCCCAGCAAGTGACAGTTTTACTTAAAAGTGGCTTTGAATTTGGCACATGGCAGGCAATGTACTTGACATATCTTACATAGCTTTCCTTCCTAAAAATAGTATATTTTAAATGTCTCATTTCATTCTCCATATGCACTTTCAAAGAAATTCCAGCTTACCATAATACTAACTATACATTTTTAGATACATTAAATTTTTATCTACATTTTCTTTTAACGTTACCCTTTTTCGTTTGCCTTCTGAAGTTAAGGCAATTTCTTAAATGCAAAAGGAGAAGCAGTCAATAAGACATCTAACTAAAATACTATCTTTCCGTAAATGCAGTTTATAAAAATATGTTTTCCACTGATGAAAACCTTACACTTTCAAAGACAAAGACGAACAAAAACTTATTTAATGAAAAGCCAACCAGTTTACATATGAGTAGCCAAGCAAAATTAGCTGTTTAGTACTATGATATGCTGCTATGTAGTTAATCACCTTATTACTATTACTTATATAATATTCAAATCTCCCACACATATTTCCACAAACAGGTAGCATATTTAATATGAGATTCATCACTTTGAATATAATTGCAAGTCGCTAATATAAAATGAGGCAATTTATTTAAAAAAGGCATTGGGGCACCTGGGTGGCTCAGTCAGTTAAGCATCCAAATAAGCATCCAAATAAGCTCCAAATAAGTGAAGCATCCAAATAAGCTCAGGTTATGATCTCACGGTTTGTGGATTAGTGTCAGGCACGGTGCTGACGGTGCAGAGCTTGCTTGGGATTCTCATTCTCTCCCCTCTGTCCCTCCTCCACTTGTGCTTTCTCTCTCTCTCAAAATAAATAAACTTAAAAAAATTTTAAAAAGGTATTAATAAATGATTCTGTTACTAGTGTTCAAGCATCTCTTCCATTGAACCACATTTTCATTATAAGACATATGCTATCTTCAGAAAGAGTTTTGCATTTCATTTAAGTTATGAATAAGTGTTTAATTGCTTGGTGTCTGTAACTTTGAGGGTTTTTTGTTCAATTATAAATAAAATATTTCAGAACTGAAATTTACTTATGCTATATTAAGGGATGCATTAGATGTTTTATAGGATTCTATAAATACAGGAACAAAAAATTAAGCCCAGACTGTTGGTTCTACAGGGAAAAAAAAAAAAAGATTGTTTAAAAGAGAACTAGGGGCAAATTAAGTGAAGAATTCTGGTAAGGGTATTACTGTCATATTTAACATATGGGTAAAAATGAAGAAATTTAAAATGACCTGATGTTTGGAATGTGAGTTTAATATGATACAAGCATGTCATGGATGACCTTGTGTGCTATGCTAAGGACTTTGAGTACACACACATGCACACACACACACACACACACACACTCATACACACACGAATATGCATTATGTTTTTAAGCAAATAAATGGCATGATCAAGCCTGCATTTACTATAGGTAGCTGTTTTTATTGTGTGAAAGAGAAATTAATATGGAAAAACAAAGCCATTCCAATATGCATGCAGCTGTTAAAATATAAAACATAGAAAAGTAACATCCCAATAGAAATAATAGGTTAAAGGCATAAATAGAAGAAAATTTTCTTAAATATTTGCAAACATACTCAACATAGCTTATAATCAAAGTATTACATATTATATATAACATACATATGTTATATATACACATGTATCATATAACATATATTCATATTTGGTGAGCTTGTGCATATGTACACATACACATACATACAGTCTTAGTCTTCCTTGAGTGTGGAGGGGTGAATACTTGCATAGACTGCGTTTGGTGCTGATAACAACCATCTGGCAATTAACTTGACAGCATGCGTCAATGGCTTTAAATATCCCCATACCTCTTGTAGAAATGCATACTAATGGAGTAACTGCATAGAAGGATGGTCATCACAGTGAAAACACATCCATGCACACATACACACACACATATGCGTATCAATGTATACATACATGCATCTTTTTGACTAAGTCAATGATACTTACTGAACCTTATAACTTAAATTAGCTTCTGGTCTATGTACTAAGTTAGGATTATTGAATAATGAGCAATAGTGTTTTTTAAAGGAAGAAATCCATATGAAGGAATAGTGTATAATGATTAAAACCTTATATGTTTGAAGTCTAGGGTAGACATATGATAGATTAATATAGAGGATTTAAAATTATTTTTATATGTTGCATATTTACTGATAGTATCAGAAACACCCCCAATTCATGCACATTTATATAAAGATCAGAAAAATAATGAAAAGACATCTAGGGAAAAGAGACTTGGTTATTATATCCCTGTAATTGAGTTTAAAGTATTTTTTTAATTTAATGTGCATTCCAACTTGATACAATAACATGGAATATGTTCTAAATACACAATACCAATATATGCAAATTTTAAATTAAGTAATTGCAGAATAAATTCTATCTATAAACATTCATTCTCTTGAATTAAGAATAATATAGCTTTACATCTAGCATATCTTTAGTGAAGGTTACACTTGATTTGCTATACTTTTTATATTTTAATAAGTCATTGAGTTTTTATTTAAATTCCAGTTAACTAACGTACAGTGTAATATTAATTTCAGGTGTAGAATTTAGTGATTCATTGATATGTTATGCTTTGGGCTATTGTAAAAAGATCTCTTTTGCATTTTCTTTTTTTAAAGTTTATTTATTTTGAGAGAGAGAGTGGGGGAGAGGCAGAGAAAGGAAGAGAGAGAAAATCGTAAGCAGGTTCCCCTCATCAGTGCAGAGCCAGATGCAGGGCTCAAACTCATGAACCGTGAGATTATGACCTGAGCCAAAATCGAGAATCAGATGCTTAACCTACTGAGCCACCCAGGCACCTCTCTTTTGTGTTTTCTAATTCTTCCATAGCATAGGTTTTGGGTTATTTATCTTGTGTCTTGTCACCAAATTGAATCATCTTGCTAACTTTATGTGTACTTTGAATTCAATGTTTTGGGATTAATTTTATCTTCAAATTTTGATTATTTAATTCTCTAATTTGCACTACTAATGCAATTTATATTTGTTTCTTGACTTAATGAATTGTCTAATGAATTCACAAAAAAACTAATTTCTAATGAAAATTACAAATCACTATTTAGACTCTCAACTTGTTATCCTGATATTTTGTTAAATTTTTATTAATATAAAATATGTCTAATTTTCTTTTTTATTAAGTATAGATAATAGCAATTTAGTTAATTCTATTGTATTTACATTCTCCTTTATTTTTATTTTATTGAAGTATAATTAATGTACAATATTATATTAGTTTCAGGTATATAACATATTGATTTGACACTCTATACATCAATGCTCATTCATCACGATTAATGTGGTCACCATAAAACATTTTTGCAATATTATTGACTATATTCCTTGTTCTGTACTTTTCATCTCTGTGACTTACTTATTTTATAAGTGGACGTTTTCACTTCTTAATCGTCTTTATCTTGTTATCTTCTTATCTGTAGTTATGTATCTGTTTGTTTTTGTTTATGTTTTAGATTCTATGTGTCAGTGAAATCATGTGGTATTTGTTTTTCTTTGTCTGACTTATTTCACTTAGTGTAATACCCCCTATATATAGTTTGCTCAGTCACTAAGAGTGTTTAGACTATACTTGGTAATAGGTGGCACACTCTATCAGATTATATTTATTTAGTTATATTGCATTAATTATTCTCACTTTATATTACTAATATATTACATTAAATTAATTAATTTCTTAAATAAATACCTACCAATATAGTCTTTCATTCCAAGAGGATTCCTGTCTATGATCAAACTTTAATTTATTTTTATTTGTTTTTTAAAATTTTTAATGTTTATTTTTGAGAAAGAGAGATTGTGAGTGAGGGAAGGGGCAGAGAGAGAGGGGAGACACAGAATCCAAAGCAGGTTCCAGGCTCTGAGCTGTCAGCACAGAGCTCAGTGCGGGGCTTGAACTCATGAGCCACGGGATCATGAACCTGAGCTGAAGTCAGATGCCGAACTGACTGAGCCACCCAGGCTCACTTATGATCAAATTTTTAATATCCTGATTAGTTTTGATTGCATTTTATAAATAATTTTTTGTCATTAGTGAAATTGTCCTATAATTCCCTTTGCTTTGTTACCATTATCAGATATTGGTATCTCTTTTGCTGACTTTATAAAATAAATGAAATGTTTCCATCTTGGTTGATACTCTAAAAACATTTAAGGGACCCCTGAGTAGCTCAGTTGGTTGAGTGTCCAACTCTTAATTTCAGCTCAGGTCATGATCTCACAGTTCACGTGGTCGCATGGGGTGTGGGGTTCTGCGCTGACAGTGCAGAGCCTGCTTTGGATTCTCTCTTCCTCTCTCTGCCCCTCCCCCACTCTCTCTCTCCTTCTCAAAATAAACAAATAAACATTTAAAAATATTGCAATTTTGGGTGCCTGGGTGGCTCAGTCTGTTAAGCGTCTGACTCTTGGTTTTGCCTCAGGTCATAATATCATAGCTTCATGGGTTTGAGACCTGCACTGGCAGTGTGGAGCCTGCTTGGGATTCTCTCTCTCCCTCTCTCTGATCTCTCCCACTTTCGCTGTCTCTGTCTCTCTCAAAATAAGTAAATAAAAACTTTAAAAAAAATGTTTCATGTTAGTACCACGGTTATTTTTATTCCATATTTTTCTTCATTTTCAGTTTGGATATTTATATTTCCTTGGATTTTTTTTTTAATTTTTATTAGTGTTTTATTTATTTTTGAGACAGAGAGAGACAGAGCATGAGCAGGGGAGGGTCAGAGAGAGAGGGAGACACAGAATCCGAAACAGGCTCCAGGCTCTGAGCTGTCAGCCCAGAGCCCGATGCGGGGCTCAAACTCACGGACCGCGAGATCATGACCTGAGCCGAAGTCAGACGCCCAACCGACTGAGCCACTCAGGCTCCCCTCCTTGGATTTTTTTTTAAGTGAAATCCAGATTATCAAATTTATTAGCAAGAAATTCTACATTAAAGTGATGAATCACCAAATTGCGCTCCTGAAACTAATATTACACTATTATATTAACTACTAGAATTTAATTAAAAACTTGAAACTACAAAAAAATTCTACCATATTTTAAAATCATAACTATAGTCATTCCTACTTTCTTCCTTGTCTCCATATTTCTCTTCCTTTTTTCTTCCTCCTGCTTCTGCTTCCAATTCTGCTTTCTCTCTCTCTCTCTTCCCCCTCTCTGTTTGGCTCAATAATGAATCAATTAAGTCTATGTATTACGTTTTGGCCAAAACTCTTTGGGTCCATATATCGAATACTCATCTTTGTTGTCTTATATGAATTGTAATTATATTTGATTTTTTAAAAAGTAATAATTTATTGAAGAATTTTGTGTGTTTAAACACCTCTCATAGATTTTCAGGGCACCTGGATGGCCCAGTCGGTTGAGCATCCAACTCTTGATTTCAGCTCAGGTCATGATCCCAGCGTTGTGGGATCAATCCCTGTGTTGGGCTCTGTGATGAGCATGGATTCTACTTAAGATTCTCTATCTCCCTTTGCTTCTCTGCTCCTCTCCCCCACTCATGTGCTCTCTCTCTCTCTTTCTCTGAAATAAAATAAAATAAAATATATTTAAACACCTCTCATAGATTATCATATTTTCTTTATTATTGTCTGAAAATATCTAAATGATTTATGCTGACTGGAATATATCTACAAAACAGAGACTTTTTATTTTCTAGTTTAGTTTGTGAGCACTCTTGAAAATATTTTCCAGAAAGCCTGAAAAAAATACTTCTGTTTGTATAATACAACATTCAGTTTGTATAGTATGATAGTTATTATAAAAATACTAATTCAGTTTTAATAATTATATTATTGAAACTTTGTCTTTTTCTCTTAATTTTTCAAACACTGCAAGTGAAGAGTTATAGAAATAGAATATAATTGTGGATTTATCAATTTTGTATCCAATCCTAATAGCTTTTGCTTTATATTTTAATTGTATGTTTTTAGTTTACATAATTTTAGGTTCAGCATGCAGTGCCTTGAATTTTGCCTTGTTTGATGTTAATATCACAAACCATGTATTTTTGGTACTTTCTCATAAATGATTTCCTATTTTAAAAAATATCTGTCCTTAGCCCTTTAAAATAGCAGTACTTTGGTATACCACTAGAATTTGTGCAGGCTTTTTCCAGTATCTGGAAAACCTACCCTTAAATACTCACTCGGTTCACTTTTATTTATCTTGTATACTACACCTTCAATATTTCACTATGCTTAATCCACCTGTTGAAAGCATTCACAGCAATGTTCTTCTCTTTTATAACACATTAAATCTGTAATTTAATTTTTTTTTCTCAATTAGAACATCAGCTCTATTAACAGAGAGACTAGGCCTGTTCTAATTTGTGTCCTATATCACTGAACACAATGTCTGACACATGCTAGGCACTCAGTCAGTACTCACTGAGAGAATGAATGGAGATAGGAGGAAATGTGTCTAGTCACCCCCCCCTTTTTTTAATAAACAAACAAAAAAAACCCACCCATACAAAGATAAGTCTAATCATGGCTCAGCCTTGCCTGAGCCTACAGAAGAAAATTTATTATCTGCTGCATGGTGTACAAAAGACTTTGTTCATCTACTCATGGAAAAATTCTCCGGCCTCATCTTCTTTTGTGCTTCAAATAGACTCAGTTACTTAAATTTCTCTGAATACAGTAGTTAGTTCTCTCTTATGGGGGGGATATGTTCCAAGACCTCCAGCAGATGCCTGAAACCCCTTATAGCACTGTACCCTAGGTGCACTGTGTTTTCTTATCTGTACATACCTATGATAAAATTTAATTTAGAAATCAGGCACACCAAAAGGTTAGCAATAATAACAAAATAATTTTAATGATGTACTGTAACAAAAGTTGTGGAAATGTGGTTTCTCCCTATCTGTCTCTCTCTTAAAATATCTGTTTGCACCACACTCGCCATCCTTCTTCTTGTGATGATGTGAGATGATAGAATGCCTATGTGATGAGAGGAAGTGAGGTGAATGACATAGATAGACACTGAGACTACCACTGATATTCTGATGGTACTTCCGGAGCAGGATCATCTACTTCCAGACCGAGGTTAACTGCTGGTAACTGAGGTCTGTGTCCTCTCCTCACAAATAGGATCTATCATTTTCATATTCATTTCAAGAACACTGTAGACAACAAGAATAGCACCACAAAATGTCCTGAAGGGAAGCATATAGCATGCATTCAGATTTGGATAAATAATCATAAAGAATTAAAAATGCCAAGAATTACAAAAAAAGCTTACTTTACACAAATTTATTTTTAAAAAATACAGCAGGTTTTGAAAACTGGATGACTTGGGCCGTCAGCATCTGTCTAAGAGTGCTGGACTACCGTGTTGGCTCTGCTGCATTCATAAAGGGCTTCCGTTAAAAAAAAAAGTGCTTTAATATGGCTAAAATATTCAGGGAATATTTAATTGTGCATGAGATTTTACATCAGTCACACTTTCTTTTGACATCTTATTTTGCTTAGAAAGCATAAAATTTGGGCAACATTGAATTGGTAATGGAGGCAGACATTTCTCTGAGAATATTTCTAATTGGTATTTATTTCATTATTTCTATCTCAATATTTTAACTCTATTGATTTAATCTCGGTATAATATTTAATAAAACTATTTTCCAAAAACAATTTAATCTGAACCATTATTGTGCACTGAACTAAGTAAGATATAGTTAGAAATACAGTAAAACCTTGGGTTACCAGTAACTTGTTCTGTCAGTGTTCTCCAAGACGAGCAAACATTTCTAACACATTTTAACTTGATAAATGAGCAATGTTTTGCAATATGAATATTATGCAATGCTGAAAGTCACATGATCGCAGATGAGTCAATGGGTCTTGAAATTTGTTTTGATATAAAAGTGCTTTGAATTACAAGCATGTTTGTGGAACGAATTATGCTTGCAAACCAAGGTTTTACTGCATTTAATTCTGTTTGGTTTAAAAAGTGAAAGCATGCTACTTAAAAATAGGCTACTGCTATGTTCAAAACCTTTAATTACAAGAATTCTTCTTGCTCAGGAATATTGCATATTATGTAGTTATATTACATATTGTGATTATTGAGAATTTTTAAAATACATTTTTTTTCAGTTAGCAACTTTTAACTATACTGTCTTTAGTAAATAGTTTTAACTACCAATATTTGTTCTAAAGATGTATTTCAATAACATTAACCTAACTATCCCATTCTTTCCAGTGATGCATAAAATGTTTTTTGTTTATTAGCAACATCTTTATTACAAAGAAGAATCGACAATTTCAATAAATGAAAAGAGCATTATTAGCTAGTACCAGCATTTTACTGTTTTGTTAATTCGAAGTAGTTTGTTGAATTCAACATCACTTTTATGTACATGTTCTATCTTAGAGATTGTGACCTCTTTAATAGTTATTTATATTAGTATGCAATTGAACCTCTATTTACTTATTTTTCTTTCTCTCCTTTTTCTTTTTAACATGCTGCAGTAGCTAACATATTATGGAGAGAAGAAGGTACTAAATTCCATTATTTTTATATTGTGATTATTTTGTTTAATTTTTAGTAGATTTATTGACTATGTTTTAGTAATGACCTTATTCATTTTTATGTTGACTCAATATTTTCATTTGACTATAAATCAATATTATTTTGTGAAACTGTTACCATTAAAATATTTATTACTCTTCATCAGCTTGATTTATTATCGCTATATAACCAGAGAGGTACATTATAATATATTGAAATGATTTTAAGAGTTTAAAATTATGTCAAAAAATAAAGGCAAACTTAAACATTAACTTCCATAATAAACCCTGATTTCGATTAGAAAAAGAAAAATTATAAAAACTATTACCTTATCAAGGAAATGTAATAAATTATTTAAGAAAATGGATGATAAACTTGAAGGATCTAGATTCAAATCTAGATTCCACTACCATATAATCGAGGGCCCCTTAATGTCCCAATTTTCTCATCTCAAATATAAGGATAGTTGTTAATACTCAGTAGGGTTATTACCAGTTCCTTAAACATAGTCTATACTGAATAAGCAGTTTCCACTTCTATTTATTATTGTTATTTTTTTTCTTATTCATAAAAACCAGGGAGAATGCATTTGGCCAGGTACTCATGTGCTTTACTTAAATTCTTAGGAGAAAAATGTAGTAAGTCATCATTAGAGTTCTGGTAAGCAATGACCAAAATATTGCCTCACACTTGATCCTATACAAACTTTTTCTTCCCTCATTATAATGGGCTTCCTAAATGAATTGGAGTCATTGCCACCTGCGAGGGCTGTGTCTCATAAGCTTCAAGTAATTTGAGAGTTGAAGCATCTCAGTTTTGTTCTCAATGATGAGGCATACCACCATTTCCCCCTGTTGGTATTTGTTGCTTCTCAAATCTTTTGTATGGGCTTCTTCAAAGTCTGGTTTTCTTTTTTTTCTATTTTTTCTTTTTTTAACATTTATTTATTTTTGAGACAGAGAGAGATAGAGCATGAATGGGGGAGGGTCAGAGAGAGGGAGACACAGAATCCGAAACAGGCTCCGGGCTCTGAGCTGTCAGCACAGGGGCCCGATGCGGGGCTCAAACTCACGGACCGCGAGATCGTGACCTGAGCCGAAGTCGGCACTCAACCAACTGAGCCACCCAGGCGCCCCCAAAGTCTGGTTTTCTAAAGAGGTTCTAGTGTAACTATACCTTCTCATTTTATTCCATTTAGGTAGTTCACAGCTGAACATACAAATGTAATCATTGTTGAAACTAGCGTTAACATGTCTGTTAAACATTTCTTTATATTCTCTTCCCTCTTGAGATCATATAATATATCTCCTGAAATTTTAAAAATTGATTTCATGTTATCGAAATGCAAGGAACAAAACTTAAGTAGTCAGAGATCAGGTAGCACAGATCTGACTTTTGCTGGTTAATTGCTGGTAAAAACTGGATGTATTATTTTACTTCTCTGAGCCAGATTTTCTAACATATTGCTTGAAATACAGTTGTCACTCCCCTTGCAAATTTGTGATATATGAATGCCCTCAAAGTATGTGAAACAATGCTTTCTTATAATTTGACTATGATAACAATCGTGAACATGATTATTTTATGATTTGAATATGAAATAATAATATGATATTTTTCAGGCTACCCTTAAAATTATAGGAGACCTCCAGATTAATTAAAATGACCCTGAGATTCATTATATGAAACCATTTTTATCTATTTAAAATTTTCCTCTGTTAGTTTTTTAAAATGTATAGTCTCGATAATTATTTTCCATCAACCAGTGATTTGCTTACTTTTCATAACTTTGTTTGACAGAGAATATATCTTGAGGAGTAATAGCCATTTAGTCTATTTCGCAGATAATTTGAAGACCTGTATAAGTAAATGTCTTTGGGTAAAGTTTTTAAAATCTTTTATTTCATGTGCAATTATCATCAGAGTCTTTTGTTGTTTCTTAGAATAAACAAGATTTAACATAGTATATTTGAGAAAACAATATGCCTGATTTAGATTCATAGTCATCTGTAAATTATTTTTTACAATGCTGCAGTTATTGGCAAGGCATTACAATTAGAAATGATTGCATATAATAATAGTAATGGTGGCCAGCTTGAGAAATCACTGAATACTAACAGTATGTACAATTATTTCATAAAAAGTAATTAAAGTAACAGCCAACTGAAGCTTCCAAATTAATTTTTCTACTTTTATTTTTAAAGGATCAAAAATAACAAATATGAACTACATAACTCTGAGAGCCATTTTTATTTCCACATGTAGTAATGCTCCTTGTTTGTATGCTTGTGTCATTGTCGTGGCCAAGAGAAATTTACCCAAGAGAAAACCAGCTGGGGAATTCCAGTTTCTGGCATTTTAAGATTAATATTGAAAAGAGTTAAAAATGATAAACCTCTCATAATGTCATTTTACTTCTAGGCAAGTATTAAAACTATAAAATTTTATAACTGAAAAATTATTTTTTTAAACATTAACATCAGAATCTAGCTTAGCCAGGGTTTTGTAATCTGAATTGATTTTACTGAATTTAATGTGTATTATCATACTAATTACACAGATATTTAAGCTTGAAGCACAGCGTCCTCTACTTCTATGGGTTCTTCCACTCCTTTTCTAGCCATCATTGTGGCTTGCAGGAGTGCAGGAAGACATTATTAAGAGAGGAAATATCCACCTCATTTAATGACAAATATTTTAAAGAGCCTATTAAATGTAAAGCACTTTGAAAATACTGGAAATATAAAGACTGGAATATTTTCCCTAAAGAGAATTTCAGTCTAGTAAGTTAAAGTCTAAGTCATTCTTGTTGATAACTGACTTTATGATGTGATTTGAAAATATACATTAAAAGATCGACTGGTTTTCTTCCACAACATTTTTATGATCTTGTAATAAAATGTAATCTAATAAATTGTATATTAATATTTGTTTGTAAACAACAATTTAGGAATATATTATATGGTCTAACTTAATAATATGTGTTTTGGTTTGTATAAGCGCTGAATTAAAGGAAATTAAGCCATTTTATTCACTGATGAATTAATCTTAACTTTTAAATATGCTAATTTCAAGCGCCTAACACAGATGTAAGGTGGCTCGTTATATAGGATAGCATTTCCTAAATTTGTTAGAACATGGAATTATTTTGATGAATATCTATAGGATCAATATTGAATAAAGGCTACTTTGGGATATAGTGGATTTACATGACATCTAATGATTTGAAAGTCAAAAATATAACTTCTATGTTATTAAAGATTGTCCCTTCTAATCTTTGTAAATATTTATGAATCTACTCAAACAACAATATGGAAATGATTGAAACAAATCAATATAATTAACACCTACCGACACAAGATACAAATAGAAAGTTGCAGGGAAATCTTACAAAAAGCTTACATGTTACGCCATGATCTGATCACAAAGCTTTGTGATCTGTAATGTCACCAAACTGGGGAAAAAGAGATATGGCAAACAGGTCAGTTTTTAACTTCTTCAGCCTGAAATTATTCTTGTTTCATTGGCCTAACTACTATGCATTGTAAGGGAGTTTGAAAAATATAGACTAATATATACCAACTTTGTGAGTTCCATAAGCTTCTCATATATTTTTAGAGAAAAAAAAATGCTAAGGTTCTCAAGACCAGATTGCTGCCTCACAGTAATATTGAGAAGTTATTTAAAATTAAAAAGGATTTTCAGAGCATAAAATTCTAAATTCATGAAACTTAGAAAGTTACAGCATTGTGGAGAGGTAGAGACCATGCCTTCTAACGGTCAGTACACGATGCCAATTAAACCATGATCAAGCTCTCGATATTTTCATTAACCAGTTCTCTACCCTTGCTTTAAATACTGACATCAACCTGGCCTTTTGTGTATTTTAAATTATTTCATTAAAAAGTTTTCACATCACAATTGTGATCTGACAAGAGATATCCATTTGCAGATGTATGTGTATATACATATACATATTTATGTATGCTAAATGTGTATATATATACATACATACTCATGGGTGTATATACAAAGATACACATAATTCCAACTAATATTAATTATATGACAAAAATACTCTATTATAACCTTTGCTATGTTAATCATTAAATATGATATTAATCATGCAGATTTGTATTCAGCTTTTTCAGCATATCTTTGGAAGTTCAGGAAATGGTATACTGACTCAAAAGGACTGGTTTTACATAATGTCACTCTGACCAATCAAATAGTACCCACTTGCGAATTAATAGTGCCCAGTGCCCAGTAAAGAGCATGACCACTTGCAAAAAACTTTCTAGCGAGAATGAAAGTAAGTTTTCATTACTTACTTATTTTGAGAGAGAAAGAGGGAGTGCATGTACGTGCAGGGGAGGAGGGGAGGAGCTTTGAGTGTGAAAAAGTTTTTAACTCCAGAGACAAAGATATAAAACGGGAACATTCGTGAACCAAAACCTTTCCCTGCTAAGTTATTCAAGGTGAGACATGCAATATGGACTATCTATCTATTCTTGCTTATATTTTTCTTTAGCTAAAAAAGATATTTTTTTCTATATTTCAAAAAAAATAAGCTCAGCATCTTTATAAGGTGAAAATAATAATATCAACCAATGAAGGACTTTATAACACTAAAACTTATTGAATTATCTTTTGATTGGTTACCAAATCACTGCATCATATGATTATAATTTGCTCTTGACTATAATTTGAATGTTAAAGCAGTGGCAATTTAAACAGAGAACGACAAACATCACCACAAAATAGCTTTTATTACTATCTTTTGCCATCGTTATCCATCCAATAATTACAAATTATCCACATTTTATTGTTGATATAAATTACGTAACATATACGCTATATATAAGAAATGATCCAATTATATTATCTTGGTACATGGTTATTCTTCAGCAGATAGCCTCAAGAGACAGCAATGTGCATTATATCCACTTTTTTCTCAGTCTATTTCATGTATTTAAAGGTGCAGTATTGACTAGAAATTCCTCTAGGAAATACTTCCTTTTTACAAGACTGCAAGTAATTCTTGCTTACGTCCTTTCTCTGTATAGAAAGAAAAACAAAGCAAAAAGAAAGCTCACAAGGAACAAACAAATTATGGATCACTTTCTAGAGCCTCTATACTCCATTAGATTAACAATCGACCTGGAAAAGACAAAGTACATGTGTCTGTCTTCACCAGGGGATGAAAAAAGAAACAACAGGCTGCGCATATTGCAAATCTTTACTGTGACTAGAGTGGTGAAGCTTTTACTGAAGCCAGGAACTTTTGTAATATACTGCAATACAACGCATTCATGAAGAAAGAATTGTAATTGAAACCTAAATGGTTATTAAACTTTTTTTTCAGACTCAGAACCCCTTTGCTCTCTTCAATATTATTGAGAACTCAAAAGCTTGATTTTATGGGGTTACTACTATCCACTTATATTCACCATACTAGAAATTAAAACTGAGAAAAGTAAAAGATGTTTATTTATTAATTTATTGAAATAAACCATAATAAATTCCTTATATGTACCCATAACTAAAACTGTTTTAAAGCTATATTTTTAAAGCTACATTAGAAAAATGAAGAGATTCACGTTGTTTTGCATTTTGCAAATTCTTCTCATGTCTGGCTCAATAGAAGATGCTGGATTCATATATTCTGCTTCTGCGTTGAATTGTTGTGATATCACTCATTATATCACATGTCATGTAGCCCCTTGAAAACTACCCTCTATATTTGGAAGAATCTAATGTGTGAGAATGGAAGAGAAAAATGCAAATGACACCTAAGTATCATTATGAAAATAGTTTTGAATTTGTAGACCCCCTGAAAGGATCAACTTCAAGAATTCCTACTAGAAAATGCAGTTGAGTTTTAGCAGGCTCATGGATCCATAGAATTTGATAACATAGAAAACTGAAATGTAGCAGTATATTTCACAGTGTAGATTTGATGAAAACATGAGAACAGAAATCAAAATCTGGTTATATACCATTTTACAATTTTTGTCTACTAATTTTTAAAAGAAGAGATAATGTCAGTCATAAAAATAGCAACAGTACCATTTTTTTTTTCAAAATTTACCATGCACCAGTCACTGCTAAATGTTTTACATTCTCCATTTAATCTAATTCTTATAATAGCTGTATGACATAAGTATAATACTTATCTCCAAGCTTGAGATAGAGAATTTCTCACATAGTCTGAGTAACTTTCCCATGGTACAACACTTAGCTCTATTGCCATGATTGATCTTTGAAATGTGTGAACCCAGAAAATGGAGTTTATCTCTCTTTGTTACTGTCTCTCATCTAAACAACAACAACAAAAAGAAGTTTGGTCATGACAACTTAATAATTATAGTGAACATACACAAATATATTATTATTTTCTTTATAAATAAAGCTAATGAATGCTCTAAATGCAAATCTGTGTCTTTAACTACCAACATCTCCATTATTGGGTATTTTTTATTATTCTGTGCCCAGTATAATCATAATAAGTGTTTATATGTATAATATTATAGCAGTAAATTTAAAAATAAACACATCTGTATCACATATTCAGATAATAAATTCTGCTGCTAAAACCTACAGAAAACTTAGTTTAAAATATTTCTCTAACCAGAAAAAGAAAAAGGAAAACACATCTCTTGTGAGTGTAGAGAAGAGTAACTCATAGATGGCTCTAAAGGTATACATAAAATTTTAATTGATAGCAGGAGAGTGATTAAAAACTACTCGTTTTATAATTATTATTTTAGCTAACATATATGGTATTTTGCTGGCATTACTATTCATAAACACTGAAAAGTTATATTTCCATTGAAAATAAAAAATTCAAGAACAAACTAAACTTTGCATAATGAAATCTGTATTTCTTCAATAGCTTGTAACCTGGGAAGCAGCTGTTTTTGTAACAACACTGAATGTGTTATTTATATTTTAAAAAGTAAGAAAATAGACTTGAGATTTGAACAAGTGATTTGGATGGATTAAGTGGGTTTTAGAGGAAAATACATCTTAGAAACTTCATCAGTGCAACAATTCAGCAAAATTCCACTGACTGCATTGTATACAGAATATGGTAAATGACATAATGAAAGATTCCATTTGAGTCAGGGCAGAGAGATTTCATGAAACTTTGCACTCTGGACTTAGAGTATTTTTCATATTCAAACACATTCAAATTCCTGATTCTGGACCAGAATTTTGCAGTAGCTGAAGGAAGGGAGAGTCATAGTCATTAAACATTTTGGGAGCTTTATAATAATCATGAAACATAGTTAACTGACACAACTAAAAATTAGACACCACATGACTACATGATTATGTTTACAAGTTTCAACAACCAAAAAAATTGATAGTCACCAACATGTAGTTCACGTCAATCCTATGTTAATGCTTACATGGAAGCTTGCTGATATGAATCAATTGTTTTGGCATAAAATCAAACTTTTTAAAAGTTTTATCCTTTGGGCATAGAATTTATATTCATCTGTGTATAAACATAATTATAAATAAGAGCTAACAACTACTAAATTTTATTTTCTGAAAAATATTAAGTTTAAAATTATTAGAAATCATGAAAAAATTAAATTTTATGAAAATTTATGAATTAAATTCTATGAAAAATATGACTTGAATTTAGTTTTTGCTACTTCTGCTACTGTTCAGAAATATTCCAACATACTGTAGTGCTCTCTGGAATTATAATACATAATAACTGATAAAGATTGCATCATTTTAAAATAGGAGTACTATGAAATATTTATAAAGCAATAAGATGTGTGAAAATTATCTGGAGTCACTTAAAATGCATAACTGTACTATATAGAAATGATTTCATGTGTTAAAAGAAAATTATAACCACTATGTATAAACACCAATAAAGTCATAATCGTACTTGAATATATTTTCCTCTAAATCATAAGAATAGATGGATATGTGGCTGGATGGACAAAATTGGTGATCCTTTTATTAACTAGGAACATATTAGATAAGAATAAATGTGGCTTAAGTTGAATAAACAAATATTTTTATGAATCAATACACTTTTATTATGATCCTTAGGCTTGACTTAAAAAACCTTGCAGGTGTTATCAATCAAAATGAAATGATACTTGGGGAAATTTTTTTGTATTTAAATAAATTTTTTTCTTTATAAATATTTTTAGAATTTAAACATTTAAAACAATAATGGTTTGGCTTTTCAAACTACTGAGATTTGAATATCATTACTTATCTTTTAAAGAGGTCATGCTATCATTGAATTGTGCATGCTATAGTTAGATTGAATACATACAATTGTGCAAAATAGTACAGCCAGAGAGGGAGCTACTCAGGTGAAGATCAGAAGAAAAAGAACTATATGTGCTAAGGACTGGCCATGTTGGAACAAAGCAGAAGCAGAGGAAACAGAGAACAGGTGTGCAGGAGTATGTGAAAGCCTCCCACATGCAGGCATCAGTTAACCTTACCCACATTCCCGGTGTCTGATTTGTAGCATCCTGCACCTATCAGGAATGGATCAGTAAAGTGAGATGAATTTCTGAGATATCAAATACCCAAATCTGTGGTGTGAATAAATTAAAAGTATGATTTCAATCATTTACTGAAATTTTCCTAAGAGCGTAAATTAATACAAGTTTTAAAGTATGGAAATGGATCCCAAACTTGGCCAGTGTAAAAACTGAAATCTAAGGCCTCATATATGATTATATTTACAAAAATTACTTTAGGAAAAAATATATTTTCTCCAATCTGGAAGACTTGGTCTTTTTCTTTCTAAAAGTCTTTATGTAAACAAAACTTCTACAAAGAATGAAATTTTATTTTCCCTAGGGAACTCTAATAATTATATACAATAAATATAATTCTTCAAAAACTATTTTTATTTTTTAATCAACACCTATTAAGTGGGGAAGGTGTCAGACATAATCTATATGTCAAAGAGTTTATAATTTCCATTTCTATGTGAAACATTTATTGAATTATACTAAAGAAATCACTGAATTGCAGATTAGAGACCATAAAGAATGTTGCATAATATCACAAAGTTGCTTTGGTATAAGGTAAAGGATTCATATGGTTTGCTTTATTAACATTATACAACTTTACAAATCGATCTCCTGCCAGTACTGGGAGGAACGCTGAGTTTTGGTTGTAAAGATTTCTGATAATTTTATTTTGAACTTTTGAATGTGTTTTTATTCCTAAGGTCTGGGAATTGGGAACATGTTCTATGTTTTTTATGAAGATGGAATCAAAGTGATACAACCCATAGAATGTGAATTTCAGAGGCACATTAAGCCTAGTGAAAAGCTCCTTGGATTTCAGGCAAGTATTTAAAAACTTCCTATGCAGTTTTATGCAGCAGATTTGTTAAGTAGAATTATATTTTGGAAACACAATGAAATCCATGCGTGTATGAGAAGTTTGGGGAGGAAAATATTAAAACTGTGAGACAGGCTGATATTCTATGCAGGTTTTATACTTGAGAAGGAAAAATAATATGTTGTATATTCCTAATTACTTGCTCTAATTAAAATAAAGGCAATAGTAGTGAAACGTGTAGAATGAACACAGCATAATAACTTTACCTGCTCCTTAATTTAGAATGTCTCCCATCTGGGTAGGCAATGGTTATTTAACAAAATAAAAGAAAATAACATGCAAATAATCTGATGGGAAACGGGGGTATATTAGCTGCTTTATAAATATTGATTCCCCTTTATTTTTCATCTCATTTTTATGAGGTCTCAATGGAATGAATGCTTTAGATTTATATGGGAAAATATCAATTCTTTTATTTATAAATATGTATCTTACCCTTCTTAGAAAGATTTTTTTCTGTAAAATATTGATATAGCATTCTGAAAATAAAATAATGTCTAACAAAATGGGGATTAATCATACATATTAGGGATTACATTTTTATGAGATGATAAATTATAATTATGTTTACATTGTCATAGTTCTATATATATCTCCACATAAACATGTATACACCAAAATATGTAAGATTAAAGGTATCTATGTTATTTATGTGTTCCCACACAAGTTTGGACATGCACCAAACTCCCCAAATAAGTTAAAATATTGGTAGACTTAATCATGGATCCTCTCCCAATACTCATTTTAAAGGTTAGCGTGGCCATGAGATATGAGTAAAATAAATATTTAATAATTCCATTGTTTAGATTTTTTACTTTCAACTCCTATTTTCAGCCTACCAGTAGCCAGTGTTGTCTTATGTTGATGTATGGAGACAATTCACATCTTATGCACTAAAATGAGAAGAAAAATATAAGTGGGATAAGATAATTGAGCTTCCCTCCAGCTATTTTATAGGAAAAACATGTCTTATTTTATTTTATTTTTTTAATTTTTAAAATTTATTTTGAGAGAAAGAGACAGAGAGAGGCGACAGAGGGGGGGGGGGGGCAGAGAGTGAGGGGAGATGGAAAATTCCAAGCAGGTTTTCAGTGCACAGCCCAACACAAGGCTCAAACCCATGAACCGTGACCTAAGCCAAAATCAAGAGTTGATGCTCCACCAACTGAGCCCTCAGGCACCCCCAAGACCTCTTATTTTAAATGAAGAAAACAATTTAATTCAATATGCCTGTGATTGCTTAAAACAAATGAAACATTTTTTAATTTAAAAAGGTTTCGGTTATAAGCTAAATGGAATTATTATTTTTGCTAAGCTATAGTTTAACAAGGAAGAAAACATTTAAAATTACACAAACAATTTTGTTTTGTTTTATAATCATATAATATCAATACTAAGTCCATTCTGAGTAAGGCATATATGTGTGTGTAAATAAAGACATGTAGGAAAATATAAATATTTGCTTGTGATAGAGCAAATCATGCAGTTTAATACCACATTCATATTTTCATAAAAGCATTATGGATGAAAATTCTGGGCTAATACAAAGATAATGTAGCATCCAAATGATTTAAATCAAAGCAAAATAATTTTGTAGGAGAGTGTATCTCTGATTCCTACAGGACCAGCAGTTTTGTAGCTAACTGACACAGATGTGTTTGTCATATCACAGAATTTGAAACTTCGGCGACTAACAGCAATAAGATAATCTGTGATATCCATATTTTTATCTCAAAACCATCACCTCCTGAATTTGATCTGCAAATTTAGAGACAAAGAATTTTCTTCTTACATTACAAGTGTGCTATTTCAGAGTATCAGTAAATGGTTTAATGCAATTTAGTTGAATGCAAGTCTTAAGAATATCCTTTTTTAGAATGTGTTTTGATGGCTCTGGATGAGTTAATTTAATTATTTGGAATCTAAAACTGAGAAAGCAAGCAAAAAAGTGATGTGGAATTTTTGTGACATGTCTTGACAATAGGGATGTGAGTTTACTTACCTGAGTTTCTCTCTTTTTAAAGCCTTTGTCTATATAGACCTTCTTCTAAAACAACTAAAGTAGAAACTATATAGGATCATGCATCTCTCCCTACATGTCTGGGTATATATAGTGAGAAATTACGTATGTACATAGATGTAAATTATATGTAATTTTCTATAAAAATTAAAAGTTGAAGAAGTGAAAACCAAACCCTGTGATGACAGCCTTCACTCATTTCTTTCAACCTGAGAACCATTATCTGCAAACGTCCATCAACAGTGAGTGTCAAAGCAACGGTCATTACTAAAAACTAGTTTACTGCATCAGATTTTCCAAATCATAGTCTCTGGAAATCTTATATTAAGCCTACATAAGAGTTTATGCTAGAAATGCATAGTGCAAAATGAAAGAAAATAAAAGGAAAAAAGTTAGCATTCCTGTATTATAAAAAACAAAAACTTACAAAAAATTTAATACTCTAATTATCATAATGGAAGAGTAAGCAAAAAGTAAGAAATATCAGATTTGTACTTTTAAGAAGAAGGCAACTATCAAATTAAAAAAAATTAAAGTTTATTTTTTTTTGAGAGAGAGCAAGCAAGAGAGCACACATGCACACACGAACGGGAAAGGGGCAGAGAGAGAGGGAGAGACAGAATCCCAGGCAGGCTCTGCACTGTCAGCACAGAGCCCAATGCCAGGCTTGAACTCAGGAACCATGAGGTCATGACCTGAGCCAAAATCAAGAGTTGAACATGTAACCGACTGAGCCACCCAGGAATCCCCAAAATGTGTATGTTTGAAATTTATGACCGTTCTATTGCTTTGAATGTTGACATTAAAATACCAAAACATTTCAGCTGACCAATATATTTTTTATTTTATATTATTTTTTTAATATGTTTGATGTTTATTTATTTTGGAGACAGACACAGAGTGCAAATGGGGAAGGGTAGAGAGGGAGATACAGAATCAGAAGCAGGCTCGAGGCTCAGCTGTCAGCACAGAGCCCAATGTGGGGCTCAAACCTATGAACTGTGAGATCACAACCGGAGCCAAAGTTGGAGGCTTAACTGACCTAGCCACCCAGGCGCCTCTGACCAATATATTTTTTAAAGCACTAAGAGTAATAGAGAGAATTGTGAATTGGCTAAAACTATGTCTTGCTTATAACTGTTAAATGCAGAATATAAAAGTATTCAATGAATACCAAAAAGAAAGACACATTTCTTATGTGATTATTATAGTCCATATATATGAAATAAAGAGTACAGTAAATAAATTTTTATTTCATATTGTTCTGTTACTTTTTTATTCCTTAGTGTGAGATAAACTTAAGTAATTGGTATATATACACAGGCACTTTCATGATATACAAGTATACAGAGGTAGAAGTAAGAAGAAATTGATCATGTTAAGTTTTGAGAATAAAAGCTCATGCAAAGCTATTTTGTTTTGTGTTTAAACACAAGAGAGATACCAATTTCAGAGTGTGTAAGCTATTTGGTGCTACATTTCTAGATTTACATTTCTAATTATAAAATAATTTCCTGAGCAAATTGTTGCGTATTATGTGAGAAACAGAACCAATATAATTAATACCTGTATCTCTTTATTCTGACTCTATCTCTATATTTATCTCTATCCTTATCTCTGTCTATCTCTGTCTCTGTCTTTATCCCGATCTTTTTATTTTGTGGAATTGTCTCAGGTGATGGTGGGAGGGTTAGCAAGTCTGAAAACCCTAGGGCAGGACAGCCAACAGGAAATTCAGGTAAGAGTGGATACTGGGATGCTATATATAGTCTGGAGTCTGAAATCCAGATGAAGCCAATAGACCGGCAACTCAGACACAAAATGGTATTGAAGTCTTGAGTCTGAAATATGTACGCAGACTAGAAACTCAAGCAGATTTCCATGGGGAAGGCTTGCGGCGGAATTCCTTCTTCTATGGAAAACTCATTCTTAAATCTTAAGGCCTTCAATTGATTGCACGAGGACCACTCACATTATGGGAGGTGATCTGTTTTCCTTAAAGAACGATTATGAATGTTAATCACCTTTAAACAACTTTATAGCAACAAATAGACTGGTGTTGCCCAAACAGCTAGGTGCCATAGTCTAGTAATAACCCAGTTAACATACAAAATTAACCATCACATCTTACTATCTCTTAGTCAAGGGACTTATTAAATCCGTGTTTGTATACCCAATATTAGTACAGTGTTTTACCCATGGCAGGTAATCAAGCAACATTTGTTAAATGAATTTCATAAAAATTCCATTGTTTAGACAGTTGGGCTATTCATTCTTTTATGCATTCTTTAAGTCTAAACATGTATACATCTAATTTCTTCCTCACCTTAATATTGTTCCTTACTTCAGTTCCCAGAAAACAGTGTTCTTTCAATGTGTTTGTGAAAAAAATGTTTCATAGAATAATTTATCAATGAATTATTTCAGGGTACATATAACCTCATGTGTCTATTAATTCAGGATCACGTAGTCAAAATATACTGTGCAGATAAATTGTAGAAGATAGTTTGGAGTTCTACTACAGAAAAAAAAGCTGGTTCTTTGGGAATTTAGAAGATAAATCTCTTGAGTGAGAGTAATGAGTCTTTTGGAGTTTTTTTTTTTTCTTCCATGAAAGGATTAAACATAAATATAACATTTATCAAGTCATTGTTGGTATTAAGAGAATGGAAGCACAATTTCCAATATAACTCATTAACTAGTAACATTAAGATGAAAACTGAAATATTGCGAATATAGAATTTTCCATCAAATCTCTCAGAAGATGCCATTTTCTTGCTTTAAATAAAAATTCAATTTTGGTGCAATGTCAGATTACATCGGGTTTCAGCTTTTGATAATGAGCTGGTCAGGATTCATGCAACATGGCTTTACTTTCATTCTCTTTCTTTTTTGTTACATAGCCTTACTAGATGATTTTTGCTATATTTATCCTAGTTGTACACATGATTTCATCTTGTCCCCTACAGTATGAACTTCAAGCAAATAGAATTCTAACCCAGACTTATGAATTCAGAATGCAAACTGAAATGGGTTGGAAAAATGTGTAAATTACAGGCTCAAGGATGACAGGATTTTCCAAGATTACCAACCTTTTCACTCTTATGGTTTTCAACTATTTTGTCATCTGTACTCCTTAATACCTTTTAAATTCCATTACTTTTGTGTTTGCTTATTATAGATCTAGCCACGGTTCCTCACACATACCATGGTGTTACTTATTCTTTCATCGACCCTAGAAGAGCTCAAATGAAGATCACATATATTTTATCCTGCATGGGTCTTATATTCTGAGACACGAAGGTTTAATTACTGGGTTTAATGATAATTAAAATGGTGCTGAACTGCAGAGGAACATACTTTCTACAAGAAGTCTGATATGTATCACCTCTAAAATGCCTGTTTTCTAGGTCTGAAATTCCCATCCATGAAAATTACTTTACTTTTACGAATAAATACTATTAGTACTCTATTGAAATGGTATTGGTATATAGGAACAGATTGGCTATAGCATTGAGAATATTTAGATATTAAGAAACTGATGCTGAAATTAGAAATAGGGAAACACAGCAGGTGCACATTTCTTTCTCCATTGGTGTTGTCTCTGGCCTCAAGCACTGCTGCCTTCAGGGCATTTATCCGTTCCATTAGTTACACCTCCAAATTTCCCTTTTCAGCGTTTCTTTCTGGTTCTAACCCAATTACTACTTCTCCAAACTCTGTCCACAAAAAATATTTGTTAAATCATCAGCTCCTTTATATGATGCAGACCATTCATTTCCCCACGAAGCCATTGAGCATCCTTTTGAATTCAAGGGCACTGTAGACTTCAGAAAGAAATGTTTCTCCATTTATTCTTTTCTCAATGGGCCTCCACTCAAACATGGCTTATAGTGAAAAGAGTTCTAGAATGCTGAAGATTTAAGCTTTTCTCCCTTTGTGGTTGCAGTGATGTCCTGCAAAGGGCGTCTTATAGAAAGTAATACAAACTACCCCTATTTCTTAGTAGATTCCTCTGTAGATGTTAAAAGAAGTAAATATATGAAATCTTTGAAACCCTAGACTTAAAGAGGCCTTCTAATTGTCCAAAAAAAATCACATTATTTTTTTTTTATTTAAAAAAAAATTTTTTTAATGTTTATTTATTTTTTTGAGACAGAGAGAGACAGAGCATGAATGGGGGAGGGTCAGAGAGAGAGGGAGACACAGAATCAGAAGCAGGCTCCAGGCTCTGAGCTGTCAGCACAGAGCCCGACGCGGGGCTCGAACTCACGGACCGTGAGATCGTGACCTGAGCCGAAGTCGGACGCTTAACCAACCAAGCCACCCAGGCGCCCCAAAAATCACATTATTTTAAAAAATCTTGTATTGTGCTTCTATTAGACTGTAAGTATGTAAGCCTAACATTGGGAGAACAACAGTGGGAAACATGTAAATTGTGCAATAACATTTTAGTGGAGTTGAATAGCAGGTGACTTTATCTAAGAAAGCAGATTAAGTCTCCTTCAAGAATTACTAATGAGAACCAGCCAAGTTACCTGGATAAATATGACCAAAATGATATATGTATCTTAGACAATCATTTGCCATCATTATGGAACATTTTATTCAGGAGAAGTAAGAACTCATTATAATATAAAGTACATTCTATGCACTTCAGAAAGAAATGAGTTCATAGCAATTAATTTTCTCGATGGAAATTTCCTAAGGATAAAATTGAAGAGTTTTGCAAGAAATTATTCAGGACTTCCTGGGTGGCTCAGTTGGTTAAGCGTCCAACTCTTGATATTGGCTCAGGTCACGATCTCATGGTTGTGAGATGGAGTCCTTTGTTGGACTCTGCACTGGGCATGGAGCCTGCTTGGGATTTCCTCTCTCTCTCTCTTTCTCTCTCTGTATCCCCCACATGTGTGCTCTCTCCCTCTTTCTCAAAATTAATAAACACTTAAACTATTTAAAAATTATTAATACAAATGTCTTTAAACATGAAACCTTTTTACTTGAGATTTATGAAGTCACATAAGTATGTCTTTTACAGATTTTAAACTATAGTTCTGGCCTAAGATTTAGTTTTATTCACAAGAAAGGTACCTATTCTTTATTTTTATTTTTATTTTTATTTTCCCAAAGGAATGATTTGCATGGTAAAATAAAATGATGCAAAAAAAGCTTAGAGAAAAAGTAGTCTTTTGTTTTTTTTCTTCATTCTTCCCTATTCCCAGTCCCACTGCATGGAATCAATTTCATTTACTCACTTTAAGGAGTGTGCAGTATCTCTTGAATTATGAATTAGATATTTCCTGTTGGTGTTTCTTTATGAATGAGGACAATTCTGCTCACACAATTCCTAACATTTCTCTTTCTGAATATGTTGAAAATTATGTAATTATTTTAAAGCTTTGGTGGATTAGATTTAAAATTTTAATGGTTTGTTTAAATCTTAGTTCTTATTTTTCTTGAAATTTCCTAAAATTTCTATGTAACTTTAATATCCCAAGCTCTTGCTTGATATTTTATTGTTTACATTTTATACTTGAAACCTAGTTGTCAAAGTTGCAACTTAATACCAAAGGCTAGTCATTTCCTCTAATATCATTTTCATATTTCAGATAGGTCATAAATCTCAGTTTGAATAATTTGAGAGGTGGTGTAGGAGGAAAAACAATACAGTAAATTAATGTCCTCAATTTTATTTTATTAAGTGTTTGAATTGTGAAGAATTAAAAATATTGCTGAAAGCATTTAGAGAGCCAGTATGCATTTCTTTATATACTTATCATATAATGATTTTATATGCTTCCTACATGGAAATTGGAGATACAACTATATAATAAGAATTAAAAGAAGACAAAACTTAAAGCTCAAAACTATTGTTTATCTCTTAACTATTTAAGCTACTAATTTATTGCCTATTAAAACTCCTTTTTCTTTATAATTTAGTAATGTCTCTTCAAGATTTTATTAAAGCAGTTTTAGACAACATGTTACAGATTGCTCAGTAAATTAAAGACAAACCCAAAGCGCACCTAGGGCTTGCCAAACAGCATGGCAATCATTCCATTCCCTTTTTAAATCTCATCTCTGAAGTGCTAAAGAAAATGGAACACGAGCCACTATGGAGGGGCTTAACTACTGGCAGTCTGAGTTGCCCGAAATCACCGCCAAAGTGTTTCTCGTTTCAAGAACTGGATCCATTTACGGACTCCATCTTACGTGTACTTCCTTCATCCTGAAAAAGACCACAGCAGTCGCTCCTATCTCATTTCTGTTTTAAGATGAAAAACGTACTCCTATGATAAGAGCAGAAGAAAACGAGCTTAGTATATTTAAAAACCTATACACTAGTACCATTTTCATTGAAAAATAGTAACTTTTAATGAGTAAGTCATGGGTAAAAGAGGCAGCAGAGGGAATATAGTCAATGGTATCAGAATAGCATTGTGTGGTCACAGATAGTAGATCCGCTTGTGGTGAGCACAGCAGAGAGTATGGACGTTTCGAGTCAGGGCATTGTCCACCTGATGCTAGAGTAACACTGTGTATCCATTGACTTCAATTAAAAAAAAAGGAACTCTTTAATGTATAATTTGCAGCATATAGTTATCTACTAATATAATTTCGTAAACATTTACTTTACTGCTGATTGCTCCCTGTTGAAATTATTTAAAAAAATTAGAAATGTAATAAAATAATAGCATATCGTATTAGGTGATCTGTACACATTGAAATATTTTTAAACGTTTATATTTGAAAGAGAGAGGGAGACAGATCACACATGGGGGAGGGGCAGAGAGAAAGGGAGACACAGAATCAGAAGCAGCCTCCAGGCTCTGAGCTGTCAGCACAGAGCCTGACATGCGGCTGGAACCCAAGAACTTCAAGATCATGACCTGAGACAAAAACAGACGCTCAACCGACTGAACTACCCAGTCGCCCCATTCTGTATACATTTTGAAGGATTCACATAGAACTAAGTTACAGAAGCAGTTTTGGTGAATTCTCACTCAATACTGTTTTCATGTTATCACTCAAGAAGTTTTTTGAACTGGAGAGTGTGGCAGAACTCTTATGTAATTCAGTAGTAAAAAGGAGACAAGACAAAATATAGTTCTGTAGGAAATATAAAGAAAATGTACCTTTGGTTTGTATCCCCTTATAAAGAAGGTTGGTGCAGAGATAAATTATTTTAACATAACATTTATTTCTAAAGGTTTACAAAATATAACTTAAAAATGGGCCTATTTTCATGGTTTTTCTTTAACTGATATAAACAAAGCAAAATACATAAGTGCATAAATTATTTGACCAATATCATTTCACTGCATACCTATAAGAAACAGAATGTAAAGTCATTTGCAATAATATTTAAACAGTAAATAATATAACACGTGCTAAAAAAATTTTTAAAGACTGTTGACCTAAAAGGTAAAATGTAATGGTATTCAATGTAGGCATCCTGATGTGGGACAAGTTATGTGTGCATTACAGTAAAGTTGAAAAATAGAAATGCATATAGTTATCCTATAAATAGCTTTATAATTTTTGAAGATATATCTATCACCCTTCAGAATAATTTGCTTCAGTAAATAGTAGTCTTGCAAAAATGATCACGCCTGTCTTCCACATAAGGCACTTCTGTGCTAGACAATATGGAAAGATGGAAGGACTTGATCAAAATGACATGTCGCCATCTGCATTGTGAGATTATGTGCTGCAAAAAAAGTTCAATTCCTAAATTATATTACACTCTATTGAAACAAGTGTAGATAGTCCAACAAGTATAAATTAGCTCTATTTATGCTTTCTTTTTCAATTTATACTTTTATGTCAACATTTAAAAAAAAATTTTAATGTTTTTATTTATTTTTGAAATAAAGAGAGAGACAGAGAACAAGCAGGGGAGGGGCAGGGAGAGAGGGAGACACAGAATCTGAAGCAGGCTCCAGGCTGTCAGCACAGAGGCCAATGCAGGGCTCAAACTCACAAGCTTTGAGATCATGACTTGAGCCAAAGTCAGATGCTTAACCAACTGAGCCACCCAGGGACTCCTTTGTCAACATTTTTAAAAATAGTTACCAAGGCAAAGTAAGGTATTCACAAGGACAGATTACATATGTATATTTAAAAAAGATAATCACTGGGGCGCCTGGGTGGTGCAGTCGGTTAAGCGTCCGACTTCAGCCAGGTCACGATCTCGCGGTCCGTGAGTTCGAGCCCCGCGTCAGGCTCTGGGCTGATGGCTCGGAGCCTGGAGCCTGTTTCCGATTCTGTGTCTCCCTCTCTCTCTGCCCCTCCCCCGTTCATGCTCTGTCTCTCTCTGTCCCAAAAATAAAAAAAATAAAAAAAAAAAGATAATCACTAAAACCCATCTTGATCCTAAACTAATGTTTTGAAACAAAAAATTGAAAAATGGGCATTTTCAAATTTCATGTGTCACTACTAAAAAAAAGAAAAGAGAGAGAGATGAACATTTAAAGAAGGAAAGGACACCTTAGAACCTTAGATTGTTTTTGATATCCCATCTCATTTAAATTGTTTAGCTCTTTCCTTAAAAGTTTAACTTCGATTCATCTATATCCTGTGGACTTTAACGATAAGAAATAACTTAATGTACTCCATTTTAATAGAAGAATTTCAAAGCATTAAGGTAAATAATCCAAACTGATGCATTTACAATGTCTTCTAAAAACCAGCAATTGTATTTTGACAGATTGCACTTCTTCATGCTCCTATCATATTACTTAAAGCATTTATAGATTTTGAAATAAATAATACCTGTGAAGTGGATAATCAGGAAGGCAAAGGAAATGAACTCCTTAATTTGTACTGACGTTAAAAAAATGTAAGTTTAGTTTTGGGAGCTGTGTTTTAAAGGGACATTAACAAATTTTCTTTAACATTGGAAGGACTTTTATGTAAAGTTTAGGAGAGAATATATTGCTTCAAAATGGAAAAACTAAATCAAATGATGGAAAGCTATAAGGAGACAGATCTATGCTCTCAAGCCAAAATGTAAAAGTGTACATTATAAAGAAGCCTCCCTTTTTTCTAAATTAAAAAGAAAGAAAGAAAGAAAGAAAAATACTAGATATCCAGCTGTCAGAAAAATTGTAAAATTGTAGAATGGAAATGTGTATATTTGGCATTTAAACAAATGTTTTATTCATCTTTTTAATAATGAATCTACTAATCAGTAGTTGGAAAGGACCATTTGAACAAGTACTCTCTATTTCCACTTAAAGAAACTCAAGTACAGAGGTGTCTGGGTGGCTCACTTGGTTAAGTGTCTGACTTCAGTTCAGGTCATGATCTCAGTTTGTGGGTTCAAGCCCTGTGTCAGGCTCTGTACTGACAGCTGTAGCCCGCTTTAGATTCTGTGTCTCCCTCTCTCTCTGCTCCTCCCCCACTCACATTCTGTCTCACTCTCAGAAATAAAATACAAACATTGAAACTTTTTTTTAACAAAAAAATTAAAAGAAAGGAAATTATAAAATGTATTTGAAAGAAGTAAGCCCCATTTCCCATGATATTCATTAGTGTTCATAATGATGTCACTGTTATAATGAGTTTTTCATTATTTTAAAGAAAAGTTTACACACTATAGCCCAGCTTGGTTGCTTTCATTCATTCTTTCTTTCTTTTCTTGTTTTTTCTTCTCTTGTTTTTCTTTTCCTTTCCTCCCTCTTCCCTCCTCTCCTCTCCTCTCCTCTTCTCTCCTCTCCTCTCTTCTATTCTCTTTCTGGTCACTTAACTTCATGTGTTATCTGGTAAGGAAAAAAAAATTGTTAATCTTATTTTTTTCCCTCTAGCTCACCATTTACTAATTGTGCATTGTAAAACAAAGTCAGGAAAAACTATTATTGCTCCTATACAAATCAAAACTTCATTATGCTAGGGAACAAAATTCAACATAACTAATAATTTAATTTCAACTATCCCCACTACTATTTAATCAAACTATCCACCATAAAACATATTGGCCCATATAATTTATACTTTCTGATATTGATCATAATTGTTCAATTTCTTTAGTGCTTGATATCAGCTTTTGATTCAACTTTTTTGCCAAACTCTATTTACTGGTTCTTCAAGCTAACTTTAAACCTTCAGTTTTTATATTTAATTTGGTCTCCCATTATTCAAATTTATGCCTTTCCCAACAGACATTAAGTTCCTGCCCCTGGGATTCTCAGTGCCTACTGGCAGCTGGACCAAGCCCTAGCCAGGATTTCAGTTCTTTTATAAGAACCAAGAGAAGCAAGACACAAACCATCTAGTCCTACATTTACAAAAGGTCTACAGTTTTCTTCTCTTATGAAGGCATTTGAGGTTTAATACTTAAAAAAAAAATTTTTTTTTGATTAGTGATTCTTACCTAATGCAATATGTTTATAAACTGGGTAAAATATTTTCCATTTAAGCAGAATAGAAATAATTCAGAAAACTTTGGATTTTTTTTCTTTTTTGGAAACAGTTGACAAAATTTTAATTTCATGTCTTCAACCTACAGATGAAATGTGACAGGTGAAGTGATTTGCTCAATGTCACAGAACTTCCAAATGATAAAGGGAAAAAAATCTCTTGAATAATTCTATCTATGCATCAACTATTCCATACTTAAAGTAACTCTCTGAAATTCTTAAATATTCACAGTGACTTCTCTCCAAAACACTATGAAAAAGTGAAAAAAAATTGTATGCAAAATATGTAGACTAGTTTCATGAAATATAACCCATGGGAAATTTTCTATATGAAAATAGCAGGTAACATTATGGATCGCTTAACCTTTTCAAGCATTATTTTATTTAATGTACATAATAATCCTATGTGATACATAATATTGTTATACCACTGAGATAAACAAGGGCCAAGAAGAATATTTACACAGTTAATATGAGTGTATTACCTCTAGATCTGGTTGACCTCAAAGTCAAAACCTCTCTAATTCACTGTCTCTAAAGAGATACTGATTCTCAATTTATAACTGTAATGTTATCAGCTCCATTTTTATTGTAACACTAAAAAACATAAATACATCCTTTTTATATTAAAAGAAAGGATGGAAATTTTTGTAATGCGGTCTTTGTACTTTTAATCAAAATCATGCTATATGACAGTTTTCTAAGGCCAAATTAAGGCAAATGACCTCCTACATTTCTCTGACTACCTGTGCTTTGACTGGTATGAGCTAGACTGTTTATGACACTTTAATAAATGAAATGGCAAATAGAATTAGATAAATTGAATATACATAATTATAGAAAAAGTTGTATTGCTCAGGTTATAAATAGTGAGTTCAATTAAAAATTGATAAAAGTACTTAAACTTCATGGCCTTTCTTTTTAAAAAGAGGTCCAACAGGGAGATAACTATTGATATTAATTTAAATTAATACATTTTTGTGAGATCTCTTTTTTTAATATCACTAAGCAAGATCAACAGAATACATTATATTCAGTGTATTAAAAAAAAGCTTAACCTTGATTATAGATATTTTCATGTTATGAAAACTATCCTAGGAATCCCAACCTAAACAGTACAAAAGAACCTTTGTTTCATTTGTCTTGATTCATGATAAAATGAACAAATCCTCATTGGAAATAATTATTTACAGTCTATTGATAAAGTGAACACTATTTTTTCAAGTATTTTATTATTCACTTTTCTATATATCTCAGTTGACTCAGATGATGACAGTCGGGATTTAAAAAAAAAAGCTCAAATCAATGCTTCTTAAACTATTTGTGGGGGGAAAGAATCACTTTGATTTTTGCTCAATTTTTCTTTTTTTCTTTTTTTTTTTTTTAACCAGTAGGTATTTTTCATCCCAAGAAATCCCCCAGGCAACTTTGACACACCCAGACTGGTCTAAATTCTGTTTAAAGAGATAAGTCTACTAGTCATATGAGCACATGGCTATTATGGCAATGCCAAATTGCTGCAAAAGATTCCAAATATATTTTAAACATATATTTACTGAAGAAATATTGTATCTTTGCTATTATGTTTGGAAAATGTAAAAATATAGGAATAGCAAAGGCTAACATTTTAATTAAGATGATAGTACATGGTTATATGCCAAACTATGTGATACAAAATATAAAAGCTATGGAAGTTGAGACAAGAAGGAAATCAGGAAGACCCATAGTAGTTAGGGATAAGTTCACTGGAAATATTATAAATATGACTGCCAAATGTAGATTGAAAAGAATTTGATTAATGCAAGGTATGGTGTGCTTTTTAGTAGCTATGGAAAATCATTGGTGTTTATGAAGTTTTGGTGAGAATATTCTAGCTAAGGAACAGACTGTTTATTGCAGGTAAATGAAGATTACAGTTACACATTTTCAGTAAGATTTTTTAAATTTCTTTCTTTCATTTTTTTTTTTCTATTTGCAAGGTCCCTCAACTCCCCACAATTCTTAATTACTGCCAGGGGAGGCAACTCTCTTGCCAGTCTTAGGAACATGACTGGTAGAGAAGCAGAAAAATTAAACAATGCAGAACTACTAAAATCAATTTATTTTTAATAACTAGTGACCACATCAGCAAGAGAACCAGGTCTGCAATATATCTATAAATTTTCAAACTTAAATGCTACATGTTGATCAAAACGTCAAATTCTCTTTCTCTCATTCTTTGACTTAATATAAAATTCTAGTAGTTCAGTACTTACCTAAGAGTGTCTGTATACCACCCTTGGGTGAATCCAATGCCTAAATTTGGTATATCCATCTTAGATCACCTTATATGTTACATGCTTATTTCTGCCTTTTTAATAATATTTTATTATAATATAATATAATGCCAGTTTATTTTTATTCACAGCTCTGTATATTACATGACGCCTTTATAATCCAAATTATGCAAAAGATCAGATATTTACTTTTCTGTATATCTCAGAGAATTCTAACCTATTTGTATTTAATTAGCTTGCCTTTTGTGTTTTGTTTCCTTTGCTCCTAGGCCTGACATTCCTTAGATTATTGTCTACTTTTAAACAAGGTATTTTACATATCAACTATACTCACATTTGTATGCGGGCCTACACATGATTATTATTGTTAATTTTACTCTGTTGTTTTGCTACTCAATAGTCTTTATTTTATAAAATTACTTAGTTTTTAAAGTTTCCAAATATAAAACAAACCTTATTATCTATCTCTAGATGGAAAATGTTTATCTTTCTATACCATCTGTGTATTTCTCCTTCTCTATCATATATCTCCCTATCTTATCATCTATCTGTAATTTACCTAAGTGTGTTCATGTATGTGTATTTCACCCTTTTTACTTTCTATTTAGTTTTGAATCACCTTTAATATAGTACACATTTTTTTTATTATTGTGGCGGTATTTCAAGTTGTTCATTTAACAGATTTTTTTTTCTGTAAAAGACTGATAATAGAAGTCCTGGTGGTTGGCAAGGCCACAGATTAATTTCTTTGTGTCATCTGACCATAATTACAATAAAGCAATAAGAATGAATGCACTCTGAGAAGAATTTAATGTAAAGGAAATAAAGCAGAAAACCAAGGTCTGAGGCTTACCTTTTCTGAAATCATAATTAAGGAGCATAAGATAAAGAAGTCACTATAGACAGAACTTAATAGGATTTAAATAATAACTAAGATAGGGTTATATCCAAGAATGAGATCAACAACATTTTATTCTACAGAGGTTCAGATAGTAAATATCTTAGGCTTTCCAGTCCACATGATCTTTTTGTCTGCTATTGCATGAAAGCAGTCATAGACAATATTTAAATAAATGGACGTGGCTGTGTTCTAATAAACCTTTATGCAAATTTGAATCTCATATAATGTTTACATGTCACAAAATAGTATTCTTCTTTTATTGTCAACCAATGAAAAATGCAAAAAAATGTTCTTAGCTGTTGGGCCACACACCAGAGTAGGAAATGGTATGAATTTGGGCAGTCCCTATCAAAATAACACCAGCATTCTTCACAGAGCTAGAACAAACAATCTTAAAATTTGTATGGAACCAGAAAAGACCCTGAATAGACAAAACAATCTTGAAAAAGAAAACCAAAGCTGGAGCATCACAATCCCGGATTTCAAGTGGTATTACAAAGCTGTAATCATCAAGACAGTATAGTACTGGCATAGAAACACTCAGATTAATGGAACAGAATAGAGAACCCAGAAATGGACCCATAAATGTATGCCCAACTAATCTGTGACAAAGCAGGAAAGAATATCCATTGGAATAAAGACAGTCTCTTCGGCAAATGGTGCTGGGAAAACTGGATAGCAACACGTAGAAAAAAATGAACCTGGATCACTTTCTTATACCATACACAAAAATAAACTCAAAATCGATGAAATA
Source organism: Panthera onca (assembly GCF_046562875.1). Taxonomy (NCBI): domain Eukaryota; kingdom Metazoa; phylum Chordata; class Mammalia; order Carnivora; family Felidae; genus Panthera; species Panthera onca. The sequence continues at coordinate 138,350,518 of NC_138342.1, read as the reverse complement.
CCTAAATGTAAAACAGGAAGCCATCAAAATCCTCGAGGAGAAAGCAGGCAAAAGCCTCTTTGACCTTGGCCGCAGCAACTTCTGACTCAACACATTTCTGGAGGCAAGGGAAACAAAAGCAAAAATGAACTATTGGGACCTCATCAAAATAAAAAGCTTCTGCACAGTGAAGGAAACAATCAGCAAAACTAAAAGGCAACTGACAGAATGGGAGAAAATATTTGCAAATGACAAATCAGATAAAGGGTTAGTATGCAAAATCTATAAAGAACTTATCAAACTCAACACCCAAAAAACAAATAATCCAGTCAAGAAATGGGCAAAGACATGAATATACACTTCTCCAAAGGAGACATCCAGATGGCCAACCGACACATGAAAAAATGCTCAACATCATTCATCATCAGAGAAATACAAATCAAAACCACAATATCACTTCACACCTGTCAGAATGGCTACAATTAACAGATGTTGGTGAGGATGCGGAGAAAGAGGATCTCTTTTGCGCTGCTGATGGGAATGCAAACTGTTGCAGCCACTCTGAAAAACAGTATGGAGATTCCTCAAAAAATTAAAAATAGAAGTACTCTGTGACTCAGCAATTGCACTACCAGGTATTTATCCAAGGGATATGGGTGTGCTATTTTGAAGAGGCATATGCACCCCAATGTTTATAGCAGTACTATCAACAGTAGCCAAAGTATGGAAAGACTCCAAACATTCATCGACAGATAAGTAGATAAAGAATATGTGGTATATATACAAACAATAGAGTATTACTCAGCAATCAAAAAGAATGAACTCTTGCCATTTGCAAATACATGGATGGAACTAGAGGGTATTATGCTAAGCGAAATTAGTCAAAAACAAATACCATATGACTTCACTCATATGAGAAATTTAAGATACAAAACAGATGAACATAGGGAAGGGAAGAAAAATAATATAAAAACAGGGAGAGGGACAAAGCATAAGAGACTTAAATATAGCGAACAAACAGTGGGTTGCTGGAGGAGCTGTGAGAGTGAGGATGGGCTAAATGGGTAAGGGGCATTAAGGAATCTACTCCTGAAAAAATTTTTTTGCCGATCTTCACCTTACTTGAATGAAAGAATATTTTAGGAAGAATCAGTGTCTGAATAGCCAAATGCATCAGAATTTATGAGCAATCTGAGAGCAGGTGTTCTCTTCTATTCATGATTTTGTTTCCAAACATAGTTTTGTACAATATCTCTCACATAATATGAACTCAATAAATGCTTCCCAATAAAAAGTAAAGAATAATGATTGGATATTCTGAGGCCACTAGTGATCTTTCCTCTTTTTAAAGAGCTAGGATGATGAAAACCTGTCTGAAGTATGAACAATTTATATTGAAAGATCAAGAAATGGAAGTAAATTTCGAGACAGCTTGTTCAGTGTCTGAAGAGAATTGGATGGATGATTGGAAGGGAAAGATGATGAAATCCAATTAATGTTTTCTTATTCTTTGCTTCTTAAATTACAGAGAATGTTCATGCTTGAATACTTAGAGACATAGCTAAAATTTCAAATGAAATATAGGGAAGATCTTTCTGAAGGCAAAAGACAGGTGGACAAATCTATGATTGGAGAGAAGGATGAGAGGAGGGGATAATGACAGACACTTGCTGAGTTGGATGCAAGGAAAATGGAGGTGCTTATGACAAATAACATTTGTCCTTGCCATAAATAATGGAAGGCATGTTGAGAGGGGGTGTATGAGGAAGAAGAGGAAGGAGGGGTGGGAATTTAGAAATTTGAGGAAAATGTGTTTTTAATAGAGAGTCAATACAATAAATAAAAATGGCAAAATATAGAAAACAAATGCATATATCCATCTATTTGACCTACTTATGTTTAGAAGTCAGGTATCATCAGCACTGTTTTAATTGTTAAATCCAAACTTTCATCATCGCTAGAAACATGTCTTGTTTGCCTTTAAAGTTTTGGAAGAGAATAATGCATAGACAGGAATTGTGTATTATTAAATGTCAAAATGACCCAAAGGGAAATAGATAAGTTCTAATTATGGATTATGAATTGTCTTTTTATTATTGATGTTCATCCTTATTAGTTTTAATATCTTATTAATTCCTTTTACTCTAAATGGTGGTATACATTTCTATAAAAAGTGATTTAATTAAACTTCTCAATATAATTCCTGACAATTTCCCTAATCTGTATGTATTATCTTAATTTTATTTTGCATCTTTGTTTTTTTTTTTTTTTTGAGGTTTTCTTTTACCTCATTAAATGCCTAAGGCATGTGAAAAAAAACATTCCTCTAAAATTCCTATCCCCAGAAATAAATAATTAATCTATGTGATCTGAAAAAATAAGAGTGTCGTTGCAAAATGGGACCTAATAGACTCTCATCAGAAATAATGGCATAAAGTGAAGCAAGGAAAACTCAGGGTGGCTGTCAGGAAACTTTTAATGGCTTTGTAAAAATGATTGCGAGGCTGGTCAGGGACATCTTATGGGGACAGCATACAAATAGGAAATAATTCCCAGCAGAGCAGTTTATTTTACTATTGAATAGTTCTGTAGAAAACAAAAGGGTGGAAATTGCTCCTGGTTCAGCAGTTGTTCCGCTAACAGTGATGTGTCAGGTCACTCACACTTCCTATTATTCTGGCAGATTTTCTTGGTAGCTTTTACACAACAGCAAAGAATTTGTAAACAATTTCCCAAATTCAGAGCCTTTCATCAATCTTAGATCCCACTTTCTTCCCACATCTTCATGCTTCTCAAGTACTTACTTTATATAGTGCTTGATTCTCACAAAATAGGTTCCTGTCAAAGATATTTAATATGCTTCTGAAGAAGCATGTTTGGCATAGAAAATAATGTTTCTATTCAAATTCATTTGATGAATGAAACTATAGTGGGCATGTGCTGAGGACAGATTTCTGCCTTCAGGTTTGTGATGCCCACTTAAGGGTATCATGGACATGATTCAGGATGAACCCACTGGTAATCATTTTAGAATGACTGCGGTACATTCTATATAATGAAGTTAATTTCATACCTCCAGAACTACCAGAAGCATATATAGGATTTTTTTTTTTTTTTTTAGGTTATGTTCTGCAAGCCTGGAACAACCTGTATTGGTTTTGTTTGTTTGTTTTTACTTTTTATTTTATTTTTTAAAATCACTCTCATTATATATTCTTGGTGATTTGGCCATACCTGGAAACTTCTGGACTGAATCCTAAAGCTTCTGGACTGAATCTTAAAATCTTAAAAACTAGATCTTAAAATCTAGTGGAACTGCCAGATCCTCCTGCAATCAGATCTGAAGTTCTCTAAAGAACAAAAACAGCAGACCACATATTGACCTTCTCATTCCACAGTGCTATGGAATCATTTCCAGTGGATTTGGAGGCTTTTGAAAAGACCATGGAGATGCCATGGGGGCAGCCACAGATGCTGTGATAACCTCTAACTATACTTTGGTGTGGCATTTAATGTCTGGTAAAGAAGCTTAGGAGTGGGAGACTTGAGAGAAAACATTGAATTTATTATCTATATCTGAAGTTACTGAGTTATGAATTAGGTAGTAACAAATGAAAGGCCAATGTCCTATTAGAAATAAGTAATTAAGGGCTTGATGAAATTTATATTAGAGGGTTATTCACATTGATTTATTTATACATTTAATGAGCTTAAATGTGCACTATGTATTGTTTTATTTAACAGACAACTTTATCTCTCTATGTATGTTTATATTTAACATTTGATGTTGAAAGTAGTAAAGCATCAAACATTAATTTTGCTCCTAATATGTCATACCCATGTTATAATTTAAAATATTCATTTTTCCACTGTTTTCTAAATTATAGGATGAAGTATGTCCCAAAGCTGAAGGAGATGAAATTCAGAGGTGTGTGTGGGCCTCAGCTGTTAATGTCAAAGACAAGTTCATTTATGTTGCACAGCCAACTTTGGACAGAGTCCTTATCGTTGATGTGCAGTCCCAAAAAGTTGTTCAGGTATGCATGATCCCTGCTTTTTAAGGTGATCTTTAAAAAAAATGTCCTTTTATGTAATTCTTCACCAGGTAACTTGTACATTGCCATTTGATTGTCTTTGGTAACTTGTTTCATTAATTGGATAACTGGGAACTGTATGCATTTTCTGCAAAGTCTCCTCTCATTCTGCTGCTTGAACTTAATGAATTTAGAAAATAATTAATTTTTCTTATTTTCAGAAATTTGATTCCATAAACACATCATAATACTAACATGACTAGTTCCACAAAAATGAACCTAAGAATTGCTTATTCTGTTTAGAGCAAGAAGAATTCAAATTAGAGGCTAATTAAGGTATTCCTAGTTACTATTCCAGAAACACTATTATCTCTTTATTTATTCTTAACAAAAGCCAAAATAATAGTAGACTTTATTAAATAATAGTAGTGTAGTAGGTTTTAGTATAGTAGTAAAACAAGTCAATAGGTGGATAGGTCAATGACAGAGAAAAAAATCCTAATAAAAATTATCATGATCATGGTTACAAAAAAAACATTCTGGTTTGAGTCCCCAAACGTTTCATGCTCTGCTCCATCCAAAGTTGTTTAACCTAGGCAATCTGTTTGTACTCCACTGCACAACAGCAAACGGGTTATACTGGATTTGCTTCTGGGTAGTTTGGTTCCAGTGACAGGGCCCTTGACTCATGATCTATTGCTTGACAGCTCAGAGGAAACAAACTTAAAACAGTTTTATTAGGTATATCTAATAACGGATTAATAATTATACATATCTCATAAAGTTATATTTAGAATTAACTCAACTGGGCAGCCTGGGTGGCTGGCTAATGTCATGATATCACAGTTTGTGAATTCAAGCCCAGCGTCGGGCTCTGTGCTGACAGCTTAGAACCTGGGGCCTGCTTTGGATTCTGTGTCTCCCTCTCTCTCTGGCCCTCCCTGGTCGTGCTCTGTCTTTCTGTCTCTCAGAAATAAATAAACATTAAAAATAAAAAAAATAAACAAAAGAATTAACTCAATTAATGCATATAAAGCATTTATAGCAGATCTTGGCATATAGAAGTGCTTTATACCTGTTCATTATCAAAGTTTCTGAGAGACACTGTAACCTAACCATTCCTTATATTTAAAGACTTTTTTTTGCATCGATATTGGTTTGAAATTGAATATTGAAGTAGCTATTAGTCCCTCTAATGATTCCTGACTAGAACCACAAAAAGTGGTAATAAGTCCAAAGTTAGGGCTTTTCGTTCTAAGAATCCTGAACAGCTTCACATGAATTTATCTAATCACCCACCCACCCATCATCCATCCATCCATTCATGCTGTACATATTGATTGCCTACTATGAGATATTTTTGGTATTACAAGTAAAAGAATGAAAAGTGTTTCTATTGAAAAACTCTGGTTAGGGTTACAAATTTACAGTGGACAATTAGTATAATGGTTTAATTTCTAATAAGATAATGACTGGTATAATCATGAGAAAAAGGATGCATAACTGTTCTGGTAGAAAACCTATCTAAGGCCTCCAGAGTTACATGATTCTCATATATATAACCAATCTAATGGTTCAGTACCTATTATGAGAATATATATCTTTCTGTATATTTCACCGCTTATGCTTCTGTCTTTGAGACTGCTGGATTTTGAGCAGGTTCATTTTATCTTGATTTCAGCTGTAACAGAGGCCATCAAATTATAGGCATTCAGTATGGGATTATTTACATTCTAAAGCTAGCAGGATAATGGGGGCACCTGGGTGGCTCAGTCCGTTAAGCCTCCAGCCTCAGCTCAGGTCATGATCTCAAAGCTTGTGAGTTCGAGCCCCACATCGGGCTCTGTGCTGACAGCTTGGAGCCTGGAGCCTGCTTCGGATTCTGTATCTCCCTCTTTTTCTGTCCCTCCCTGGCTCACGTTCTGTCTCTCCCAAATAAATAAATGTTAAAAAAAATTAAAGCTAGCAGGTTAAAATTAGAAGTATGTTTCAGAAATAATCAAACTGGTCTTTAAATTCAGTCTTCCAACTATAAACCTACACTGACTAAATACGTATTACCTACTAGATCCTCAAAAGTGAGAAAAACTAACATCACTTATCTTCATATAATCACTATCTTCAGACAGCAATGTAAAATTTTAAATTAATAGAAAATATTGATAATGAAATGTTAATGCAATGGTAAAAGTCACATAACTTATATTATTTTTCATAGTGCCTATAATTACAATGAAATATGAGAATGTAAAAGATACTATATAATACTGAATTATTAAAAATAATATTATGATATATCATGATTGTGGAGATTTTTCAGACAAGAATCTAACATTTACGTTTTTATAGGTTAGAAAATTGGGCCCCATCCAAATGAGTCCTCCTTATGATCTTGTTACTAAAATAATAATACTTTATTACTCCTTTTGGCCATTATTCAAAGATAATCATTACGTGTATTTCTGCCACCATAAATAAGTATTGACTGATTTTGAGTATGACATAAGTGGAAATATATAGTTCCATTATTTGTATCTGGCTACTTTGCTGTACATTATAATCATAAGATCATTTCATTTAAACATAGCTGTAGTGTGATTCTTTTTTTGCTGTAGGGACATTGATTATAGTTAATTATCATTGTCGATTCTGCATTTGAAAGTTCACCAAATTCATTTAGAACCAAAAAATCAATGCTCATGGTGCTTTTGTGGTCATTCAGGGACATGCACAGAGTGGTGAAAAATTCGTCACCCAACATATATATTTCTAGCAAAGATTGAACTTGAAGAGACTCTGCCTTCTTGTTTCAGCTTTTATACTGTAAACAAGTCTTCTTTCCATGGTCTATTGAGTACCATGTGTTTTGCATTTTTGTGGTTTTGTGGGCAATTTTCCACTTAAAATGACTCCTAAGCATAGTGTTGAAATGCCCGTGTAAGAATGCTGTGATGTGCCCAATGGTAAGCTTCATTTAGCCATGAGTTGTAGTACACTTTGGCCATGAGTTCAATGTTAATTAATGAACAATATATATTAAGTAAAGTGTCTTTGAACAGAAACACACATGAAATAAATTTAAGTATTGATTAGTTGATGAAAACCTTTTGACCAGAGGCCCTTAGGAATTGAAGTATGTATTTCCCCTAGGAACAATAGGTTATTATTCAGAAATTCAGTGTTTATGGTAACTTTATGGAAACAATTACCAATAATAATGAAATCAAATGCATCTTAATATACCAGACGTTATTTATCCATTAACAGTAGAAAGCATAAATTAAAGAAGGAGGTTCCAGAAAGGAGGTAATATTTTTCAAAACGGGAGTGAAAAAAAGAAAAAAAAAGAGGAAACAGTATTTAGGTCAAAATGAGTGACAATAACTGAGCATTTACTATACTATAATAAAGAATATTTTATATATATGTGTACACATATACACTGCGTATTATTTTTATTTTATAATTTATAAAATAAAATATAGTAAGCCTTCAGATTTAGAAAGGACAATGAAATCTAAATGGAAAAAAATAAATATCAAAGAAGAATCTTAAAATGGCAGATGAATTACTATGAGAACAGCAGCAATTTTCTCAATAGCAATAATGGACACCAAATGAAAGAGAAACATTATTAAAGGGCTTAGTGGAAATAAAATATATTCTAATAATATAATATGATCAGGGAAAAATAATTTTGAAACCAGAGCATTATTTATTGTGTCAGAGACACAAAAACAGATATTATCACCAAGATAAACTGAAATAGAACTGAAACTGTTTGCTTCAGGAATAAGGAAAATTAACTGATCAGTAAGTTTGATATGATAGTGAGCACGCAGTTTGGTAAATATATGATATATTAAAATACTAACTTTCAGTAATAATTAGGATATCCTCTTAGTTTAAGATTGAAATGTTTAGGGGCACCTGGTTGGCTCACTCGGTTAAGCGTCTGACTTCAGCTCAGGTCATGATCTCATGGTCTCTGAGTTTGAGCCCCAAGTCATCCAGCTCTGTGCTGACAACTCAGAGCCTGCTTCGATTTCTGTGTCTCCCTCTCTGTCTGCCCCTCCCCCACTCACACTCTGTCTCTCTCTGTCTCTCAAAAATAAATTAAAACGTTAAGGAAAAAATTTTTTGAAAAAAAAAGATTGAAATGTTTAAAAGAGTGAAAACACAAGACAAAAACAGTGATATGAGTGTTTAAGTACTGTACATAATACATAAACAGGGAAAGGGATGATTTGTTTGCAATATTTTAAGATTTTTTGTATTATTTTGGAATGGGAATAATAACTAATTATCCATACATATATTATGTATGCTTATTAATGTTACAAGAACTTATCTTTCAATATTGTGTCTGTCTATTAAAAAATAAAAGGCAATGAAAAACTTACAAATAAATACACTGGGAGAAAAAATAAATAAGAAATACAAATAATAAGGATGGAAAATCCCAAATAAATAGAAACAAGTTTAAACAAAATGATAAGATAAAACTGAATACACTTATTTTTTGAGGAACTTTCATACTGTTTTCTACAGTGCACAAGAGTTCCTTTTTCTCCCCATCCTCTTCAATACTCATTGTTTCTTGCTGTCTTGATTTTAGCCATTCTAAGGTGATATCTTAGAAAATATTATGTAGATTCCTCAAAAAATTAAAAAATAGACATATCATATGATCCAATAATTCCACTATTGGGTATTTCCCCAGGAAATATGAAAACACTAACTCAAAAAGATATACTCCTATGTTTATTGCAGCATTTTTTACAATAACAAAGGCATGGAAGCAACCTAAGTGCCCATTGATAGGAATGGATAAGGTAAATGTGATACACAATGTAATATTACACAGCCATAAGAAAGCATGATATCATGTCATTTGAGACAACATGGATGGACCTAGAGGGTATTATGCTAAGTGAAATAAGTCAGACTGTGAAAAACAAATATACTATATGTGTTCACTCATACGTGGAATCTAAAAAAAAATAAACAAACAAAATGCAGAATCATACTATAAATATAGAGAACAGACTGATAATAGCCAGAGAGGTGGAGGGTGGAGGGTTGGGCAAAATACATGAAGGGGAGAGGGAGATACTGGCTTCCAGTTATAGAATGAGCGAGTCACAGGGATAAAATACAAAGCAGAAGGGATACAGTCAGTGATACTGGAATAGCAATGTAATGGGACTATATTTACAGTAGCTATATTTATAGTAAACATAGCATAATGTATAAACTTGTAAAATAACTAAGCTGAAACTTAGTGTAATAATGTGTGTCAGCTATACTCACGTATTAAAAAATAATAAAATAAATAGAAATTTAAAAAAATATGTTCACAATAACTAACTGAGGATGGACTAATGTAACTCAATGAAAAACAAAAAAGAGAACTGTCAGCCTGAATAATGAAAATCTAGCCATATGCACATTATGAGATAAGAGATAAAAGAAAAATTGACGTGTAAGGACAGTGCAGATGGTGCAGGAAGTATGCTAAAAAAATCAAAAAAGCTCATATAGCTATATTGACATCAGATTTTAAAGGAACTTTAAGGCAACAAAGTATTAAGTTAAAGAAAGTTACTTGATAACGATAGAAGGTTTACTTTATTAAGAAAATATGAGACTAAAAACATACATGATTGCTTACAATTTTGTAAAGTGATTATTGCCATACTACTAGTAGAGATTGACATATGATCAAAGTGAGAAGAATTTGATAAATCTATACTTGACCAATCAACAAAATCAACACTATGTGTGAATTGAACAACAGTATTACTATGCTTGAACAGATGTATGTGTTTGGCTTTGCATCCAGCAATGATTAATATATACATCATCACTAAACATTTTATCATATCTTTGTCCATTAGGGCCATTACAACAGCATACAACAGACTGTGTAGATTGTAAACAATAGAAGTTTATTTCTCACAGTTCTGAGTCTGGAAAGTCCAAGATTAAGGTGTCAGCATGGTTGTGATCTGGTGAGGATTTTCTTGCTGGTTCATAGTTAGTGCCATCTCACTGTGTCCTCGCATGGTAGAAGGGGCAAGGAATCTCTGTAGGATCTTTCTTTAAAAGCACTAATTCCATAATCTCCATGCTCATGACCTAATCACTTCCCAAAGGCCCACTTCCTGATACTATCATCTTTGAGAGTTAAGATTTTAACATATGCATTCTGAGGGAGAAACAAACACTCAGACCATAGCATTTAGTGAAAATGACCACATGGTAGGCTACACATTAAGTCTCAAGAAATAGAAATGAAATTATTTCATACTGATTTTCTGACACAATGTTAAGCTATTAACAGTACCAAAGTAAATTTAAAATATTAATATCAATGTCAAGTAATATTGATAACCGTAAATTAAATATGTTGAATCCAAGTAAGACGATGATTTGAGGTTATTTTTTTCCTTAATTAAAAAAATTAATAATAGCTAAAAATAAAACATTTAACCAGATAGTTTTAGAATTTAGCTAAAGAAAATCAGAATAATCTTTATGAAAGAAGGAAAATATAAAAACAAATATATACAGTAAAACCTTGGTTTGCGAGCATAATTTGTTCTGGAAACATGCTTGTAATCCAAAGCACTTGTATATCAAAGCGAATTTCAAGAACCATTGGCTCATTTGTGATCATGTGATTTTTGGTGCCATGTACTACTTGTATTGCAAGACATAATTAGCTTATCAAGTTAAAATTTATAAGAAATGTTTCTAATCTTGCAGAACACTCACAGAACAAGTTACTGGCAATCCAAGCTTTTCCTGTATATATAAATACACAAAGGAATTAATGTATAAAAGACAAAAACTGATTTATTAAAAAAAAGACTAAGTAAAAGTAAACTCTGGGAATTTTGGCAAAGAATAAGGACAAAAGTCACGATTAACACTATTAGAGTTGAATAAAAGAATATATAACCACAATCCTAGCAGAGAATAAAAGAAACTAAGAAAGTATTAAAGTAGTAAATTCTAAAAACAATGTGGGAAGGAACAAATTAAAGTGAAAATATGTTAGAAACATGTAACCCAAAAAAGAATAAAAAGGAATATTAATTTAAGAGCTTTAAAACAAAACAACACAAAATATTCTGTCCCAACTGGGTTTAGAGGTGAAAGTTGACTTGGTGGCTGGCTTTCTGTTTTATCTACTCTTCCTCCTCTGGGGATAGTCTCTGTATATTCTCATACTTTCTACTATCAAAGACAAATCTTAACCTTCTCTTGATGCATTTTGCCCCACACACCATTTATCAGCCTTATTGCCTCACTTTCTACAGCTGCCTTCTACTTGGAGAACAGTAGGAACCAAGAAAAACGTACCAGATATGTTCCTATTGTAGGAAAAAAATGTAAGAACTTAATATTTGGAGCAAAAAGGCTGAGGGAATAGAGTGTCATGGGGTTTCCCACACAATTCTGGCAAGGTGTATGATGAAGTTGAATGTTGCCTTTCCATCAATAAAAAGAAATGGTTTTGAATTATAGGGCCTACCAAATACCTCACTGGAAAGAAGGAACGTGAAGTAGCAAGTGTAATGATTTGGGTCATTCTGCAACAATCTGTTCTATAGAAATTTAGACATCACTGTAGTTTTAAAATGAAAATTTCCATACTGAGTACACTCAGTCTAGTATTCTTTCTGATAGAAATACTACTTATTGAAACCTATGGTTGACTGGTTGACTGTAAATATCGACTTAAAATTTTAGATATATACATAAAAGATTGCTTTCTTTTTAAATATAGAAGTTAGAATCTTCTTTTTTTAAATTTAATTTTATTTATTTTGAGAGAGAGAGCATAAGCTGGGGAGGGACAGAGAGGGGGAGAAGGAGAAAGAGAGAGGGAGAGAGAGAGAGAGAGAGAGAGAGAGAGAGAGAGAGAATTCCAATAGGCCCCTTACTGTCAGCACAGAGCCCGAGGTGGAGCTCTATCCCACAAAACATGAGATCATGACCTGAGAAAAATCAAGAGTTGGATGCTTGACTGAGCCACCCAGGGGCCCCAAAAGTTAGAATTTCCAATTTTTTAATTTGTCTAAGCTCTTTTTTTCAAAACCATGTATAATTTCAGCCTGTGAACTCTTTAGATAATGAGTTCCATACATCTACTACCTGCTGGGTGAAAGAACACATCCTTACATTTGTCTTAACAATACCTTACAGTATGTAAATTTTAGTCTTCAAAAGTACATGCTTAAAGGTGAATTATAAATATCCTAGTGGTTCTATTTTTGTACTTGAAAACACTTCATCTCTTAGAATTATAAATTCCCTCAAGGTTTTCCCAATTTGAAAACAACATGATAGATCTTACAGACTTCAATGTTGAACCCTCTGTTTTATAAATTAATAACCCAAGTAGTTCAAGTTTTAAAACTACTTAAAGAAAAAAAAAAACATTTCTAGCTACTTGAAAGACTAAATAAAAAAAAAACTTTATGATTTAAAGCTGTATTTATATCCAAATACAGGGCACACTCAAAGTCAACTGCAAAGCACAAAGTTAATTTTATAAAAAGTAAAGCATCCCTTTCTCATTCTGACCACTTTTCTCAACTGAGCCTAGATTTGAAGTGAGTCTTTTTTATATCCAAGTAAAGTTATACTTCCTGATTGAGTGCTGTAGCTGTTTATTTATTTCTTTCAAACCTGAGTATATTATACAGCTAAGAATATTATAACAGAAAGTTAGTTCATCTTCTCCCAAACATGATAAAAAATACCATAGAATTTTTCATAGTGTGGATATATAAATGGAACAGTGAAGTCCCAAATCAATCTTAAAAAAAAAGAAAAGAGAAGAAAAATAACACTACTCTTATTTAAGTTTAATCTTTCGAGCTTTCTTTTTCAATCTAATTAAAGTAGATCCCTAGTGTTTTACACTGACCTTATCTAAGAAATCATATTTCTGACTTTTGCTTTTGCCTGAAAACACCTGCAAAAGACTGTGTGGATTGGTATTAAATGTGTATTTTAGGATTAAAAATCTAAACATTTTGAACAGGTTTGTTACATTTTATTATTAAAATGACAAATATTTTCTTGACAACGTAAGATTTTATAAAGCCCATGATAAAATATTATCATTGGAGTCTATTTGTTTTCAGTGGATGCAACAATATCATTTGTATCAACAGCTTAAAAAGTAAAAGGTCACAATTTTTTAATGGAGTCTATAACGTTGGTGTTGCTTTAAACACCAAATGTGTTTTTATAAGAACACATGAAATTTTTATAAGAGTGGCATACAGGTGATATTTGGCTGTAAAAGAGATTGACTAGTAACCAACTGACCTCATTTTGTCTTCTGTGGAGCAAAATCAGGTTTTGCTTGGATGCAAAAGTGGCTTGTGACACCTCAGGAGTATTCTTAAGTGTCATCAGCAGTCTCCTCTAGCCATTAGCACATTATCTTGAGAATCGACATCATTAGTTTAAATTAGGTTCACTTAATTAGCCAGCTGCTACTCTCCTTGTCAGACTGATAAACAAGCTGTGCTTCACTGTTCCTGCATGTCAAGACTCAACCCCAAGTTTTGTGTATCTTCGTTGGTATTATCAGTATTTCACCCTTACAAAATAAGCCATCTTTATAGAAGTGGATACAACTGGCCATGACCAGTATAGCAAGTATTTTAATTTTTTAATGTTTATTTATTTTTGAGAGAGACAGTGAGACTCAGTGCGAGGAGGGGAGGGACAGAGAGAGGGAGACACAGAGTCTGAAGCAGGCTCCAGGATCTGAGCTGTTAGCACAGATGTCTTCATGGGTCTTGAACTCATGACCTGAGCTGAAGTCGGATGCTTAACTGACTGAGCCACCTAGACGCCCAATATAGCATGTATTTTAGATTCTTTATATTTGCCTCACCCCCTCAAGAAATACTGATAAATTTATATAACGGTAGGTATGTTGGAATTATGAAGGAGTTAAGATTTGTAGATTGACATAGAGAAAAAACAAAACAAAACCTTATAGTGTAAATTATATCCTTAAACAATGTTTTAAAATATTAAAGAAAAAAAATTTATCAATATCTTTACAAAGGTACAAATAAAACCTTTTTATTATTACATTATATAGTATATTTTAAGAAAGTAATAGGATACTGGGGCGCCTGGGTGGCTCAGTTGGTTGAGCCTCCAACTTCGGCTCAGGTCATGATTTCACGGCTTGTGGGTTCGAGCCCCGCATTGGGCTCTGTGCTGACAGCTCTAAGCCTGGAACCTGCTTCGGATTCTGTGTCTCCCTCTCTCTCTGCCCCTAACCCACTGGCATTCTGTCTCTGTCTCTCTCAAAAATAAATAAACATTATAAAAGAAACAAAAAAAAAAAGAAAGTAATAGGGTAAAAAGTTAATTGAACATAATATAACACTCTGAAAACGGTACTTATATGGAAAATTAAGAAATATGGATTCTCAGACCTGAATACCTAGGTCACTACTATTAATTAGTTATGGTAACAATATATTGTAATTTTTAAGATATTTCTGAAAATGAAAATTTTTGGAAGTAGGATTATGGTTTAATTATCTGAATATCACCAGGCCAAGCAAAGGATACTGTGTGCAGAAAATCATAGTGTTTATTATATGGGAGAAAAATTTCCAATCTGCAGTATCAGAACCTTTAATTTAAACAAAGTCTTATGCAGGGCACCTGGGTGACTCATCTGGTTATGTGTCTGACTTTGGCTCGGGTCATGATTTCTTGGTTCTTGGGTCTGAGCCCTCATCAGGCTATATGCTGACAGCTCAGAGCCTGGAGTCTGCTTCAGATTCTGTGTCTCCCTCTCTCTCTGCCCCTTCCTTGCTCATGCTCTGCCTCTCCCTGTCTCTCAAAAATAAATAAACATTAAAAAAATTTTTAAACAAAGTCTTATGGAATCATTCAATAGATCTAAACTGCTTCCCTTTGTTCTATTATGGTCAGGATTTCAATGACCTGCTACAAATAAAAATCTCATTTCCATAAGCTTCTCCAGGCAAAGTTTGAAAGCAATTTTCCTAGTAAAATAATATCAGTAATTAAAACAAATTTATACAAAGTAATAAATGAGCATTCTATATAGGTTAGCTGTGAGGTGAAAGATGAATACATATACACTTTTTTTTCCCAATCACATATTCTTGAACATTTGTTATTCAATTTATATCATTTTTTTTTCTTGGTAAATGGTTAGTAGCTGCAGAAAAAAAAAAAACCTATATACACCAATGGTCTCCAAAGTGGAGTGGGTGCAGCATAAAGGAATGAAAATGACAAATTGTGAGAAGGAGATACTAGGATGTCTTTTTTCTTAAAAAAAAAAATATTACATTTTATAAACATTTAATATACGGAACAATGTGGGAAGCTTGAATTCATCTGTATTTTGAATAGTGATGTAATGCACATTAAACATGACGGCATTTGGAGAGGAATGTGGGAGTTTTACAATAAGGAGGGATCAATAGTGGTACTTTAGTTCATTTTTATCTGTACAAAGGGGATAATGATACTGCATACCTCATCACAAAGACTATTACGAAGATTAAAAGAAATTGTATTTGTAAAACATTTTTAAAAACCTTGTTTATAATAAGCATAGCACAGAGTATAATTGTCTTTCTTAAATAAAAAAATAATAATGATAGTAATAAGTTTTGGAATGTTCCTTAATTTTGCAATTTTGTTTCCCCAATTAAGTAGATTTAGAGGTCCATTAATTGTATGTTGAGTACTGCTATTTACAAGGTATTGTTCTAAGTGCATAGGTGATATTATTGACTTACACAAACACAAACAATCTGCTTTCTAGCAACCTAGAATCCATTGGATGAAAACAGAAATGAAAGATGGGAATATTAAAATGTAAATTGCATAATGTATGCTGAGGTAGTAAGTCCTTTAGAAAAGGTAAAATGGTAGTGCAAGGCCACGTGGGATTGGGCAAGCTAAGGATGAGGGGATGTGCACAAAGTGAAGGCTGCTAACAGTATTCAGCAGGGTGGTCAGACTGGCCTCCCTGAGAAGGCGAGTTCTGAACAAAGGAGGTGTTGAGGAAGCAGACACTGGGCTATTTGTGGATAAGTTCAGGGGAAAAGCCCTCCAAAAGACAGACATGTGGAGAGCATGTTGGATGAATGGCAGGAGGCCAAGAGCACCTTGATTGGAGGAGTAGGTGAAGGAGTCAGAGAAAGAAGAGGGAAGTGGCAGGTCAGCTAGGGCCTGGTATTCATTCGAAGAACTTTTGGCTTTACTGTGAGGGAAAGGAAAAGACACTGTGGTGTTTAGAGCAGATTATTGTCAAGATCTGTCTAATGCTTACAAAACAAACAAACAAACCAAAGCATCCTGACAAATCTGTTGAGAAAGTTGGTGAGTATAAAGTTAGATGTTAGAAACCATGTGATGAGGGTCAAGAGGATAGAGTCTGTTCTTGTCGGTAGCAGGGGAGATGCTGCAGAGATCAGTATTTAAAAGGCAGATGGAATCCTGTTCCGGAGAATGAGAGGCATGGGAGAGAGAGGGCAGAAAAGGATAACAGAAAATTTACAATCCTTTTCATAAAATGTGGAGAAACATTTAAAATATTTTATAACACCGAAGTTTACAGGTTTAATTATGGAAGAAAAAAATTAAGTACCAAATATAGTGTCTTTCTCTTTTATAAAGGCTAATGGTCTAAACTTAACATTTAAAGTAATTTCCAGAGTATACAAGCAGGTATTTTGTGAAATACAATATAATACGTGCAATTTAGCCCTTTCAAAAGTTGACAATATAAGTAAGAAAAATAACAATTTTTTGGCTGAAAATTGGGTATGGCAAGATTAGCCTGAAGATGGTTGTTTGGAAATATTTCTGTCATTGTTACATGAATTTGTTACTGAAAACCATGTAAATGTTCCCTCTGTGAAATGTGTTATATCTGCACACTTGAAATGTTGTAAACATATTTTTATCTCCTAGAGTTAAACATTTTCCAAATAAAGTATGTCAGATGTACTTTTCTTCATTTTGATCCACATATCTTTTTTAGTTCTGGTGAGCTTTTATAACCAAATCCCAAAATAAATTGAAGAGAATTGAATACCAAAACTTTGAAATCCTGAAAGGCAAAATGTTCAAAAATTTGGAAGAGCATTGAGCAGATATTTTTCTAACTCTGAAGCTGTTTTGAAAATTGATTGATATTTTTCTCCTTCAAATATGTATAGCTTAATTTACTTGAAGGCAATTATTCATGGACTGCTTTTTGACGTCTCCTGAAACATATTCTCCTAAGTCTCTGTCTTCCCATATAAAATTGTCTCTGTCTTCCCATTTATAAAAATACTCATACTTAAAAGCTCAATCAAAGTATCACCTCATGCCCCTATCCTTCATCCTGCTTTTTACTCCTTCCCCTGAGCTTTCATGGCATTTGGTTCTTATTTTTATTTTTTGCCACATCTAGTTATTTTAAGTTCTTTCATCCTCTTGTCTACAAATTCTTTCAGGACAAAGACTGTTTATTTACTTTCTCTTCCAGGTCTCAGATTCTTCATTTGCTAAATAAGGGTACTATATCTCTAACTTTAAAATATTATGATGCTAATTGTCATGAAAATACCTCTAGTTTGGTTAGCTTTTCTGATAGTAGTAGTATTTCCATGGCATACCCTAAGTACTTTATATTTACTACCTTACCAAAATATTCAGAACAACCCTTTGAAGTAGGTGTGATTATTGTCTCCATTTTATCAGAGAGGAAACTGAAACACAGAAAAGCTTAGTAACTTCCTAAGGTACTATTATTTTTCTAACTTAAGTGAGGAGGCTAAAACTTGCAGTTAGCTTCAGAATGCATGCTCATAAGCATGGGGTACTACTGCCTCTCACTGATTCTTGGCTTCATTTGCACTGTCTATACAGATAATACTGCATGTATTTGGGTCTGTGGGTTTCCTTCCACCTTTCATAAAAGAAAAAAAAACAAAAATAAAAACAAAAAACAAAACCAACAAACAAACAAAAAAAAAACCCAAAGAATGTTTCCTATACATGAGGCATAAATAGAAGTACACCATATCCACATAAGCACTGTCAGGAATTAAACTATCAGTTAAGAAGGATGATCTTTCATGTGCAAGGAGGTTGCCACATTGGGGATAAACACAGACTATCAAATCTCAGCTCTTCTGATCACCTGCTAGATGACTACTGGTAAGACCGAGTCTCCATTTCTTATCCTGTTTTATGTGGATATTAACATAACCCATGGACTGAACCTTATGAGAGCTGGCAAAATGGAAATTTTCATTTAAATTGTTCCTTAATATTTAAAGTTACCTAAACATCTTTGATCTTTGTTTAACTGTGTCTTAACAGTTGAAAAATAAAGAGCCTTTTCTTAATGTTGCTTTTGTTGTTGTATTGAACTATTTTATCTTTACATTGTAGATTATTCCATTTTAAGCTGCATGCAAAACAGGGTAACGTTATAATCACACATAGATCAAATTTTACAAATAATACAATATTACGATATGAAAAACAAAAGAATCTTATTGCTTTGTTATTAGCGTAATGATTAATGATGGCACTTTTGCTGTATATGCAATGAAATTCTCAATGAGGACATGAAGAATTTAAATGAAACATCTGGCATTCACTTGATTACAATGAACAAAATACCAGACTATTTCTTAAGTAAAAAAGCCATTTAATTATCCCAAATAACATCAAGTCTAGAGACAGTTATTCTAGGTTTGTGTAGCAACTCAAGGTTGTTATGGAGAATTCAGTCTCCTTTCATTTATCTCTTGCCAAATCCTCTAAGTGTTGCTTGGGTTTTTCTTCTTAAGCTTATTGTTTCATGGCCTCAAAATGACTTTGGAAATTAAGGTTTACTGTTCTCATATGAGAGCATCCAAAGCAGGAAGAAAGAGAAAGTGTGGCACAGTAGCATTCTCAAAAATCATTCATCACATTAATCTTTACCATGTATAAAGGGGAATATTCTATGTGACCACTCTAGCCTCTAGAGAGGCTGGGAATCTTCGCACTTGTGAAAGGGACCCTAAATAAGTGTTGTTTTCTCCCCTTCGATATTACTGTAAACAATGGCACCCATTGTAGCATAATGTTTGATTTTTTTTTTAATGTTCCGTATGAAAACTACAAACTACCTTAATTTTTACATGTGTTTCCCATTGTAGATAAGCCTGTCTTGCTGTCTGGATTTTTTTGTGTATATGTGTTCTACCAATTAACTACTTTTGCAGTTTTAATCTTGTATTATTTCTTCTACTTGTTTTTGTGTAAAAGGGGAATAATAAAGCTGGAATCCCTAAAAAAAAAAAAAAAAAAGGGAAGTAGGCTTAAATCTCTGATGCTCACAAGTGGGCTACCTTCCCTGAGAACATTGATGGGCACCTAATCCCAAAGCAACATAGTGGCTCTGTTAGTCAGGAAGAAAGTGACAAGGGCACTAATACAGAAATCTTTAAATAGGTGTTTTTAGAAATTAAATAATTACTGCAGTAATCCAAGAGTATTGAGAATTTTAAATAGATAAAATGCAGAACAAGGTTTTAGAAAATAGTTACTTTGGTAAGAGTAAATTGCCAACATGTTAACTAAAGCATGAAACTTCACATGTTCAACCAACAGTAGTTTACCTTTAATCCACTGAGAAGAGGATTGCATTATGAACTAAAAATTGGGAAATTCTCTAGGGATATTGAACAGAGCTTTTGGAAGAAATGCTTTCTATATTGAATAAAGGTAGTTTTATTGAATACAATTTGTTTAATGCTATATGATCAGAAAAAAAATATGTAAGGAAACTACTACAGGAAATTACTTGAAAAAGGTGTTAGCTTGAAATATAAATAGCTTGAAATTAAGGTGAGTGAAATAACTTCCTGGCAGCAATTTGTTTTCTGGAAGTTTTCTTTTAAGTAATTGCTAAATATTATAAATATTAGCAGAAAAACACATTTACCACATCAATATGTTAAAATAATGCTTTTACTTCTTTCTGTAGTATTAGATTATTCATTAAGGAAACTAAATTAGGTAATCTGTCATTAGAGTTACAACCATATATCAGATTGCAGACATTTTAGCATTATAGATGGCGAAATCCCATAACCAGCACTAGAATGAAAAAAAAAAAAACCTAATAGTATAAACATAGTTCTTACGTGTGTTCAACAATTGAATAAAATACACATATTAATCATTTATATATCTTGAGTTTCTAAATAGCTTTTCTACGACACACAATTTGCATAGGTAATGAAGGAACTTAAGACTACATAAAAATATGGGCAAAAAATTATTCAAAAAATATGCCTGGGTAAAGTATCATATTTCCAAATTAATCAAATAAAGGTTTAGAAAATTAGATAATTTGCAACATAAATTTTTAATCTGACATCTAAACTCTTGTGTTCTTTCATAATTTTTGGCATAGTTTTAAATGAATATTTCAGTCTGAAAACATTTTTTTCAACTCCTATGTATTACAGGCAGTAAGCACAGACCCTGTGCCAGTTAAATTACACTACGACAAATCACATGACCAGGTATGGGTGTTAAGCTGGGGTACCATGGAAAAGACTTCTCCAACATTGCAAGTAAGTACATTTCAGTATATTTGAGAAAACAATGATTTTTAAACCTTTAGATATATCACTGGATATTTATAACTATTTAGCAATGATATTCTTCCATCTGAGGACTGTACTTTAATCACATCTAGATCTGCATGGAAAAGGCAGGGGGAGATAATACTCAAGTACTTGTTTGGATTGGATAATACTGTAGGTCATACTTATCAAAGCTTAGATTTATACACAAAAATAATAACCGATGATGACAAAACTGATGCCATTAGGAAGAAAAAAATCATAATTTACCTTTCAGCAATTACCTTCCTCCCTCCAATTTGCATGAGATTTTTTTTGTTTCCATCTCTCTTTCAAAACGTGGCATGGAGATAGAGACTAAGAGAGTTGGACAGTCTCAAGACACATCTCCAATTTTTCCAGAAAGATAGTGTGTTATTATCTGAGCACAGACTCGTTTCTAACTGGGGAATAAGTGGTAGAATCTTTGTGGAATTTGCTTACATTTTAAAGTTGTTTATACAGAACTTAGTAGAGAAAAAAATATATATTTTGACAATGTCTCTTTGGCACAGTCTTTCAATTTTTGGAGTTACAAGTTTAACAGAAAACTGAGAAGGAATGAGAAAGAACATTTGGCCCTGGAAATGTGTTTTTATCTATATCTCAAACTGCCTTGATTATAGCACTGCTGTGAAGATTCCTCTTCTTATAAAGTCCTAAATCATTAACTTTGGCCAGTTGTCACTAAGTATTACATGCAATTTTTGTTTCGTTTTGTTGTTTTTTTTTTTTTTTACTTTTTGTCAGTTGTCACTACCAATACTTTAAATGATTCTGAAGTATTTTTAGTTTTACAATATTTAACTTACAAGAGGCAAGTTTACTGAAATGATTTTAAAGGAACTATGAGAATGATGGTTCATTTTATATTTCACTAGAAATATGTGTCATAAGAAACATCTAACATGTAATAGTTATTCAGTTATTTGCTGTAGCAAATGAAATCACCCCAAAATTTGATGTGTTAAACAGAATTAAAGAATGACTTAATGGGGCACCTGGGTGGCTCAGTCGGTTAAGCACCCAACTTTGGCTCAGGTCATGATCTTGTGGTTTGTGGGTTTGAGCCTGCTTTGGATCCTGTGCCTCCCTCTCTCTGCCCCTCACCTGCTCATGCTCTGTCTCTTTCTCTCATTCAAAGGGAAATAAACATAAAACATAATAATAATGACTTATTACTCATAGTTCTGTGGTGCAGCAATCTGGGCAGTTTGTGGGCATGATTAAGAAACACTCAGATGGCTGCACTCATCTGATTACAGTAGCTGGATGGTTCAAAATAGTCTCACTCCCACGTTTGTTATGTGATAGTGGTGATTAGCTGGGTGGCTTGTGTCTCTAGCATGTGCCTGCTCATCCTTTAGACTGGCATCTAGCAGCATGGTGGTTCTAGGTTATAAGATAGTGGAAATTGCAAGGCTAATTAAGATCTAGGTCTTAGAATTCACATAAAGTCACTTCTACAGCTTATTGATCAAAGCAAGGCATACTCCATGCCTAGATTCAAGAACATGAAGTAACAAGGCCAATCTTTTGATGGAAAGACTACAGTGTTCATTGTGGACAACTGTTGGACTGATCTATGACAATATGGTAATATCATCTAGTTATTTGATATTTTACTCTTAAATCTTGACAAGATAAAACAGGCCAATATATATTATGTTTTAAAAAAATATTCTTATGAATTATTTTAATTCTATTACCTTCAAAATAAAATAAACACAGCTTATAAAAGTTAATTTTTTTTTCTTTTAAAGCTGTATATATTTTCTTTTTTTATTTATTTTTATACTTTCTTTAAAACTTATTTATTAATTTTGAGAGTGGGAGAGACAGATAGTAAGTGGGGGAGGGCAGAGAGAAAAGGAGGACAGAGGATCCAAAGTGGGCTCTGTGTTAACAGCAGAGAGCCTGATGTGGGGCTCCAATTCATGAACCATGAGATCATGACCTGAGCCAAAGTCAGACACTTAACCAACTGAGCCACCCAGGCACCCTACAAGCTGTATATATTTTCATTCTACTATATTCTTTAGAACTGATTTCTTCCCCTCCCTATTGGTATTTGCTACTTGGATAGATTAATGTTGCAATCCTCAGTGTTGCAATCCTTCCATAAGGCACTTTAGGCAGACTCCTTTAATATCATACAGGAAGGGGGGAAAAGGCTTTATAAAGGTGTTAAGTAACTTCCCACACATTATCCAGCCCTTACAAAATGGGTTCTTTTTCTCTGGATGTCTAATAAAAAATATGCTAGTAAGATTTAATGATTTTTTTAAGTACTTGCTGGATGGAGGGAAAGGTAAGTTCCACACCTGAAAATATAATACAATATGTAAGAATTCAGAAGTACTATTGAAATAGTACATACCATAAGATTTATTTGCATGAAGTAAAATTTACACACATGCACATACATCTATATAAATCTGTGATAGATTAGATAGATTGATAGATAGACAGGCTGACAGGAAACACAGAGTCTCTGGATCATAGAACAGACCATTTCTTACTCAAGGAGAATATTTGTGTTAATTCTCCAACCCCATTCCCATGGGGTGATGCCATGAGAGATTAATATCACCCTGCCTCAGCACAGTTGCACTAACAAGAGAAGGAGCCTGCAATTATGTGTCTCCAAGTTTTTTTAAGACTGCTGGCACAATAGCCCATCCTCTCCTGTGAAAGATAGACATTATTATTACTCTGGGATGCAAATCTTATCAGGACGGTACCCTGGAATGTCAGTAAGGCTCAAAGGAGTTAAGTCTCTACCTCTCTCTGGAGCAATACACCACCTTTAGCTTCCAAGGCCTTTTTGCTACCCCGTCATCCTTTAACCAACTCTGCCAGTGCCCTCTGCTCAGAAAGACTTGACTCAGGAGAAATGTCAACAGATTAATGGTTAATTGTCTTCCAACAAGATTATCAGGAAACATCTGCAAAGGAAATGGGATTTAAGATTTGTTTGAAAGGGGAACAGACTTACCTTTGGAGAAACTGAATTCACCAAACCAGAAATATGAGCAAGGTCTGATTTTTGCTAGAGTGTTCCTGTGGCATGTTGAAAGATTAGACTAGAACTAGAGATATTGATGTCAGGTTGTGATGGCTAGGCAATAACTTTTTGCCCTAATGCAATATATCTTATAATAGTGGCTACTGAAAGCTTAAAGGTGCGAAAGCATTTTTATCAAAGATCTGAAACTCATATATATACTTATACTTTGTGTTTTCATTTGACTATAATTAAATCTATACAACTTTACCAATTATGGAAGCAAAATATATTTTCTGTGATATTTATAATTAATTAATAACAACTAATAAAATTTCATAACTATAGGTACATAAGACAGTGGTTTTCCAATTAGTATTCTCAGATGAATTATCAAAGATTTATTATTGTTATTTTTTATTTTTTACTATTTTTTTTAAATTTTTTTAATGTTTATTTATTTTTGAGAGAGAGAGACAGAGACAGAGTGTGAGCAGGGGAGGGGCAGAGGGAGAGGGAGACAGAATCTGAAGCAGGCTCCAGGCTCTGTGCTGTCAGCACAGAACCCGATGTGGGGCTCGAACTCACCACCTGAGCCAAAGTCGGACGCTTAACCGACTGAGCCACCCAGGCGCCCCTCGTTATTTTTTTTTTAAAGGAAACTATGCCTTATGAAAATTTAGGAAATGCTGTTCTGAAAGTCATGAGTCTGTCATCTACACAGATTTACAATCCATATGTTATGTCTTTTCAAATGCACAATAATTAGAGAGGAAATGTCCCCAGGAAACAACTTGGAATAAAGTCTTTACGTCTTGCTATTGGCCAGGAAGTAGGCTCCAGCCAGATGGGGTGACAGTGGGAGTTGGCAGCTGTAGGTTATTACAGATAGAGAAACAAGCAGCAGGATGCCATTAGGAATGAGCCAAGGATTGTCCCAAGATCTGGCCTGTTGATTAAGGTGCATCGTGGATCAATTTGTGTGTCCTGGCAGTTAGCTCAGTCCTGATATCTGGTAATCCACCTCTTCCTATTCAATTGCAGCAATGAGAAGGATCTAGAACCATCAGGAAACAAAGTCCAGACTAAGAACTAGGGAAAAGTTAGTTAACATACAGTATAGTCTTCTTGGCTTCGGGAGTAGAACCCAGTGATTCATCTCTTACATATAATACCCAGTGCTCATCTTGAATGCCTATCACCCATTTAACCCACCCCACCACCCCACTATCCCTTCAACCCTCAGTTCTCTATATTTAAGAGTGTCTTATGGTTTTGAGGATGTAGGGAAAGGGGAACCTTATTGCACTGTTGGTGGGAATGCAAACTGATGCAACCACTCTGGAAAACAGTATGGACATTCCTTAAAAACTTAAAAAGAGAACTACTGTACATCTAGCATTTGCACTACCAGAAATTTATCCAAAGGATAGAAAAATGCTGATTTGAAGGGGCACATGCACCCTAATGTTTACAGAAGTGCTATCAACAATAGCCAAATTATGGAAAAAGTCCAATGTCCATCAACTGATGATGAATGGTTAAGATGATGTGATATGTGATATATATATATATATATATTATTAATATATATATATATAATATATATATATAATATATATATATATATTATATATATATAATGGAATATACTCAGCAATCAAAAAAATGAAATCTTACCATTTATAACAATGTGGATGGAACTGGAGAGCATTATGCTGAACAGAGAGGGAGGCACTGTATTTTTACAACCTAGGACTATGCCAAACACAAATGAGATGCTCAGTTATGCTTCATTGGCATAAAATAATTTTCATCAGTAATGTTAGGATACCTTATAGTGTTGTTTGACTATTAAATTATGTGATGCCTGTAAACTGCTTAGAACACATACTGGTATATAGCAAGCTCTCCATAAATGTTATTATTGCTGCGATCAGCTTGAAGAAATGAAGAAATGAAGAAAACTTAGTTTCTCAGAGAAAAAAAATCAAAAATGCTATTTACTTTTGTCATATAAACCAAAGGAAAAGACTCAGTTTTAATGGGGGAAAGTCTACTTAACTTAGGAGAGTCAGTCAATAGTTTAAGAAGTTTAATTTGGTGGCCATATGTAGAAAGGATTTAAAAGGGGAGAAATAAAGGCAGAAAGTGCTTTAAAAGGCTAACACAGAGCAATCATTGTCCAGCAGGAACAGGAAAACATATGGAGGTGTGAGAAATCTGAAGAAAGAACTGATAGAATTTGGTGCATAATGGGATATGAGGAACAAAAGAGCTTAAATGTAGTCATCTTTTCTTGAATGGACTATAAAAGTTTTAAAAACCAATTAACAATGAATAAAAAGAGGAAAAGTCTTTGATAAAAACTTACTTGAACCTGTTATTTTCAATGTATAGGAGGAAAAAGTTAAATATAATTTCATCTATTCTAACGTTATTAAGCGCTAAAATATTATGTATGATTTGTTTTAAAGTTTTCAGTTTTATTTCCAGCTCTGTTCTATATTAAAAGTTTTCTGTTCATCAGTTATACCTTAACAAAACTGAAGGAAGGAAGGAAGGAAGGAAAGCTAATAATCTCATTTACATCATATGTATGCTTGTTTTTATTTTTCTCATTATAGCAAGGTTAACATGTTTATAACACAGAAGTTATTTGTAATAATTTTATACTTTAAGCAGAAATTATTCAAGACAAATCTTTTTCTGTTTTTTTCTTTATAAAAACAAATTTCTATGTTGAAAATAAGCAAACAATTACAAAATTCCAATTTGCTTAATGATGTACTAATTTTCAGGATGGCAATAAAGAATCTAAGAAACAACTGCTGATTTGTTTCATCTCTAAATAAAGTTAACACTGATACTATTAAGGGAATGCACTGCCAATGTCTAACCATGGCGTGTTCTGTTTAGGTAATAACCCTGGCCAGTGGGAATGTTCCCCACCACACTATTCACACCCAGCCTGTGGGAAAGCAGTTTGACCGAGTGGATGATTTTTTTATCCCCATGACAACACTCATCATCACACATATGAGGTAAGTGCTAAAATGAATGATCAATTTTTGGATTCCTTCTAATTTAGACAGGAAGCCATGGGAAATCATAAAAACTAAAACACATTTCTGTTATACAACAAATACACACATGATTTACCTTGTCTCATCTACTTGATGAAATTTTATTTACCAACATTAGTAATGAGTTTCCTGTCATGCATTTCTTTGTATGCCTAATAAGGAAGTGAATTTTAAAAGATCAGTTGCATTTTTAAATCAATTTTACAGTTAATATTTTTGCAAGCTGTCATTAGAGTCTTCTTATTAGGCTTTTACAAAATGCTGACATTTGAACTCAGCATGATGAAAGAACCACTCTTCTAGAAATCTATTCAATATATTATAATGACATTCTTACACCACGTCTATATAGAAATTACTATAAAAATGTCCATAAGAAATTAATATAAAGCTGTATTAGGAAGTATACAGTAAGTTTAAATAAAATGTTTGAGGTCTACCCTTTGAGAAATACGTTATTGTGCTCCATCTTTGTGTGTACTTACAAGAGGAAGAAAAGTATTAACTTCGAATGACGTCACTCCAAAGTTCCATAGAAGTGGCTTAAATGCTGGATAATATCACAATTTCAGGTACTGTGTATCTTGATAATCTATTTGGAAAACTTTTAAAGTATTGCTTCGCAATGTTAGTGAATTTGAACCTAACTAATAACGTTCTGTTTTTCAAGTGAATGAGGTGGAAATGCTCCAGATATGTTATATGAGTCATTATTGATTCTTGTGTATATTTCTCTTGTATTAAATTGGAAATTATCTAAGAATTGGAGCTGTAAGAATTATGAAAGATTATGAAATTCAACTTTCATGAGGAAAAAAAGGGGGATTAATAAATCAGACTTGTGGCTCATAGTCAGACATTACATATAAACTGTCATTTGCACAGTCAAGTATGTTTTCAAAGAGGTTAGCATATTTTTCAATCAATTGACCATTACTTTCAGAGTGTCTATTATGTACTCAGCAATAAAGTGATTAAAAAATGTAATGGCCTGTCACAATTATTGCATGTTTTGTGGAAAATAAGTAGAACTTATTGAAAATGCAGCATATTTTAAAATTGTTTGTATCAAAGTCATAATTTTTACATTTGACTATAAACACTGTAATAGTTCAGATACAGAAGAAATCAGCATATTAACCAAAAATGGTACCACTTGAGATGGTACCTAAAAATATTTTTATACACTTGATAAGGATACAACTTCATTTAATTGGCAGTGAGTGTTATGAGTAACAACTATTCCTTTTTTATTTTCAAGTTATTGATGAATTATCACTAATCAATAATTTAATACGTAAAACTTACTTTTATTTACCCCATTTCTTATTATGCATTACTGTATTTAATATACTATTCTGAAATTTGCTTTTTTTCCAAATGCATTAAAGATGGAATTATTTGCAGCAAATTTTCTGTGTCTATAACACTAATCAGGTTAATAGTGTACAGTTCGGGGGTATTTCTTTTCCCCTGCAACCAGTAAATTATTTCATTATGGTAAGATACCTACCAGGCCAAGAGTTTAACTTTGTCTAAATGCTGTAAGTGCTATGTGTATTTCTGGGGTTGTATTTATAATTGACATTCAAGATTGCATTGCACAATTATAGAATTGATACATATGCAGTCAGAACATAACATCTCTTTAGGGTCTTACAACATAGCTAGAGATGGAGCTAATAATTAGAGGAGCATCCTAATAATATGAACACATATAAGGCAAAATTTTATTTGGGTTATTTCTATATATTATGAGAAACACTGAAAAGTGTGCTTGAAGATATTTTAAATCTTTTTCCTTTTAAGGATGCATAGTGAAATGCAAGAGTGTTTTGCTTTATTTATACTAAATTACAATCCTACTTGCATATGGAGTCCCATTTTAATGAATGCAGATGGTCAAATTTTCTACTGCAACTATTCTACTATTCTACTCACTATTCCTATTACTAAAGTGAAGAGTAAGAGTAAAATTTAGCATACATTTCCAAAATCAAAACATTAAACATAAACTATTTTTAACACAATGAGAATTTTTTTTTACATTAGGAAAATCTGACGGATAGACACAATCTTTTCTTCTACCAATTTCATGTAACATATTTTTTCTAATCAAATTTGGCATGTGTTTAAATATGTGTTGCAAAGATTGATCTTTTTATAAATTGTGTTTTTTGGAATGTGAAACTATTTTCTGACTGTTTTGCTTGGTATATATTTCCAGGCTATGCAGAAGGTCTGACCCATAATATGTGTTGGATTAATATGAGTTTCCTTCCTCTGACCCCTCATCACATTAATCTAATTTTCTCTCAGATTGCTACACTCTCACTACAAATAATTTATATCTCCAATGTCTGAAAAGCTCTTGGACAAGTGTCAGGATTTTATATTCTAAGTGCCTAAAAACTGGTAGGCTCCTAATTCACATATCTCATAAGAATGGGAATAAAGAAAAAAATACTACACCGTCTCCTAAACCAGAATTTGTACAGTTTTGAGGGAATTATATAGCAATGAGGGAACTGTATTTCTTATGTACTGGATTTCTCAACATCTAACATGATATCAGAGATGCAACAAATACAGCATTAAGAGCACATGAATTCTGTAGAAGTAGTAATAAGTACTTATGTTTCCTGTCAGATAGATTTAAGCCTGAATGTCCCAGCAACACCATTTGCCATTGGCTATTGTGACCTTAGCTAGTTTACTTCATTTCTTTCTAAGGACTGGAATGAAATATTGTTTAAGTATTATGTTGCCCATAATCATCTTTCAGACTACTCTACTCATAATTTACATTGGTTCAGGGGCTCCCTTGCGAATACTTTCAATTTTGCTAAAAGTCTCTATTTTTTCCCTACTTGGCTTCTTCTCATTTTGTTCTTTTATTTATTCTTTTTCTTTTTTTAGTGTCTATAATTCTCAAGCTTGTTTAATCTAGTGTATAAAGTAAATCAAGACTGAGGAATTTAAGAGAACCAAAATTACTTTATCAATCTATATTAAAAAATAAACTTGTAGTTTAAAATATAATCAGTCAGGGTGCCTGGGTGGCTCAGTTGGTTAAGCGTCCAACTCTTGGTTTTGGCTAAGGTCATGATCTTGCGATTTCGTAGGTTCAAGACCCATGTTGGGCTCTGTGCTGGCAGTGTGGAGCCTGCTTGGGATTTTCTCTCTCCCTGTCTCTGTCTCTGCTCCTTCCCCACTGGTGCTGTCTCTGTCTCTCTCAAAATAAATAAATAAACTTAATAAAAAATTTAAAAAATTCAGTCTTCACAAAATTTAGGAAGATGTTCACTTTTTAAGACAGCTTAATATTCTCAGTACTTTAGAAGTCCTTGAGATTCTAATTTATTTTTCCCCTTTTAACATAAGTATAGTTGACCTACAATGTTATATTAGTTTCAAGTGTACAGCATAGTGATTTGACAATTGTCTGTGTTATAAAGTACTCACCATGGTAAGTGTAGTTACCATCTGTCACCATACATAAATATTACAATGTTATTGACCATATTCTCTGTTTGTACTTCTAAGTCCCCTTCACCTATTTCACTCATCCTGCTTTCTAGCCCCTCCCTCAAAACCACCAGTTTGCTATTTGTATTTATGATTCTGTTTTTGTTTGTTTGTTCACTTATTTTGCTTTTTAGATTCTATATATTAGTGAAATCATTTGATATTTGTCCTTGTCTGTCTTGTTTCACTTAACATAATACCCTCTAGGTCCATCCATGTTGTTGTGAAAAACGTCATTTGTTTTTATGGCAGAGTAATATTCCAATGTGTGTGTGTGTGTGTGTGTGTGTGTGTGTGTGTGTACATATGTTTCACATTTTCTTCACCCATTTTGAATGGCCTGAAGAATTTTCATTTCAAAAAACTAATTTCCATTTTAAAAATATCTGAGAAGGAAGGCCTGGTTCCATCTACTCATTCAGTTTCTCAGCTGAATTCCTTCCCATTCCTTGAGAGACACAGCCTAGGCCACATATAGTTATTCTAAATTTATCTTATAGAGTGACACCTTATTAAAGAAAAATCCCCTTTAGTTTTATGTATTCCTTTTTTCTCTGTAGAAATCAGAAGGGTACCTGAGTCCTAGGCTGGGGATAAAACAGATACATCAATGCCATGCTATCTTTGATCTAAATCAAAATGGTCTTTAAACTGTTGACTTCTGTTTACTGGACCAAGCTTGTGTCCTTGCCTTCCACTTTCTTGAATATGAGTGCTTATCCAGAAGATAATAAAGAACTCCAACCAGCGTGCAGCCATTCTTTAAGATATGCATATGTGAGCCCCAGTTGTGAATTCAGTTTATTTTAATGAAACTAAACTTCCAGGAAGATGAGAGAAGGTGTATTATAATCGTGTTTCCCCAAAGTTCCAACTACTTACTCAACTTCTGAAAGGCTGACTGAAAGTTTGTTTTTAAAATGTTATTAAAATTCTAGCATAGATATTTTTAATACATTTGAGTGTGAGTTGGTCAATATCCCCCCTCCAACTGTTCAGGGAAAATTTAAATTCCCTGAAAAAAGAAAAAAGAAAAAATTTTTCTTTTTTAATCAAAAGTGCTCTACAAATGTAAAGGAAAATGTTTCATATTGTACTCATAACTTGTACCCAAAGAGCTGAGTTATTATAATATCATTAAATGCAAATAAATATATTTGAATGATATTATAGTTCTACTCTTAATATTTTTATGATTTGGCTAATGCATGGGAGATTTTATAAGTTTTGTACTGATTTTTTAAATTAGAGATTAAAAAGAGATTTAAAACCAAGTTGTTTTTTTTTCCCCAGAAAAATGATTGTATTACAATGGTTGTATTAACTTCAAAGCAACTAAAATTCATAAAGAATGAACATTTACATAATTTATATTGTTTAATTTTTGGTACCATTCTGAAGAGAAAAGAATTTAATGTCAATTTTGTGTTGTAGTATGTGTAAAGATTACAACTTACTGTGCAAGTTTTACTCTAATAAGTATAGAAAACAAAAAAAACACAGGTTTGGCAGTGATTTATCAAATTATCATATGTTTTTTTTTTTAATTTTCCCTGTAAAGATTCAACGGGTGAGCAGAATTGAAAAAATAAGAGGAGTAGCTAATGAGGTGGAAGATATCTAAGCAATGAGTGACAAAATAATTCCATGGAACTCCCCCTGCCTTTTGAAAGTTCTTCCATAATTTTTCCAAAGAATGATTTATTCTTGGTAGAGGGGTGACTAAAGAGAAAATTACATAGGGGCCAAGGTGGCTCAGAGCAAGGAAACTTGATAAAGCTTAGTGCAAGATACCTAGAAGGCCAGCAACTACAACAAATGCAGGAATTAGCAGAAGTCTTTCTGAGAGCCTTTGACTTGTCATGAATAAAAGTAATTGGAAGATAAGGAAGAAGGTAACAGCTAGATCGTTTCACCTCCATTAAAGGGGCACAACATTTAGAGCTCTAAGAAATTCTTTAAAATTTTCCCTGACCAAAATAATACCTTTGATACAATTTAAAATAGGTGCCACATTGGGATGCCTGGATGGCTCCAGCGGTTAAGCGTCTGACTTAGGCTCAGGTCACGGTCTCACAGCTCTTGGGTTCCAGCCCCACATTGGACTCTGTGCTGATAGCATGGAGCCTGCAACCTAGGCCAAGTTCTGTGTCTCCCTCTCTTTCTGTCCCTCCCCTGCTCATGATTTCTCTCTCTCTCAAATAAATAAACATTAAAAAAATTTAAAATAGGTGCTACATGAAGGAAAAAATGTGTATTTACAGCCTAACCCTTATAGGTCTACAAATCATGTGTCTTCCATCTCTTGTCCTCTCTGAAGTTATGACTGCATCTACAGACAAGTTTAATCCCATCTAGTTCAACTGGCACACAGGAGACTTACAATAAATACAAGAAAGAAGTCATTTCTAGACTATGTGCTACTTCAGGAGTAGTCCTACAGTAGAAAGGGGAGATAGCAACTTCGATGATGCTGTTTGAGATGCTTCGAAAGGCTTGCCTAACCTTAACATCACCCCCAACACCACCATTTGATAATATTGCCTAGAATTTCAAACTCTGTTTCTCCTGTTTCTTTGGGTTATATTTCTCTAGAAATTTACCTTTAAAGTGCTTCTACTTCTTGAGAGGAAAATGGAGTTGTTGGGAAATTTGATAATCTTTCTTACTAGCATTTTACTTTATGGGTTGATTGGTTGATTATGTAGTTTCTTAAAATTAATGTTTGAACTTGGGAGGGTGTGTGTGTGTGTGTGTGTGTGTGTGTGTTATTTCAATCAATGATTGCATTGATAAACAATAAGATGAATAGAGTATATATAATAGAGAACTTAAAAGCAATAACACCTGAAAATGCCAGTTTCCACATTTTTCTCTTCCTCTGGACCTGACCTACCAAACAAAACAAAACAAACAAACAAACAAACAAACAAATAATGTTCCAAAAGTTTCCTTGTAAAACTCCTTCCTTCCTTACCACATACTCCAAGATGATGTCAGTGTCGAATAAATATCTCAAACTGGATAATTCCATGGTTGGTGGACTTCAGTGTTACTCTTCAATTTTGATGGGCTGGAAAGGAAAGGGTAGTTGGAGGTACTGTTTTAGGACCCTCAAAAGTCGAATGAGTATGAAGAGTGTAATGTAAGAGGGTTGCAGTCAAATGTGGAAAAGAGGCTCAGTGCTTATCCAGTTTCGGATCAGTCATAATTCCTGCACAGCCAATGGCTATACTCCACTGCAAGAGATGAAGAAAACTGAAATAACAAGTAACGGGCACTATTCTGTGAGTCTGGAGAGAGGTCTATAGCACTCCTTTTCTGTTATAAATTACAGCAAGGAAATGATTAAGAAGGGATTGGAGTTGATTTATGTTTCCTTGAAGCTTCTCCAAGGGAAAAATAAACATTCTGTGAAAGTGAAAGTTAAAGTAAAGTATATCATTCTTCTTCATATTTTATCAAATCTGTTAAAGCAAAATTATATATACGGTTAGCCATTTATCAAGACAACTCTACACTTGTGACTTGATTCATGGATAGGCCAGGTGTAAGGAGATACAATTTTAGCAGTAAAATTGTCTGGTTACACTGAAATCCTAGCACATTAGAAATTGAAAATATCAGTTGGGCAATTCATTTTTAGGAAAAATATAATCTCAGGATGAGAAGCAACAATTAAAATTGTTTTGCAAAATGATTCTTAAAGAGCTCACAAAATCACAGTTCAATGAAGTTCTTTTTTTTTTTACTCCATTCATCCTTATATGCTAATTCCTCCCACAAAGAAATAAACTAACAAACTAGAAGGATTCTAAATATCCTAGGAGTGGGAGCTCTTTCTATCTATATTCTCTTACATAGTAAATATCTGAAACATTCATAAATTCTGAAACCATGGCCTTCTCTTTCCCCAGTGTCTCTGAAATTCTTCATTGCCCTCTCTACTCCACACAAACACACACTCTAGATTGTCAGGACCTTCTGTATCTTGGGATCCTTACATGTACAGAGCCTAGTGCACTATCTGAAAAACATAAGACATTCATAAGTTGCTTATTAAACAAAGTACATATATGTAGATTTATGAGCGTGTCTGAATATATATACATATACAAATCATTGCTGGAAAACCTTCCAGCATTATTACATGGGTGCAAAGCATCTTCTGCATAAACACTTGACAGCTTTCTTCATCTTATTTTTAAAGAAGTATAAACACACTATACCCTTCAACTTGGATCTGTAATGCTATTTTTATTTTTCATTAAGGTTACTGGATTACCTTTTTACTTTCAACCTTCTTTACCATACTAGTGTGATACACACATGGAGTGTAAAATGCTTAGACAGAAAACCAAGTGGTGTGCTTGCAGCCAAGTGGGATGTGTGTGCGTGCGTGTGTGTGTGTGTGTGTGTGCATGTATGTGTGTGTATTCAGTGTGTTATCATCATTATTTCTCGAGTTAGAGAACACGGTCTGCTTCCCTGCTTGGTCTCTGTCCTATATTAACAGGTCTTTGCACTATCTGAACCCTGTGTAAAAATAAATAAATAAATAAATAAGCAGGGCCTAGTGTCCAAAGTGGATGAACCAAGTAGATCAGCATCTCTTTTGGATACATATACACTTAGCTTAGTAGCTCATAATAGCTGTAATTTTTTTTTATTGTATAGGGAAACAATATTTGACTTAAAGGGCAAACTGTATTTAAAACATGGGAATCTCATTATTTTAAAAAAGGAGAAGTTTTGTACAGATGTTATTAGTAGACTCCAACTTCTAGGATTTAATAAAGCCCCTAAATAGACTCATTCTATAGAATTTTTAAAGGAAGAAATCAATGGAGCAAGAATAACATGTTATTTAGAAACATTCTACATTGCAGATCTGCCTCTTGAGTTTTATTATGCAAAGAAACATAGCTCTTGCTTCTCTCAGAGATCCTTATGCTAACTCATCAAAGTGTTCAGTAAAACATAGGTCTGTCCATTTGATAGGACCCAGTATTCTTGTTAGGTGACAGCTGTGGGGTATATGCAGCATACTTGTACTTGTTTTTCCTTTGTCACATATGATTTTGAGTTTTGCTGGAAATGGTAAATCTAACTTATTTTACCTTAAATGAGTCAATGATAAAATTACATGGATTGCTCTCTTTGCTTGGTAGTAAAAACAGATTCAGGTAACAATTAAGATTAGTAAATAAACAGGGGCACTTGGGTGGCCCAGTCAGTTAAGCAACCAACTTGGACTCAGGTCCTGATCTTGTGACTTTTGAGTTTGAACCCTGTGTCAAGCTCTGTGCTGACAGCTCAGAGCCTAGAGCCTGTTTTGGATTCTGTGTTTCCTTCTCTTTCTGTTCCTCCTGCGCTCACACTCTGCCTCTCTCTCAAAAAAAAAAAAAAAAAAAAAAAAAAAAAATATATATATATATATATATATAAACAATAAAAACATTTAAAAACATTAGTAAATAAACATATAAAAAGTGAAGATATAATTCAATACATTAAGTGAGGAGTAGAGCTCATCCTGAGAATTTAAGTAATTTCTTATGTGAATTTAATATATGCACTCCATGACCTATTTCATGCATGTATTTAATAGATTATAGTATTTTGAATCAAGCTTATAAAGCATTAACTAGATCTCATAAAATGTGTATACAAAAGAATAATGTATATTGGAGTTTCTAATTCTATCTGAAGTGACTATATTATTATTCTATTGAAGGAAGATGATATCTTTTACCAGAATATCTTATGAATTCATTAATTTTTATTGCTGAAACATTTGATAAAAGTACTAAAACTTTAAATACAAGTATCATAGCATAACAAAAACTCCCTTTTGAATGAAAGACTTACTGTGGCTCAACAAAGCAATACTGTTAATAAATAATTTTATCTTTGATAATCATGCATAAATTCATAATTACTGTCATAAAACATTTTGGAAATTTTCTGTGAATGTGGCTAAATACTTTTTTATGTATACATCACTTTTCAATTTTGGTTAATTATAAAAACAAAGTTAATTTAAATGTATAATTAGTGGTGGTAGTGGGGGGCTGTCTTTAGATGGACACTGATATTCTCTGTCTACAATGATTTAAGACTGTCAAAACTATTCACTATGAATCTACCCAAGTTGATATTTTGTGCTGTTTTAATCTAGCTGTATATTTACAGTGAGATAGTGAGATGTTGTCGTACTATGGCTATCCATGTAGGAAAAAGGAACTGGTTGTTGTAAGCCAATCGAATAATTTTAACACAAATGCATTCCTTTTTTTTTCCATTAAATTATCATTCACTTGTTATGTAGCAGTGTACTAGCTCTTGCTTCTCTTTTTTGAAAAAGTAACCATGCCGCAAAATTTCAGGTTTTAGGGTTAAGATTTGGTTCAAGCAAAAGTAAGGTACTTAAGGATATCAGAAGCCTTTAAAATGTACTTTTACAGAAAAACCAACCAAATTAGTAGATATATAGAGAAACTGCTTATTAGGTCTCATCTGTCAACAGTCATAAATGGAAATACTCAACATGACCTCATGAGTAGATTAAGAACACTAGGTAACAAATATCAAACTGCCAGGGTTATATCCTTTGGTATACACACTAGTGTTGTGTAGGTATATAAATCTCACAAAATGTATTGAAATAGCCAACTTCAGAGGAGATAAAAATGACACTTGTCTTAAATGACTTATAAAGCTGCTAGCTGGGTTAGTTATGGTTAAAATGTCTGTGTTTGTTTAGACTGAGGTTAGCTGAATTTTTCTATACTAAGAAAACTTTTCTTATCTTCCATTTTTTTCTTTTATTTGGGGGAGATAATGAACACTTAATGATTTTTTTCTATATTGGCAACTGATTTTCAAGGAAAACTGTATGAAATTACAGTAATTCATTTTTTGTCATAATGTAGAGGCTTACTTTTATGCTTATGTAATTTGCATCCATAAATACAATTTTTAGTTCTTTGAAACGAAAGGGAATCAGAGTTTGCATGTGCTATGAAAGTAGTGGCTGATTTATGTAACTAAGCCAAGAAAATCCTAAAATAACCTAGATTTTTCCCCTGTAATGTAAATCAAGATTATTCATCAACTTTGAGTGATAGAAAATATTTTAATGTTTTTAATTAAAGTGGATATTATTTAAATTCTGTTTAAAAACTTGGCTGCACAAATATGAAATAATAGAATATTTGGAACATCTGAAGAATTTTTATTAAAAAACTGGACAATGTTTATTTAATTAATACATGAAAATAATTTGAAAATAGATTATTAGTTTACATAGGAAGATGATGTTAAAAAATATTTTTAGTAGATCATAGGTACACATATCTTTATGTGGGCTAGACATGTCTTCTAGGATTCCTTGTATATAGCCTTAATTTGTTTGGTAATTTTTGACATCAAAAACCCTTACTTCTGTCCAAATTACTATTCACATTGGAACATAATGGAATATAATTTAGAGAGATTTTTTCGGACACAAATTATTTTTTTAAGAAATAAAATCAGAGGGGTGCCAGTGGCTCAGTTGGTGAAACGTTTGACTCAATTTCAGATCAGATCATGATCTCACGGAATCAAGCCCATGTCAAAGCAAGGGGCCTGCTTGGGATTCTCTCTCTCCCTGTCTCCCTGCCCCTCCCACTGCTTGCACTCTCTCTCTCTCTCTAAAAATAAATAAACACTACAAAAATAGAATAGAATAGAAATTATTTAGCAACAGTCATTTTGAGATATACATTATATTGATAACTTAATAATGAATGCTTTATGAATAAAGAGATATATCATAGGTATCATCATTATCAGAGACCTTATAAAAAGAGAGGTCACATTAACCTTTTTTTACATTTTTCATTTCCTGACTCAAGTCTGTGCCTTGACAACATCATATAAAGATGTATTGATATTACCATCTTTTAAAACTTTTAAATACTTGAAAACACCTTTGGATAACCATAATATGTGGCTTTACAGAAGGCAGATACGTTATATTTAATCTTCCTATTATGAAGTTGTTATTAAAATTTCAAATTCACCAGGGAAATATTTTTCTTTTTTGTATTTATACTAGTTAAATATAAACAATATCATTAAATTAAAATGTAAGTCATTCAGGTAAATAATTTAAAGAGATTCACCTTTTTTATTATGATAAACTCATAATGATTTCCTAAAAGTTATGCGAACAAATAAATCAAGAATTTGAATTTTATCAGGAAATAAAGGAATGAAAATATTAAGAAAAAGAAGCCCAGGTACATGGGAAATTTATTAGAAATACAGGAAATACATGACTACCACTTATTCATATTGTCTAGCAGCTTCATGATTAATGTCCAACTTTCCTCTGGTCCTATGTATAACAATCATTTAAAGTGGTTTTCTACAATTTTATTTTAATATAGTAGCAAAGCCTGATTTTCTGAAGTCAAGTGTGAGTTTACTTTATCATTTATATACCCTCAGGTTGCATTGCTTGGTTATAGTTTTGTTCTTATTACTATGGTTATTATATAATATGTTAAGAGTAATGAGGAAACATTGAGCACTTATTCTATGCCATACAATGAGCTCAGCATTTTTATGCACTGCCTCATTTAAAACTAGCAGCTACATAAACTTTTATCCCTATTCTACATATGGTGAATCACTTAACTAATAAGTGTTGGAACCAGCTATAAACTCAGCTGTGTCTAAATTTAGTTTCTTAACACTTAATACATTTTAGTGTTCAAGTCCTTTTTTCACTTTTCAGGTAAACCTTAATGACTGATGTCCTCTACAAATTATCTTAAACTTACCTTTAAAACATTCCCTCTCTCTCTTGTATGCACCTGTGCTACAACTAAACTCTCCTCTTCACAGCAAACCTACACCGTATTTTCTCACCTATCTGCATTTATTTGCAGAATGCCTTGTTTCTTCATCATCTGCCCAATAAACCCTTCAGAGCTTATCTCAAAGCCACCTTTGATAAAATTTTTTTATAATTTCCCTAATTGGAGTCCCCTTGGCATTCTGAATTTTCGTTCTCTCTCATTTGTGTTGAGACTCGCACAAGACCTAGGTTGGAAAGTAGCTCTTCAGATCCTTTGGGGCTTTTAACACAGTATTTAATTTTGCTTAGATAAGTTTGATTTTCCTCTTCCAAAGGTAAATGATTTCAGAAGGGATAGAGGAAAAAAAATATGATGTGGTGTCTACAGTCCCTACAGATCCCACAGTAATTTTTTGCTGTCTGCTCATGTCTAACTTCATAATGTCTATTTATTAATCTGCTCCTCTCCACTCTCATGACACAGACCTAAGCTGAGCTTCCTTATCTCGCACCTTGCTAATGCAATGAGGTCTTCACTGTTTCTCTTTACTTCTTTTTCTCCCCACTTCAGTTCACTAAACAGAGAACCACTACATCCCTCTTCCTGAATTCCTAGCTGTGATGATATAGTTCTGCACTGGGGAGAAAAAAAATGTTAAAATATTTCCTTTTGCATATAGGTTAAGTCCAAACTACGTTGAACCCACTTCCTTACTGATCGGAACTCCTAGGACTGATCTGCACATACTTTATGGTCCAGCGAATGGACCATACTTTCCTGTTCCCACTTAACCATTCATTTTATCTAAGGGGCTCTCTCTGATTCAGATATAGACCCTCTTAATATATGTCCATCTTCTGGCCAAACTCAAAAACACTCCAATTCATGCAACATTTTCTATTCCTCTGTCATTTATGCTAGCACTCTCCTCAGAACTTCTTGTTAAGTGCACCAACCTCACCTCAATTGTTAGTTTATTTCATTTATTCTTTCAATACAGCTGAACTGTTCACATGCCAGACATTATTCTAGATTCCAATAGGAAAGTGAATACAAACTTTATCTTATTTTCCTATAGTACAATGTAAATATCACAACAGTTAACAAAAATTAAAAGATATTTTTTAAAAAGAACTCACACTTTGAGATGATAATAATATAGATTCAAATTCAGATGCTACCACTCACTACAGTGCAATTTTAAGCAAATTAAACTTTGTAAAGGATATTTAAAAAAATTGTCTGCTAGGGATATGCGTCTCATCCAGAAATGTTGCTTGTTTCAAATATTAGTTTATCTTTAATTCGCTGGAATGATTTTGTTCACTTATTCCTCCCCCTTCCTCACCTACAACTACACACAATTTATGTCCATATTCAGGTCAACTGACACCTAGTTTTAAAATATTAGTGTTCTTTCTTTTTCTCTTACTAAAGCAATGGAACCCTATGTCGAAGTTGAAGTCTTTATGTAAAAGAAATAAATGTCAACCCAGGTTGACATTAACAGAGATAGGTGGGGGTGGCAGGAGGGGAAAGCCTTACCCACTCACCTTCACTTTCATTTCTTCCCTGCTTTTCTCTGCAGACTCCAATGGGGTGTGATTCTTCAAAATCTTTTAAAAAAAACTTTCTCAAGGTAAATTTTTTAAAAGAAAACTGTCTGCTACAGATTCGCCCTCCCTCTTCTTAGGTCCATGTCTTTTGCATATGTTTATTCACTTACTAACTGAAGAGGAAGAGCACCTGTACAGAGAGATAGACAAATACGTCCCCATATTCTCTCTGACTATAATAATTAGTTCAGACATAGGCGTGTAACCCACTCAGAACCCATATGTTACAATGAAAAATTTTTCTGGGACTTTCTAGAAAGCAGCTTCTGTTTTTCTGTGTAGGCTGGTCTGGGAGATCTAAAGCATCAGCAGTTCTTTTCATACCATGTGAAGCCCAGACCTGAAATCAAGATAGAAGATGGCAGAACTAATATACAAAGAAAAAATATGGTCTATATTAATATGACTCTAGACCAAATTTCAGCTATGCTTGATCTGGTCCTAGAATTTCTATCTGTATGAATCCCCATATTCTTTTCCTTTTAAAAGGTCTGGAGTGCATATCCTATTACTCACAAAAGAAAGAGTCTAAGAGGAGGCTTCCTCATGTCTAAAATACACCTATTGTAAAGGACATTCACTTCACAGTATTTTGAGTTGGTTGCAAGATCTTGTGCAGTTCTGGGCACACTATAGGTGATTAACAAATGCTATTTTCCTACTGTTTTGGGTTGACAAATTTCTTGTCATGGTGTAGTTACTATAACTATAGCAGTTTTACAAATTAGCACTCAGTAAATATTTGTTAAAAAGTCGTGTACTTAGTAATGTTTCTCTGAATGCCTGTCTGGCATGGTGATTCTGCATAAAAGAGCAAAGGGCAATGAGTCAAGTCCCAGTTTGTAGCTTACTGAAAACTTCTCCATGGCTTTAGTGCTATGGAGATAAGGAGCTGCTATTTATCAACCACTTGTGTAACATCCTAAGAAGATGACTCAGTTTGAAGATATCTGAATCACTTGAGGCAGCTCAAGAGTAACACTGAGACTATAGGGCTTCATTTGTTGAGGTTTTCTCAGCGTCCTTTAAATTACAATGGTTACAGACCAGGCCATTGGTTTATTCAATCTGGGCATCTATCTCTATGGTTTGCACGAATCCACATTTCCTCTAAGTGCTAAGAAAAGAAAATTCACTAGGACTTTCCTCAGAGAGAAACTTGTTATTTCATTTAGGATTAGACTGAAACTTGTGACTGAACAAAACCTTGAACGCTGGGAATGTTATAATTCTAAGATTTAGAGAATCTAGTTTGTTTTTTTCCTTTCTCAGGTGCATTTCTTTATAAATCTCCTAGAATGTTTGTTTGAAATTTATATCTTTCATGAAAATCTGAAAATGTTCTAGAGACATTTACTCAGTGATTTTTTTTCTGGTTCAAAGCAATGTGTATTGGAGTGGACATTTCATTAAATGTCTCAGGGTTTTTTTTTTAATGTTTTATTCATTTTTTGAGAGAGAGAGAGACAGAGACAGAGTATGAGAGGAGGAGGGGCAGAGAGAGAGGGAGACACAAAATCTGAAGCAGACTCCAGCTTCTGAGCTTTCAACACAGAGCCCACGTGGGGCTTGAACTCACAAACCAGAAGATCATGACCTGAGCAGGTTGGGATGCTTAACTGACTGAGACAACCAGGAGCCCCTAGGTGTCTCAGTTTCAGTTTACTACTAACCTAGTTTATAGCACTATTGACTAATTAGTAAGGTTTATAAGTAAGTTAGAACCCTACCCACCCCATGGCTAATATTTCTCCAAAGAGTGTAATTTTTTTATTGAATTTGTCAAATTATAACACAGCAAAGAAGAGCTTCATCTGTAGTTGATATTCAGTATATTTATTAAATAACTTATAAAGCTCAGGAAGCTTTGGTTTTTTGTTCATTTTAATTTTGAGGTTTATTTTTAAATTTTTTAAGGTTTATTTAGTTTTTTTTGGGGGGGGGGCAGAGAGAGAGGGAGACACAGAATGCAAAGCAGGCTCCAAGCTCTGAGCTGTCATCACAGAGCCCAGTGCAGGGCTTGAACCCACGAACTGTGAGATCATGACCTGAGCTGGAGTAGGACGCTTAACCGACTGAGCCACCCAGGCACCCCTTAATTTTAAGTTTTAATATTGGTGCTATAGAGAAAGCAAATCATAGTCTTCTGCAAACAAGATATAGGAAAAAGTTCAAAACCAAGGATAGTGTGGTTTTGTCTTGATTTGTTTTGT
Source organism: Panthera onca (assembly GCF_046562875.1). NCBI lineage: Eukaryota > Metazoa > Chordata > Mammalia > Carnivora > Felidae > Panthera > Panthera onca. The sequence continues at coordinate 138,307,482 of NC_138342.1, read as the reverse complement.
TGTCAATCATGAGGACTGATGATTCACAAAACTGTGGGTAGCTGTATTGAGTGCCTTATCTCTCTCTGGTGAGAAATAGTTTGAGTAAAAACATCCTGTAACAAAGATGGCATAGAAGAAATCTAAATAAATATCTATCAAATGGAATATTGGAGAATTTTTTAGTGTCACTATCAGAGTAATCAAATCATAAATCTATATGCTTATTACCTGACGAGCATTATATAGGTAAATGTTTGAACATTCTCAAAATTTATTATTCAGTTGACTAGGAATATCAGTACATACTCAAAATGAATTAATAAAGAATTGTTCACAGTTATTTCTATTATGTTCAATATGTGCCACTGTAAACATTAATCCTATAGTGTAATTTTTGAAGTAAAACACCATTAGTTGTTGAAATCACAGCCATGATAGAGACCTTCACACAAGAGTGAGATGAAAACATGGCAAAAAAAAAGGATCTCCAAAATAAAATCTAGATATGTTATCTGGCCAGTCCAGAGGCACATCAGTATTTTGAACAGAATCAACAACCACCAGCATAGATGTTCATTAGGAAACTCGGAACAGCATGAAAAGAACAAGACAAATCCCCATTCTTTTGGAGACTGAGACTGCCAGAGACTTTCTGTAGGGGTAGGAGGAGAGAAAATAAAGTATTTCATCAACAAGTCCAGATATGTGATTACACTCATTGTGTTAGCTGCTATAGATAGATAGATAGATGATAGATAGATAGATGATAGATAGATAGATAGATAGATAGATAGATGCTAGATGGATGTTAGATAGATGATATATAGATAAAAAATGGAACAAAAATCTGTATGTTGATACATCCCTTACATGTTCAATGATGAAATGTTTGTTTTAGGTACCCCCTAGGAACATTACGGTTATTCTTTTTTTTTTTATTATGGTTTAAAAAAAAAGGAAAATCAAACATATGCTTGTCATTGTGAGATGAACTGCAAAGTCATCTTATTTTCTCTATGACTCTAATATTAGCATATATTGTATTGTTAGGCATTATCTATTTCTGACAGGACCTGAAGCTTCTGAAATGGCACTAATCCATTTTCAATCATTTATAGAAAATATGCCAGACCATGGCATCAATAAATGCCTCTCAAAGAGCCAACTCATTTTGGCCACTACTTGGAGAACTTTCCTGACATAATCTTTAGATACACTAAAGGATATCTCTATAACTTGTTATGTGAATAACTTAACTTTGCGGTAATAACAACTGAAAAGTGTCAGTTGGTTACAAATCACTCTTTATGCACATATATTTTACACATGCACATATAAGTGTGTATTAAATAATCAGGGTTTGTATTGAGGAGGTGTATACCAGGTTGCCATGCATTCTAATTGGTTGGTGCCTGTGACCTATAAGTTGTCATATATTTTTAATATCACTTCAAAAATAACTGGTGTTTATTAACTACTTAATCTGTGCAACGGAATGTATCTTGTGCATGTTTAGCTTATTAATCATAACAGCCATACCAATTCCATCTCATGCATTAAGAAACAGATTCACAGGGTTCCATATGTGTTCACTCTTATGTGGATCCTGAGAAACTTAACAGGAACCCATGGGGGAGGGAAGGAAAAAAAAAGAGGTTAGAGTGGGAGAGAGCCAAAGCATAAGGGACTCTTAAAAACTGAGAATAAACTGAGGGCTGATGGAGGGGTGGGAGGGTGGGAGGGTGAGTGATGGGTACTGAGGAGGGCACCTGTTGGGATGAACACTGGGTGTTGTATGGAAACCAATTTGACAATAAATTTCATATATTAAAAAAAAAAGAAACAGATTCACAGAAAAATCCAATGGCTTGCTCAACGTCACACAAGTTATTACATCATGAAGCTGGACACAAACCTGCATAGTCTGGTTGGAGTGCTGCGTGTGAATGTTCTTAAAAACTTTGCTCTGTTGAAGACACCCATCTGACCCAATTCCTCAACACAAGTACATACACACTTACTTCCATTTAACATTTCCCCTTGTGTGTGTTTGTTTTGTGGAGAGATTTTGCACAATCTATTGGTTGGTCAGACATATTTCTGAAATTTGTTTTATGGGATGTTTTTTGAGAGATGTTCATTGCTAATGTATAAACAATGGCTTATTGTGTTATAAGACATCAAATCAATTAAATTATATTGATTATAATGTATGTTTTATAATAATTGGGTGGTGCTATGTTCTGGTGGTTTCAATGCTTAAAAATTACTTCTGGTGGAAAACAAGCAAGCTCATTCCTCATTTTTATCATCATCTATGATCACTTCTAGGGCTTTTGGCTAAGATCAAGTGTAGTATCTGTTCTTATCAGTTTAATACCATCATCTATGAGCTTCCTTCATGGCTGACATTGTGTTATATACTCTAAAAACATTATTTACACTCACTATAAAATATTACAGGCACAGGCTTTAGAAAGGATACAATATATATTTCAATTTCAAGTATGAGACAGGAACTACTATAATATGGATTTTCATTTCTAATCTATTATATCAGAGTTGATTGCTTGTCTTTTCCAAAATGTTACTTCGTATGTGATAATTAAGTACTCTGTAAAAACATTTAAGTATCTTTAAGATAGTGATTCATTATATTAGATTCTTCAATTTAATTTTACTTTTGAACCCTTGTCCAGTAGTGATATACTTTAATTCAATTCAGTTATCTTTTGTTCATTTAGTTCATGAATTATAGAAGTGAAATATAATTCTGGGTGTTCTTTAGACTTTTATAATCTTTTTTTCCATGAGATATTGGAAAAATACGATTCTGTAGCCATATAAGATGGTAACTGGGCAACCTATTTTTTTAATCATCAGCAAGAGATAAAGGATAATTAAAAGGCAACATATGAGTGATTTTAGATGAAATGCTTTTGTTGAATGGTATATTCATTTTCACCATGAACACATCCAGTACAATAAGCTGCTCATTTATTTGTATGTAACAGTTGTTATTTTCTTGCTAGTACATTGTAAACATAAAAGAAAAAAAATAAGTATAGACTTTGGCCCACTTAGAGATAAATGTAAAAAACTTCAAACGGACAGATGGAGCTCATAGGCAGAAAATCACTTCAGATGCCTCAACGTTATCTTATTTTTATAGACAGCTATTTGAGTTAAATTTCCCTACACCCACAGACTTTTAAAAGCATTTTTCTTCACCCTCCTTGATTTTAATGAAATTCCATTCCCCCTATTGTAGGCTATTTTTGCACACATGCCTTATTCTAAACAGCCTTGATGTGCGTGGGGCTGAGGGAGCGAGTTGTCATTTATAGACAATTGGTCCTCCATCACCAAGACAAAAAGGCAAGTGCTCCCCTTCAGAAATGTATAATCCCCTTAGGGTGCCTGGGTGGCTCAGCTGATGAAGCATCCAACTTTTGATTTCATTTCAGCTCAGGTCATGATCTCACGGTTTGTGGGATTGAGCCCCACATTGGGCTCCATGCTGGCAGTATGGAGCCTGCCTGGGATTCTCTCTCCCTCTCTCTCTGTCCCTCCACCACTCACACTTGCTGTCTCTATCTCAAAATAAATAAACATTAAAAAAAAAAAAGAAACTTGAATGTAGATTTAAAAACAAGACAAAACAAAACTTCAGTTGGTACTTTTCTCCCCATCCCACGTCTTGCCATGTGACTTCTGCTTATAAGTGGACTTCTCATCCACCATCTCACTTCATGCTTTCACAAGATCAACCAGTGCTGTTGATTCTACTCAAAAATATATCCTAATTTGTCTAATTGACCCTGGTACTCATATTGCATTTAGAATCAAACCAATGCTTCAAATAGGACAGTAACATACATTATCTTTGAAAGAAATACCAGAATGTTTTTCATGGCATTAAAGACATTTGTGACCTAGGTTTTTCATTTTGTTTCTTCATCCTCCCCATCTGCTACTTCCTAATATTTATCTTGTGTTTCACACAGACTGTTCACAGTGCCTCTACTATTCCAGGCTCTCTTATGCTGCAAGGTCTCTGTGCCTAATCTCATCTGTTGAAGCATTTCAGCCCTTGATAATTGCATTTTCATAGAATTCTATGCAAGTGTATATGACAGTAGAACTCAGTTTTCAAAAATTATTTGTTCACATATTTATCTTCCCCATGAGAATAAGGTTCCTAGTAACAAACAGAATCATAATCGTTGTACTGTTTTCCCTAGCCCACAGCTCCTTGTCTGGCACAGGAATGCTCAGTTAGGGAATGATTGAATGTAATTAGTGGAAGCCACTTGCACATATTTCAGAAAGTTTCTTCTGCAATCTTGAAACCAGTTAGGGGAAGGCTTTACTTTCCTCTATCTCTATAAGAGCCGGTAATTCTTATTATTCTTAGTAAACGCAATGTCCCAATTTTTTTGATGGACGTAATCCGACCCTTGAAGACAAACATAGGCACAGGTGGAAGATTCTGATACAGAAATCATTAACTCATGTGTTTCAACCAAGTTCTTCATCACTGAGTGAAATAGCTTAGTATATAAACATTGTTTAATTCATTATGGTAAGGGCTATCACAGAGGTAATGCCAACACGTTTCTATTAGAAGTGAAGGACACAACCATTTTGGTCAAGTCAGACAAGTGGCAGTAGCAGTGATGTGTTCAGTCAGTTTTAAAGAAATAAAGAAGGCAAAGCTTGTAACGTGAAAACGCTAGCAGAGTTTGCACAGAAATTTGAACATCAGCTCACCCCTTCAGTAAACACTGAGGAATGCTTAGTTTCTTACATCAGGCAAGTGGGCCGTCAATAGCCAAAATCCCCCAAAGAGTTGGAAGAATCTAGGAGGGTATATAAATCCCTTGAGAGTCGATGGAAGAAACAAAAGAAGGGACTTTTATAGATCTTCATTCTCTCTTCAGGGTTATCGTCAGCAGTTCTCTTATGGGGACTAGTGGGCTGATAAAATTGTTCCTCCAACTGAGAGCCGTCTGTTGTATCTTCTGCATGAAGTGCTGACCAATACAGACGTGTTCTTAAATCTTTGACTTCATTAAAAAATAAGTGGCTTTTTGCTTATGTCTGTTGGAGAATTTCTATTAATCTAAGACAACTACAACAAGTTCCATGGCTAGTCATACTAAAGAAGGGAGAAACATGAGGACTTATTACAGATAGAGGAAATATCATGTAAATTAAAAAAAAAAAAAATTTAAATGGCATGCTAACTTTTATAATCAGAAAATAAAGTGCACTTAAAAAAACTATTTTGATTCCTTTGGGGAAGTCCAATTGTTTCTGAATCGTAGAAGCATAAAGTGTTGCATTCATTGACCAACATGAATAGGTTTTTTGAGAGTTGCCAAGGAACAGTCTAATTTTGACAGTTTACTATGAGGGCTGACCTTCTGGTTTAATAAAAATTTATTGCTTCTATTGAAGTTTTGTCACCTTCACAATATGGCTTATTATAACTGGGCGTTATTTTTACATATCATTTATATGCACGTGTCTTATTCTGGGTCTTTTGTAAGGCAGACACTAAGCAGAAATTTATTAGGAGGAACACCTGTGAAAACAAATGGGGAGGGAGACAGACAAGGCTGGGGGTGTTACCTGACCCTGTGCATGTCGGACCCTGAGTGAAGAACAATGAAAAGAAAAGGAAGTCAGTTTGGATGAAACATCCTAGACTGCCAGAGATCTGGAAGATTTAATAGTGCTCTCGGAAGTCCTAGAGCCAAAATCCTCATTCAGAGAAGCCTCGCCTCTAGAGGGAATGGGTCTGCTTTATTATCAGTACTGGACTGGAGCACTGGCTCAGAGCAGCCTGTTGAAAACATGGTCAGGTCACAAATGCATCTATAGATTTCAAAGCACAGCAGCAAGACCCTCAGTCAATTAGGGTCCCCACAGGAGAAGAACGGATGATCTTATTTTCATGGCTGACACAGCATGTAACATGGATCTTACAGAAATCAATAGTCAGCAAGAGTTTAGTAAAATTAATTGAATTAAGTTAAATTACAAGTAACAATAAAAATGAGGGCGATATTTTCCTAAGGAAGCATATTGAGGTCTAGGCAAAAATTTAAAGTTAACTTCTACTCTAGAGTATTTAGTTTCCAAGTTGGGAGTTTTGTAATGTTTAGCCAATCTTTATTTTATATGTTTACAATGCCTGCATATTAGTGATGTTTGGTTTTCTGCAGTAGATAATGCATTGTTTATATTTCAATCTGAACAATAGATTTAGATCTTTAAATCTATTGTCTGAATCTTTGACATAATTTATACTTAACATGATATTTGGTTGAGAATACAAGTCCTTTCAAAAACCACCTTTGGAAGGGGCACCTGGGTGGCTCAGTTAAACTTCTGACTTCAGTTCAGGTCAGGAACTCACAGTTCATGGGTTCGAGCCCTGTGTCAGGCTCTGTGCCAATAGCTCAGAGCCTGGAGCCTGCTTCAGGTTCTTGCTCCTTCTCTCTCTGCCTTTACCCTGCTCACATTTTGTGTGTGTGTGTGTGTGTGTGTCTCTCTCTCAAAAATAAATAAACATATACAAAACTCTTTTGTTGAATTCTCTGAGACAGTTGGCAATCATTTTAAGTGTGGCTAGAGACCATTAGGTAACTAAGTAAATTTTATGTGAAATTATTTTCAAGGTCCTCATAGCTACAGATCAGAGAAAATATGGTTGTTTTAGTCCTCTCAATAAGTAGAATAAAAATTTACCTTCTTCTATTGAAAGATATGTGCCCTCAAGCTTGGAAAGGGAAAGTGGAATGTGGTAGAAGTGAACTTGGAATAATTCCTGTACTAAAAACACCCACCTTCATACACATGCCTACAAGGACTGTCTCTCATTTAAAACTCACATCAAATTGTGTCTGTTATTTTTAAGGATTTTTTCCATATTTTTTTCAGTATCATTCTGTAGCTGCATCTATATTACTCTGTCCATTTCCTGTGTTCTTCAAACTGATTATGATTATAGCTACTGTAGCATTTATCATATTGTACTTTATATTAGAGAGGTTTTTTTTATCTTTGCATTCTAGACATTATGTTGCTGGAAGTAAGGTAATAGAATTTTGTTAAACTGTTCACTTATTCACTTATTGCAGTACCTAACAGACAATGTGTTAAATAAATATCATTTGAGTAGAATTTATATGTGTACATATATATACAATTAAAATACACATATATACAGACATGCATACATACAAACATACATATCACAACATATATATAAGTATATATAATATATAACATATGTATCATATCTATATATGTTAATCAATTTTAGTAAATTTAATATCTGCCTATAATAAAGAATATGTAGATACAAAAATGTTTATAAATTACACAAAACAAATAATATTGTGCAAATAGTATAGATTGAGATACTACCTAGAAAATGGTAGATTTTGAAAGTATTTGTTTTCTGGAATTTTCTGTTGGTTTACAATCTTCAATCATTCTTAGTTACTCTTTCCTTCTTTCTATGCACTAATTAAAAAAAAAAAAAATATATATATATATATATATATATATATATATATATATATATTTCCCACAGTAGTTTTAAGTTCTACTCATGACCATCTCACTCCTGAGAGAGGAATAGAATTTAAGAACATAAGACCTAATCCAAGATCCTCAGTAAGCGAGCTGTGTGACTTCAGGTATATCCTTTAATCTCACTGGGCTTCAAGATTTTCATCTGTAAAATGAAGGGATTGAACCAGATCATCTCTAAAGTCTCTCCAGTTCCAAAGCAAACGCCAAGGTCTTAAGATTGTCTCAGACCAGAACATCTGGCTTTCTGCTTTTTTCTCTCTAATGCCTTGTGGTAGTATATAAGAATTACAAAATATTAATCATTCTCCCAAAGGAGGCCAACAGTCTTTGGAATATGAATTTCCCGGGCAATTAATACCTGTTAAAATACAATACATGATTATTCAAAGATCTATGAGATCTATAACACAGCCCAGCTTGCCGTATTGTCAAATATAGCCTTAACTACAGATAAATCCTTGCTAGGCTCAGCCTATTCTTGTGGCATTGTACAGGAAGAAGACACATCCCCAGAATCTTTGGATTGGTATTTGACATACTTTGATGTAACTAATATCTAAATAAGGAAAATTTGAACATTAAGTCAAGATACCAACATTTTATGAAATATAAATGATTTTCTTTCCTAGCTACAGTTTTTTTCTCACTTTAGTGTCTGCCTCTAAAAAAATTTCCAACATTATATAACCTTTTTTTTCCTTTTAAAATTTGTAAAATTGAAGCTCATGTGCAGAGTGCATATCTGCAAAGATTCAAAGTCATGTTCTGCCATTTTCTGACTTAAACTTCCAGTCTCCACACTTAGAGACTATACATTTACAAAATCTTATTAGCATACTGAGTCCTAGAGAAAACAGGAAAGAGAAAGGATTTCCTTTATATGCATATATAAATATATAATACATATATTTATATAAGTATACATAGCCATATATATATATAGTCATATATAGTCATATATATAGTATATATATATATACACACACACACATGAATAAAGAGATAGAATGAGAAAAAACACAAAAGAAAACCAATAAATGTGTTTAAAAATTTAGATAAAGGGGGAAAAAAAGTATAAGCTTTTCTTCAAATGAAAATGCAAGTCGTCTGCAGAAACTACTTAGGAAATTTTCTCCCTGCCACGCAAAAATTAAAACCTTAAGTAGGGTAGACTATTTGCCTTGAAGACACTCTATCATTTACTGTCATCCCCTATATCCCAGTAAACATCCAGGAAATGTTTTGATTAAATCAACACCCTATTTCCAATGATAAAATAATTATATTAAAGTTACCTTAAGAATTATTCTTACTACATGGATAATCTGGGCAATCTTTCAACATCAGTAAAGCTTTATCTCCTCTCTATCCTCCAACTGATGATAAACCATATAAAATACTAGAAAGGTCAAACCCTGTCCACTGCCTCAGGTCACTTTCAGGTTGACTTTGGTTCAGCTGCTGATGTGTCCATGCTCAGGACTAAGGCATCATATCTGGAGAAGAGAGTATTTTCATATTGACCTATACCTGTCCATTTATACGAATGATAGGATTCTCATTTCACTAACGTCTTAGTCTTGGTAAATTCAATCTAATAGTGAATGAAAAATAATCTAGAGAAAATACTGCTTCTTCAAAAACAGTAGACATAAAAATAAATATATAAGGCCAATGAAAGCAATTAAGAGAGTTATTTACATTATGAAAAGACTCAGTTAATTGTTTCTTAAGGTAGAATTTTTTTAAAGCTCTTTTTTTTTCTTTTATGTTTATTTTTGAGAGAGACACAGAACATAAGTATGGGAGGGGCAGAAAAGAGAGAAGGAATCACCGAATCCGAAGCAGGCTCCAGGATCCAAGCTGTTAGCACAGAGCCTGACAAGGGGTTTGAACTCACGAACCATGAGATCATGACCTGAGGCGAAGTCAGATACTAAACCGACTGAGCCTCCCAGTTGCTCCTTAGGGTAGAATTTCTGAGATAAATCATGACATATTTTACCAGAAATGATTCTTTACATCATTTGTCAGGATAGTTTCAGGAAGTACTTAATGAAAGAACATAGTATTTTATTTCATACTGAATTTAAAGCTAAACACTGTTTATTTTTTTACTAGCCAAGACATGATCTTGGAAAGAACTTTCCTTATGAGGGAAGTGGTGATTGCCCCATATGCCTTTGAAATCTGTTTCGTGTAAAGAAATGGAGTTTTGAGTCTCATCAATTTTTAAACACAAAGAAGTACTTGACATACTGTAGTGAAAAAAAGTTATAGTCCCTCATTATTAATTCACAGATCAGCTGTTCAAGCAAAATTGTTTCTGAATTTATAGCAAACTAAAAGGAGCATAAAAATTATTTCTTCCTTGTGGTCTCCATAAACAGCTTTAACAGGGACTAGGTAATAAGTGCAGTATAAATGCCTTTCCAAATAGATAAGCGAAGCTGTGATTGGATTGTAATATGCTGTAAATGTGTTTTCAGGCCATAGGTCCTTTCCAAGGCAACACTCTGGCCTCTTTCATACTCTCTTTTTCTAAAAAAGAAATGTGTCGCATTATGGTTGATTTATTTTTTAAAAATAAAATACATTCCCCAGGGCACTTTGAAGACTAGGATTTAGGTATCCTGTAAGGAATATTCAAATCCTTTCCTTTTTTTTTTTTTTTTTGGTGGTTACACAGTCAGAGGAAGTCAAGGACAGGCAATATAGGCAGTCCTAAGACCCAGTCCAGATGCTCAAATGCCCTCAGCTATGCTGGACCTCCACACTTTTACCTCAGCCCCTGGGATCCCTAGCTTCACTTTCTGTGGGATAATTCTAAACCCAAGTAATTTCTGGATTAGTCCAGGCAATCTAAACAAGAAAATTGGTTCTGGACTCCTAATAAAATTCTCATTAGCTCAGCAGGAAAAACTAGTTTTCCTGTTCAGAAACCTCATGCATCTCATTAGACCAGCAATCATAGTAATAGTAGAGCCTCTTCATTATTTTGTGCCAGGCAGTCTATTAAGTACTTTACGTATAACATTTACAGTGTTCTCAATAACCCTTCAAATGAGGGATTTATAGACATTAATAGAGAATGAAATGTGGAAATCATATAATGCTAACCAAAGAACAGCCTGCTGGAGGCTGAGCAGAGCCTTACTAAATGATTCTTAGATTTGATAACAGAATTCAGGAGTTAGACTCTAATTTCAAGGCCTGGAGACTAATACTTTTTTTTTTTTTTTTACATTTGTTTATTTTTGAGCGACAGAAAGAGACAGAGAGTAAGCAGGGGAGAGGCAGAGAGTGGGAGACACAGAATCAGAAGCAGTCTCAGGCTCTGAGCTGTCAGCACAGAGCCTGACGTGGGGCTCGACCCCACCAACCGTGAGATCATGACCTGAGCCGAAGTCGGACGCTTAACCCACTGAGCCACCCAGGTGCCCCGAGGAGACTAATACTTTGAAGTACGCAGGGATGACCAGAATCTAAGCACGACCTCTAGCCCACTAAAATACATAAAAGGTCAAATAAGACATTAGAATGTAAACTGATTGGTAATAAGCAGGGTATGCTTCTGAAAAGATGATATGGATTGAAAAAAAAAAAGTGAGAGAACAATCAAAGCAAGTATTTAAGGTAGAGGGAGCTGGGTGCAAACATACTGAATAGAAATCTTTGGGCATATTTGAGGAACAGCTTGGAGACCTCTGCAGTTCTGGTGGTAGGAGATGAGTTTGAATAAGTAGAGCCATTGGCATATTACTCTGAGTGTGATAAAAGCCATTAAAAGTTTTGATCAGAGATGAGATGAAATCTGATTTTCACTGGGAAAGTGCACAGTTGTGGAGATTATGTTTTAAGAAGACAGGTGTGGAGATCAGTTAAGAAGCTAATGTAGAAGTACAAATCAAAAGGCAGGATCTTCCTTGGGGCGCCTGGGTGGCTCAGTCGGTTAAGCGTCCGACTTCAGCTCAGGTCGTGATCTCGCGGTCCGTGAGTTCAAGCCCCGCATCAGGCTCTGTGCTGACTGCTCAGAGCCTGGAGCCTGTTTTGGATTCTGTGTCTCCCTCTCTCTCTGACCCTCCCCCATTCATGCTCTGTCTCTCTCTGTCTCAAAAATAAATAAACGTTAAAAAAAAAATTTTTTTTTAAATAAAAAAAAGGGCAGGATCTTCCAGACAGTGAGTCCTCAAGAACATGATACTAAGAACTGATCAGTGTTCAGGAAATCTCTTTCCTTTAAGAGTATTTTCTTTTGTGTTCTCTCTGCTCTTCCCACTGCATTTGTTTTAAACTTCTAGATTTAATGTGTGCTATACAAAAACGGAGGTGTTGTAGTTAGAACAATTATTTTTGTTTCATATGTGTAGGTAAACATGTATGATTTAGATGGAAGAAAAGAGGAGGCTGAATAAAAAGCAAAGAGGCCTTAAGTTATGAAAAACATGTCTAGTACTAGACCAGGAATGTGTCTTTAATGCCATTGGTAACAAGCAGAAACTAGTGTTCAGCCTCTTCTTCTTCTGAGGGATTATGTGTGTACCATAGGTTATTCTGGAGGCTCTACAGGAAGTAGATTGAAATGTGATTGAGAAGAGTATTTGAGAGAAGTTTAGAAAGCCATCACAAGAATAATGCATGACATGATGAGGGTCTCTTTTGTGTAAAGCTCTGGGTTAGAGACTACAAGTGCTGCACTTATGCCAGCCCAGGACTTCCCTCTCCGGGAGCTTAGGAACAGAATGAAATAGATATTTCTGCTTTACACATTTCAGTTGTGTGACACAAGGCAGCTTACACGTGCTGTTTTAGACTGCATGGCTTATTTTGTTCCCTATACTTGAAATGTATTTTCCCCCTCCTTCATATGACCACCGTTTTCCAACATTTATTTTATTTCCTCCAGTAAGACATTCATAATCTCTATCAGTCTGTGTAAATTGCCCATTTTCTAATGGAATTTCATGGCTAATTATAACCCTTAATACATTGTATTAAAATAATTTGTGTATTCATTAATGTCTCTTTTTAAATATTATTGAACAAACATATATGGGAGTAAATATGTGCAAGCCATGATTTTGTGTTACATGAATTAATTCAGCCCTCACAAAATCCTTACACATAGATGTTATTGCTATTCCCATCATAGAGGTGATAAAAACAGGTCCCTGATGGCTACACAGTTATTATGTAGTGGGATTTGAAGCTAGAAAGCCTAGTGTCCAGACCTACATTATTAATCCTAGACTACACACCCCTAAAGAATAGTGACTGTTCCACAGTCTATGATGTATTTCTAGTACCCAGCAACTTTCTGAATAGGACAACATGAGAAGAGGAGATCAAAAGGTTGGAAAATTATGAAACATATTAGACAAATTATAACTATAAATTAGCTGTAGTGTAGAATGTCATTATTGAAAATTAGTAAGAAATGAGGCACACATTATTTTATGAGTGTCTTTGATGATAAGAGAGAGAGCGATAAAAGTTCACTCAGTTTGCATGACCATTAACAGATGTGGATTTTTTTGGGGGGTACCTGGGTGGCTCAGTTGGTTAAGCCTCTGACTTCAGCTCAGGTCATGATCTCACGGTCTGTAAGTTCAAACCCCACATCGGCTCTGTGCTGACAGTTCACAGTCTGGAGCCTGTTTCAGATTCTGTGTCTCCCTCTCTCTGTCCTTTCCCTGATGGATCTCTCTCTCTCTCTGTCTCTCTCTCAAACATAAATAAACATTAAAATTAAAAAAAATAATAAAAGAATTGTGGATTTTTGAGCAAAATTTTCTAGAGTGAAAACAAACAAACCAGTTAAATATCTACTAGATATGCTGCTTCAAAATTAGGCTACTGTTGAAGTATAAAGTAGCATTATTTATGTTTGTTAAAACAGACCACATATAAAGAGATGCTGTCCAATGCATAGATTTTAGTATAATGTACTGAATATTGAAGGCAAGCCTGGGGTCCTTTGGGAAATGGGCAATTTACACAGACCAGAAAGGATACCACTGTTGGGTATGATTTTATGTAGAATATTTTTAAATCCTGCAGAAATGAATTGAGAAAAAAAGTGCTGATGAACCCACACTTCTTGTGTGACTAAAGCATGACATAGTGTGAAAACAAGAAATGATTTCAATCATCTTTAAAATAAAATGACCAAATAATGGGGGAATAAAATCTTCAGTAGAAACAAACAGAAAAAGCTTGTGTAAAATATATCCTAGTGATTTAAACTTTGTCAGTCGCACCAATAAATTAAAAGAGTTAAATGAAAGATCACTGGCTCTGTCAGTTCTCTAAACCAAATTGTTTATTATAACCAGCCATGACAACTGGACAACACTTAATCATTTGCAGTCATCAGAAGAAAAAAGTGGGATTCAATGACCTTCCTCTCAGATGAACTTTTCACATTTTCTCTTGGAAAAATAATAATGAAATTATGTATCACACTAGATCATTGTGCTTTAGGGAAAATCTCTTGTCATTCCATATTTTAATGTTGATGGATTGGCATTGAAAAGCTCATCAATAAATAAAGATATAGAATCAGGCTTAATGTAAGCATAAGCTCATACGCTTGAATGTGCTAAACAGAAATATTTCTCCATATGGCATTTCCAAGTATCCAAGCGCTAAGTTCTCTGAATAGAGAAATGATCTGTGCAAGCCATCCATCACTCACCCACCCATTATAGACATAAATTAAAGAATAACATCAAAGCAAATTAGCAGCTGTTACTATGAAATGCTAGAGAGTTAACCCCCATAATACAACATGTATCTTCTTGACTAGGTAGAAGATGATAAATTATTTTAAAGCCAAAATAGCTAAGTGAACCTCAAAAGAAAGTGAGCAGACAAGAAAACCTGCTGAGGGGGGAAAATAAAATCAGAGCTCTTAGATGTATTTATCTTCCCTTTTCAGGGCAATTATCTAAATTCTAGAAAAGAAACTGCATTATTTGTAATTTTAATATATTTTCCTGATATTTTGCAATTATCGTTAATGGTAATAGCTGTAATTACTAAGCTCCTACAATACATCAGACTTTGTACATGTATTTCTCTAGTATTCACTGGTTTGCATTGTTAGAATATATAAAAAAGAGAAGAACCAAAGCTCAAATAAAGTAACTTATTCAAAATGTCGCAATAACAGTACTGAAATTCAGGTGACTCCCCAACACCTTATACAAACAATCATGATGAACTTGAATTGGAATATTGTTTCATGTTAAAATTCATACCAGTATTTAAAGGAAGGAAATAATAGGTATGTTATTATTTTCCACATGCAGAAAAAAAATGTTCAGTTAATATTCTTCTGGGATTGCTGGTATGTTATTATTGTCGTCTTTTCTATTTATTTTTTGAAACCTTTCTTGCTTTTGTCGCTTCCTTTCCTGTAATAGTGTTTTTATTTTTGGTTTTTTTCTCCTTTTTTGGTGAGTTTAACTAATGAATATTAGACAACTATCTAGGTTGTCTCCCTATATAAAATATAAGGGATGAAAAGATTTTTTTAAGTTCATTTATCCTGAGAAAGAAGTGGTGTGGGGAGCGGCAAAGAGAGAGAGAATCCCAAGCAGGCTCCACACTGTCGTTGCAGAGCCCAAGGCAGGGCTGGAACTCATGAACCGTGAAATCGTGACCTGACCCGAAATCAAGAGCCAGTCACCTGACAGAGCCACCTGGGCACCCCAAGGGATGAAAAGATTTAAGATACCTGACTGATATTCCCATGATAAGTAAATGACCGTTTTGAACTAAATGCTAAAATTACACCAAAGATTCTAGAAGTACGGTGGACTCAGAGAATCTCTAAATGCAAATATTAAAAATGTATTGCTTTTTACTTCCTTCAGGTGAATAACCTAAATCGTATAGATATTTTTGTTTTGCTTTGTTTTTATATCTAATTTGTTTCTATATCTAATTGACTATATCTAATGGACTTCTGTTGGATGTTTATGTTTACATTGTTTGTTTCTTTTCCCTGCAACCATTAAGTAAAATTAAGGATGGAACTGAGGATGTGATAAAACTGCTGTTCAATGTGCCCCAAAGCAGGGACAGCATTGTTTAATATCGTCGGTGTTGTCTTGAGTTATACTCAGTCAGCAACTCCTACTCCTCTTTTGCTGTTAGATTTAGTTTAGCCATCAATTAATACTTTGATTTACATTGTTTTTTTTTCTAATATTTTAGGTGAAACTCGCATAACACAATATTAAACATTTCAAAATGTATCATTCGTAGTATTAATATATTCAGAATGTTGTGTGACCATCAACTCAAGTTTAAAAATATTCCAGGAGTGCCTGACTGACTTAGACTACGTGATGGACACTTGGTTTCAGTTCAGGTCATGATCTCATGGTTCATGAGTTAAAGCCCTGTATTGGGCTCCATGCTGACAGTGAGGAGCCTGCTTGGGATTCTCTCTCCCCCTCTCTCTCTGCCTCTCTCCCACTTGTTCTCTCAAAATAAATAAATAAACTTAAATATCCCAAAGTGTTGTCATCACCTCTAAGGGAGAACCTGTACCCACTAAACAATAAGTTGCCATTATCCTGACTATCATCAGAAATGTTAGCTATACTCAGATCCTTTCAATAACAGTTCCTTTGTGTTTTTTATCTACTCTTAATTGACTGATAGTTATACAGAGATATAAAAAAGTCACTTGTAAAGATCCTATTATTGATTGAAAAGTAAGAGAATGTCAAATAATTATAATAAATTTAAAATCACTGTAGTAAAATAAGAAAAAAATGTCATTATTGAGCTCTAAGTTAATTGACATTAATTAAGTATTCTAAAAAGACAGCAACTAAATTATGGAAAGAGCCTAAATGTCCATCAACTGATGAATGGATAAAGAAGATGTGGTGTATATATACAATGGAATACTACTTGGCAATGAGAAAGAATGAAATATGACCATTTGCAGCAATGTGGATGGAAATGGAGGGTATTATGCTAAGTAAAATAAGTCAGAGAAAGACAAATATCATATGTTTCACTTATATGTGAATCTTGAGAAACTTAACAGAAGACCATGGGGGAGGGAAAGGGGAAAAAAATAGTTACGGAGAGGGAGGGAGGCAAACCATAAGAGACTCTTAAACACAGAGAACAAATTGAGGGTTGATGGTGGGGGGAGAGAGGGGAGAGCGGGTGATAGGCATTGAGGAGGGCAGTTGTTGGGATGAGCACTGGGTGTTGTATGTAAGCCAATTTGACAATAAATTATAAATAAATAAATAAATAAATAAATAAACAGATAAACAAGCAAATAAGTAAATAAATAGCAACCATCTAATTTCCATCCAAGTGAAAAAGCACCATTTTTCAGTTCATTGTTATAAACATTCTAGCTATATGTATGTTGCTTCTGCCCTATATAAGAATTTCATGACTTAAAACACTGATATTCTTAAAACTAACTTATTCTTATAGTGTTCTGGGAAGTAACTAGCATAATCACCATTGTGCAAACATAGATAAAACCAACGAAATTATAGTTTTGGGGCAGGCTTACAACGTAAGTATCAGACACAGTTTGGTTTTTCTATTTCTAATTTCTTCCTCATAAAACTTCACTACATGTTTCTCTATAGCAGCATTGTGCCAATTAAAAGAAGTTACCAGGGAAAAGCTACTAAAGCTAATAAGATTAAAATTTCAAGCAGAACTGATGAAGTAGTTATACAAATTCAACTACTTTTGACTTGTTTGTCTTCATTTCCATAGTATGTATTCCTGGTTCAATCTTTGAAATGAATATGCCTTTTCAGAGATTTCCAATAAATCACATTCATTTTTAAAGTCTGATGTTCAGTCACCAAATTGCCCATAACAGACTTAAAAATGGAAAACCTTCCAAAATTGTTGAAATGAGAGTTAAGACAATTATCAAAGGTGCTCTTTTGAATATAGAATTTGTAAATATATATATATTTTTATGTATATATATATATATATGTATATATACATATTATGTATATATATATGTATATTACATATATATATGTAATATATATATATATTTATATATATATATATACATATATATATATATAGTATTGTCAGGTTGAATTTCAAAGCAGATATTCAAAGACAGTATAGTTTAGAGACATATAAAAAATAATCTGTGATTAACACTGTGGTATGATATCTTGAAAGGAGAAAACTTTCCTGTTTCCAATTTTTCCATTCCATTGTTTTCTGCTGCATTCTTCTATCTATTAAAATCACAGCTGCGAAAACTTAGTTTGTGGGTTTGGGCCCTACGTCGGGGTCTGTACTGACAGCTCAGAGCCTGGAACCTGCTGGGGATTCTGTGCCTCCTTCTCTCTCTACCCTTCCCCCACTCACAATCTGTCTCTTTCTCTTAAAAGTAAATAAATGGTAAAAAAAAAAAATTAAATATAAAATAAAACAAAATTACAGCTGCAAACCATTTTCTTCAAGCAAAATTTTAATTTCATTTTACTATGCAAATTATTTATTAGTATTACAAATCATAACATTTTCCATTGGTCCTCTAATATTCAACTATTATATTCTTATTTATACTATGAATTTATTGTTTCATTATCTTCAGCGCAGGTATTCTTTGTATTTACATGTTTTTCATTTAATTTAACATCAAAACATACTCTGGTATTTTCTTTTTTTTTTTTTTTAATGTTTATTTATTTTTGAGAGAGAAAGAGAGACAGAGCATGAGCAGGGGAAGGGAGGAGAGAGGGAGACACGGAATCAGAAACTGGCTCCAGGCTCCGAGCTGTCAACACAGGGCCGGAGGTGGGGCTCAAACTCATGAACCATGAGATCATGACCTGAGTCAAAGCTGGATGCTCAACTGACTGAGCCACCCAGGCACCCCTACTCTGGTATTTTCAAAATTTTTTTTCCAGTAAGTCTATCATTCTCTGCAGATAAGTCTTTACATGGATGAATTTTTACTGAAGCATGAAGCATAGTCTGTACATTTATTTATTTATTTATTTATTTATTTATTTATTTATTTAATTCCAGTATAATTAACATACTTTGTTATATTAGTTTCAAGTGTACAACATAACGATTCAGCAGTTCCATATATTATTCAGTGGTCATCAAGATAAGTGTAGTTTTAGTTCCTTTCAGCTATTTCACCCATACCCACCCACCCCCCAACTCACCATCCTTCTGGTAACCATCTGTTTGTTCTCTGTAGTTAAGAGTCCGTTTTTTGGTTTGTCTCTTATTTTTTTCTCTGTTTTGTTTCTTAAATTCCACATATGAGTGAAATATCATATGGTATTATTCTTTCTCTGAATGACTTATTTTGCTTAACATTATACTTTCTAGATCCGTCATGTTGTTGCAAATGGCAAGATTTCACTTTTTATTATGCCTGAAGAATATTCCATTATATCTTCCTTATCCATTCACCTATCAATGGACACTGTATTGCGTCCATAGTTTCGCTGCTGTATATAATGCTGTAATAAATAAAAGACTGCATATATCCCTTTGAACTAGTGTTTTTATATTCTTTGGGTAAAAACCCACTCTTGCAATTACTGGATCATATGGTAGTTCTATTTTTAATTTTTTGAGGAATCTCTATACTCTTGCACAGTGGTTGCACCAGTTTGCATTCCCACCAACAGTGCAGTAAAGGGTTCCTTTACTCCACATCCTCCCCAATACTTGTTTCTTGCGTTCTTTATTTGAGCCATTGCAACAGGTGTGAGGTGATATCTCATTGTATTTTAATTTGTATTTCCCTGACGATGTCTGATCTTCAACATCTTTTCATGTGTCTGTTGGCTACCTGTAGGTCTTCTTTGGAGTTCATTTCTTCTGCCCATTTTTAATTGAATTATTTGTTTTTGATGTTGACTTGTATAAGTTCTTTATATATTTTGGATACTAACCTTTTCTCAGATATGTCATTTGCAAATATCTTCTCCCATTCAGTAGGCTGTCTTTTAGTTTTGTTGGTTATTTCCTTTGCTGCACAGGTTTTCATTTTGATGTAGTTCCAATAGTATATTTTTGCTTTTGTTTTTCTTGTTTCAGGAGACATATCTAGAAAGATGTTGCTATGGCCAATGTCAGAGAAATTACTGCCTGTGCTCTCTTCTAGGATGTTTATGGTTTCATGTCTCATATTTAGGTCCTTAGTGAATTTTGAGTTTATCTTTGTGTATGGTATAAGAAAGTGACCAAATTTCATTCTTTTACATGTAGCTGTCCAGTTATTCCAACACTATTTGTTGAGGAGACTATCTTTTTCCCATTATATATTCTTGCCTCTTTTTCTTGAAGGTTAATTGACTATATAATTGTGGGTTCACAGTCTGTTCATTTATTTAGCCACTTAGTAAGTGCATATTCAAGATTGAAACATTGAGCAATTATGAGTGCTACCTGGGCTTTTTATCCAGACTTAATACATACTCTTTTATTTCTATCAGCACATAGAAATATATGATATATTTTTTGTTACAAAAGTAGACTATTCTCTTTGAACAAAGATTGCAGACTTAAAAAAATGAGCTTAATTCAGTCTCTAAACTTGATCAAAAAGTGAAACTTTGGGTATATTTACCTTCAGTGCAAGCATGGGCTTTGTTTATTTTCTTATTAATGGTTTAATCATATCATCCATACAATATTGTGCTTTTTTGTTATAACTTTACTGAATGAACATTAATCCTAAATTAGTGTTTTATATTTTCAACATGTGTACTCTATTGCATCAAGTGTCTCTATTACCATTTACATATTCATTCATATGTGGTCTTTTTGGTTGCTTACATATATTTACTACAATACATAATAATATTATGAGTGTATTTATACACAAAGCTTCATTCCTGTTTATTATTGTTTTCTCAGGATAGTCAACTAGAAAGTGAATTACTACTAAAAAGGGTAGAAATATGTGAAAGATCCTTCATGCTAATTACTAAATATTTTCCACATGCAATTCCACTGTTATTAACAATATAAGTGCCAATTTCATTGAACACTCTTTACCCTTATATATTCCTAATTTGTGAAATGAAAATGATGATTAGAGACTAAAATGTCTCTAATTTTCTTTAGTTGAAAACTTATGTAGCTGCTTGTTTTCTTTATATATTTTGAAATATGTATGCAATATTGAAACCATCAAGAAGTTTATATAATAATAAGTACTCCTTTTATAAGCACTCTTAGAACTTTTCACTTTAGAAGACGAGACATATTGCTGAATAAACTTTCAATCCATTTCTTGAAACAATTACACATAAATGCATTAAAATATCTAGTATTCCTTAAATCTGGTATGTCTTCTTTAAAAATTAACCATTTTGGAGAGAACTCTATGTCATTTGTCAATAACCTATCATTTGTATAGCTGCAAGATTTTTTATAGTGTGAGATTTCTTTTTTTGGTTGTTCATAGTGTATTTAAGCATTTCTCTACTGTTTGACATTTAAATTATTTTTAAATTTCTTTATTGCAACCAAAGCTGCAGTGTATATCCTTACGAATGTTACTTTGTGGTCATTTATGAGCATTAATTAAGAGGAGATACTGAGAGATGTTATTGCTTTATTAAAGCAGAGTCATATTTTAATTTTAAAAGGTAACATCAAATCATTCTCCAAAAAGCCTAAATTATCTATGCTTCTAACAGTAGTACGTGAGAACACCTATTTGATCAGATCTTTACCAATGTTGGATTTATAATGTTTATTTCCTTTTTTATTTTTATTTTTTTAACATTTATTTATTTTTGAGAGACAGAGAGAAACAAAGCATGAGCAGGGGAGGGGCAGAAACTGAAGCAAGCTCCAGGCTCTGAGCTGTCAGCACAGAACTGATTCCAAAGCGGGGCACGGGGCTCAAACACACAAACTGTGAGATCATGAACTGAGCTGAAGTCGGATGCTTAATGGAAGGATCCACTCAGGCTCCCTGTTTAATTTTTTTTAAGAGAGAGAGAGAGAGAGGGAGAGCGCCAGAGGGTAAGGGACAGAGAACGAGTGAGACAGAATCCCAAGCAGCCTCCGCTTTGTCAGTGAAGAGCCTGACTCAGGACCCACACTCAGAAACTGTGAGATCATGACCTGAGCTGAAATCAAGAGTTAGGTGCTTAACTGACTGAGCCACCCAGGCACCCCAGAATCAGTGCTGGTTGTAAACACACTTTATTTTTGTTACCAATGGATTGGTGAAAATAAATACCACATTTTTTGGGGGGCGGGGGGGTTAAATTAATTCTCCCCCCCCACATGAGGAATAGCTCTTTGTTTGCTAAATTTTTTTAACTTCTTGCTTTTTTGATTTTAGTAATTCATTTTATAGTCAGAATATTGAATTCTTCTTTTATATTTTGCTCATTTTATGGATTGCATTAACCATTGTTCATTTTTAAAATAAAATCACCTTTATCAAGCTTCACTTCTAGACTTTAAGAATGTGGGGTTTTTCTTTAAAAGGTATCATCTTCCCCAATATTTAAATTGTTGATGCATTAAATGCTGTTATTATACTGTTGTTTAATACCAATCTTTTAATACTATTTAGTATTAGTGTAATTTTAACTCTTTCACCTATCTAGGTATTATTTTACACAGAAAATGAGTTATATATACATTTTTCTTATTAGATAGGTGATTATCTCAACATACAATGTAGCCTATATCTTCGCTACAGTTTTAATAAACCATTATTATTATTATTATTTTAACTTTCACATAACACATATGTCTGCTTCTGAAATTTTTATTCTTTCCATCAATATTTTTATGTATTGTTGAAACACCACTAGATTAAGGCCAATTTTGAAATATATATTTTATTTTATTTTGTTTTTAATTTTTTTTTAATGTTTATTTATTTTTTTGAGACAGAGAGAGACAGAGCATGAAGGGGGGAGGGTCAGAGAGAGAGGGAGACACAGAATCCGAAGCAGGCTCCAGGCTCTGAGCTGTCAGCACAGAGCCCGACGCGGGGCTCGAACTCACGGACCGTGAGATCATGACCTGAGCCAAAGTCGGACGCTTAACCAACTGAGCCACCCAGGTGCCCCAGAAATATATATTTTTAAAATAAGAGGAAAGTACTAGCCACTGCAATGATAAAAATGAAGACTTAATTTGGTTAGAAAAGAGGAGGTAAAATTATCCATCTCTAAAAATGATATGACTGAATATAAATAACAGTAGAATATAGGCTGGAGACCCTAAAACAAAGTAACTCAAAATGTTAAGGGGCACAAAATTAATATCAGAAATTAATAACTTTATGCATATGAATGAAACCAATCAGGAGATATAATGGAAAAAAGAATCTATTATTATTAGCAAGTAAAAGGTAAAATATCTATGAATATACCCAAGAAAAAATTAATTTTTCTTGATACAGCAATTAAAAATGAATCAAATTAAAAAAATAAATCAAATAAGTAGAAATACATATCATATTATTTTTAAAATGTTAAAACTCAGTTACTATGTAAATTAATAAACACCTCATATATCAACATTTTAGTTTTTTTAGTTTGTTTATTTATTTTGAGAGAGAGAGAAAGAGAGATAGTGCGTGGGGAGAAGGGGGAGGAAAAGGGTAGGGAAGGAAGGGCAAAGAGAGAATCCCAAGCAGGCCACTCTGTCAGCATAGAGCCAGAGGCGGGGCTCCAACTCAAGAGAATCCTGAGATCATGACCTGAGCTGAAGTCAGAAGTTAGATGCTTAACCCCAGGTGCCCCATAAGATAAAAGTTCTAATTGTGTTCTAACCTGATAAACTGAAAAGTTTATGTAACATCACACACACTCAGGCACACAAACACAGATACACACACACACAGACACATACACACGCACTCGCTCAAATAGCCAATAAGTTTTGAGAAAGAAAATTGTTAGATTCATTCTCCTGGATATTTATACATATTATATAGGCTCAATGAATAAAATAGTGCAAAAAGTATGAGGAAAGAGAAAGACTGCTGAAAGAAACAGAACATTCAGACATAGACAAAATGCATGTAGACCAACAAGTGACACTCCAAATCAATGGGAAATGATGGACTATTCAATAAAATAGTGCTAATAGGTAACTATCTTAAGAATAAAAAAAAATGAGGGGGGGCTCAGTCAGTTTGGCTCAGGTCATGATCTCATGGTTTGGGAGTTTGAGCCCTGGGTCAGGCTCTGTGCTGACAGCTCGGAGTCTGGAGCCTGCTTCAGATTCTGTGTCTCCATCTCTCTCTGCCCCTCCTCCACTGACACTCTCTCTCTCTCTCTCTCTCTCAAAAATAAATAAACATTAAAAAAATTAAAGAAAAAGAATAAAAAAAAACAATTGAGCCATTACCTTATATGATAATTTTTTATGATAATGATCTCCAGTGAATCCTATCTCCCAGTATCAATGCTTTTGGTGACTCTCCTTGCACATTGCCCCTAAGCATGTTATTTCTTTCCAGGCACATAAGCAAACACAAGTGAGGCAAAGGCTTGACAGGAGCTTTCCCTCTTAGAATGTTGCAGTCACCTTTGATGGAAGTCTTGTGAACATCCTTGAAGGACAGAGAACCACATGGAGAGAGGAAGGCTCATCCATCTCAGGCTTTCTTGCTAAGCTCAGCCACCAACCAACCCACCAATTTAATGAAGCCACATGAGTACACTTATTATTAAGGAAGTGATTAAGTAAAATATGGTGGATATTACTATAGATTTCCTATGAGTGACTATAAAGCACTATAGTAAATATGCAGAGTAACACAAATATATCTTTAAAATGTAGTGCTGAAAGAACAAAACACACCGTATGAGATATACACCACTTCGTCATTTATATGAATAAAAAATGCAAACAAAACAAAATAAAGTCCTCCCCTTTCCCTTACTCTGCATACTGAGAACATATACACAGATTAAGAAAGTTTTAAAAGTTACCAAATACAGGTAAATTTCTAAACATATTTTATAAACTTTTAGCCTGTTAAACACAAATTACTCATGCAGCTTTACCTAAAGAAAATGTAAAAGTAATGGGAAAATAATAATACAACCACTGGTATTAATCATGTGCATAACTTTTACCAGAGATTTCTAACTTAGTTCTGCTAATTTAACAAAGTACCGTGGACTGGATGGCTCAAACAACAGAAGTTTATTTCTCGTATTTCTAGAGGTTGGGAAGTCAGATATCAGGCTGCCAACACGCTCGAGTTTCGGTGGCGAGCCCTTTCCCTGATCTGCAGATAGCTGCCTTAAGCTGTGTCCTCCCGTGGCTGACAGTGAGAGAGATCATATCTCTATGTCTCTTCTCTTAAGGGCACCATTCCCATTAAGGAGGGCTCTACCCTCATGACCTAATTTCCTCCCCAAAGCTCCACCTCCAAATAATATCACATTGGGGATTAGACCTTTCACATACGAATTTGAGGTGTGGGGGAGACACAATTCAGTCATAGTATTCCACCCCTGATTCCTCAAATTCAGTCTTTCTCACATGCAAAATGCACGCATTCGATTCCAACAGTCCCAAAGGTCTTAACTTGTTCCAGCATCAAATCTAAAGTCTAAAGTCTTAACTAAATGTCATCTAAATTAGATATGGGAAAGACTTTGATTCACACTGAGGCAAAATTGTTCTCTAGCTGTGAACCTATGAAATCAAATATGTTATGTGCTTCCAAAATAAAATGATGGTGCTGGCATAGGATAGACATTCCACTCCATATGGGAGAAATAAGAAGGAAGTGGTGAGTAGTCCCAGACAAGTCTAAAATTTAGGAAAGCGAAACTCCCTAAGATTTTAAGGCTTGAGAATAACCCGTTTTGACTTGATGTTCTGACTTCCAGACCCACTGCAGTGGGTGGCCATGTCCCTGCAGCTCCGTAGGGTGAGGGTTGCACCCCCAAGCTTCTGGGTGATGTTTTGTCTCTTTCAAACTGAGACTGTAGCCCTCGTGATCACTGAATCACCTTGGAGTCATTTTTTTTTTTCCTTTATCTTGAATAATAATGCATGTTCACAGATAAATAGCTGTGTGGGAGGGGCGCCTGAGTGGCTCAGTTGGTTGAGCGTCTGACTTCAACTCAGGTCATGGTCTCGCAGTTCATGAGTTCGAGCCTCGCGTCTGGCTCTGTGCTAACAAACAGCTCAGATCCTGGAGCCTGCTTCAGATTCTGTATCTCTCTCTCTCTCTCTCTCCCCCCTTCCCCTGTTCATGCTCTGCCTCTCTCTGTCTCTCAAAAATAAATAAATGTTAAAAAAAAGTTTTAAAAAGAGCTGTGTGGGCTCATCCCATAAAATTCAGGACATCTAAGAGCTTTCCTTCATTCCATCCAGTCTCCATCCCCTTCAGTTCAAACTGGCAGTCTCCCTGCAGGGGTAGCTGATTAGTTCTGTGGTTCACACTATGTTAACCTCCTTATTAAGGGGCTGGTCTTCCCTACCCTTAATATTCTTTTCTGAACAAGTATTTCCTTTTTTTTTTTTTTGTATTATAGACAGGCTAAAATTTTTCCAAATATTTATGTTTTGGGCCCTTTTTGCTTAACAATTCTCTCTTTAATTCATTTATTTCTGCTCTCACTTTACTATAAGTATCGGGAGAAACCAAATCACTCTTTCAACACTTGGCTTATAAATCTCAGCTGATTATCCAATTTCATCGTTCTCAAGTTCTACTTTCCATAAAATGCTAGAACACTACCGTAGTTTAACTAAATTCTCTGTCAATTTACCGTAAGGAAATGCCTTTTTTCCAGTTTCCAATAACATATTCCTCATTACCATCTGAAATCTCATCAGGGTGGCCTTTACCATCCATATTTCTACATTCTGTTCATGATCATTTATGAATTACAAGGGCACGGATCTAATCCATGAAGGCTCACCCTCACAACCTAATTTCTTCCAAAAGGCCCACCTCCAAAAACAATGGGGATTAGGGCTTCAATACATGAATTTGGTCTGGTGGGGGGACACAAACATTTATTACACAACAATTACTGAAAATATTTACCAGTAATGAAAGGTAAGAGACATTTTCTAAAGCTTTACCAGAAATAAGAAAGTGCTATCTGAAGAAGCATTTATTTCAGGTGGAAAAAAAATAATCAAGAATGTTCCTTCTCCCCAGTGCCTGAGTGGCTTAGTCAGTTAAGCATCTGACTCTTTAGCATCTGATCTCTGCTGAGGTCCTGAGATTTAGTCTAGCATCCAGCTCGGGGCTGAGCATGGAACCTGCTTGGGATTTTCTCTCTTCCTCTCCCTTTAACCCCTCCTCTCTCTCCCTCTCTCTCTGTTCCCTCCTCTCTCTCCCTCTCTCTCTCTCTCTCTCAAAATAAATAAATACACCTAAAAAATAATGTTTCTTCTCCCAGCTTGGAAAGTTACACAAGTTTTCTTTATCAGTTGTCAAATGATTCCAATTAGAAACTAAATATAGGAGCACCTGGGTGGCTCATTTAGTTAATCGGTTAATCTCATGATCAGGTCATGTTCTCTAACGGTTCATGACTTTGAGCCCCACATCAGGCTCTGTGCTGACAGTTCAGAGCCTGGAGCCTGCTTCAGATTCTGTGTCTCCCTCTTTCGTTGCCCCGTTCCCACTTGTGCTCTGTATCTCTCTCTCTCTCTCTCTCTCAAAAATAAATATTATAAAAAAGAGACTAAATGTATATGTCACATGTCACAATCCTTACTTGATGTAGCTCTGTATATTCACTAGAATTCATTTTTTTCAAGTCTCTTTGGCCAAGGAAATCTGTGGCTGCTGTTTTGCATTTCTATCCCCCGGTACACACTCTAGCCTTCACTATCTTGCTTTCTATCCCAGAAGGCTGGATACTATGGCTTCTGGTTGTTTGGGCCAATGAAAAGCCTGACTGGAGATTGCATGAAGAAGGAGCATGAGACCAGAGTATAGAATCCACCCTACCCTCCCACTGCTTATTCCCCCACTCCTCCCACCCCATGTCTGCTGTTTTGTAAGCAATCAGCTGTTTCTTTAGATCAAAGGAGACAGATACTCACACGAGGCACCTCTCTATATAACTCCTTCCTTCCCAGATAAAGTAGTGACAACAGCCTTATTATTACTCTCCCCATATTACTGCACTGTCTCTTGTGACCAATTTCTATTTCACTGTAAACAGACTCTTTATTGCACCCTCCTTGATTTATTCTAATTGAAATTTATTCCTTTCCTTCTGGGATCCAGACTAATATAAACTCTCTCTTCAAGTGAAAGCCTAGCATAACAGAAATGTAAATTAGTAGCTGAAACAGGGATATAACTCTATCCATCCCTTCTCTCATCTTTGAAGAGGCTCCCTAAACACTTTTTGAAAGTCAGGGCATACAATTATAAGCACCCCACTGTTTGACTATAATTACCTTAAGGATAGGAATCATTTATTTCCTCTCCATTTCCTTTATAAGGTTGTACAAAGTGTACTGAACATAGCAGGACGTGAATAATATTGAATTTGGTCATACAGTATCTAGAACCCAACTCATGACAGACCTAGTTCCTACTGAATCTTTTTCTCACCCATTATTTCTTTCTTGTAGGTGTGCAATGGATATTTCAGTAGTATTTTTTTTATTAACAGATTTTGCTCTTGCCTTTGTTTTACCTTCCTTTTGTATTTCCACCTTTATATTCACAAATTATTTCTTTCTTCTAATTACTAACTCCATTTCCACTCTGGCATCCCTGCTCCATTTGTCAACTCCTGCATAAAACATATCCTAATCAGAAAAATGGGTAAGACTCAAGAGGCTCCTATTTTCAGATTTTCATGTTTTTCCAAAACCAAATTAAGAAGAGCAACCAAACTTTCAAAATGCCATCTGAAAGCACAGGTGTCGGTGTCAGGGTGTTTTGTTTTTGTTTTTGTTTGTTTTGTGTTTGTTTGTTTGTTTTGTTTTTTCCCTAAGTTTTTAAGCTCTTCAAAAAGAGGTTGAGGACTTTGGTTTTTGAAATATGTTCTGTAGTATATATGGTGTGCACAGAATTCTTAATAAATCTGTTCGTTTGTTTATTTATTTATTTATTTTTTAATGTTCTGGACACTAGAAGTGATAGACCTCTAAACACTGTATTAATTCTATCAAGCAATTAGACATCGTGAATATACTGTAATCAAATTATGCATTTATGTTTTGATTTGGCCTAGAAGAATCAAACTTTCTACAGATCAGAACAATAGGGTACCAGAGAGGGAAGAAAATAGGGAATTTAGTATTCCAAAACACATTCCACTTTTTAAAGGAAAAATTTCTAAAAGTGAAAGTAGGTGAAGTAATGTTAAAATCTTTACTATAGAATTTCTATGATATACTTTAAAAAGGCAGGCAGGAGGCATCCTGTGGTTCATTCTAGCTTTTCCAACCTATGTTTTGAAAACAGAAAACTTCAAAGTAGTACCATTTCTCAAACGCATCAAAGCATTAGGTCTATTCAAAAACTGTCCTTGCCCTAGTTATAAATCTCTACTAAATGTGTCAATTTTATTTCTCTGTGCGTCCCATATCCCGAATATGAATGTGACTACTATTTATGAACAGGTGTGTTTTACTGAGCTATTTATGTGAAGTTCAGATAAAAACTAAATCCTCTGGTACTTGAGTAGGAACAGCATTCAATCTTTTCTTACAAGGGTCAGTCTGGGATAATAGAAAACAACTAAATATAAAGGAATTCATAAACTAGTGAATAATGGCTCATGTCAGATTTATGCTTTGCGCCCATGAAAACTCTCTGTCAGCTGTTACACAATGGAAGATGTCATTTCAACAGCACATTGTATATGTGAGTTTATATATTAATTATATGGAGAGGAAGTTATAATTTTTGTTTCTTATCATCTGTTAAGCATCTCTTACCTTCCAATTTAAAAAAAAACAAGGTACTTATCCAATTAATAAAACAAGGTATTAATAATTCTGCCCACTACTATTATGAAGTACTAATTATGATAATATGTTTTGGATGTTGTGCCTCAATACAACTAATTCCTAGGGCTGTTGAAATTATTCTGCTCTATTTCAAAGAACATGGTTTCTATTATTGAGACATCAGTAATAGACATCAGTGCTGTTTTTATAACAGGATAGAGTGTCTGATGAATCCGATGCCCAAATACATCCAATCAGTACTTACAACTTCCCCTTTGCATCCATTGATATACATAGAAATACTTGTTTTAAAATCTAAGGAGGTGTAGGGACACCTGGGTGGCTAGTTGGTTAAACGTCTGACTTCAGCTGAGGTCATGATCTCACAGTTCATGAGTTGGAGCCCCGCATCAGGCTCTGTGCTGTCACCTCAGAGCCTGGACCTTGCTCCGGATTCTATGTCTCCCTCTCTCTCTGCCCCTCCCCCACTCATACTCTGTCTCTCTCTATCAAAAAATGAATAAACGTTAAAAAAAATTAAATCTGGGGAGGTGTAGATGGTAGGGTATGAGGAAAGAAGTCATGTAGGAATGGAGGGGGAACATCAGGGACACTTCCCAGCTTGTAGTAAGGGGGAGGGGGGGGCGGTGATCTCACTGGTTAAATACTAAAAGTCAGCAGTAGGGTGAGCTGTTCAGGTGAGAATCTATGAGGACTCTGGGGAAAGGTGGTATTAAGACTCAGGAGATAAAATAATTGTTATTCTGCAAATCTTATGAGTTTCTTTCACCCCAAGCTTTGGATTATTAACATTCTTGGCACCGACCATGAAAGGTAATACAGGTTATTAATTGTAATTCTGAAATTCCTTCAGTAGTATCTCAAAAAGCAGAATAGGGGCAGACTAACACGGCAGATGATGTGAGGTGACAATAACTGGAAAATTGCTCTGTGAGACTCTGTGTGATCAGACTCATTTGGGAACTGGGTGAGACATCTGGGGAAATCAAACATTACTCAAATGCAAAAAATGCAGCCTGGTCTTGTGGGATGTGGAGGTCTTTGAGCAGCTCTTTATTCGGCTTCATGGTATTTCAGCCATGTTTCTCTCTAAATATCTGTTCTTTCCCCTTCTCTGCCAAATAACTTCCCTTGCAAGGCTCTTGAATTGCCATGACGTAAACTCTGACTGCAGTTCTCTGCGTCTTTAGACATCCGTGTCCTAAAGTTGCCTACAAAATTTTCTTTTAGTGAATTTCACTTTAGCGAAAATTCTTGAGTAAGATAGGTATCTGTTTCAAATCCCATCATCTATGCCGACGTCAAAATCACCCAGCACACCATGACTCAGTGCTCCAGGCCCTCAACTGAAACAGCACCTCCAAGCAAAGGAGTGAGCTGACCGCCTTCGTTCCTAACAATGTGAGAGACTTGGTTTTTGGGTGAGGTGTGTTCCAGCCATAGATCCTGTTGGCACAAGTGAGAGCAAGAATAAAAATGTGAATTTCTAATGTCAGTGCGATCTCTGCTGCATTCACAAGTAGAAAAATCTTGCCACATTTGAGTAACATGATGTGCTTATTTTAAAAGCTGGGAAGACTGGGGCACCTGGGTGGCTCAGTCAGTTAAGTGTCCGACTCTTGATTTCAGCTCAGGTAATGATCTCATGGTTTGTGAGATCTCTTTCTCTCCCCCTCTCTCTCTACCCCTGCCCCACTCTCTCTCTCTCCTTCTCTCTCTTTCAAAACAAATTAAAAAAAAATAAAAATAAATCTTTAAAAACTGGAATACTGGCTATATAGAAAAATCAATAATTTGGTTTTCTCCCCATTTATGAATTATAATAATCTGCTGTCCCACAGGAAATATCCTATTTGAGTGACAATAGGAAAATGATGTTAGTTGCAGTGTAAAGCATAAGCAAGTTCTATTTATTAAGGATGTACTGTTTGCCTGGTAAGAACACACATTTCACTTTTATCCTCAAAGCAAGGTAGTACTTTTATCCTTTTTCTGCTAATGAAAACATTGAAACTCATGGCAGTGGAGGACTTTATGCAAAGTCACCTATCTATTACCTTGAAAAACTGGATCATGAGACTAAATCAGCCTGGACTGAAAACCTTTACATCGTCCAAAACAAGTTCTCTTGTATGAATCAGTTCAGGACCTCACCTCAAAGTACAAAAGCAGTAATTAAAGTTGAACTTTTTAAAAACATCTATAATGAACTAGATTGATTACACTTCAGAAATCTGGGAAAGAAAAACACGGCTCTAATTCTCCTCACTACCTCCAACAACAAATCCACACAATGCCGTGCTGGGAGGTCACACTTTCCTAGGTTTATTAATTTCCTAGTAAAAGAAGTGATTCCGAGAGTAAGTTTTACCTCTCATTTCTTACAGTCTGGAACTTCCTATACACATTCTGACAAATATGAGACAAACTATGTTAGGCCTAGTACTGTGCAGGATTTTATTATACTAAGCAGGCATGAAAGTTGAGAGCCTCGTAAATATTAATCACAGACTAATGAACAGTGGGAGATTTCTGAATATCAATCTGTACTAGAGGGAAATTTTGAATTAGAGACACTGCTTCCTACCCAATAAATCAGTAGTGAAAAATTGAAGGCATTCTCATGCATCTGCTTATGTAGCTAGATCTCTAGTCCTAAAGGAGCATGCAGCATGGATGCCAAAATAGATGTAATTTTATCACCCCACATGGAGCTTTTGCATTTTTAACGGGACCATTTTTTAAAATTTTAATTACCTCCAAAAGAGGCTGGATTGTATCACAGAAAACTTGAGTGCATTCTTTAGTATTAGAGTTAAAATAGTTCATGAGTAGTTGGAGCTTTCTCATTCTTCTTCATTAGCATTCAAAAACCATTGCCAAGGGACTGGAAGACTCAAGGTTAAGAGAGGAGCTGAAATGCCAAAACTTGATTGGCTTATTGCTTTTATTAAGTGTGAATGTTACTGCTTTTGTCTCTGGGCACATGTACAACACATAACATACCAAAGACAATATCTTCCATTATTATTCAAAATTTCATAAATAATAGCACATACAATCATATACACACTTGCATATCCTTAATGATTATCCATTAATGGAAAAATATCCCTTTACAATAATCAAAGTTAATTATTTATTAAGACAAGTAGGAGAGTGGAGAGTGATATCTAGGATTTTACAGTGTTTTTGATGTTGACAAAAAACAATGGGACTCAGTTTTCAGTTTGAGGTTTGTTTTTTTTTTTTCTATTTTTTAATATTCAGTAGTATTTAAGAGCTTTGCTAGGTTATTAATATTTTAGTGGAAAAACTAAGAAGTGGTTTTTAATAATATTAATGTTTCTTCATATCATTATAATTAAAACTAAAACTTTATCCTAAATAGGTATGGTATGAGCTGTCTTTACTGAAATGACATAAACATAGTTATTAAGGACACAAGAAAGAGAAGGATCCAGGAAATAAGCCGAAATGGTGAATGTCATTCTGAAATACACCAGAAATGTTATTTTCAAAATGATTACTTTATTCCATCTCATGTAAATAGAATAAGTGATAATTACTAAATTAAGTCATAGTGTAGCAGAATGCTATAATTAAACATTAATCACTAAGTTGTCATTTTTTATTAATCATTTCCTAGACTCATTAAAAGCAGCAGAGATATGTTGGTCCTTAATATATTCCCAGCACCTTGTAGATGTTCAATAAATGCTTAAAACTTTTTTTTAAAAAGGATTAAGTATACATTGTAGTTTTCCTTTTGTATAGATGGAATTGTAATCTCTCTAAGGACAAATAGTCTCTTCACAAATGTTCAAATATAGCGAAAATTACAATATGGTTTCCCAACCATATATAATATGAGAACATAGAAGCAATTACAACTTTATATCCATTTCAGTAAAGCATTTGTGCTTATGCACTTGCTGCTTTCTACAATTACAACACAGGACTGATGTTTGACAACATTCATCTTATCTTCTCTATGATATTAAAGATGAGTTTATTTATATTTTTGAGCTTGCCATGTGCTTATATTTGAAATTTTCAGGAACTATTACCCCAAATGCACTATATGTATGTGTTATGTGTGGAAATGGTCATTTTTACATAAATAAAATTTTGTGTAAATATTAGCATATTGAAAATGATTTCTGCAGGTGACAATAACATAATTGGTTATCATTAGAGTTTTTGTTTGTTATACATTGTCACAAGTCATCTTATTTTTTTTCATTTATAAGCACAGTCAATGTAATAATAGATGCCTTTTTTATGTTTAAGGAGATTTTGAAAATACTAGGATGTGTTTTAATCAATATTATTAACAAAAAGTAGAGTTCTTCATTGACCAGTATCCTTGTGGATATAATTTCGTATAGTAGCCCCCATCTCATTTTACCTTATTTAACTTACTTATTTTTCATAAGAACCCACTGGTCTTATGGGTCTCAGTTTAAAAATACATTTACATTCATCACAGGGACTTATAATAATTTGTAGCTAGTATTCCAGACAAATGCTGTGAAAAATACTGAAGTAGTTAAAGAGGACACCAAAACAAATAAGAAATATTTACTTTTAAATGAACTTTAACAGAAAATATCATAAATCTTTAAGGTTTATCATTGTTCAGTATAAGATAACCAATATAACTTAGATATACCACCAGAAACAATAACAATTTAAGCATAGCAAGGTTGACAAATGTAACTTGTATTTAAAACTTATAAGTGTTAAAATCATAAAAGTTGTTAATCAAAGTAATCCTAAAATCTAATAAATAGAATTTTAATAGTTTTCTAGCAAAAAAAAATCTTCATTTATTAAGGTAGTCCTGTAAAGTTTATTAAAATGAGAAAGTAGAAAGTGGTGGATAATTGTCTAAGTAGAGATGACTGTCACATTTTTCTGTTGGTCATGAGACAAGAAGGAAATGAAGTGAGTGAAATACCTATATATTCAAGTATTTTATTCTTGCTGACTTTAGTAGCAGTAAACCAAACTTGTTCAATATCAGGATTAGAGACACACAAGATGATTTTTACCTTTTTCCCCCTGTATGGTAAAAGTAAAATTTGTTGTTCCAATTAACTAGATATATTGCTTTTAATTATTTTGTTTTCTACACCATGAGTTACAATTGTTTAGCTGTAATGAAGGAATGACCTAGAGAAAGGAGGAGGGTGGCAAAATTTTAAAGTTTAATTCTAACATGATCGTGACACAAATTGCTGCATAGCCTGACAATTAATGTGTGGACTTGCGATGGCCCTTTCCACCTGCCCACGGTACATTTTCATATGGGATTACCCCTCTGTAGTTTCCTGTCTAACTCTGGTTTTCATCTTTTCAGGTTTGGATTTATCCTTCACAAAGATGAAGCTGCATTACAAAAAATTGATCTTGAAACCATGTCATACATCAAGACAATTAACTTGATGGACTATAAGTGCATTCCTCAGTCATTGGCATATACGCACTTGGGAGGATACTACTTTATTGGCTGCAAACCTGACAGCACTGGGGCAATTCCACCACAGCTTATGGTGGACAGTGTAACCGACTCAGTCATTGGATTCAATAGCGATGTGACGGGCACTCCATATGTCTCTCCAGATGGGCACTATCTTGTCAGCATTAATGATGTGAGAGGTCTTGTAAGGGTCCAGTACATTACCATCCGAGGAGAAATACAGGAGGCTTTTGATATTCACACAAATCTGCACATATCTGATCTGGCATTTCAGCCATCCTTTACTGAAGCTCACCAATACAACATTTATGGTAGTTCAAGCACACAAACTGATGTGCTCTTTGTGGAGCTCTCCTCTGGGAAGGTTAAGATGATAAAGAGTCTTAAGGAACCACTCAAGGCAGAAGAATGGCCTTGGAACCAGAAGAACAGGCAAATCCAGGACAGTGGCTTGTTTGGTCAGTACCTGATGACACCTTCCAAGGACTCTCTCTTTATACTAGATGGACGACTCAATAAGTTAAACTGTGAGATCACTGAAGTTGAGAAAGGAAATACAGTCATTTGGGTTGGAGATGCCTAGAAGCCCTATTAGATAATTATTGAATGAAGAGTTTTCCAGTACATTGCACTTAACCCATTGTTTAAATTTACAGCTTAACTTTTCAAGATCACACCCTAGTCAAACATAAGTTACTTGATAGACCCAAATAAAACAGATTTTTTTCTTTTGCAAAGATGAACACAATTAGTAATATTGGTTGACTGGAAATATTTAACACAACATTTAATAAAAAAAACTAGATCAATGACAAGATTCAAATCTATAATTACATTCAAGCCAACAAAGTAGAAATTTAAACAATTAAAAAATAACTGCAGGGAATTTCAGATGACTTTAAGCATTTCATTTTGGAAGTGGTTTATCTATTATTTTTTCTCTGTCTTTTGGTATGCTTAAACTAGAAATAAAAAGGTATTGTGGAACCTTAAAATTCTTACTTCAAAATATTCTGTCCCATCCACTGTTTATAATCTTTTGTGCCTTGGAGGGAATGTCACAAGAGGAAAAAGTAGGTTGAAAGCTGCATACTGAACACCCTCATAACTACAAATCTTTTGTCATTAAAAGAGAAAAGTTTAACATCTCTTACACCAAATCCTGTCTTCAACATTGGTTTAAACCTCAACGAAATACCATTTGAAGGCATAAGTTGACCTTAGGTCGTATACCAGTGACAAACTCTATTTAATACTTACTATATGGTCTGCAGCATGCTATGGAAAATGAGGAGGAAAAGAGGAAAAATAATTATGAAAAAATGTTTGCAATGTATTCTCTATTCATTTTGCTTTTAATCATTGGAGTGCATTGTATTTTTAATGCAATTTTGTCTGGGATGTCAACTGCTTACAAATGTTTATTATTAGCAGAATCGATTCCTTTCTTTTCATGTAGTCCAGAATTGAATCAGCAGGAACTTTCAGTTTTAAAAAAGTAGTACCATTTGTATCTGCTTAGAGTAAACCTCATATGGGGAAATTAACACCAAGAACTGATGAATATTAGCGGGTTAGGAGAATTAGTAGCAGAAATTGGAAATAAGGGGATAGCTCCACAGTGGTGAGTAAAGACATACTTCACTATTGCCTTGGCAATTTAAATATAACTCATCAAAGAACTTCATTCCTTAAGAACTTTCCTAAATGACTTCTGCTCAACTCCTACATAATCCTTAAATGACCCCCTCATTAACTCTGTGCTATGGTTTGAAACCTAACTAATCCTCTTATTTGAGAAACTGTATAGAAGTAAAAATTATTGCTTCTTTTTTTTTAAGGGCAAATAAAAGGCCAGTGGACGTGGATTAAAACTAGAAAGTTGGTTTACTGAAATAAGCAGATAATTATCTAGGCTTAAAGTAATAGCTTACATGTTTGGAGAATCTTTTTACTTATTTTTTTTTAATTGTTGCTAAAAATGCTAATGGGCTGTTGAAATGACCTCCGTTTACTGAAGGTAATCCAATAAGGTCTTTTTTAAATACAAATTTTACTCAAGTTTAAATTGTATAAAACTGCTTAGAAACCTGAAATTTTATAGTGTGTAATATCTTATGTATATATAGCATCCTGAGCTGTGTGATACAGTAGATTTCTTCTTAGCTTAAGGAAACATTATGGGAGGTAGATTTAATAAACAACAGAGATCAGCTTATGTTTCTACTTACCTGCTTTCCTTTTTAGCGATTTTCTCCCTTGTGAACATGAACCATATAAAGTGTCTAATGATTTAATGTAAGTCTGTCTCATACATCCTTCTTCAGTAGCTTACACCATGTGGATGCTCTGTCTGTAGACATTGCTTGATAAAAGGAGAATAAACCTCTTAAATTTTAACGCTTGAGTTCAGTCAGTGTTTTAATGCGCATAACAGTGTTTTGTTTTGTTTTTCCTCCACGTGCTCAAACATAGTCTGGTACTCTGCATTATTTTGAAAATTGATGGGATGAGGTAGAGGGCAAGTAAAGTGAGAACAATCAAAAAAAGGTAATTTAGTTTATCTTTTTATAGAAAATGGAAGTTGTATTGCAAATAATGATGTCAGTGATAATGTGGGTATGTGTAAACACTGAAAGTTTAGAAAAACCAAGGTAAAATTATGAGATAACTGCACTAAACAAACAAACAAACACAACTCTATCAAATAGCATATTTCTACTAAACAGAGTAAAAAGTGAAGTGATAGCAGTGAAGGGCCCTGGAATGAGAAAAGGTGTGAAACAAAGAATGGGAATATGATATGGGAGGTCCTTGACTGAAACTGAAGAAGTAAATGTTTTATGTAAAGAAGGTGATATTTGAGAAGGTAAGAAAAGTAGGTTATGATCAGATTTGGGAGGGTGGGAGAGGAAGAAGAAACCAATGGAAAGAGTTTGGACTTCATCCAGACAATAGGGACTCAATAGTTTTTGAAAACAGAAATGGCAGTGAAAACAGAACTTTTAGAATTTAATATTATTATTTTTTAATATTGTAAGTTTATTTATTTTGAGAGAGACAGAGAGAGTGAGCAGGGGAGGGGCAGAGAGAGAGAGAGAGAGAGAGAGAAACCCAAGCAGACTCCACACATCAGTGCAGAGCCTGAGGTAGGGGCTCCAACTCATGAACCATATGAGATCATGACCTGAGCCGAAACCGGGAGTCAGATGCTTAAATGAATGAACCACCCAGGTGCCTCTAGAATTTATTTTTTTTTTTCAACGTTTTTTTATTTATTTTTTTTGGGACAGAGAGAGACAGAGCATGAACGGGGGAGGGGCAGAGAGAGAAGGAGACACAGAATCGGAAAGAGGCTCCAGGTTCCGAGCTGTCAGCCCAGAGCCTGACGCGGGGCTCGAACTCACGGACCGCGAGATCGTGACCTGGCTGAAGTCGGACGCTTAACCGACTGCGCCACCCAGGCGCCCCCTAGAATTTATTATTTTTTAATGGAATGAAGAGTTGACTGAAGAAAAGGGAAATTAGAGGAAGAGGTATCAGTTGAGAGGCTGCTGCAATAAGGTGAGTTTATAGTTTTTAATATAAGAGAATTAATTTGAAAGTATATATTTTGAAACAAGGGGTATTAAGGAACCAGACATGAAATGCCAACTGAATAAATATGGGTCATAAAAAGAGGTAAACATGACCGGTTTCAAATACGACATAATTGATAGAAATAGGAAAGCCATGAGGGAGAAACAGATTTGGGTCAGAAAATAAGAAACTAGATAAAAGGCAAATTAACTGAAAATATTGGGCAATGGAATATATTCCCAGAGAAGTGTCAGCATGTATGGCAAACCAACTTCCATTTAATTATATCTACGTAAAGTTGAAGCATTTTTTAAAAAATGCAATTTAGAACCTTATTGCCTTTCAGATTCCCACTCAAAAATTCCTCACAGGGTTTTCTTTTGAGAAATAAGTTAATTTGACTGGATTTTACATTCAGTAGTAAAAGATTTTACAGGATGAAACAATATGTTTAATCATATATAACAATTTATCATATTATATAAATTTTCAAGTGAGAAAAATATTAAGGATAAATACTATCATGGAAATCAATACAAGATGAAAATGGACAACCCACCATTACAGCCTTAAAAGGTCATCAGGGGCTACTTCTAATGCCACTTGTTCATATATCTACCATTTATCTGTTCCTGTATGAATGGAAAAAAAAAGAACTACAGCAGCACCTTATCAAAGCCGATTTTCACTATCCTTCCGAAAACACTCAAATATCATTTACCTCTTCTGGGAAACTTCATACATAGCAATGTATTCTGAAAGTTATGCTATGGAAGTTCTTGTCTGCAGTCTTAAGTCTTGGTAAGTTTTCCTATTTCCCAGGAGATTAAGTCTTAAGCAGAGCATACAAGCATATTTTTGTTTATTTGTCTGTTTGTATTTAATAAATTATATAGTCCTATTGGTAATTGGAAAAGCACTTAGCTTTTCAGTAATATTCATCAGCAAAATGTAGCTGTCTCTGTGGTATTTAATGGGTACATCACAGCTATTTTACAGTAATTTTCAGCTACACTTGGTGACTTAGAAAAGTTTTAATTGTTCTTTTATACTAGAGCTGAGAAATGATAGACTTCTCAATGTTTTCAGATTCATGTTTACATACATAATTAAATTTTGTAAATAGTATAATTTGGATGAAACTGACACTAAAATACCAAACATGATTCTGTTTTAATGTTTGATAGATGTATTGAAGACACATTTCAACACTTTTAAAAGAATCAAAATTGCCTTAGTGTCAAAAGAATAGACTGTTACTTGAATTAAAAAAAAAGTCTGTTATTCCTGTGTGTAATTATTTTCACACTTCTATGAAAAATTACAATGTTCTTTTATACCTGGATCTGCATATTTGTTCAGTGTTACACATTACAAGAGGACAGTCTCATGATAATCAAGATAGGGACTCAACATACATGAAATATATAGCTATTAGAAGCAAATAATCATTTATTACCATACTGTGCCTCAGCTTACCCACCTACTTTCAAACCAGTTTTGCTCTTAATTCAAATTATGCTCTGTGGTCAGAACTATTAGCAAAGAGTAGCAAGCATTCAACATTTGAGCTTATGAATAAAATATAATCCATGACTTTGTCTAGATTAATAAACATCCTTTTGATACATTAATTGTTCTTTAGGGAAATAACTGTAATAAATTGGGGAAAAATAAATATATAGATTAGATTAAAGATATTATATTAACACATAGCATGTTGATTTTGCATAATTTAAAAATTTGATTGTTGACAGAAATATTATATTATTCCATTTTGTCAATTTTGGTGCAACTGCACCATATGCCATGCAGTTTTAGATACTGCAGCAATTAGACAACTCACTGTGTGTGTGTGTGTGTGTGTGTGTGTGTGTGTGTTTGTGTGTGCGTGTGTGTGTGTTAATTAGGGCATATGCAAAAATTGAAGCATATCTGGAAATATTGGATAATTAAATTTTAATATTCAAATATATCCCATTAGTATTTTAGAATGTCTATTAAATCTAGAATGACAAGATTGATTGTCAAAGTATTTCAAAGTATAAGCTAAAGGCACCTGAGTGGCTCAGTTGGTTAAATGTCCAACTCTTGATTTTGGTTCAGGTCATGATCACAAGGTTCGTGGGTTTGAGTTCCGCATCAGGCTCTGCACTGACAACATGGAGACTGCTTGGGATTCCCTGTCCTTCCCTCTCTGTCCCTCCCTCTCTCTCTCTCTTTCCCTTTCTCAAAATAAATAAATAAACTTTAAAAATGAATAAATAAATAAATAAATAAATAATGAAAGTATAAGCTACATAGAAGTAAAGAATATCGTAGAAACCAAATAGTAATGGGTCTTAATTCTGGAGATTCTATTAGATCAAGTAAATTAAGTGTATATATGATCTGAATAATGTAATATTAAGATTTAACAAATGACTATGTGTGTGTATATACACACACACTTATACACATCACTCCCTTGATTTTTTCAAAATTACTAGTACATTTTAAAATCAATTACAAACACAAATTTAATAAAGAACATAATATATTTCATTTTTTTTATGGCTCAAGCATTTTCCATTGTGTATGTATATTATATGCATATATATATATATATATCACTTCTTCTTGGTCCATTCATTAGTCAATGGTCACCTGGGCTGTTTCCATAATTTGATTTTGTAGATAATGTTGCTATAAATATCAGGGTGCATGTATACCTTTGAATTAATATTTTTGTATTCTTTGGATAAATACCTAGTAGTGTGATTGCTGAATCATAGGGTAGTTTTATTTTTAACTTTTTGAGGAACCTCAAAAACCTCTGTTTTCCAGGGTGGTTGCACCAGTTTGCATTCCCACGAACAGTGCAAGAGAGTTCCCCTTTCTCCACATCCTCACCTATACCTATTGTTTCTTGTGTTGTTAGGAGCCATTCAGACAGGTGTGAGGTGATATCTCATTGTAGTTTTGATTTGTATTTCTCTGATGAATATCTTTTCATGTGTCTGTTTGGCCATCTGTATGTCTTTTTGGAAATGCATCTATTCATGTCTTCTGCCCATTTTTTCAATTGGATAAGCTAGAGAATATTCCATTAAGTGAAATAAGTCAGTCAGAGAAATACAAATACCATATGATGCCACTCATATGTGGAATTTAAGAATAAAGCAAATGAATATAAGGGGGGAAATAAGAGAGAGAGAGAGGCAAACCAAGAAACATACTCTTAACTATAGAGAACAAACTGACTGTTACCAGAGGGGAAGGGAGGGTGGTTAAATAGGTGATGGGGATTAAGGAAGGCACTTGCTGTAATGAGCACTGGGTGTTATATGGAAGTGTTGATTCCCTATATTGTACACTTGAAACTAATATTACAGTATGTTAACTATACTGTATGTTCACTAACTGAAATTTAAATACAGACTTTAAAACAAAAGAAAAAAAAGAAAGAAGATGATATAGAAAACATTCTCAATTCATTTGAAATAAACTAAGAAATAACCATTTTTCAATCACTGAAGAAGTTATAAATATGTAAATTAATAAGCAAAAATATATACAAGTATTTATAAACAACACTTTAAAGAAAAATTAAATTCAGATATGCCCAATCTAGATTCTTTATATAATAATAAAAATGGAAACAATATAATTAAACAATAATATGAAGATTCTGACATTACTTAGAAAGTAGAGATCTGGAAAGAAATTTACTGCCACTCTAGTAAAAAGAAAAAGCTGAAAAATCAACAAAATTATAATTTCACCTGAACATATCATACATTTGGATTTGCAAGTTCCCCAAGTAGCCCTTGGCATGGCACAAGAAAAAGGTGGCCTCCATAAGAGCAGGTGTCAAGATATCTGCTAAAATTTTGACAAATTCTTAAAGGCTATGGGTCAGTTAGCTTATCAGTTAGGAACAGCTGCAGGAATGGAGAGGGGGTGGTTCAGGCACATGAAGAGTTCATATTCACTTTCAATATTGTTTCACAGGCCTCTACCATGTGCAGGCAAAAGGATCAGAGAACAGGCAGGAGATCAAAGAGAGCTGCCCAGACAGCATGGTGTGTAAGTGGTGTCCAGTTGTGGGGAGACAGACATTTCCCCCGTGCCTTGACTCCTCTGCCTTGGAAACCAAAACATTAAGGAGCTAAGATATGGGCAGTCATCTGTCTCACCCATGAGGGGCAGGTTAGGATCTATGTTTCTAGCAGCTGAAAATAATATCTTTTATGATTTTTTTAAATTTTTTTCTACATTTATTTATTTTTGAGAAACAGAGAGAGACAGCATGAGCAGGAGAGGGGCAGAGAGAGACAGAGACACAGAATCAAAATCAGGAGCAGGCTCCAGGCTCCGAGCTCCGAGCTGTCAGCACAGAGCCCGACGTGGGGCTCGAACCCACGAACGGTGAGATCATGACCTGAGCTGAAGTCAGACGCTTAATCGACTGAGCCACCCAGGCGCCCCGAAAATAGTATCTTTTAGATAGCATACTACAGCAACTCTAAATCCTGTCTCTCCTCTCCTTGTTTCCTCATTTACTTGATTACTGATTTAACTGGACAATTGAAATAAGATACAGAAACCCCACAATGTGAAGACTCTGACGTTACTCCTCAGAGAACACCACATTATGTGGCATATGCACATTAACTCTAGGATAACATTGTTTTAGTCGGTTTGCTTATACTATTTCTTTACTTGATCTCTCTATTTTGGCATTATACCCAGCTGTTGAACTCCACTAATT
This sequence comes from Panthera onca, assembly GCF_046562875.1. NCBI lineage: Eukaryota > Metazoa > Chordata > Mammalia > Carnivora > Felidae > Panthera > Panthera onca. Next base: position 138,264,112 of record NC_138342.1, on the reverse strand, counting down.
GCTTTATCCATTCATCAGTCAATGGACACGGGCTGTTTCCATAATTTGACTTTTTAGATAATGTTGCTATAAATATAATGGTGCATGTATGCTTTTGAATTCACATTTTGTATCACTAATTGCTGGCAGAATTTATTATTGTTTTCAGCAATGTCCTGGGAACCAAATTGCTCCAGTCTGTCCCAATTAAATCTAGACTCCTATGCAGGGATAATTTTGAGGCATCTGATCATGCCCTAGCACTTTCTCCCACAATTATTTCAACATAGCTCTCCTTTACTGTTTCCTTTCCTGGTTATCTCTGGAAAATTAGCTGACTTATGATTTAATATATTACCCAGGTAGAGTAATCAGCTTCTTAAATTTTGCATAATTTTCATTTTTTAAGTTTATTTATTTTGAAAAAGACAGAGAGCATGTGATCAGGGGAGGGGGAGAGAAAACCAGAAAGAGAGAATCCCAAGCAGGCTCTGCAGGGTCAGTGCAGAGCCCAACATGGGGCTCTAACCCGAAAACTGTGAGATCATGACCTGAGATGAAACCAAGAGTCGGACACTTAACCGACTGAGCCACAGAAGTATCCCCACCTTCTTCTTAATTACCACCAAAATCTCTAATGTTTTGAAGAGCCCTTAGGTTTGAATTCCTTCACACTCTTTTGCGAGTCAGATTTTTATGACTATAGGGTCTATACTCTGCTTTTGAGTATGTGAATGTGTGTGTGTGTGTGTGTGTGTGTGTGTGTGTGTGTATGTGTGATCTGCCTCTCCCTCTTTCCTGTGACCTGCAAAATATCTGAACCACAGCTTTGGAGCTGGTGTTGGAAATAGTTGCTCCCTACTCTTGGACTGATACTCCAGTTTTATGAGCAAAGCAGTGGGTGGGAGGTGGTAGCTTCTGTTCCTCTAAGCTTTCTTCTCTGATCCTGGAACTGTCTTAAAATTATCTGCAGGGAACATCATGATGTAACATCCCATTAGCTCTCTAATCACCTGATCATGCCCTAGCACTTTCTCCCACAATCATTCAACTGTAGTCATATAGCTGTCTTTCTTTTCTTTTGAAAAACTACTCTTGACTTGGGTCTTTACATGTTGTTTTTTTCCACTTATAATGCACATTCCCCAGATATTCTCATGAATTCTTTCTTTACTTTCTTCAGAAGTCTGTTTACTAGTGAGATTTCTTGACTACCCTATTTAAAATTTGAAATCATCTTCCAAAATATGCTCATCTACCTTTGCTGTTATGCATTTCCATAAATGTATCAACATCTAACGTACTATATTATTTATTGTGTATTTGTTTATTACCTGCATAACCCCAGCCAACACATTCACATAATGCAACCAAATAAGAGCAGGGACTTTTGTCTGTCTTGTTTATATCATACCCAGAAAAAGGCTTAGAATGTGGTAGGTCCATATTAGGCAGTCACTAAATGTATGTGAGACAACTGAATTGTTATTTTAATTGGACTCAAACTATTTTTGGTCTCTATAGAATATATATTTAACTTTTGATAATCTCAAATCATTATCGTAAAAATGTATTCCTTGAATGTTATTAAACTGTGCTAATTAACTGTGGAAACATTCAGGCAGGAGTTTTCTATTTAATATTCTATAATTCTCTAAAGTATTAGAACTAATAGACATATAATGAACATTTGAATAGATGATGTCTTTTTTAAACATTTGTCATCTCAAATGTAATTGCTTATGTAAACATGATATTTGTTATGCTAAAGATTAATCCTTTCCATGTATTATTAAACTCTAAATTAATATATATCATGTTTTAGTTATTTCTAGAGGCAGATTGTCCTGTATATATTAGCTGTGCCACAAAAAAGCATGCTTACATAAAATAAATAAAAAATGTTGCATCTTGGTATCCTAAAGAAATATCAGTATATTGGGGGATGATAATTGTATTTCTGTTTCAAGATTACTTACGGAATCAAAAGTATTCCACTCCTTACTGGAGGCAGCTACAATTTTATTTAAACTTTATTGTTTGATGAATTTATACTTTCCCAACACTCAACCTGAGATAACTTGCCTCTGATTTCTCTTACTCATGTACGTGCATAAAACTTTTCACTGTTATCCAACTATGTTCAATATCTCCTTCCATTATTAGCTCAGTGTTTATTTTTGCTAATACTATTAGTTATGATTATTTGAGCCAAGTAGTGCTATCCAGAAAGAGCATGCTGATTAAAGAAAATTATAGTTAAAAAATAAGTAAATGGAAAAAAGTAAATGTACACATTATACTTGAAATACTAAACTATGTTATTTATAAATTGTATTTTTGAAGTCTCTCAGAATATTACTAGGATCAATTTTTGCTTTTTTTTTTTTTTTAATTTTTTTAATTTTTTTTTTTTTTTTTTTTACCGTTTATTTATCTTTGAGACAGAGAGAGACAGAGCATGAACGGGGGAGGGTCAGAGAGAGGGAGACACAGAATCCGAAACGGGCTCCAGGCTCTGAGCTGTCAGCACAGAGCCCGATGCGGGGCTTGAACTCACGGACCGCGAGATCATGACCTGGGCCGAAGTCGGCCGTTTAACCGACTGAGCCACCCAGGCGCCCAATTTTTGCTTTTTAAAAATCTGAGAAGAGAGACAAAATTAAGGAGAAGTTTATACAAGGAAAATAAATAAGTAGTCCCAATATTTACCTAAAATATTTATCATTTTTAAACCCTCCTAGATTTTTTTTCTATAAAACCCATTATTATTATGTATTCTCTTAACTTGTAAAACCAAGTAAAAATAAATTTAACAGTCTAAGCCTAGGAGAAATGTACATAACCCACAGGATTGTGGGAGAAATGATATTATGGTAGGTGCATAGAATTCATATATTAAGTAAGGTATGAGGGAGAGTCAGCTATAGACTTAAGGTAAGCAAATTTAAAGCTCATAAATTATTAATATTATAAAAGCATTAAAATAGCATTATTGGCAATAGTATAAGGTATTAATTTGATTCATAAAAGGTCCAGGTTGCAGTATACAATGTCCTGCCACATTGTATTAAGCCTATAGTCTCAGTTATATTGGAAAAGCCCCAAATAAATCCTCCTTCCTCCTGGGCTTTGGAGCATATCCATGTTATATTTTTCAGAAAAAAAAATGAAGTTAAAAGTAGCTTCTTGTTTACTACTGGCTGAGACTAAACACTTGACCATGTTGGACAAAGTTACTGTATGACTTAAATTATGCATTATGGAATGAATATTACTTAACATGTTGAGCCAAAAAACTGAATGTCCATGACAATCCACTCATAGGGCAGAAAGAAAATCTACCCCAGTCTAGAAAACTTGGAAACACTGGCTTTGCTTGACTTTGCCCCAACTTACTTACAAGTTGGAGTTTCAGGAGAAGAGAGGGAATTCAAAAAGACCAAAGAGTACAATACCAGCCTAGTGTCACACAGAGGAAATTGAATCATTTTTCCCACTCCCAATGTCAGATCAGAAACCAGATATTTTGCACAGGAGAAGAGGCAGACCATAAGAATAAATAGCTCTAAAATTTCCTTCGAAATAACTGATGTTATTTGAAACAGAATGTGAAGAATTAAGGTTAGAGACCACTCTTACAAACAATAAAGATCTGGATTATAAGCAACTAAGTGGAGGTTGGTAGCTCCACTTACAATTTACAAGATAAATTGTATGCCAACAAGTTTATGAGAAAGAATTAGAATTTACTCAATAAATTAAAACAAAACTACCACATGACCCAGAAAATCCACTTATGGGTATTTATCAAAGAAAATAAAATCACCATCTCAAAGACAATGCATCCCCATGTTCACTGCAGCACTATTTACAATAGGCAAGATGTGGAAAAAAACTTAAGTGTTCATCAATGGATGAAGAACAGTGACACACGCACACACACGCACACACACACACAATGGAATAATGGGAATATTATATTATTGGATCATAAAAAGGAGGAAATACTGCCATTTGTGACAACATGGATAGATTAGGGCATCATGCTAAGTGAAATAAGTCAGAGAAAAACAAACACTATATGATTTCACACATATGTGGAAACCAAAAAGCTGAATTTATAAAAACAGAGAGTGTACAGTCATTGCCAGGGACTGGATGGAGGTAGGGGAATGGGGGAAAACGAAGAGATGTTGATCAAAGGGAACAAACTCCCCATTATAAAATGAATAAATTCCAGGCATCTAATGTACAGCCTGGTGACTACGGTTAACAATCCTATATTATACACCAGAACATTCCTATGAGGGTAGATCTTAAATGTTCTCATCATAACAGCAGCAACAAAAAATGGTAATTATATGAGGTATAAGGTGTGTTAACTAGCCTTATTATGATAAATATTTTGTAATATATACATACATAAACTCATTACATTTTAAACCTTAAACTCACAAAATGTAGTATGTCAATATATCTCAATAAAGCTGTAAAAATAAGAAAACAAGATATAAATATGGCCTGTAAGCCCAAGAAAAGCTGTCACACTATCAGTGTGGAGCCTGCTTGGGATTATCTCTCTCCTTCTCTCTCTGTCCCTCCACCGCTCATGTTCTCTCTCTCTCCCTCCCTCTTTCTCTCTAAAAACCAAATAAATAAACATTTAAAAGAAACAAAATGATATTCTACTTCACATCAACTAGAATAATAAAAAGAAAATATCAAGTATTAGGGTGTATGTGAAGAAATTAGAACTGTCTTACACTGCTGGTGGGATATATAAAATGTTACAGACACTGGAAAACAGGATGAAAATAAAGTATTTTATTAAAGTATTGATCTCAGAATTAGCAAACGACTCAAGGATCCCACTGCAAGATATATATCCAAATAATCTAAAACAGGTCTACACAAAATCATGTACATGATTGTCCACTGCAATATTATTCATACTACCCAAAAAGTGAAAACAATCAAATGTCTAGCACTTTGTTAATGGACAAATTTAATATGGTATATTCCAAGTAATTAAATATCATTCATAAAAGAATGAATATTATTTTATGCTTTAACATGAATAAATCTTGAAAACATTATGCAAATTAAGTGAAGTCAGTTATAAAAGACCATACCTTGAATAATTTCATTCATATGAAATTTCTAAAATGAAAATCTATGGAGATAGAAAAGCGTATTAGTGGTTGGGGTAGAGGAGACAGAAGGAATGACTGCTAATGGGAATCGACTTTCTTTTAGAGTGGTAAAAACATTCTGCAGTTCATTACAATGGAAGTTGCACAACTCCATGATATATTAAAACCATCTTTTAAAGTTTATTTAATTTGAGAAAGAAGGAGAGAGAGAGAGAGCATGAGGGGAGGAAGGGCAGAGAAGAGAGAGAGAGGAAGAGAGAGAATCCCAAGCAAGCTCCACGTTGTCAGCACAGAGCCTGACAGAGGGCTTGATCTCATGAGACACAAGATCATGACCTGAGCCAATACCAAGAGTTGGTTGCTTAACCAAATGACCACCTGGGAGCCCTATACTAAAACTATTGAAGTATACACTTAAATGACTGAATTTATAGCATTTGAATCTTATCTCACTAAACTATTATATAAAAAAATAAAAATATGATGAAGATAAAAGGAGAAATATTCAGGTGACATGATTTATTGGTAGAAAATTCCAAGGAATCTACAAAATTTCCTAGAACTCATATGTGTAATCAGTATGGTCATGAAATACAATATGAATACACACAAATCAACTGCATTTTTATGTATTTACAATGAACAACTGGACACTGAAATTAAAGATGCAATATCATTTACAACTGCTCCAGAGAAAAGGAAATATTAGGATAAATCTAGCAACATATTTATATGATCTATATGATGAAAATACAATATTGAAGAAAAAAGTCAAAGAAGGTATAAATACTAGAAGAGGCATATTATTTTTATTGATTGGAAGATTCAACACAGTAAAGATGTCAATTGTCCTTAATTGATGTGTAGATTTAATGCAATTATTATCAAACTCTCAGCAATTTTTTGTAGATATAGAAAAAATATTCTAAATTTTTTATGAAAATTCCCTAAGTGAGAGGAACCATTCTTTCCAGTAGAAATGCTTATTTTATATCTAGAATAATCAAGACAGTGTGGTACTGCTGGAGAGAATGACATAGATAAATGTAACAGAATACAGAAACTAGAATTAATTTTTGACAAAGGGGAAAAATAATTTAATTTAGGAGGATAATCTTTTCTTCTTTTTTAATTTTTATTTAATTTTACTTTATTTTTAAATACAATTTATTGTCAAATTGATTTCCATACAACACCCAGTGCTCACCCCAACAGGTGCCCTCCTCCATGCCCATTACTCACTTTCCCCTCTCCCCCACCCCCCATCAACCCTCAGTTTGTTCTCTGTATTCAAGAGAGTCTTATGGGGTCTTGAGAAGGAGGATAATCTTTTCAACAAGTGATGCTGGGGCAACTGGACCACTATAGGCAAAAAATGAAACTCTGACACATTGTACTAAATTAAGTTAAAGTTGATAATGGATTAAATACGAAACATAATATGATAAAACTTTTTTTTTATAAGGCAGTAGAAAATATTTGGGGTATAACACTAGGCTAAGCATCTTATACTTAACAATTACATGTATGATGGTGATCCATGATCCAAAGGAAAAAATGATAGATTGAAACCATCAAAATTAAAAATGTTGCTCTGTTAAAAACTCTAAGATGAAAAAGCAAATTACTGACTCTGGAAAAATATTTCCAAATCCTAAGTCTGACAAAGAATTCATATACACAATATGTAAAGAATTCTTAAACGCAATGTTAATAAAATAAACAATACAATTAGATAATGAGAAAAGATGTGAACAGACATTTCACAGAAGAGGATAACAGGCAGATGATAAATAAGCATATGGAAAGATCTTTCACATCATTAGCTTTTACAAAAATACAAATTAAAATCACAATAAGATATCACTACATAACTATCAAAATGGCTAAATTAAAAAATGATGATAACCCCAAATACTGGTGAGGATGTGTCAAAACAGGATAACTCATACATTGCTGGTTCAAATGTAAATTTTTTTTAGTGTTTATTTATTTTTGAAGGAGAGAGAGACAGAGCGTGAGAGGGTGAGGGGCAGAGAGAGAAAGAGACATAGAATCTAAAGCAGGCTCCAGGCTCTGAGCTGAACTGTTAGCATAGAGCCCTACACAGGCTGTGAACTCACCAGCCAAGCCATGAGATCATGACCTGAGCCAAAGTCAGACACTCAACTGACTGAACCACCCAGGTGCCCTCCCTGGTTTGAATGTAAAATGGAAGAGTAATGTGGCATTTGGCAGCTTCTTTTAAAACTAAAAATGGTCTTTAAAAATTAGCAAAGAATTACATTGTTAGGTATTTATTCCAGAGATTCATGAAGAAACTTGTCCATAAATGTTCACAGCAGCTTCATTTATAATCACCCCAAACAAGCAAACAAACAAACAAAAAAACTGTTTTTTAAATGTTCTTCAGTGGGTCAATAGTTTAACAAACTGTGGAACTTCCATGTCATGGAATACTCCTCAGCAATAAGAAGGATATACACAAGAACTTGGGTTGACCTTCAAGAAAATTATGCTGAGTGGAAAAAGCCAATCACAAAAGAACACATGTTACAAAATTTCATTTGTATGTAGACATCTGTCAAATAGCAATTATAGAGATAGGGAGGAATATCCATTGCCATGGTGGAGAGTGGGGTAAAATGGACTTGGCCATAACATAAGGAAGTCATGCGATGGCTCACTTAACTATCCTCATTGATGGTGGTTACACTAAGCCACACATGTATAAAATTGCATAGAGGAACACACATATGTACATACATATATACACTGCTGCATATATAACTGCTGAAATATGAATAAACTACAGCTTGAATCAGGTCAATTTCTTAGTTCTGACATTTTCCTGTAGTGTACAAGATGTCAAAATTGATAGAGGCAGGTGAAGAGTACACAGGACCTTACTGTATATATTTTTGAAACTTTCTGTGAATCTGTAATTATTTCAAAGTTAAGTATTTTTAAAAGTTGACTTTTTATTGAATTGAGTACTAAATTTATATTAATGTCAATTTTATGGATGTGATGCTATATATTTGCTGGTTATGGAAACTTTGGTTTATAATCCACAAGTTCTTATTATGTGATGTATCCTGGGTAGTAAATGTCACTATGAAGTATCACTATGTTCCTGAAGAAACAGAAACAAAGGCAGGAAGTTGCTGTGATATTTATATTAGTTTTAAACCATATTTTTATATGAAATTCTGTGTAGGAAGCCAAATATGTTAGGTAGAAGGAACTTAAAGAAATATTTAATTTGATATGAGGTGCAGCCATCAGCAAAAATACTCTTTAGAACTATGATGTCCTCAGGGCGCCTAGATGGCTCAGTTGGTTAAGTGTCCGACTTCAGTTCAGGTTATGATCTCACAGTTTGTGAGTTCAAGCCTTGCGTCAGGTTCTGTGCTATCAGCACAATTCAATTTCTGTGTCTTTCCCTTTTTCTTTGACCCTCCCCTGACTCTGCTCACACCTTGTCTCTCTCGCGCTCTCAAAAAAAAAAAAAAAAAAAAAAAAGTATGATGTCCTAGGGGTGCCTGGGTGGCTCAGTCAGTTAAGCATCTGACTTCAGCTCAGGTCATGATCTCGCGGTCTGTGAGTTCAAACCCCGCATAGGGCTCTGTGCTGACGGCTCAGAGCCCAGAGCCTGTTTCAGATTCTGTGTCTCCCTCTCTCTCTGCCCCTCCCCCACTCATGCTCTGTCTCTCTCTCTCTCTCTCGTCAAAAATAAATAAATATTAAAAATTTTTTCTTAAATAAATAAAAATCATGAAAATTTAGGGGCGCCTGGGTGGCTCAGTTGGTTGAGCGTCCAACTTTGGCTCAGGTCATGATCTCATGGTTCGTGAGTTTAAGCCCCACATCGGGCTCTGTGCTGACAGCTCAGAGCCTGGAGCCTGCTTCAGATTCTGTGTCTCCCTCTGTCTGTCCCTCAGCCGCTTACACTCTGTCTCTTGCATTGTCTCAAAAATAAATAAACATTTAAAAAATTAAAAAAAAAAAAAAAAAAGAACTATGATGCCCTAAAGAAAGAACATTCTTTCTAATGGAAAAGTTCCGTATCTTCTCTGTCCAATATATAGCCACTAAACATCTATGATAGCTAGTATTACTGAGGAATGGAATTTGGTTTAAAATGTTTATTTTGGGGGGGCACGTGGGTGGCTCATTTGGTTAGGCGACCAACTTTGGCTCAGGTCATGATCTCACAGTTCATGGGTTCAAGCCTTGCATTGGGTCTGTGCTGACAGCTCAGAGCCTGGATCCTGCCTTGGATTCTGTGTCACCCTCTCTCTCTGCCCCTCCCCCTCCCCTAAATAAATAAACATTAATTTTTTTTATTTTTTTAATTAGTTTATTTTTATTTAATTTATTTTTTTAATTTACATCCAAGTTAGCTAGTATATAGTGGAACAGTGATTTCAGGAGTAGATTCCTTGGTGCCCCTTACCCATTTAGCCCATCCCCCCTCCCACAACCCCTGCAGGAACACTCTGTTTGTTCTCCATATTTAAGAGTCTCTTAGGTTTTGTCCCCCTCCCTGTTTTTTATATTATTTTTGCTTCCCTTCCATTGTGTTTATCTGTTCTGTGCTTTAAGTCCTCCTATGAGTGAAGTCCTATGATATTTGTCTTTCTCTGACTGACTAATTTCACTTAGCATAATCCCCTCCAGTTCCATCCATGTCGTTGCAAATGGCAAGATTTCATTCTTTTTGATTGGTGAGTTTGCATTGTATATATTTACCACATTTTTTTAATATATGAAATTTATTGTCAAATTGGTTTCCATACAACACCCAGTGCTCATCCCAAAAGATGCCCTCTTCAATACCCATCACCTACCCTCCTCTCGCTCCCACGCCCTATCCACCCTCAGTTTGTTCTCAGTTTTTAAGAGTCTCTTATGCTTTGGCTCTCTCCCATTCTAACCTCTTTGGGTTTTTTTTTTCTTCCCCTCCCCCATGGGTTTCTGTTAAGTTTCTCAGGATCCACATAAGAGTGAAAGCATATGGTATCTGTCTTTCTCTGTATGGCTTATTTCACTTAGCATCACACTGTCCAGTTCCATCCACGTTGCTACAAAGGGCTATATTTTATTCTTTCTCATTGCCACCTAGTACTCGATTGTGTATATAAACCACAATTTTTTTTATCCATTCATCAGTTGATGGACATTTAGGCTCTATCCATAGGTTGGCTATTTTTGACAGTGCTGCTATAAACATTGGGGTACAAGTACCCCTATGCATCAATACTCCTGTATCCCTTGGGTAAATTCCTAGAAGTGCTACTGCTGGGTCATAGGGTAGATCTATTTTTAATTTTTTGAGGAACCTCCACACTGTTTTCCAGAGTGACTGCATCAGTTTGTATTCCCACCAACAGTGCAAGAGGGTTCCCGCTTCCCCACATCCTCTCCAGCATCTATAGTCTCTTGATTTGTTCATTTTGGCCACTCTGACTGGCGTGAGGTGATATCTGAGTGTTGTTTTGATTTGTATTTCCCTGATGAGGAGAGACGTTGAGCATCTTTTCATGTGCCTGTTGGCCATCCGGATGTCTTCTTTAGACAAGTGTCTATTCATGTTTTCTGCCCCTTTCTTCACTGGGTTATTTGTTTTTTGGGTGTGGAGTTTGGTGAGCTCTTTATAGATTTTGGATACTAGCCCTTTGTCCAATATGTCATTTGCAAATATCTTTTCCCATTCCGTTGGTTGCCTTTTAGTTTTGTTGATTGTTTCCTTTGCTGTGCAGAAGCTTTTAATCTTCATGAGGTCCCAGTAATTCATTTTTGCTTTCAATTCCCTTGATTTGGGGATGTGTCAAGTAAGAAATTGCTGTGGCTGAGGTCAGAGAGGTCTTTTCCTGCTTTCACCTCTAGGGTTTTGATAGTTTCCTGTCTCACATTCAGGTCCTTTATCCATTTTGACTTTATTTTTGTGAATGGTTTGAGAAAGTGGTCTAGTTTCAACCTTCTGCATGTTGCTGTCCAGTTCTCCCAGCACCATTTGTTAAAGAGACTGTCTTATTTCCATTGGATATTCTTTTCTGCTTTGTCAAAGATTAGTTGGCCATACTTTTGTGGGTCTAGTTCTGGGGTTTCTATTCTATTCCATTGGTCTATGTGTCTGTTTTTGTGCCAATACCATGCTGTCTTGATGATGACAGCTTTGTAGTAGAGGCTAAAGTCTGGGATTGCGATGCCTCTTGCTTTGGTCTTCTTCTTCAAAATTACTTTGGCTATTCGGGGCCTTTTGTGGTTCCATATGAATTTTAGGATTGCTTGTTCTAGTTTCGAGAAGAATGCTGGTGCAATTTTGATTGGGATTGCATTGAATGTGTAGATAGCTTTGGGTAGTATTGATATTTTGACAATATTTATTCTTCCAGTCCATGAACACAGAACGTTTTTCCATTTCTTTATATCTTCTTCAATTTCCTTCATAAGCTTTCTATAGTTTTTAGCATACAGATCTGTTACATCTTTGGTTAGATTTATCCCTAGGTATTTTATGCTTCTTGGTGCAATTGTGAATGGTTTCAGTTTATTTATTTGTCTTTCTGTTGCTTCATTATTAGTGTATAAGAATGCAACTGATGTCTGTACATTGATTTTGTATCCTGCGACTTTGCTGAATTCATGTATCAGTTCTAGCAGCCATTTGGTGGAGTCTATCGGATTTTCCATGTATAATATCATGTCATCTGCAAAAAGTGAAAGCTTGACTTCATCTTTGCCAATTTTGATGCCTTTGATTTCCTTTCGTTGTCTGATTGACGATTCTAGAACTTCCAACACTATGTTAAACAACAGCAGTGAGAGTGGACATCCCTGTTGTGTTCTTGATCTCAGGGGGAAAGCTCTCAGTTTTTCCGCATTGAGGATGATATTAGCTGTGGGCTTTTCATAAATGGCTTTTATGATGTTTAAGTATGTTCCTTCTATCCCGACTTTCTCAAGGGTTTTTATTAAGAAAGGATGCTGAATTTTGGCAAATGCTTTTTCTGCATCAATTGACAGGATCATATGGATGTATTAATGTGATGTATCACATTGATTGATCTGCGAATGCTGAACCAGCCCTGCATCCCAGGAATGAACCCCACTTGATCATGGTGAATAATTCTTTTTATATGCCGTTGAATTCGATTTGCTAGTATCTTAGTGAAAATTTTTGCATCCATATTCATGAGGGATATTGGCCTGTAGTTCTCTGGAAGTTTTCCTTCCCTTTCTATTTTTTGGGAATAGCTTGAGAAGGATAGGTATTATCTCTGCTTAAATTGTCTGGTAGAATTCCCCAGGGAAGCCATCTGGTCCTAGACTCTTATTTGTTGGGAGATTTTTGATAACTGATTCAATTTCTTTGCCGTTTATGGGTCTGTTCAAGCTTTCTATTTCCTGCTGTTTGAGTTTTGGAAGTGTGTGGGTGTTTAGGAATTTGCCCATTTCTTCCAGGTTGTCCAGTTTGTTGGCATATAATTTTTCATAGTATTCCCTGATAATTGTTTGCATTTCTGAGGGATTGGTTGCAATAATTCCATTTTCATTCATGATTTTATCTATTTGGGTCTTCTCCCTTTTCTTTTTGAGAAGCCTGGCTAGAGGTTTATCAATTTTGTTTATTTTTTCAAAAAAACAAATCTTGGTTTCATTGATCCGCTCTACAATTTTTTTTAGTTTCTATATTTTTTATTTCTGCTCTTATCTTTATTATTTCTCTTCTTCTGCTGGGTTTAGGATGCCTTTGCTGCTCTGCTTCTATTTCCTTTAGGTGTGCTGTTAGATTTTATATTTGGGATTTTTCTTGTTTCTTGAGATAGGCCTGGATTGCAATGTATTTTCCTCTCAGGACTGCCTTCGCTGCATCCCAAAGCGTTTGGATTGTTGTATTTTCATTTTCGTTTGTTTCCATATATTTTTTAATTTCTTCTCTAATTGCCTGGTTGACCCACTCATTCTTTAGTAGGGTGTTCTTTAACCTCCATGCTTTTGGAGGTTTTCCACACGTTTTCCTGTGGTTGATTTCAAACTTCATAGCATTGTGGTCTGAAAGTATGCATGGTGTGATCTCAATTCTTATATACTTATGAAGGGCTGTTTTGTGACCCAGTATGTGACCTATCTTGGAGAATGTTCCATGTGCACTCGAGAAGAAAGTATATTCTGTTGCTTTGGGATGCAGAGTTCTAAATCTATCTGTCAAGTCCATCTGATCCAATGTATCCTTCAGGGCCCTTGTTTCTTTATTGACAGTGTGTCTAGATGATCTATCCATTTCTGTAAGTGGAATGTTAAAGTCCCTTGCAATGACCACATTCTTATCAATAAGGTTGCTTATGTTTATGAGCAATTTTTTTATATATTTGGGGGCTCCCGTATTCGGCGCATAGACATTTATAATTGTTAGCTCTTCCTGATGGATAGACCCTGTAATTATTATATAATGCCCTTCTTCATCTCTTGTTACAGCCTTTAATTTAAAGTCTAGTTCGTCTGATATAAGTATGGCTACTCCAGCTTTCTTTTCACTTCCAGTAGCATGATAAGTAGTTCTCTACCCCCTCACTTTCAATCTGAAAGTGTCCTCAGGTCTAAAATGAGTCTTTTGTAGACAGCAAATAGATGGGTCTTGTTTTTTTATCCATTCTGATACCCTATGTCTTTTGGTTGGCGCATTTAGTCCATTTACATTCAGTGTTATTATAGAAAGATATGGGTTTTGAGTCATTTTGATGACCGTAGGTTTCATGCTTGTAGCGATGTCTCTGGTACTTTGTCTCACAGGATCCCCCTTAGGATCTCTTGTAGGGCTGGTTTAGTTGTGACGAATTCCTTCAGTTTTTGTTTGTTTGGGAAGACCTTTATCTCTACTTCTATTCTAAATGACAGATTTGCTGGATAAAGGATTCTCAGCTGCATATTGTTTCTGTTCATCACATTGAAGATCTCCTGCCATTCCTTTCTGGCCTGCCAAGTTTCAGTAGAGAGATGGGTCATGAGTCTTATAGGTCTCCCTTTATATGTTAGAGCACGTTTATCTCTAGCTGCTTTCAGAATTTTCTCTTTATCCTTGTATTTTGCCAGTTTCACTATGGTATGTTGTGCAGAAGATCGATACAAGTTACGTCTGAAGGGAGTTCTCTGTGCCTCTTGGATTTCAATGCCTTTTTCCTTCCCCAGATCAGGGAAGTTCTCAGCTATTATTTCTTCAAGTACACCTTCAGCACCTTTCCCTCTCTCTTCCTCCTCTGGAATACCAATTATGTGTAGATTATTTCTCTTTAGTGAATCACTTAGTTCTCTAATTTTCCCCTCATACTCCTGAATTTTTTTATCTTTTTCTCAGCTTCTTCTTTTTCCATAATTTTATCTTCTAGTTCACCTATTCTCTCCTCTGCCTCTTCAATCCGAGCTGTGGTCGTCTCCATTTTATCTTGCATCTAATTAATAGCATTTTTTAGCTCCTCCTGGCTGTTCCTTAGTCCCTTGATCTCTGTAGCAATAGATTCTCTGCTGTCCTTTATACTATTTTCAAGCCCAACGATTAATTTTATGACTATTATTCTAAATTCACTTTCTGTTATATTGTTCAAATCGTTTGTGATCAGTTCATTAGCTGTCGTTATTTCCTGGAGGCTTTTTTGAGGGGAATTCTTCCGTTTCATCATTTTGGATAGTCCCTGGAGTGGTGCGGAACTGCAGGGCACTTCCCCTATGCTATCTTGAATAACTTGCTTTGGTGGGCGGGGCCTCAGTCAGAACTGTTGTCTGCCCCCAGCCCACCCCTGGGACCACAGTCAGACTGGTGTGTACCTTCTCTTCCCTTCTCCTAGGGGCGGGATTCACTGTGGGGTGGCATGGCCAGTCTGGGCTACTTGCACACTGCCAGGCTTGTGGTGCTGGGGATCTGGCTAGTAGCTGAGGTGGATCGGAAAGGTGCACAGGGGCAGGAGGGGTAGGCTCAGCTCACTTATCCTTCGTTGATGCACTTTGGGAGGGGCCCTGTGGCACTGGGAGGGAGTCAGACCTGCCATCGGAGGGATGGATCCGCAGAAGCACAGAGTTGGGTATTTGCACGGCGCAAACAAGTTCCCTGGCAGGAACTGGTTCCCTTTGGGATTTTGGCTGGGGGATGGGCGAGGGAGATGGTGCTGGCAAGCACCTTTGTTCCCTGCCAAGCTGAGCTCTGTCATCCGGGGCTCAACAACTCTCCCTCCCATTGTCCTCCAGCCCTCCCGTTCTCCGAGCAGAGCTGTTAGCTTATAACCTTCCAGATGTTAAGTGTCGCTTACTGTCCGAACACACTCCCTCCGGCCCCTCCGCTTTTGCAAGCCAGACTCAGGGCCTCTGCTTGGCCGGCGGGCTGCACCTCCACCCCGTCTCCCTCCCACCAGTCGTGTAGCGCGCACCACCTCTCCTCCCTTCCTACCCTCTTCCGTTGGCCTCTCGTCTAGGCTTGGCTCCGGAGAATCCGTTCTGCTAGTCTTCTGGTTGTTTTCTGGGTATTTAGGCAGGTGTGGGTGGAATCTAAGTGACTCACAGGACGCAGTGAGCCCAGAGTCCTCCTACGCCGCCATCTTCCCACCTTTTTTCTTTTTTTTAATTTTGAGAGAGAGAGAGGCACATGTGTAAGCAGTGAAAGGGCAGAGACAGGGGAGAGAGAATCTGAGGAACAGGATCTTCAATTTTTTTAAATTTCAGTTACAACTACACATGGCTAGTGTCTACCATATTTGACAGAAACAGTCATTAAAAGTTCTAGTCTGGAAAGAATCCTTTTAATTAGCATATAGTATACATCATTTCTAATTTACAGTGTTTTTCTTACCACTTATCTGTATAATCCTTATTAGGCCATAATCTCTTTGGAATAGTTTACTTCTCCCTGAGATGAAAGAATTAGACCACTTTAAGGTCCCATGTTTCCATATCTATCTCACTTGCACTGTTACCATTTTATTTAAAATACTGACATCTGCCTATACTGCCCGTATCAGATGGTTCACATAAATCATACTTTTCAACACAAATCAGACTGTAGCCTAAGGGACAAGGGAACAATCTCTCTCATCATGTGGAAGCTGAACGCTGTTAGAAGTAGTGCTTTTCTAAACCAATTGATGGAATCATAGAGGTGTAAATGTGCTCTCTCTCACTGAACCACCACCTTCTGAGAGGCTGACAGGCAATGGGTGGCAACTAGCTGTCTGACAAGACCGATTGGCAGTGCATACCTCAAGTGACACGATTATAGAAAAGAAAACAAAACAAAACAAAAATCAAATTAGTGTCTATACTACGGCTTTCAAGCTAGAGGAGGAATTGCCTAAAGTTACCTGTTTTACAGAAGATTTAACAAAGTAGGAACACTGGTAATCTTGGCTTGCAGAGATTAGGGCAGGCTTTATTTGATCTGGCAGGATGTCTGCTTACTGAGAAAGTTTCTTGGGATTTAGTTCAATTAAATTAATAAATGCATGCTGACTCTGAATCAGATACTGTGTACTACCAGGGAACAAAGATGAATGAGATCCTATCACCATCTATAGAAGTTTTCAATCCAGTGAGGAATAAACAACCAAATAGAACAAATATTTTGAAATTTTTATTTGGCAGCCTTTTAACTTTATCAGTTTGACCATTTGCATTTGTGCTTTGTAGCACTGCTGGTTTGGGCACTTGCTCACCAGGTGCTATATGAGTGTGATGTTATTATGTTTTATATGACAGCATAGTTTCCCCCAAGTTGGAAGATATTTACCTTAGGAACAAATGAACATTATCTATACTAGCAACCTGACTTTTTCAGGAAAAGAGTTCACTGTGTCCTTAACTACATCAATCTTCTGATCTTCAAATTCTGTTTTTTCTGTGCTACTTTTGTTCTTTCCTTCATCCATTTACAAAATATTTGGCAAGTACTGACTATTGCTAGGGTTTGATCTAGGTGCTGGTTATAGAGCAACAAACAAAGAAAAAGACTTTTCGTGAAGGGGGCTTGTCTAGTCAGGGGAGATGCAGGGAACCAGGAGGACAAAATTCTATCTGTTTGAGTCCTTGCCTGTGCCTTCTGCTATTCATGGTGGCTTCAAAAATTGTGCTCCAGTCGATTCCCATTTCTATTTTTTATGCTTTGTTATGTATCCCTTTACAGATGATTCTTTCATTTATCCATTTTATTTTTATTTTTTTAAGATTTTAGTTATAAGTAATCTCTACACCCAAAGTGGGGCTTGAACTCACAACCCCAAGATCAAGAGTTGTATGCTCTACCGACTCAGCCAGCCAGGCACCCCTCTCCATTTTTATCACTGTAGCTTTTAATTGGTGTACAGGAGTCCCTGGGGAAAGGATATAGATCGGAAACACACCTATACACAAACATACTGACTCAGTTAAAACAAGGGGGAGGCATGAAGTTTCATAAAGCTGCCCCTGGAACTTTAATCCATAGCTACCATTGCCCTTTTTGCACTGCTCTCAATGCAACTTAAGGGTCAGTGGGCATCTTCTAAATGCAAATATCTTACCTAGTTCAAGAAAATCACTAAACAATGGTATGATTTTCCACCTTACACTCGATTTTAACAAATCACAGCACAAATGCATCACTACAAATAATGTGATCAGATATGATAGGTTCAAAAGTTTTATGTTTAACAAATTCATTTAAATATGTTGAGTGCTCAACATAGGCATGTGGTTGTCTAAAGGACTATTAGCCAGATGCTCAGAGACACTTGAGTATGTTGTGTAACTCTTGTTCTAACTCTACAACTCTGAGTTCAAGAACACACTTGGATGGGGTTTTATTAGCTTAGGAAGCTACAGATGACAAATGAGCGTGTTCATGCCTGTGTTCTGTGCCTTCCCTTACTCACTTTCACTCTGTAGCCATATGGGATATAGTACCTTCCCAATACTGATGACATATGCAGCGTGCTTCCAATCTTGCTATGTACCGTATGTAGTAGGTCTCTACACTTGTACATAGAAGGCTGAGTTTTCATGGCTCACATGAGAATCCTGGAGATAGGATGTGACTCTCATCCTCATATTATTTTTTCATATTATTTTTTCCCTGGAACAGATGAGGATTTCTAAGTTTTAAGAACTTTGTACCACTATCTCTTATGAAAAATGGTGCTTCTCTCTGTGACATATTCTGACTGTACTGACTTACTTAAGAATAGTTTAGATGATTTGCTATGGAAACCATAGACCATTAGGGTAAATCTCAGTGGAAAGATACCAGGGTGATAAAGGGAGTGGAGTTGGGGAAGAACATATAATGCTTGATTGATTGAATGTATCTCCTGTGATTCAGACATTATGATATATTATGGCAAGTAGAATTCTCAGTGGAGTATGAAGACTTAGCTCTTAGGGGTCTGGCTCGTTGGATTACATTAGCATTTTTGAAAAGAAAAACAATCATTGAATTTCCCTAGTTATTGTTAACTGCTCTGTAGAAGATTGAGACGGCAGGATTTGCACAAATAACATGGAGGAAACTCCTGGGTTCTGTGGATTATGCCATTAGCTCTAAACACCAACACCAGAGGCTGGCTATAACCTTAGGTAGGTGTTGGGCTGCAGTGATGAAGATGTGAAAAATGAAAAAGGAGGTTAAATATGTTTAGCACGATCTCTGTTCTGAGTGACACAGTGTAGCACAGTGGTGTGGGAATCAGAACCAAATGCTAAAACCTTTCTGATGTATGGAGTGCTGCTTTTCTCTCAGGTTTAAGAGGGCATGCTTGGTAGAAACCTCTGATCTACTAGGCTGAAAGTAGTGGGAAATTTGAAATCATACTGGCTCTAAGGAAGACTTTAAGAAATAGGATTTCTAATTGAAGAAATGGTATATGTAAAACATTTGAGTATAAGAATAATAGCAAAATCTTATATAGCTCTTTATATTTATAGACAATCTACTATAAGCTTTAAGTATTTTAACTGTTTTAATGCTCATGACAGCTCTATGAAGTAGGTACTATTAAAACGCACTTTACTAAAGAAAACGAAACACAGAAAGATTAAGTAACTTGGCAAAGTCATGCAGCTAATAAGAGGTGGAGCTAGACCATGAATCCAGGATGTCTGGCTCCAGAGTCCATGCTTTTAATCACTGAAGGAGTGGAAGCTCAGCTAGATGAAGGCAAATGGCACACTGTTATTGATCTTGTTCATGCTAGTTTTTCCCACTCTATTATAAAACACAGTCAGGAAGAGTTTGCATTTACTTGGCAAAAAATTCAATACACCCGTAATGTTTTACCCTCTCAATAGGTGATTTCTACTTTAATGATATCAATGTTGCATGAAGAAATATGATCTGTCATGACATATTATGATAGTCACCACCAGTATTCTAAGAAATTGTATTGCTACAATGTACATGCCAGTAAAGAAATGACTTCTCACTTGTGAGAGTGGACTGTCCTCTATGGTTTTAATATTCTTTCACTTATTAATTTTTCCCATTTATTTCTCTCCTTATACATAAGGTTCTGCTTGATACTACTCTCATACATTTTTAGATATCAATCTTTTGAGTATTTTATTTGTTACTGGCGTTTATCTCGTTGCTTACTTTGCTGGCAACAGTTTTTCTAATAAATGGTATTTGATCTCCCTGTCTCTCAAACCAAAGAATCAGAATTTCACAATAGCAAAAGCCACCACTGATGAACATACAAAATTTTTCTGATTTTTTTTCAACAAAACAATATTCATAGATCTTTGCAACCATTTTCTAAGAAAATGTAAATATTCTGATACAAAATGCCATAGGGACACCTGGGTGGCTTAGTCGGTTGAGTGTCCAACTTCGGCTCAGGTCATGGTCTTGCAGTCCGAGAATTACAGGCCCGCATCAGGCCCTGTGCTAACAGCTCAGAACGTGAGCCTGCTTTAGATTCTGCATCTCCCATTCTCTCTGCTTTTCTCCTGCTCACACTCTGTCTCTCTCAAAAAATAAATAAACATTAAAAAAATGTGACACAGTGAGCCATTTTAAAAGACCAAAGGGAAAGAGAAAACTGTACAAACTTGGGTTGATTTTACGACAACTAATATAACACCAGATTGAGTAAAGGATGTTGTGAGCAATCACATTGTAAACTGGTAGCTCCTACGTAAATGAACAACCTTTTCCTTTATGTTTTTCTAATATAAGACTCTTCTATTACACTGGTATTCCCAGCGCCCCAACACCCCTCCAATTTCAGGAAAGTCAGATAAGCATGTGATTAGGAATTAGTAGACTCCTCAGCATTTTGTTTTCATTAATTATTTAATTATTATTATTTTTGCCTTTTGGTAAGGTCAAAAAATACACATGTTTAATTCTAAGTGGTGGATAAGGGAAAGATATGCTTAGTGACTTTTTCTTATGTGTTCTTAACAGTAATATTATTGATTTTAGTATACTCTTTCAGAATTTTAATGTAGACTTAACCATTGAGAAGCAAATTGTTCTGAATTAAATATTTTAAAATCCCATTTATTTAAAAAAAAATTTAAATGTTTATTTATTTATTCTTTCGAGATAGAGAGAGAGAAAGCAGGGGATGGGCAGCAAGAGAGGGAGACAAAACCCCAAGAAGGCTCCGCGCTGTCAGCGCAGAACTTGATGCCAGGCTCAAACCCATGAACCGTGAGATCATGACCTATGCTGAAACCAAGAGTCAGAGGCTGAACCAACTGAGCCACCCAGGCATACCTTAAAGTCCCATTTATTAATGTTAGCAAACTTCTAAGCATTTTAAATCAGGTGAAATCTCACTTCTTTGTAGTAGGCTGTTTTATCCTTCTTCATATTTGGTTTCCCCGCTCTGATCTATATCATAATTTGTCACCATTTGAGTATTCCCATACCTCATGATTTTTCTTCATTAATATTAAGTTATATTGACAAGTACTTCTCTCAGGAATGGTGAGAAAATCAGTTTATTCAAATATTTTACATAATGTTTGGTGTTCTTATATTTCTTTTACCTATACCAGATTCTATGTTACTGCTTTTGCTGAATTTTCTGCCCCAAATTTCCTAAATAACTAATGCTTTGAATAACGTTTAGATCAAGCTTGAATAAAACTTTGAAATAATGGATTGAGATGGTTACAAAGCAGGGCAACACTTAATACTTTAATATTAAATAATAGACATCCCATTCCTAGATGAATCATAAAATTCCCAGCTTGCCAAGACCACATAGCTAGAATATGCTGACCTAGTATTGACCTCTGGTGTTCTCTTTTGAGTAAAGTTCTGGTATTACAAGTAGACATAATCACACGGTAATGCAGACTTTTTTTTTCCAAGTGAGTTATCTCTTTCCAATAGTTTTATTTTTTTAATTTGTTTTTAAATTTTTAAAAATAGTTTAGTTTATTTATTTTGAGAGAGAGAGAGAGAGAGAGAGAGAGAGAGGTATGGAGGGTCAGAAAGAGACGTGGAGAGAGAGAGAATCCCAGAGCCTGCTTTGTACTGTCTCTGCAGAGCCTGATGTAGGGCCTGAACTCCCCAACTGTGAGATCATGACCTGAGCTGAAACCAAGAGTCAGATGCTTAACCAACTAAGCCACCCAGGTGCCCCAGTCTTTCCAATAGTTTTAAAACATGGATGTTCTCTTCTAAATTTGTGTCTGCAATATTTCTCATACAGATTTACATCATATTTTTTTACCACTGAAATCTAGCAATGTACAGATTGAAATATTTCCATTATGTCCTTGTTTTCTGTTTCCAGCTTAGCTCAGTAAAATGTTAATTTTGCAAATAATCAGCAATGAAATCTACACATTTTATTTAATCATATATTCCACATTTATTTATTGGCTCTTAACACCCATAGCACTGTGCTTGTTTTACATTCTGGGAGCATAGCAATAAATTACAGCCTCTGATTTCTCCTAGTTGACAACCTTGCTGTTGGGAAACAGAAAGAGACACATTTAATAGTACGAAACAAAATCCCGAATGTTATAATAACTATGTAAACAAATTCTGCCAGGGACATAGAACGGATAGTGATTAAAGGCCTTATAATTGAATAGTACCCTGTAGATTTCTTGGCACTGTCCCATGCACTAGTTTATTTAATCCTTACAATAATTAAATGAGGTAGTTAATGCAGATATTATTTTTAACACTTAACAAGGGGAGAAAATGTTAAGTGTCCAGAATTCTCCAATGGCAGAATCAGGTGGAATCTCTTCTGACTCATAATAAAGGATTTGTTTTTACTTTTATATTACCTATTTAAGTTTATCTTTCATATCTAAATTTAAACCCCCAGAATACTAACATTATTTCAATTTTTAAAATAGTGAGTAGTGAAATATATTAACCCTTGCTACATGGGTACCTACAAATGACAGCAACAAAAAATGATCCAAGGCAGCCATTCAAACCAGGCAATGTCAGAAGGCACCAAGTACATGGCATTGTAACAACTGCTTTGTGTAATTTGAGGAGAAGAAAAATATGAACATGAGATATCCAGAATTAGAAAAGATCCGTCCTGCTTGAAGTCAACAAGTGCCTGCTTGAAGTCAAGGAGCTAGATCAGATAATCTTCTAGGACCCTGTTATTCATTTGTTCCTCCATAGTACCTAAGTTAAGCTCTGTAAGAATGTTTGGCATCAGGTACATAAATTATTTGGACCACTTGGGTGCTGTTTTGAACATTATACATGCACTGTAGGTGCTAATGGTCCTCTCTAAGTGCCTAATTCACTCTCAGGCAGGGACTTAAGTGCACTGAACAAACTTACTCAGACGGCTAAAACCTTTTAGATTAATTCTCACTAATGGAATGACAATATGTAAAAACAACAACAACAAAAAGAAGAAACTAAAAGAAATATGTACAAAATAATGATGGAAATGAAAGGAGTAAATTATATTAACAAAAGTTTACAGTTTGTATTGTAGTCTAGAGTTTTTAAAAGTGGTGATGAAAAAGAGTAAAGGTAAATGATGTTTGAAGTAAAAAAGAGGGAATGAGTATTAAAAACTTGCATTTACTTTTAAAGTTATTTTATATATATCAACCCATTTGTGAGAAAGGAATTTATAATCCATCAAAAGAAGGAAAAAGCTTTAAATAAACCATATGGAACTTTTAGAGAAACACCATAACATAAAGGATAAATATTAAAGATTAAACTTCATAAATTTGAAGAAACATTATATGTACCAAGGGAATGGTTTAAACAGAGACTTTGAGAAAAAGTTTTAATGCAAGTCTTTTGGAGTGAAACTTTTAAAGTGAAAGGGGGTCAAAGTGTATGATAGTATTTGAAATTCAGACAGCTGGATTTGAACCCATAGGGTACATATGGTATGTAGAATAGAGGATAGAATAGAATAGAATAGAATATAGGATAAGGATGTTTTTAACTTGATCACAGATATATGCCAAGTGCCTCAGGTATGTTACAAAGGGGTTTGTGATGAGAACTCTAGATCTTTGTAAGAAATAGTTTGTTGTAAGCAAGACACATTAGGAAACATCAAATTCAGTGTTTCATTGGAACAACCTAATGAGATTATGTTTTATTAAGTCACAAAAGAAGTGTTAAGAAAAAAGAAGCTAATTACACATCACTGAAGCCCACTAGTGCACACAGTCAAGACATTTCCTTGTCGTCTTTCTGAAGCTGGTGTGTGCTACCTGCTATACTTCCTGGTTGCCCTATTGAAGCCAGTGAGCGCACATGAACAACAGGGGATACCCCTTGTTTGCCTGACCCTGGTAGCCAAAGGGGCTGGCATTCTGGAGCTTCAAAGTACTATAATAATCGGAAGGACAGTTCTTGGCAGATCAAACAACCAGGACACTACACAGAGACTGAAACATACCTCCAATCTTCCTGTGAAAAAGGCCTATTTACTTATCCTGGAGCTTCAGCTTGTGAAAGAGGTTCCAGGTTCTATAGGTTATGCAAGTGTTCCCAGAGAATGTAAGCAGGAAGACACCATTCTTGGGTACCCCTTTGTCTTGCTAAAACTCAATGAAATGTCTCAGAAATGGGCTTATCTGAAGCCCTGATTTTTGCAACTGTTGCCCAGGGGATACCTGCAGACTGAGAGATCTGGAGGCTAGCAGAGGTTACAATTGTGGCCTCACAGGACTGTATATATTTGAGTGCTTCAAAAGGTTCTGTTTGAGGGTACGACTCCAATCAGCCTGCAACCTGATGCAAAATGAGATTGTTCCCCTTGGAACTCTGACAGGTCTTGGCACACCATCAACAATGAAGATATATCAAGAATAAATCAGGGTATTTAGACAAACAGAAAGGTTTGAGAGACACCTGTGAAGTAGGGCAAAGGTGAATGAAAGCTTCATCACAAACACAAGGCTACTCCTTCAAGACTCAAGGAGGTAGCTGTTTTGTATAATACATACAAACAAACACATAAAGTCAAACAAAATGAGGAAAGAGAAAAATATGTTCCAAATGAGAGAATAAGACAAAATCTCAGGAGAAGACCTTAATGATATGGAGGTAAGCAATTTACCTCATAAAAAAATTTAAAGTAATGGTCATAAGGATGCTCACCAAACTCAGGAGAAGAATAAATGAATACAGCAAGAACTTCAACAATGAGTTAGAAAATTTAAGAAAATACCAGAGTCATAGAACTGAAGAATACAAAAATTGAACTGAAAAATACATTGGAAGGGTTCAACAGCAGACTGGATGAAACAGAAGAATGGATAAGTGAGCTGAAAGACAAAGGATTTTGGAACTCATCCAGAGCAGCAAAAAGAAAATGATAATAATAATATGAAGATAATTTAAGATACCTGAGAAAATACCAAGCTGAATAACTTTTGTATTATAGAGATCCCAGAGGAGGAGAGAGAGAAAGGAACAGAAAATTTATTTGAAGAAATAATAGCTTAAAAGTTTCCTAAACCACAGAGGAAAGAGATATGTAAGTTTTCAAAATCTATGGAGAGTCACAAATAAAATGAACCCAAAGAGATCCACACTAAGATACCTCATAATTAAAATGGCAAAAGTTAAAAATAAAGAAATAATTTTTTAATGTTTATTTATTTTGAGAGACAGAGAGAGACACAGAGAGAGAGAGAGCATGTGAATGAGGGAGAGGCAGAGAGAGAGAGGGAGAGAGAGAATCCCAAGCAGACTCCATGCTGACACAAGTAGGCTCTGTGCTAACAGAGCCTGGCAAAGGGCTCAAGCTCATGAACTGTGAGATCATGACCTAAGCCAAAATCAAGAGCAAGATGCTCAAGTGACTGAGCCACCCAGGCACCCCAAAGAGACAATCTTAAAATCATCAAGAGATAGGCAACTTGTCATGTGCAAGAAAAATCCCATAAGGCTTTCAGCAGACTTTTCAGCAACAACTTTACAGGCCAGCAAGGAGTGGCATGAGATATTTAAAGTGCTGAAAGGAAAAATAAAACTGCCAACAAAAAATATTCTACCTGGTCACAATTGAAGGAGAGATAAAGAGTTTTCCAGATAAGCAAAAGCTCAAGGATTTATCATAAGTAAACTGACTTTACAAGAAATGTTAAAGAGACCTATTCAAGCTGAAAAGAAATGGCACTATTTAAAAACCAGAAAACATATGAAAGTAAAAACATCACTTGGAAAAGTAATCATACAGTAAAGGTAGTATATATAAGCTAACATGAAGTTTAAAAGACAAAAGTAGTAAAACAGGGAATATAGTCAATAATATTGTAATAACGTACGGTGACAGATGGTCACTGCACTTATCGTGGTAAGCACTGAGTAATGTATAGAATTGTTGAAACAATATGTTTTACGCTTGAAACTAATATAACATTATGTGTTAATTATACCTTAATAAAAAAGTAGCAAAATTAACTAAAACCGCAATAATTAAAGAATACATAAAATAAAAAGAAGTAAAATGTGACATCAAAAAACATAAAATGGGAGGGTAAGTAAAAGTGTAAAGTTATAGAATGTGTTTGAATGTAAGTTTTTATCAGCCTAAAATTAACTGTTATATATACAGGATATTATACATGAGCTTCATGGTAACCACAAAGCAAAAACTTATAGCAAATGCAAAAAGGAATCTAAACATAACACTAAAGAAAGACATTATACCACAGGGGAGAGAGAAAAAAAAAAGGACACAGAGAGTAACTACAAAAACAACCAGAAAACAATTAACAAAATGGCAATAAGTACATACCTATCAATAATTACTTTAAATATAAATGGACTAAATTCTCCAATCAAAAAGCAGAGAGTGGTTCAATGGATAAAAATCCAAGACTCATCTATATACTGCCTATCAAAGACCCACTTCAAAAGTAGCATGACATAGTGACTGAAAGAGAAGTGATAGAAGAAGGTATTCTATGAAAGTAGAAATGGAAAGAAAGCTAGTGTATATATATATATATATATATATATATATATATATATATATGACATGTAAGACAAAATAGACTTTAAAACAAAAAAAATGTAATAAGAGGAAAATGACATAATGATAAAGGAGTCAATTCAGCAAGAAGATATAACATTTATAAATATATATGCACCCAACATATGAACACCAAAATATATAAAGCAAATATTAAGAGACTTAATGAGAAAATTGGCAGCCATGCAATAATAGTAAGGGACTTGAACTTCCCACCTTACATCAATGGATAGATCACTCAGACAGAAAAATCAATAAGAAAACATTGGCCTTAAATGACACATGAGACCAGATAGACTTAATAGATATATACAGAATATTCCATCCAAAAGCAGCAAAGTATACATTCTTCTCAAGTGCACATGGAATATTATCTAGGATAGATAACATGTTAGTTTATAAAACAAGTCTCAATAAATTCAAGAATATTGATATCATATCAAGCATCTTTCCAACTATAAGGTGTGAAATTAGAAATGAATTACAAGAAAAATAGTGGAAAAAAATACAGATTAAGCATGTTACTGAACAACTACTGCATCATTGAAAAAATCAAAGGAGAAGTAAAAAAAACATAGAGACAAATGGAAACAGAAATACAACATACAACAATTTATGGGATCTGGCAAAAGTGGTTCTAAGAAGGAGGTTTATAGTGATACAAGCCTACCTAAAGAAATAAGAAAAACCTCAAATAAACAATCTAAATCTATACCTCAAGGAATTAGTAAAATAAAACAAAATATAACAAATGAAGCTCAAAGGTAATAGAAGGAAGGAAATAATAAAGATTATAAAGGAAATAAATGAAATAGAAAATTAAAAAAAACAGTAGAAAAGATACATGATACTAAGAGCCAGTTCTGCGAAAGAATAAACAAAATCAGCAAATCTTTAACTAGACTCAACAAGAAAAAAATTTCAAATAAGTAAAATCAGAAATGAAAGTAGGGATATTACAACTGATACCATAGAAATATGTTCGGTATTTTCTGATATAGAAAAAGGGCTATCTCTAGTATTCTGTTGTTATAGTCTGTCAGAATCTGCATTAGAGTTGAAGTGTTTTGTGCTAGTGTCACAGCATAAAATCATATTACAAGTACTTAAGGATTCAGAGTCTCTATAGAATTATCATAGTTTTATACTGGATGAAAGCCACTGCACTTGTATTTTGATTGGAAATTCCTTTAGTATCTGCTTCTTGGAGGTCGATAATATTTGCCACTGAAATTCATCCACAGAAGAAGTTACTTTGCTTTCAGTGATATTATGCACACAGAGTTCCTTTCTAGTTCTTGACAGAACAGTACTTTACCAATAATACTCTTGACTTTTTAAGTGATGTGCTATAATGAACAAAAGGACTATCTTACTGCTAAAATCTAATTGCATATGCTTTAGAATTTTCTAAGGTTGTGTTTTGGATGCTGTAAATGTGAATTTTTATGTTATACAATTATGAACAATTATATACTAGCAAATTGGACAACTTAGAAGAAATGGATAAATTCCTAAAAAAAAATACAATCTTCCAAGATTGAATCTGGAAGAAATATAAAATCTGAATAAACTGAATACTAGTAAGGACGTTGAGTCAGTAATCAAAACTTTCCAACAAACAAAAATCTTAGACCCAATGGCTTCACTAGTGAATTCTAGCAAACACTGAAAGAATATTTAATATCCATCTTTTTAAAAATCTTCAAAAAAATGGAGAAAAAAAGAATACTTCCAAACTCATTTTACGAGGCCAGCACTATTCTAATACCAAACAAGACAAGGACTACCAAAAAAAAAAAAAAAAAAAAAAAAAAATTCACAGGTCAATATTCTTAATGAACATAGATGCAAAAACCCTCAACAAAATATTCTCAAATACATTTAGCAATAGATTGAAAGGATCATACACTATGATCAAGTGGGATTTATTCCATGGATGCAAAAATGGCACAATGTATGCAAATCGATCATCATGATACACTATGTTAACAAAATGAAAGATAAAAATTACGCTATCATTTCAAAAGAAATGGGAAAAGCATTTGTCAAAAATCAACATCAATTTGTAATAGAAACCCTCAACAAAATGAGTATATAAGGAAGGTACCCCAATATAATAGTCATATATGACAAACCTACAGTTAATATCATATTCAATGGTAAAGAGCTAAAAGATTTTTCTTTAGGATCAGTAACAAGACAAGGACGCCCATTCTTGCCACTTTTATTGAAAATAGTATTGAAAATCCTAGCTACAGTAATCAGAAGAGAAAAATAAATAAAAGGCATCCAAATTAGAAAGAAAAAGGCAAAACTGTCACCATTTGCAATGACACAATAATATATAGAAAACCCTAAAGACCCTAAAGCTGCAGGATACAAAACTAATATACAAAAATATGTTTTGTTTATATACATTAATAATGAACAATCAGTGAGAGAACCTGAGAAAACAATCCCACCTACAATTACATCAAAATGAATAAAATACCTAGGAATACATTTAACCAATAAGGAAAAAGTCTTTTACACTAAAAACTATAAAACACTGAAGAAAGAAATTGAAGACCCTAATAAATGGAAGGATATTCTATGCTCATGGATTGGAATAATTAATATTGTTAAAATGCCTGTATCTCCCAAAGCAATCTACAGATTCAATGCAATCCTTATCCAAAATTGTAATGGCATTTTTTCACAGAACTAGCACAAAGAATCCTCAAGTTTGTATGGAACCACAAAAGACCCTGAGTAGCCAAAGCAATCTTGAGAAATAGGAACAAAGTCAGAGATATTCCCAAACATCAAACTATAATACAAAGCTGTAGGAATCAAAAGAGTATGTCGTTCGCATAAAAACATACATAGATCAATGGAACAGAATACAGAGCCCAGAAATAAACCTAAACATGTAGAGTCAATTAATTTATGACAAAAAAAGGCAATAGACAAGAGGAAAGTATAGTCTCTTCGATAAAAGGTGCTGGGAAAACTGGACAGACACATGTGAAAGACTGAAACTGGACCACTGTCTTATACCAAACACAGAAACATTAACTCAGAGTGGATTAAAGGCTTGAATGTGAGACTAAAATCGTAACAGTTCTAGAAGAAAACAAAGGCAATAAACTCCTTCCCATTAGTCTCAGCGGTTTTTTTGGATCTGACTCCAAAGGCCAGGGCAACAAAAGCAAAATAAGCAAAAGGGACCTACTCAAAAACTTCTATACAGGGAAAAAAAAAAAAAAATCAACAAAACCAAAACACAACATACTGAATGGGACAAGTTATTTGCAAATGATATATTTGATAAGGGGTTAATATTAAATATATATAAAGAATCTATACAACTCAATCACAACAACAAAAAAATTAAAAAATCTGATTAAAAAATGAGCAGAGGATCTGAATAGGCATTTTCCCAAAGAAGACACACAGATGGGTAAAAGGCACATGAAAAAATGTTCAACATCACTCATCATCAGAGAAATGCAAATCAAAACCACAAGGAGATATCATCTTACACCTGTCAGAATGACTGTTATGAAAAAGACAAAAAATAACAACTTTGACAAGGATATTGAGAAAAGGAAATCCTGGCACACTGTTGTTGGGAATGTAAATAGGTGCAGCCACTATGGAAAACTGTATTACAATTCCTATAAATAAATAAATAAATAAATAAATAAATAAAAACTATCATATGACCCAGCAATTCTACTTTTGGATATTTATCCAAAGAAAATAGAAAACACTAATTTCAAAAGATATGTGTACTTCTAAATTCATTGCAGCATCATTTACAATAGCCAAAATATGGAAAGAGCCTAAATGTCCATGATGGATAAACCGATAAGATGTGGTATATATACATACACAATGAAATACTGCACAGCCATAAAAAAAGAAAGGAATGCTGCGATTTGCAACAATATGGAAGGACCTTCAGGGTATTATGTTATATGAGATAAGTCAGAAAAGAAAGGCAAATATTGGATGATTTTAGTCATATGTGGAATCTTACAAAACAAAACAAAACAAAACAAAACCCAGACTCATAGCTGAAGAGAAGAGATTGAGAGTTGCTAGTGGGATGGGGGTTGTAGTGCAAAATGGATGAAGGGAATCAAAAAGTACAACTTTCTAGTCATAAAATGAGTAAGTCATGGGGATGTAATTTACAGTAGGGGGAATATAATTAACAACTTTTTATTAACTTTGTATGATGACATAGGGTAGTGGACTTATTGAGATAATCATGTCACAATGTATATAAAGTTAAAATCACTTTGTTTTACACTTGAAATTAATATATTGTAAATCAATTATATGTCAATAAAAGAGAAGCTAGTTATATACAAAAATTTAAATGTTAATAGCAAAAATTAAAAATAGATAAACTATTACAAATATTTTAAGAGAAAAAATATGAAATTGGCACAATAAAATAATTATTATATGAATGTTCTGAGCTCTCAGGAAAAAAAAATACTGTTGATAGGATAAAATACATTAAAATTAAACTTTAAGTTAAAATACTATGTATTCTCTATAGATATTTGGTATTCATCAGGAAAAAAGCGTAGAGAAAAATATCCCTGTCTTTGTGAGGCTCTCAGTTTATCAGGGAGAGAACAGCATTTAATAATACACATAATCAGTAAATGACACCTTATGATTACAAGATGATATTTTATATTAAAGAAAACCGAGCAGATAAAGACACCACTAAAAAAGAGAACTAAAGGCCAATATCCCTGATAAACATAAATGCAAAATTTTTCAATAAAATACTAACAAACTGAACTTACTAATATATTTTAAAAAATAATTCACTACAATCAAGTGGAATTTATTCCTGGGCTGCAAGGTAGTTTAACATTTTCAAATCTATCAATGTGAGACATCACATTAATCAGAGGATAAGAACTAGATGCAGAAAACTCAATACCCAAAAAATGAATAATCCAATTAAAAAATGGGCAGAAAGGGGCACTTGGACGGCTCAGTAGGTTAAATGTCCAACTTTGGCTCAGGTCATGATCTCACAAACCTCACGGTTTGTAAGTTCGAGCCCCTCATTGGGCTCTATGCTGACAGCTCAGAGCCTAGAGCCTGCTTCGTATTCTGTGTGTCTCTCTTTTCTGCCACTCCCCTACTCACACTCTGTCTCTCTCTCAAAAATAAATAAACATTAAAAAATCTTTAAAAAATAAAAATAAATAAATGGGCAGAAAACATACACAGACATTTCTCCAAAAAAGGCACACAGATGGCCAACAGACACATGAAAAGATGCTCAACATCTCAACATCACTGATCATCAGGGAAATGCAAAGCAAAACTACAATTAGGTCACCTCCCACCTGTCAGAATGGGTCAAATAGACAACAAAAGAAACAACACGTGTTGGCAAGGGTGTGGAGAAAGAGGAACCCTTTTATACTGTTGGTGGGAATGCATCCTAGTGTAAGCACTCTTGAAAACAGTGTGGAGATTCCTCAAAAAGTTAAAAATAGAACAATCCTATGATCCAACAATAGCACTACTAGGTATTTACCCCATGAATGCAAAAATACTAATTCAAATGGATACATTCACCTTGATGTTTATAGCAACATTGTCTACAATAGCCAAATTATGGAAACAGCCCAAGTGGCAATCAACTAATGAATGGATTAAGAAGTGATATATATATAATGGAATATTACTCAGCCATAAAGAAGAATAAAATGTTGCCATTTGCAATGGCATGAGTAGAGCGAGGCAGTGAAATAAGTCAGTCAGATAAAGACAAATACCATATGTTTTCACTCATATGTGGATTTAAGAAACCAAACAAATGAGTAAAGGTGGGGGGAAGAGAGAGAAGCAAACCAAGAAACAGACTCTTAACTATAGAGAACAAACTGAGGGTTGACAGAAGGGAGGTGGTTGGGGGCACAGGTTAAATAGGTTGTGTGTATTAAGGAGTGCACTTGTGATACAACCAGGCGCTGTATGGAAGTGCTGAATCACTCACTACATAGTACACCTGAAACTAACATTATACTTTTAACTAATTGGAATTAAAAAAAAAAAAAAAACTTAAAAAAATAGGGCAGAGTAAAGAGGGTGAGAAATCCTTGGGTCAGGTGTACAAGTGGTGGCTAATTGGGCAGGCAGGATTGACTTTGCTTCCAAAGTGGGATTTCGAGCAATAACTCTAAAGAGATGAAATCTTTTGAAGAACATCTTCCAAAAGACTATCTCAAGCAAAGGGTATGGGTAGAACTTGTTTCTAACACAGGATTATACTTAGTAGTTCTAGAAAGGAAAGGAGGCTCTGACTCAAGTAAAGAAGCTAATAGAATAAAAATTCAGAAAGCTAACAGAGGTCTGAAGTACTCAGTTTGGGCAGCCATAACCAAATACAATTGACTAGGTGGTTTAAACACCAGAAATTTATTTTCTCACAGTTTTGCAGGGTGAAAGTCCAACATGAAGATCCTAGCACTGTTAAGTTCCAATGAGGGCTTCCTTCCTGGCTTTCAAATGACAGAAGTCTGTGTCCTCACATAGCAGAAAGAATAAAAACACATTTTCTGATATCTCTTCTTATAAGGGCACTAATCCCATCACAAGAGCTCCACCCTCATGATATCATCTAAACCTAATTATCTCCCAAAAGCCTCATTTCCAAATATCTTAATATTGTAGGGTAGGGATTCAACATATAAATTATGGGGAAATGCAATTCAGTCCATAGCAGGGTCAGATCTTGCAAGGTATTCTAGGTCATGGGAAGGTCTTTGGCTTTTACTCTGACTGAAATGGAGAATCATTGCCTGGCTCCGGCCAGGGAAGAAGTAAGAATTACAGCACATTTTACAGGATCACTGCGGCATCTATTTTAAGAACAGATTAGAGAGAGCACTAGAAGAATTTGAGATCTGTTGGTTACAGCAACAATTGAAACTCAACATGACAACAGCAACAGCTTAGATAGAGTTAAGAGATTAAGAGGTGAAGAGACTGAGAGAAATGGCTAAAATTTAAATTATAAGAAGATTTTCTGATGGCTGTGGGAGTGAGAGAAAAAGTGACTTTAGGATTTTTCTAACTGAGCAACTGAGAGAATGAAGTTCTCATGAAAAGAAATTTGTAAGTTGTCAGTTTTTGCCCTATTTAAAACCATGGGATCAATAAGATCATCAAGAGATTATTTATAAAAGAAAAAGAAAAACAAAGGAGGACCAAGAATTAACACTAAACAATGTTGACAGAAATAGAGTGAATCAGAAAAGTGAGTTAGTAAAAATAATGTAATATAGTGTTCTCAAAACCACGTGAAGAATGTCTATCAATGGTATTACATACGTCAAACTCGGCTGATATTCTGTGTCAAGTATTTCATTGAGAACTAATAATGTGGATGGTCAGTGTGGATAATACTGGTGATCTCAAGGAGAACAGCTTTTGTGAAGAGGTGACAGAGAGTACTTAGGGACTTCAGGACAAGAGGAGGAGATGGAAACTAGATCAAATGAAGGAGTGCATCATGGCATCATCAAGGAGAAGGTGATTCTTGACAAGAGCTTTGAAGTTAGCAATTAAGAGGAAAATAGAAAGAATGCCAGGTGGAGAGAACAGTACAGGTGAGACTGATGAGAAAGATCGGGTCACGTATTTCAAACTGAAAAATTTGAGTTGGGTCCAGAGCAGTGTGATGATGGCAGTAGAAAAGATAGATGAAAGACAGCTAATGAGTTTGACTTTTATCCTAAATAAAATGTGAGAATTGCTATAGAAGTATAATTCAGGTAGGAATATATATATATATATATATATATATAGACAGAGAGAGATGTGGGGGAGAGAGAGCTCTTCATTCTTTCCATCACTTCACCACTTTGAGCCCGTAAAAACTGAAAGGTAGATGCAAAGAATCTATTGGGACAATTTCCTTTGATATTGCAAACTAGTGTCGATATCTGAAACAGTGCTGGCTATTGGAACAATTTCAGGAAACTGTTCATGAACCTATATTGTATTATTTACCCTGTAATATTACTGAATTTACACCAAAATGAAGTTAATATTACTTGAAATAATGTAAGTTTATACAAAATAAATACGCTTACTTGCTTCCATATGAGAGTCCTTTATGAAGAAAAAAAAAAGGTTTGATGAGCTTGATGATGTGGTGTTGTACTTATGAAGCAATAAGAACTTATAAATAATTAAAATATTTTAGCCAAATTCAGTGTGTGTGTGTATTCAAGACAATCAATATATGCTATCCTCACTTGCATAATTTCAACTGAAAATTAGGAGAATAAACCCATTGCTCTCTTCACGTTAATTAGGGTGGAATTGAGTGGAGGAAAATTGAGAAAAAAATATTATAGTGAAAATTTATCTTAGAGCCAAATGTATTCAAAAAGATTTTTAGGGGCACCTGGGTGGCTCAGGCCATTGAGTGTCTGACTTTGGCTCAGGTCATGATCTCACACTCTGAACTCGAGCCCCGCGTGGGGCTCTGTGCTGACAGTTCGGAGCCTGGAGCCTGCTTCCGATTCTGTGTCTCCCTCTCTCTCTGCCCCTCCCCCGCTCATGCTCTGTCTCTCTTACTCTCAAAAATGAATAAATGTTAAAGATAAACTAAAGAAAAAAAAAATTTAAGAATAAAATTGAAAACTGAAAGTAGCTAAAATAACACTTTTATTAACCCATCACATAGTTATTATACTTAATATAAGAAGCATTAATAACATAATTATTAATGAAAAACTTGCCAATACACCACAGATTCCCTCAAGCAGCACATTTTCTGAATTTTTTTTAATGTTTATTTTTGAGAAAGACAGAGACAGAATGCAAGTGGGTTAGGGGCAGAGAGAGGCAGAGAGGGAGACACAGAATCCAAAGCAGGCTCCAGGCCCCGACAGAGCCCCACGCGGGGCTCGAACTCACAAGCCTTGAGATCATGACCTGTGCCCAAGTCGGAAGCTCAACTGACTGAGCCACCCAGGCACCCCTAAAGCAGCACATTTTCTGACCGAGGGAGCACCAGAAACAGGAGCTGACAATCTACAAGTCACACCTTCGTATATAACCTAGAAACTGAGACCTGTAAAAAAGAATAGTGTCAGGATGGTGGAAGAGGTGAGTGTTCATCTGGACTTAAATGACAAGATTTGAACAGGCAGAACAGAGAAAACTGAGCACGTTGGGAAACTGGATCACATGAAACCTGGCCTGATCATTGACTAGGAAGGGTGAACTCTTTAGGAATGGCAGAGTCATATAATAGAGAGCTTTGAAAGTCTGTGCAACAGGTTTAGATCAAATGTAACAGAAAAAAAAAAAAGGGGGGGGGAGGGGGAGTGGGAATATCTTCAAAAATTTGGTATGTTTTCCTGACAATTCTGTGCAGTGTGGTTTTGAGCCCCAATCAGAAAATCCAAATAAGAAGCTACATCCATGAATCCTTAAGAGAAATATCTAAGCCCGCTATCACAGGGGTCATCTCCCAGCATGAAGTTAGAGAAATTGACAATTCTTAAATAAACACGATTTTTTTCCTCTACTCCCAAGTTCAGAGTTTATTGTTTCCTTACTGCCTTACCTCTAACAGTGTTCACTTCACTTTGGTACAGCTTTCCTATTTTGACTCTGCCTGTCTCAGGTTTTTATTTGCAGATCGTAAGCTTCGGGGCAAAGACTATCAACTTTTCATTTTCCACAATGTTTGGTGTCCTGTGTCCCAGTAACAAACAGAAAATAGCAACTGAAGAAGTAAGTTAAATGAGAACTGAATTTCACCTTCCTAAGCATTCGTGAGAATCATTACATTTTACACATAGCAAAAAACGTTGTTTCATTTAATTCATTAATCTAAAATAATTACGTTTTATTTGCTGCTATCTACAAAGTAGAAAGTTATTGTTACTGGAAATTCTAATACATATCCTTTAAAGAAAAGTAGAAATGTGGTGTGAGAAAGCTCTTGAGAGACAGATTTCTAGCTAAACTTGGAGGGTGTGTATAACTAAAACAGATGGATGAAAAGAACAAAATAAATAAAGAAAATAAAGATTTTCTTGTAATGACTGGATCTGTGTAGGTGTATAATTTGTCATCCTTCCTCTCCCTCACGTATTGTACATAACCATTAGCAGCACGTTTCAGTGGGACAGATTTAAACACAGTATGTTTTGCCACACAGAACGTGTTGCTACTTTTATGATTCCAAAATGTACTGTGCCCCCGGAACTGCAAATGTTGTCATATTAAAGCACTTGTCATTTGGGTTTGCTGAAACAATAGCTTTTGCCAGAATTCACTCTTGCTGAAAATGATTGCCTTTTAGGAGTTCTCACAAATAGATTTATTAGCTTTCGCACTGAATAAACAACCAAGAGCTTGCTATGCAGATCGGCCCCAGAAGCTGTTACAGAGGATAGATTTCCAACTTTTATGGCAACATCCTTTACTTTTATGTTCTATCCTCTCCCGAATTGATAAATTGAGTTTTGTTTAAAAAATACAAGAAAATGCAACACAATGAAGCAAGACGATTTCTTGTTTCTTTTAAACCTAACTCGTAGAGTTTGCTTGGTTTTAACGGAATCAAGGTTTCAGAGGAGCAGAAGTTTTCATGGCAAAGTCTCTAGAAATGAGGATTCAACAGGGATGGATTGAGGCGAATTTAGGAGTTAGTAACAAACAAGAACATAAGTATCATTTAGGAAATGTAGTGTCCCTGTAACTTCCTCCTCCAACTGGGTTTTTTTGTTTATTTGTATTTCTTTTGAGGGTGTTAAGGAATAAGTAAGCATATAAAAATTTTATGACTTGAGAGAGCATGCTGTTTTGTCAATTAAAATATTAAATTTTGTGAAACAAAGATGCTTTAAATTACAGAAGAAACTTCAGATATGGGGAGAGGGAATAAGTGAAAGAGAGGAAATGAAGGAGAGAAAGAGAAAGAGAAAGAGACACAGAGGGAAAGAAACAGATTTCTAGGCCCACACTAACCGAGTTTCAGTATGAAAAAGGAAAGGCGTATTAACTCGAGATGATTACATTTCTCACTAGATAAAAAGTGCAGGTATTGCAGTTATGAATGTATCACATTGGGAGACTTTATGGATGTAGACTCAATACATCTTTGCACTTATATTTTTTGTGGAATAGATGAGAAGTCAGACGCTCTCTCTTTATATCCTGCCTGCCATGTTGTCTTGGCTGCCTGCTCCAGGGAGTTTTCTTCTGAAATAGAAATAGAGTCCAAGAATCTCCAGGAGTAGATATAAATGGACCTAGTCCTGCATGTTTTATATTTCTCTGCAAAATGTTACATACTCCAAGGAAAATGTAGCACATTCGGATAACTATTTCCCATATTTTTAGTAGAAATGTGTTTTAATTAAAATAAAAAATTTTTTTGCTGTATCTTATGATGGAACTCAACTGGCTAAGTTAAGGTTTTGTGATATATTTTCTCCAATCTCTGTCTTTCTACTATAGTGAAAACTTACAGAAACATTTTATTCTGAACTAAATATTTAGTCCTTTTATTGTCAGAGAAGTCTCAGCTAGGCAGGATCAGCACAGAAGATAAGGAGAAATGAAAATCCTCTTTAGTCTGAATTACTTGGATCCCTCTCACTCACAAGTAAATGGGAACAGTGCAATAGACCTAAAATGTGTTCACCAGATCTACTAGTAAAGAACTCAGTACATTTCACTATCCAAAACTCAGCTTCTTGTAATATTTAAAATCCTGGTTATTACAAAATTTTCACTGTATATATCCATACATGAATCTAATAAAAGCTGTGGACTCTTGCCCTAGAAAAGGACAAACACGTACTTCTAATCCAGACATTAACAAAAGATGCCAAGGATCAGGAAATCTAATTTAGACTTGACTCAAACACTATATTCAGGCATTTAGCTTCTAGGACTCAACTTTATTGTTCATAAGGGAGAAGGATAACCAAGATCAATTTGAATAAAGTATAAAAAATACTTCTGAAACCAAATAGCAGCTTTTTATATATGGAACTTGGAAGTCAGAGAAATTGAAGATAGGAAAGAAAATATCTGGTTAATAATGAGATAGATAGATAGATAGATAGATACATACATACATACATACATACATACATACATACATATATACAGGGTGGGAGCTGGTAGAGAGGGCAGTGCTTAATTTCCTGCCAAAGAACTAGAAAAATGTTCTTTACAGGATTGAGAAAATTTGTCTAAATGAAACAAACAATATAGCAACCTTACTTCATATTCAATTTACTTAATCTTTAATTGTTTTCTACAAGTAGTATCAAAATTTTGCATGCCACATCTGCCTTCACATTTCTTCTAAGAACATATGGTAAGGGAGAAATGAGGGGTAGGCAAGTGAAGAAAGTGTTTTCACACTTCTTTTTACCTGAGGGGCTCTCTTCTCCAGAAATGTGAAACAGTTCCACCCAATTAATAAACCAAGTATAAGGGAGTGTCGAACAAGAAAGAAATGAGGCTGCAAAGCCAACAAAAAGTTTATTTGGGGTCTTTAGGAACTCAAATCCAGGAGGCACAGATGCAGGAGAAACCTGAAATGTGTTCTGAGAGGTGAGGAGAAAGAGTTTATAAAGGCAAAAAGAGTGGGCTTATGTAAGTTGTTGTGGAAGACACATGATTAGTGTAGGCAAAAATAATTAACATTGGTCTATATTATACTATAGGTGACTATGCTAGTTGCTAGGTTGGAGTTTAGTGAAATAATTCTTTCTGAGAAGTGCAACAGGATGTGGTAGTTTGTGGTTGGCACAGTCTAAAAAACGTTCACATTCCATCCAAGTGTGGACATGTGTAAGACTAACCTCCCCAAGGACCTGCCACTCCATTGACATTCCTGACTTCATTTCAGATATTTCTGTTCACAAGAGAAATTGTCTGATAAATTTATACTTTCCATAGTTTTGAGCAAACTATTTCTAGTTTATGGCAATTTCCTATACATGTTTTAGAATACATTAATTTTTTTGCCAGTACATGTTTCTCCAGGCTATGCCATCCTAGGATGTTACAAGAATAATACCAGTAAAAGTAGTTAGCATTCATTCAACAATTGCCATGTGACAATGCCATTCAAAGAATTTAATATTTATTAGCTCACTTAACTTCATATAATCCTTGATTCAGATGCTTTTGAATTCCTCAGTTTAGAGGTGAAGAAACTGAGGTGTGTGGAGTTTGAGTAAATTCCAGAACTGGTAAATGGCAAAGTCAATTCTGTTCAGTGTGGTTAAGACAGATGGTTCAGCTGGACTGGTTAAAACAGAAAGATTAGTAGGCATCTGGAATCACCATTTCCTCTCCAACACACACACACACACACACACACACACACACACACGCACGCACATGCAAATACACATGCTATTTGTATAAGTTAGTTTAGTAATGCCTAATTTTCTTTTAAATCTTGG
This sequence comes from Panthera onca, assembly GCF_046562875.1. Classification (NCBI taxonomy): domain Eukaryota; kingdom Metazoa; phylum Chordata; class Mammalia; order Carnivora; family Felidae; genus Panthera; species Panthera onca. Next base: position 138,224,014 of record NC_138342.1, on the reverse strand, counting down.
ATATGAATTCAGATTTTTAAAATGGAGTAGAGTGAAAGAGAAGGCTGTTGATGAGGGAAATTTAGATATTGGCATGATTTTGATTTTGACTGATGGATAGCTGAAAATTATTGTCAGGTTCTGGGCCCACACTGTGTTGACTCAGAACCTGGGAGACAGAGAACCACACGGACATGAGCATAGGCATGCTACCTCACAATTCTAGCTGGCATGGCTTAGACACTTTCAGCATTCACAGCAGTTATGAGCATATGACAGCTTTCCTTAGTTGAGCATTATTTTCATCCAGGATGTAAGAAGTAGTTATATTTGTTTATTTATACTGATAATTATTTGAAAATGTTTTAAAATGAACATTTTTATTTTCACCCCACAAGGGACCTAAGTTAAGAGATCTCACAATGCAAATAAATGAGCCAAGAGAATTGATCAATCAGGGATATGGCAGGAAAATCAGAAATCAAACTAGGAATTTGAAATGAAGGAGTTTAACAGAGAATTGGTTATGTAGATGTTGAATAGACTGAATGATTAAGAAACAAAAACAGGAACACTGAGGTAAATCAGAAATAACTACAAGAAAAATCTATCATTCTTACCTTTGGGGGAATAAAGGAGAAAGGGTGGGATTATCGTAATATAGACTATTAAGAACGGTACCCCAAAGTTTATAGCAGCACTCTCAACAATAGCCAAATTATGGAAAGAGCCTAAATGTCCATCAACTGATGAATGGATAAAGAAATTGTGGTTTATATACACAATGGAGTACTACGTGGCAATGAGAAAAAATGAAATATGGCCTTTTGTAGCAACGTGGATGGAACTGGAGAGTGTGATGCTAAGTGAAATAAGCCATACAGAGAAAGACAGATACCATATGGTTTCACTCTTATGTGGATCCTGAGAAACGTAACAGAAACCCATGGGGGAGGGGAAGGAAAAAAAAAAAAGAGGTTAGAGTGGGAGAGAGCCAAAGCATAAGAGACTCTTAAAAACTGAGAACAAACTGAGGGTTGATGGGGGGTGGGAGGGAAGGGATGGTGGGTGATGGTTATTGAGGAGGGCACCTTTTGGGATGAGCACTGGGTGTTGTATGGAAACAAATTTGACAATAAATTTCATATATTGAAAAAAAAAAAAAAGAACGGTCCTGCAGAACAGAAATCAGGACTCGGAGAAGAGGTGTGAGAGTGCTGCTGCAGGTACCAGGAGGGGTTTAAAGGACCCAGGTGCTAGGAGAGCAAAAAGGATCGGGAGGCTGGAATCACCTGCTGCTTCTGAAGTGAAGTCCAGAGATGGAGGTGGTGGTGACATAAATAGCAAGCAGTTGGAAGAAGGGAGACAGTCTCCCCTTTGTTTAGTTTGTAATTTTGTAATTTCTTTCTTTTTTTTTATAATTTTTTTAATGCCTATCACTTTTGAGAGAGAGAGTGAGAGAGAACGTGAGCAGGGGAGGGGCAGAGAAAGAGAGAGAGAGAGGTAGACACAGAATCTGAATAGGCTCCAGGCTCTGAGCTGTCAGCACAGAGCCAGACATGGGGCTGGAATCCACAAACTGAGATCATGACCTGAGCTGAATTCTGATGCTTAACTGACTGAGCCACCCAGGCACCCTGTAATTTCTTAATTGTGTTGCTCGCTATGGTTAGAATGTTACAAGAAGGCAGTTGCAATGATAAATGTGGTTTGCAGATTTTCAAACTCAGCACCATCAAGTAGAGATCAGCAAGGTAAAATGGATGCAATGAGACAATACCTTAATCACCCGGAAAGTGTGCTAATAGATACCTAACCTCTTTGTGATCTGTTTTCTCATTTATGAACTTCTGAATATAGTAGCACCTGCCTCAAAATGATGTTACAAATAGTAAGTATATATGTAATAAATTTAAATATAAATTTAAAAATGGTATGTAGTAAGTGCTCAATAAATGCTAGCTAGTAAAATAATATTTATTCATAGAGTTCTCTAAAATACATGAAAGCCTGTGGGAGGGAAACAAGAAAGAGGAAAACCTTTAAAACGAAATTTAACCTGTAGAGAATGAATAGACTAGGATTAAAGTTCAAATATCCTTGAACTGACGATGTCTATAGCGTGGTAATCAGCCATCTTCCTTGTCTGTAAGTAGTAAGCAAAGCTAGAAGACAAATCAAATGTCTTAAATCTGTTGAGCAGACATTTATAAGCTATATAAGATATTACTCATTGCTGAAGATTCTGTTAGACTCAAGGAAGAATGCTTATGTAACATGCCTATTCGAGTGAGAGCTCACTGATTTGTGCCCCTGAAAATCCTGTTTATTAAAGGATTTATTAAATGTTGGAACTGACATTATATGAATAAAAAAAAAAGCATGGATAAAAATTTTGTACTTACTCAACATTGTTTACTTATTAGAAAAATAGTAACTTCTCTGTATGTATCATTGTTCTAGGATCCTAGAGAACAACAAAACAAAACATGACAATCTGGGTACTATCGCATATATTTGGAATGAACACACGGCTTATAAGTCACAATTTATGAGATTAGTCAAATGGTTTTATTAAACACATTAAGCTGTATTTATTTTAAAGTGGTTATTTAGTCCCTCCAACAAGCAGGGAGAGAAGTGACATTTATTAAGTCTTACACTTTATATAAATTACTGCATTTAATTAGTGTAATTCCATTTCAGAGATGAGAAAAGAATTTGAGAAACTTTCCAAAGATAATTATTCTTAAGTGATTAAAAACATTTATAAACAAAGTTGGATAATCCTACAAGTTAACCATGTTGTTTGTTAGCTCATACTTTACTATATTTTACATATTCTTCAATAAACTATAATGTTTACTTATTAATTTTCTATGAATAAATATGCTAAAGACAAAAATATAAGCTTCACTCTTCTGGAAGACACACCTATTTTTTGGAAACTATAACGTATGACATAATTAGAGGTAAGAAAAAAACTTAAATGTTTATGTATTGTTTATTTTGAGAGACAGAGAGAAAGAGTGCATGTGAGTATGGGGAGGGGCAGAGAGACAAAGTGAGAGAGAGAAACTCAGGCAGGCTCCACATTCTCAGTGCAGAGACCAATGCAGGACTCGAACTCATGAACAGTGAGAGCATGACCTGAGCTGAAATCAAGAATGGTGCAACCAATGGACCTACTCAGGCACCACAAGATAAGAAAACTTTTAACAAAACTTTTTAATTATTAATGTAGATAAATATATACAGTATTGTCAGAAAATCTCAGATATTAGTTGTTACTAAAATATTTGAGAAGGTACTCAGTGTATGAAGAAGAATTTGGCTTAAAGAATAAATAGCATTTGGCATACACTAAGGAGAAAAGCTGTCATTGAGCGCTTTCTAACCCTAACCCTAACCCTAACCCTAACCCTAACCCCTAACCCTAACCCTAACCCTAACCCTAATGCAGTATTCTGCTGGGCTAAAAAAAAAAAAAAAAAAATATATATATATATATATATATATATATATATATATATATATGAAAACGAAATGAAAAAAAAAACATTGAAAATATTGTTTATTAGTAGCGATCAGATTGCCACCCCACGGAAAAACTCAAAACAGATAAAACATATAAAACACTTTTCAAGACATGGACATCAGGCAACAGATCCATGAAAGATAGGAAACAATTGAGGGAAGACTTGACCGCTTTAGTTTATGGCAGAGTTCCGCATCACAGGGATCAGGACCCCAAAGAATTGAGAGATAAAGCTGAGAGATCTGAGAAGCAAAAGTGGATAGTTTTCGCAGGACAGATTATCAGAGAAGGGAAACCTGCATCAAGAGACCCAGAAATCCTTTTGTAGCAATATGGATGGAACTGGAGAGTGTGATGCTAAGTGAAATAAGTCATACAGAGAAAGACAGATACCATATGTTTTCACTCTAATGTGGATCCTGAGAAACTTAACAGAAGACCGTGGGGGAGGGGAATGAAGAAAAAAAGTTAGGGAGGGAGCCAAACCATAAGAGACTCTTAAAAACTGAGAATAATCTGAGGGTTGGTAGGGGGTGGGAGGGAGGAGAAAATGGGGGATGGGCACTGAGGAGGGCACCTGTTGGAATGAGCACTAGGTGTTGTATGGAAACCAATTTGACAATAAATTTCATATTAAAAAAAAAGAAACTCAGAGATCTGCAGAGGATCTTATTCCTAAAAAAAAAAGTTTTTACATTTATTCATTTTTGAGAGACAGAGCACAAGCAGGGGAGGGGCAGAGAGAGGGAGACACAGAATCTGAAGCAGGCTCCAGGCTCCAGACTCCCAGCTATCAGCACAGAGCCTGACATGGGGCTCAAACTCACGAACCGTGAGATCATGACCTGAGCCAAAGTTGGATGCACAACCGACTGAGACACCCAGGAGCCCTGAGGATCTTCTTCTTAAGCTGAGTACTGATCAGTGCATACGTATAAGGTGATAATTCAAGGCTGGAGAAGGAATCATCCACATGGACTAGATGGTGCTAACTCCTGTACTCAAACAGGACTAGAAGCAGATATGTCTCATCAGCCATAGTAAAAACCCAGAAAATTCATAGGGCACAAAAATATTTAAAGAAATGATATAAATGTTTCACATTTGTTAAAATAATTCCAAGAAGATTAAAGTATCCCAAACAAAAGAAACATGAATAAAACTGCATTGAGGCACATCCTCATTAATTGCTTAAGACAAGTCATAAAGAGAAAATCTTACAGGCATGGCAAGAAAAAAAGACATTAGTTGCAGAGAAACATCTGTAGCATATTTCGGTTTTTGCCTTGTTCTTTTGTACAAAATGAACAAGACTGTTAATCTTGTATTCTATATCCAGCAAAAATATCTTTTAATATAGATAACATTTTTCAGACATACTAAATTGAAATTCATCAACATCATACTGCACTTCGGGAAATCATGAAGGCAAAAGAAAAATACATCAGATCAAAACTAGATTTCAAATATAAATGAATGAAATGATATATATAAGTATATAAATATAAGAGATAATTTCTGTTAAAACTTAAATCTTATTAAGTGAAAATTGGCTACTTAACGTAAAAAAAGATATTTGTGGAAATTATATCATATATGGAAGGTAACATATTGACAAGCATAACAAAAAAAGCATAGGGGAGAAAAATGGAAATGTAGTTATGAGACTCTTATACTGTGGCATAACAAAACTTGAAGGTTGTGTGTAATAAGTTAAAGTAAATTTCATAAATTCTAAAATGAACAGTAAATATGCACACAACAGTTAAGCTAATAAGGCAACAAAGGAGATAAAATTACTAATCAGTAAAAATAATTCAAAGCAAAGCAGAAAAAAAAAGGGGGGGATGAACCAAAAAGAGATAGGACAAATAGAAAATAAATAGAAGCATGATAAATTTATACCTAGTGATATCAATAATCATAAAACTGTAAGTGATATTAAAACCAAATTAAGTGAATACTGCTGATAATAAAGCAATATGGAACTATGTGTTTCCATATAGGAAAAAATAGTTTAAAAGTAAAAGGCTGGAAGAAGTTATATTACAATTATATTAATCAAAAGAGAGCTGGCGGGGGGGTGCTTGTGTGTTTCAGTCAGTTAAGCATCCGACTCTTGATTTTGGCTCAGGTCATGATCTCATGATTGTGAGATTGAGCTTTATGTCGGGTTCTGCATATACAGAATCTGCTTAAGATTCTCTCTCCCTCACTCTCTGCCCTTCCTCTGCTCATATTAGTTCTCCTGAAAGAAAAGAAGAAAGAAAGAAAGAAAGAAAGAAAGAAAGAAAGAAAGAAAGAAAGAAAGAACAAGCTAAGGTGGCTATTTTAGTAATTAAAAGTTTAAATTTAGAGCAAAGAATATTACCAGGTATGAAGAGGTCATTTCATAATAAAAGTGAAAATTCACTGAAAGGATATAATAATCCTAAAAGTCTATGTGCCTAGTAGACAACTTTAAGATAAACTAAGAAAAGTTGATAAAACTTAAAGTAAATATAGTAAAATTCAACAGTTACAGTCAGAGATTTAGACACCCCTATTTCAGTAATTGAAAGAAATTATTGGTACATAGTAAAGATATAGAAGATGTGAACATCACTACCAATCAAGTAGACCTACATGACATTTATACAGTATTTCACTAAACAACATACACATTCTTTTCAACTGCACAGGAAACATTTAAAGATGGACCATTTTATAAGCCATAAAAAAAAAAAAACCCTCCACATATTTACAAAAGTTAAAGTTACATAGAGTATGCTCCCTGACTACAACATGTTTAAATTAGCAATCAATAACAGAAAAGTCTCTAATAAATCCTCAAGCAGATGGGAACCAAATAGCATGCTTCTAAATAATCCATGGGTCAATAAAGGAATCAATGGCTGAATTAGAAAGTATTTTAAGCTGAATGAAAATAAAAACACAGCATATCAAAATTTATAGTATTCAGCTAAAGTGGAACTTAGAGCAATAATTATAGAGTAAATTTATTAGAATAATGCATTAGAAATAAATACATTAGAAAGAAGTCTCAGGTCAATGGCCTCAGTTTCCAAATTAAACAACTAGAAACAAAGAGCAAGCAATAAAACAAAAGAAGTGAATTAATAAACATAAGAGATAAGTTGAATAATTAGACAACAAACAAAATGGGAGAAATAAAATGAAACCAAAAATTAGCCCACTGGGCAAAAAAAATTAAATTGATTAACCCTAAGTCTGACCAATCAGGGAAAGAGGAGGGAAGACATAAATGACCAATATTTACAGTTAGAGAGAAGACATCAATACAAATTGTGTAGAGATTTAAAGGTCAATAAGAAATTATTATGAACAAGATTATGTAAATATATTAAAAATTTAATGTACAAATTCTTTGAAAAATATAAACTACCAAAGTTCGCAGAAGAAATAATAGTTTACATCTATTAAATAAAGTAAAATTAGAGTTAAAAACTACCCACCAGAAAACTCCACACCCTGACGGCTTCACTGATAAATTCCGGCAAATATTTAAAGAAGAAAAAAAATTCATATAAACTCTTGTAGAAAACTGAAAAGGAATAAATAATTTTAAATTCATTCTTTGAGGTTATTACATTGACTTTAAAATTAGGTCAATGCATGCCAAAAATAAAAATACAGATCAGCTTACAAATGGAGCTTATCCAAAGAATACCAAGTTGGTTTAACATTTGAAAATCAATCAATGCATTTTACCATTAAAAAAAAAAAACTTGTAAAGATAAACTCTATGGTTATGTCAAAGCTGAAGGAAAATAAATTAACAGTGTAATGGAATTTTCCCAACCTGATAAAAGGCATCATCTAAACATCTACAGCTATTATGCTCCTAAATGATCAGAGACTGAATACTTTGTGTTGAGACCAGGAAAAAGAAAGGGTGTCTGCATTCACCATTTCTATTTTCCAATATATTGGAGATTCTTGTCAGTGCAGTAGGAATAACAAAGAAAGTAATGTTATCCAATTGGAAAGGAGAAAAAAATTTTTTTCATTTGTAATCAACATGATTATCTATGCAGAAAATGTACAGAATCTACAAAAAAAAAACATGCTAATCTAACAAAGTGAATTTAGCAAGATTGCAGGATACATGACTAATCAAGACCCTCAGTTGTATTTCTATAAACTAACAATAATCAGAAATTAAATTGAGAGCTAATACCATTTACAGTAGCTTCAAAAAATATGAAATACTGAATGCATTTGACAAAAGATGTACAAGATCAGTAAAGATCTTCCTTGATTTACAATGGAATTGTGTCCTGATAAGTCAATTATAGGTTGAAAATGCACTCAAAACAGATGACTTACCAAACATCATAGGTTAGCTTAGCCTGCCTTACAGGTGCTCAGAACATTTACATTAGCTTACAGTTCTACAGAATCATCTAACACGAAGCCTATTTGATAACAAAGTGTTGAATATTTTGTGTATTTGATTGAATACTGTAAAGAAAGTAAAACAAAACAAAACAAAACAAAACAAACCAGAATGGTTGTGTGGGTACAGAATGGTTGTAAGTGTGTGGGTGGTTTACCCTTAGGATCTTGTGGCTGACAGAGAACTGTGGCTGCCACTGCCCAACATCATGAGAGAGGTTCATACTGAATATTGCCAGCCTGGGAAAAGATCAAGTCCCAAATTTAAAGTATGGTTTCTACTGAATGTGTATCACTTTTGCATCATTGCAAAGCTGAAAAATTAAGTCAAACCATCATAACTTGAGGACCATCTATCCTGAAACTTACTCGACACTGCTGGGAGAAATAAAAATTAAAACAAACAAACAAACAAACAAACCATTTAAAAAAAATTTAATGTTTATTTCTGAGACAGAGAGAGACAGAGCATGGGGGGGGGGGGGCAGAGAGAGAGAGACATACACACAGAATCAGAAGCAGGCTCCAGCACAGAGCTGGAGCACAGAGCTGTCAGCACAGAGCCTGATGTGGGGCTTGAACTCACAAACCGTGAGATCATGACCTGAGCCGAAGACGGTGGCTCAACCGACTGAGCCACTCAGGCGCCCCCATTTGTGATATTGTGATTTATAATAAGAAATATATATTCAATCTTTGTTCTTGTTACTGGCACAGAGCTCCTAAAATAAAACGCTTGGGTTTTTTTTTTTTTATTTTTTTTTAACGTTTTATTTATTTTTTAGACAGAGAGAGACAGCATGAACGGGGGAGGGGCAGAGAGAGAGGGAGACACAGAATCAGAAGCAGGCTCCAGGCTCTGAGCCATCAGCCCAGAGCCTGACACGGGGCTCGAACTCACGGACAGTGAGATCGTGACCTGAGCTGAAGTCGGACGCTTAACCGACTGAGCCACCCAGGCGCCCCAAAACGCTTGGGGTTTTGATAAAGATGTATTTTGTTATTCATAACAAGCCCGTTTCAACAACACCTGAGATTCTACTAATAAGGTGACTTTTGTAAAGCCCCTTAGGATGGGAGCTCATTGCCAAGGGAACCAATAATACGATTAGAGGATTAGAACTCTCAGTCCTACTCCTGACTTCCAACCTTTGGGGAGCTAAGGGGGCTGGAGATTGAGTACAATCACTTAATGGCCAATGATTTAATTAATCTTGCCTATATAATTAATCTGCTGTAAAACCCCAAAAGGATGGGCTTAGAGGACTTCTGGATTGGTGAGCAAACATCTGGAGGTGCTGGAATGGCAGTACACCTAGAGAGAGGGCATGGAAACTCCATGCCCTCTCCCACATACATGTTCTTTGCATCTCGTCCATCTCTCTGTTCTTGAATTATATCCTTATATAATAAACTGATAAGTAAGTAAACTGTTTACCTGAGTTCTGTGAGCTCCTCTAGCAAATTAATGAATCAGAATAGGGAGTCACAGAGAAGTCCCATTTAGAGCTGGCCAGTCAAAGGCACAGGTGACAACCTGGACTTGTGATCACTATCTGAGGTGGGGCAGTTATGGGACAGAGCCCTTAACCAATGTGGCACCTGAGGATAACTCCAGCTAGACAGTGTCAGAATTGAGTTGAATTGCAGGACACCCAGCTGGTGTGAGAGAATTGTTTGATGTATGGGAAAATTCACATCCAGTTTCAGAAGAGACATATCGAGGTTAGAGAGAAACAGAAGAGCTTTCCTTTACACTCTGATCATGGATCAGGAGCTTAACACAATGCTAGCAGCTTCTGTGATAAGCATTGGGTCTTATAATTGGTGACTGAATAAAGAGGTGCACTCACAAGGAAGGCAAAGACTGCCCTTAGTAAAAGACACAAGTTTCAATAAGGAAAATGAATATAAGGATGTAGTTAAGGTTTCAAACCTAAAATATGTTGGAATATTAAGAGAACAGTCATTGATAGAGACAGGAAGGTTTAACAGGGAGAGAATGGGCTTGGGTTAAGGATATGGGAGCCTGTTGGGTACAACATGATTGACCAGCAAAAGGAATGCATGCTGGGGTGGAGTGATGCTCTAGTGAAACAGAACAAAACAGTCCAAGACCACAGCAGCCCTTGGAACAATGAATTTAGCAAAGATTCAAATATGTATGCTATCATCAAATGAAAACACAGAGTGATAGTAGAAATGATAGCAGATGGGATAATAATTTTTCACTTCAAAAGAATGTTAGTAAATTATTATTGTAATTAGGTAATTTAAATCACATTAAATTGTGTATGACTATGTTGTTACCCCAATTTAATAATTCATATCTGATTATTATTTTCTATTAGTTGAAACACCTGAGATGTTAATGATATGCTTGTAGCTTGAACTTTAGGTGTAATTTATTAGTGGGACGCCTGGGTGGCTCAGTTGGTTATGCGATTGACTTCAGTTCAGGTCATGATCTACTGGTTCTTGAGCTCAAGCCCTGCATCCCGCTCTGTGTTGACAGCTCAGAGCTTGTAGCCTGCTTTGGATTCTGTGTCTTCATTTCTCTCTGCCTCTGTCTCTGTCTCTGTCTCTGTCTCTGTCTCTCTCTCTCTCTCAAATAAATAAACATTAGAAAGCATTTTAAAAAAGAGTAAGTTATTTCTCTTTCTGGGAATGAAGTAGTAGACATCTGAGCTTGAGTGAATTTAGTAAAGAAAGTACTTGCACTAGAGTAGACACAGGGGACGCTTGGGAGAGCAACAGACTAAATGTCTGAGAAAAAAAGGTTTTTTTATTAGGGCATGGGGCATAACCAACCAGATTAAGGGTTAACATTATTATTAAAATTTCATTAGTAAATGTGACATTTTTGTTGAACCAGTAAAGATAATTGCTTTTCAAATTATGTGAGGATGTTTTCTGACTTGTTCTTAAAGTAAAATATATTTCTCATATATAAAATAAGAACAACAAACTCTACATGAAACTCAGTTCTTGCTAGTTCAAGAGGTAAAACACGCATTCACACACACCCATCACACTCACATCCACATATACACTCTAAAATACCCACAGCCATACAACTCACAGCCAAATGTGCATGCCTAAACACAAATGCTGTGCTTTCTCATTGAGTATCTCATCTTGCCACAATGAAAACGGATAGGCATTTGTGTTTATGTATGCATATTTGTTGTGCGTTTGCTGAAAAGCAAGACTGAAATGTTACTTATGGAAAACTAGATTATTATTGAAAACATGTATATTTATAGAATATTGACATTCTTTTTTTTTTGCATGAAAAAGCTACAGCACAAATAGAATTTCATAGATGGAATGAAGTTCAAAGATTTATTAGAGTTTTTTTCAATACATGTACTATGGTTTAAATTTTTGATTAGGCAGCCTATTTAAAACAGCAGGAGGTCAAACATCCAAAGAATGGTTCCTTTAAAAATGAAACAGAAGAAAAAGTATCTTGAGAGAGAATTATAATACCTTTAAGTACACATATTAATTTTTTCAGAGGCTTTTCAGCATAATGTGCATCTAAGCAGGGGCATACTGATGTACATCATGATATAGTCTTTTATTTAAGGAAAACTGTATGAGTCAATTGTTACCACTAAAACTTTAAAGTCAGTAAATACTGTATTCATCCCTCCAGACAGACACCTCATTCAATCCCATTCATAAAAAAAATATTTGTTTATAAGATAATTTTTTTTCCTTAGCCTACCTTTAAAAACTACATGACCAGTGCACAAAAAATTAGAAAAATATATATAACCCATTTAGGTAATAAAACGTGATAAAATAGCTTCATATTACAGTTATATCACAAAACATTGATTAGGATGAAAAACCACCCACTCTGATTTAAAACAAGAACAGCTGTGGCAGACATGATGGTCCTGGAACAACTGTTACTAAATAGAAAACTCCCGGTTCTTGCAATTTGTAACGTAGGGAGGAAATGTACTGCACATAAAGAAATATGACATTGGAATGTTCAAAACTCAAAGAAGAGTGAAACTAATGCAAATATCAAAGCAGGAGAAAATGCCAGACTTGTAAAGAATGTTTTGAAACCTAGTTCAGGTTTTGTTAATAAAACTCCATATTTACTGAATGTTTCTTAAGGGCCAGACAACATATGTGGGGCAAAAGAAAGGAGTTATCTCTTACCAGCAGTATAATTCTGCCTTCCAGTAGCATACTACTGGGAAAGAAGTTCAGGATGAGTGTAGTAAGAATAGTAACAACAACAACAACAAAAAGATGTTAAGAGATTTAAGAAAGAGAAATCCTAAAGGGTTTAAAGATTACATCTAGAAGGATCTGCAAATCCTCCTGACGGTATGTATAATCAGAACCTGGGGAGGGGGTGAGGTTTTGTCTTATTTGCAAGTTAACAAGTGAGCCTGCCTTAGTGTTATAAGAAAATATGAGAATCCGCTATCAGAGACAAAGACCAGTTATAACTCATGATAAAAGCAGCAGCCCCAGCAATATTTTGTATTAGTTTCCTAACTCAGATCTCCATACAGAGTGAGGGAGAGATGATACCTGACACATAGTGGGGGAATACAGAGGACATAAGGAGGCGGAACTCAGGAATTAAAGAATGCTGATCTTATCTAGGGCTGCTGGTGACCTACCCACTCTCTCCTCATTTATGAGGAAAAACAAAAGCCCTTATCTTTACTCTGGAAGGTAAACAAATCTTCTCTGGGGATGAAAAGGAGACTTTACTTTCCTGGAATGTTTCCTGGAAAAAAATATAATAAAATTCTCTATCTTTATTATATTGGTCAGGAAACAAATGCCCTTTGACCTGGAGAGAGATACTATCTCTAGTTTCCAGGGAAGATTTTTAGTACCTTTTGCTCAGAGAAGCAGACCATTTGGATGGAGTGTTATTTCCCAAAATAGCAGATGAATTGGCTAGAAGAAACTGGAAAGCATTTTAGGTAGAAGAGACTCTTTGAATCAAAAGACCCTGTAATACAAGAACGGAATTTGTCTATTCAATTGATATTCTATTCGTTTACTCCATTGAGGTTGTTAGTGGAGGGAAAGGAGAGATAGCAGGGGACATTCAAATATAAGACTAGGAGTAAGAGGGTCCATGTTTGTGCTGACGACTCTGGCCTGATGGCTCTGCCATGTCTTGGGCTATCAGATTTGAAAACAGTGAATGTGGGCTGCTGTGGGTGAGACAGTCCAGTATAACTGTTTAAGTGTCAACTACGTATTGTAAATGTCACCCTGCAGTTTTAAGAAACAGTAGGACTTAAGATATACAATTAGAGAGGGCACCTCGCAGGCTCAGTCATTGAGTGTCTGACTCTTGATTTTGGCTCAGGTCATGATCCTCGTATTGTGGGACTGAGCCTGGTGTGGGGCTCTGCACTGAGCTAGGAGCCTGCTTAAGATTGTCTCTTTCTCCCCTTCTCTGCCTCTCTCCCCCTGCTTGCATGCTGTATCTGTCTAAAAAAAAAAAAAGAAAGAAAAAGAAAAAAAGAAAAAAGAAAAAGAAAAGCGCGCGCACACACACACACACACACACACACACACACAATTAGAACCCTTCATTTGGGCTTATAATTTTATTTATTTTATTTTATTTTTAATAAAAATATTGGGTTTATTGACCTGGACTTTATTTATTTTTAATATTTTATTTTTTATATTAAATATAATTTATTGTCAAATTGGTTTCCATACAACACCCAGTGCTCATCCCAATAATTGCCCTCCTCAACACCCATCACCTGCTTTCCCCTTCTCCCCACCCCCCATCAACCCTCAGTTTGTTCTCAGTATTTAAAAGTCTTCTATGGTTTCCCTCCCTCCCTCTGTGTAACTCCCCCGCCTTTCCCTTCCCCATGGTCTTCTGTTAAGTTTCTCAGGATCCACATATGAGTGAAAACATATGGTATCTTTCTCTGCCTGACTTATTTCACTTAGCATAATACCCTCCAGTTCCATCTACGGTGCTACAAATGGCCAGATTTCATTCTTTCTCATTGCCAAGTAGTATTCCATTGTACATATAAACCACATCTTCTTTATCCATTTGTCAGTTCATGGACATCTAGGCTCTTTCCATAATTTGACTATTGTTGAAAGCGCTGCTATAAATATTAGGGTACATTTTGGAGAGAGACAGATAACAGATGAATGAGCAGGGGTGAGGGGCAGAGAGAAAGAGAGAGAGAGACAATCTTAGACTCCACACCCAGCTTGGAGTCAATTGCACAGGACCAATCCCATGACTCTGGAATCATGACCTGAGCTGAAATCAAGTATTGGAAATTCCATCTACTGAGCCACCCAGGCACCTCTATAATTTGACATCTAGTGGTTGTGAGATTCTTGAAACAAAAATTACATATATTCATCACGACCTATTAGATAGCATGACATTAAACTGGAGATTTGACTGATGAGAACAAGGCTACTGCTTCTGGATATGAAGCATGTATTTATAATCAATGAAATTCATGAGTTCAGGGTAATTGCCATATTCTTTTGCTACACAACATGCTTGCTGAACCCAAAGAATACTGTGTCAGGCAGTATAAAGAAAGGATAAAGGATCACAGTTTTGACAGAAGCTCTGTGGAACGGAGAGGCATATTCTTTCTTATCTGGAATATTTGTCTATCTCTCTGAGAGCACAGTAATGTTCCTTGGTGATAAGAGAGGTTCACTATAATCAACTAGATACCAGCTTGCCCTCTGATACTATATTAGGAGTTCAGTGTTGGACTTTGCTCTTGGAAGATTATGCATTCATTCAACAGCTCTGGCAGACAAAACAGCCTCAGTAAGGAGAAGAATTTGTTATTAATCCCAGAGAAAGCCTTCATCCTGCACCAAAGCTATGTTATATAATCAGTCATTTTGTCTATGATTATTGACACTCTCCTCCAGAGTGGATGTGCTTTGGTGGTCATTTGTACGTGGCACAAATATCTACACTCTATTCCAAGAGATCCATCAGCATACATTTTCCCATACATATTTGTCACCAAATTTTCAGTTTTGCTGTTGTCAAATTCTGTCCAATAAGTTATTTGATCTACAAAAGCTAATAGGAAATATCTACTTGATAATAGACACTAGAATTAATACTTAGTGAGTTCCTTCTTTAACTCAGTCACTGTGTTAGAACTTTTTAATATTACTATAGTTTATCCTCACAAATAACCTAGAGGATATTATCATTTCCATTTTACGGAAAAAAATGGGGCTCAAGATAATTAAATATCTTAATAATACCACAGTAGAACCATCATCAAAATGTATACAATAAATATGTGGATTTTTTGTATGTTATGTATACCTCAATAAAAGTGGAAAATGGTATAACCAGAATTTAAATCAAGTTCTGACTCCAAGTCTCATATTTCTTCTAAAACCAACTGCCTTTGGGTCAGTTGAAATCTGATTCATTAAACTTCTTTTTTTTAATGTTTTTATTATTATTGTTTTTATTATTATTATTTTTGAGAGACACAGAGAGAGCATGAGCAGGGGAGGGGCAGAGAGAGAGGGAGACACAGAATTTGAAGCAGGCTCCAGGCACTTAGCTGTCAGCACAGAGCCTAGTGTGGGGCTCAAACTCATGTGAAATTGTGACCTGAGCTGAAGTCGGATGCTTAACCAACTGAGCCACCTAAGCATCCCTGATTCATTAAACATCTTATTGTGTGTGCATGTGTACATGTGCATGTGTTCTTATATACACAGGAGTAAGATTATACATATTATATGAATTAATGACATGTTGTTTTGCTGTAATGTCTTCCCTGTAATGATTTTTTGGTTTGGATTTTTTGCTAGGAAATGTAACAACACAAAACAAAACCTCTAATTTCTCTAATACTCTTGGACCCTCATTGATTCGGATATATGAGTATAGATGATCACCACATGTCAACTTTCAAACTATTTAACATCCTGACCTTTAGATCCCTAAAACTATTTCCTGATTAATTCATGTGTTTCCAAAAAAAAAAAAAAAGTTGCTTAGCTTAAGAGTACTTTAAAAAACATTTTCTTTTTTTAATGTTTATTTCTTTATTTTGGGAGAGAGAGAGAGAGAGCAGGGAGAGGTGTAGAGAGAGAGGAGAGAGAGAATCTCAAGCAGGTTCTGCACTGTCAGCAGGGAGCTCAACATGGGGCTCGAATTCACAAACCACAAGATCATGACCTGAGCCAAAATCAAGAGTGGGACACTTAACCAACTTAGCCACCCAGGCACCCACCCCCAAAACCATTTTCTTTTCACCATCATTATTCTATTACTTATTTATAATTTAAGCTATTTTTGCTTTGTTATAATTAATTTACCTCAAAACTAAGTGTCAGTTTTCTTCTTTAGAAAATACAACAGCGAATGATGCATAGTGGCTTCCTCAAGTAGTCTGAATTCTAAAATAGAAGAAAAGTGAACAAACCAATCATTCCAATAAGGAATTATAAATGCAGAGGTAAGGTTAATTACAAGTGGCTAGGTCTAAGAATATAAATGACAAAAAAATATGTTTTGAAGTACAGCCAATATGTACACTATTGACCTTTGTCATATTCTCTTTAATTCACCATTGAATAACCTTATTTTTATTCACTGAGATAAATATTAATATATGTGTGCATAGTATGTACTACATATTATGCCAGGCCAAGGGCAAACAACTATAGATGGAGTTTATGCCCTCAATGAACTTACACTCTTCTAGAGAAAGATTTAATAGTAACAAAATATTCTACAGGTTTTTTTAAATTTTAGTTTTTAGTGTATCTGCAGTTATCAGCAATTGAGAAAGATCTGTGAGCTTACATTTTGGAGACTATTTGTCTCCAAAATATACATACTAATTTTAGTGCTACCTTGAGAATAAAATTAATGTAAGCATTCTTCTAACTGAAATCATAATAGAATCTCGGGAGATTTAATGGAAGACTATTTCATATTATTTCCACTTAACTTCTTGGAACACTTTACCATTTGGCTATACAGTATGCAATGTAATTCCTAGAAGAAAATCTAGATTTCTCTTGCCTCTAGCCCCCTTCTTAGTAATTTCTCTATACCACTTGTCTTTTCCTTCTTACCTGAAAAATTCCTACTCAATACTGAGGTGTCAAATTAAACAAAAATGCCTTGGCCTAGCACATCCATCTGTAACATATCAACGAAGCCTTTGACACTTCAGGATTATATTGTTACTCTTCTCACCTTAGGCTTTTTTCTTTTTTCTCCAGTAAATGTAACTCGTTTGAGGTCACCTTGCAATTCTCTGAAAAATCTATTTTCTAAAGAATAAACAGTTTGATGTTCTAATTTGACTTCCCATTAAAAAGCTTTCTGGGGGTGCCTGTGTGGCTCATTAGGTTAAGCGACCAACTTCAGCTCAGGACATGATCTCACAGTTTGTGGGTTCCAGCCCTGCATAGGGCTCTGTGCTGACAGTGGGGAGCCTGCTTGGGATTCTCTCTCTCTGCTCCTCCCCTGAGGAGCACTTTTTCTCCTCTCAAAATAAATAAACTTAAAAAAAAATCTAAGGGGCACCTGGGTGGCTCAATCGGGTAAACCTCTGCCTGTTGGTTTCCGCTCAGGTCATGATCTCATGGTTTTTTGAGTTAAAGCCTCACACTGGGCTCTGTGCTGTCAGTGTGGAGCCTGCTTGGGATTTTCTCTCTCCGTCTCTCTCTCTCTGCCCCACTCCCACTCGTGCTGTCTCTCTATCTCTCAAAATAAATAAATAAACTTAAAAAAAAAGCTTTCTGTCACTAGCAAAGGAATTCTTATATTTTTGGAATGCAATTTTAATACAACAGGAGTAAAATCATAACAGTCATTTGACATATTATATAATACCTAAAGAAAATAGTGTTCTCTTTCTCTCACACACACAGGCAAAATGGTAACTATGTAGAGGTGATAGGTATGTTAATTAGCTTGACTGTGGTGATCTTCCTACAAGATATACATATATCAAAACATAAAATTGTACACCTTGAATATACAGCATTTTTATGTGTCAAAGATATTTCAATAAAGTTGTTTAAGGGAAAAAGGACATTAAAATTCTTAAGAAAACATTGTATTAAACAAGCTGAGAATAAACACAAAGATTGTGTTTTCTGTGGTTAAATTTATTCCAATTATGTTGGAATACTAGCCATCTTATGATTACTATTGGGTTTTTGACAGATCATGTCTCCTCAGCTTTAAGTTGCTAATACTCCTTATTCTTTCATATACAATTTATTTTGGCACTGAATGACCTTTTCCTATATTTCGCTCCTTTCCCTTCAAAGTATATATTCTTCATATTTAAGATTCAGATTTAATCACTTCCTCATAAAGAGGAGGTTGATTTGGTCATGAAACTTATATTTATGAGTCATCTCCTATGTGATAAGCAAATGATACATTTTGAAGTTACAAATATAAATGACAAAGACCGTGTCCTAAAGGAGAAAGGAAATAGCAATCATAATGCCATATGCTAATTTCAAGACAGTCGTAAAATGGGATATGCACAAAAAAGAAAAAAAGGAAAAAAAGGTTTTTATTGTTCTTTCTCTATTGAATAGTATTTTTACTAGCTTATTTCAACTCTCCCAGTTTGCATACGGCAAAAGCAATATCTTACTCATATTTTTAAAGAAAATGAAAATTGTATCACTGGAAGTACTGAAAGAGTATGAGGATGACTTATAAGAAATATTGCAGAGAATACTTTTCTAAAGAACAGAGTTTTAAACTAGGTGATTTCTCTGGTTCCTTGTGATTCCAACAATTCATGCTTCCATTTTCAGAATTACCTTTCCCCAGTAAATTTGTTTTATTTTCTAACACTGAAAATTGTCTAACAACTTTATTCACTTAGGAAGAGCTTGTCAGATCTTAGTAAATATTCTCATAGCTTATTAATATTTGGGGATTATCACAAACATGTAAAAATCATTCAAGACTTCACTTTTGAGATCTGCCACTATATTTTTGGCACTGGACGATGAAATAAAGGTTGAGCACAGTCATTTCCTTTCATTAAAATGTTCCCCTAAAGATTACTGTGGGTCAGAAGTTTATCTATTGACAAGTTACAGCTCAAACGTTATCTCTTCTGTAAAATGTTTAGATTTCAGCTGTATTTGATCTCATTTTTCTGTGTTATCAGTACGAATTATAGAGGATGCTGTAGACTACCAATGCTCTCACCATAAATATATTTTATCCAGTGTGCTGTTTCCACATCTATCTTCTGTTACCATGGAAGCTTCTTGTACAGGTGTAACTCTCACACGGTTTCTCATAAAGGTACATTTATAGAGAAATAAAACAATTAATACCTTATTCAGTACAGAATAATATGAATCCTAATCTATGGTAATACTGATACATACCATCTAATGAAAATGAAACAAACTATGAAAATAAAAAGTAACTTAATAAAAAGTAATAAAATGAAACAAACTATGAAAATAAAAAGAGAGAAAATCCCAAGCAGGCTCCACACTGACAGCACAGAGCCCAGTGTGAGGCTTTAACTCAAAAAACCGTGAGATCATGACCTGAGCGGAAACCAACAGGCAGAGGTTTACCCGATTGAGCCACCCAGGTGCCCCTTAGATTTTTTTTTAAGTTTATTTATTTTGAGAGGAGAAAAAGTGCTCCTCAGGGGAGGAGCAGAGAGAGAGAAAAAGTAAACTATGAAAATAAAAAGTAATAAAAGTAACCAATTTATCCATAAATTGGAAGACTACAAAACAAATGCATGGAGAGTTACATTTGAAATAAAGAGACTTTAGAATTGCAGGGAATCTTTGTGATGATATTGTTTCACTCAGCTCCAGAATCTCTCTTGTTTCCTGACAAAGAAAGACTCAGCAAAGAAGATAGTTCACAACTGAATTACTCAACATAGTTAGCACTTGGATCTATGCCTTTGATACCGCATTGATTTTTCATTCCATTAGACAGAATCAAGACTGAGAGAAGACAACGTATAAGAATTATCACTCTATAATTTATTTTATTTATTTTTTTAACGTTTATTTATTTTTGAGACAGAGAAAGACAGAACATGAACAGGGGAGGGTCAGAGAGAGGGAGACACAGAATCCGAAACAGGCTCCAGGCTCTGAGCTGTCAGCACAGAGCCGGACGCGGGGCTCGAACTCATGGTCTGCAAGACCATGACCTGAGCCAAAGTCGGCCACATAACTGACTGAGTAATAACTTCTACTTAAAGAATAATGCATGTTTACAATATTGATAAGGGGAACATTACTAGATGAGTATTCGGTAGTTACTTATTAATTTATAATTGAGCTATTTGGACAGTGTTATAACTTCTGGGTTCAGCATCACTACAGAATATTACGCCAAATTTCAAAAGTACAAAATTTATAGTCACAACACAAAAATCAATGGACTATTGTTCTAAGTTTAATAGTCATTTTTAAGTTCATAATATTGTTCAGTTTGTATAATTTAAAGACAGAGCTGGAAACAGATTTGGTAGTGAAAAAACCCCACAAAACTATATTGACATAGCTTTCAAAGTAGTAAGTTTCAATTAATATACTTCAAAGTGAAGTCAGATATGAATAAAGTATGGAGTGTGATAAACAACTCTCCATTATTCTCAATTTTAAAAGCTGTAGACATTTATAATTTTCATATCTCATTGGTTTTCGAAAGTATAATACTTTTTTCAGGAGTCTTCTAGAATCCTGCAATTACACAAATACAGTGTGAGTTTACATTCTATTATTTTGAAAAATTGGACTTGTCAGCACAACATTGCAACTTATAGGCAAGGTATAAATAAACTAGTCCTCTACTTTTCATATAGAGATTTCTTGACATTCATGAAAGATAGGCTATAGATATTTCTACAAATGATGGAACTGAGAAATTTCATTAGTTAAGTACATGTTATATATGGAATACCCCCGGACATAAAAATAAAGTACTTACAAAAGCATATTTTGATGATAATAATGTATAATGATGTGCACCAAAACAGTAAATAAGTGATGAAATCCATTCAAGCCACATAAAATAAATAAATCTTAACAGTGAAACCATTCCCCTGTGTTTGGAAGGAGTAATACAACAATAGGAGAGTCAGCACTCTGTATCTGAGAGTATTGATACAGCCACAAATGTTACATTATCTAGGATTCATTCTACTTAAACTAGTAATGGTTTCACAGTAATATTAAATGGACCTATGCATATGACAAAGGTAACGCATTAAGCTTTTTTTAGTTATCGCTTGTGCTGTGTATGCACAGACAGTCTTTCATGATACACAGTTTAAATATACATTGAACTATTTCTCCATTTTTTCAATACTGGATTTCAAGTCAAAGTGCACTTGTTAGCATTTGCTACAAACAAAACTATGATTTTCTCCTTTCCCTTAATGTCACTTAATATTAGCATTTTGTAAATGCTACATACACATCGTGCCACTATTAAATTTACCAAGTGTATCTGATCAGTGTCCTTGTTAATTTTAGCAATTCTCTCACAAGATAGAAAAACTGTACTTCCATTGATTTTCCCTCAGATGCTATTATATGTAAAAATAGACAAATCTACATCACACTTTTGGTGCATCATCTAGAACTAGAGGTCCAGAGATAAAGAAGATGAGATGCCAGAATAAGAGAGAGCAATGTGAACTCCAAGGCCAGCAAATTTCAGGCCTGATAGTAGTAAACTGATTACTGAGGGTATTTAACGTCTCATGTAGTACACAGTAGCAAACAGATATACATACGTAAATTATTGTTCACTTAAAAAAAATCTTCTGTTTGACTTTGGCATTTTCATGGAATTAAGGTCAGAGGAATAAGGAATAAAGTATTAAATTTAAAAGTAAATCAGGGAACCTGGTTGGTTCATTCAGTTAAGCGTCTGGCTCTTGGTTTCCGCTCAGGTAATGATCTCACAGTGTGAGATAGAGCCCCATGTCGGACTTTGCACTGACAATGCGGTGTCTGCTTCGGATTCTCTCTCCTCCTCCTCTCTCTGCTCCTCCCTCACTCATGCTCTCTCTCTCAAAATAAATAAATAAAACATTAAAAAAAATAAAAAATAAAACCAAATCATCTTAGTTGTACCCATTGACAATGTTGACTTTGATGATGTCACGAATACTACATTACAGGATAACATACTGCAAACTTTTTATGTTATGTTTTCTGTGTCTCTGGTGTGCTAATTTTTGGTGCATAATTATTTTCAATCAAGATCATTTGGTTTTGGTGAGTTCCTAATTGTCTGATAACCTATAAACCAAAAGATGTTTTATCTCAGTTTATATAACTGAGAAGCAGGGGTTGAATAATCATAATAAAAATTATCATCTGGAAGAGTGGAGAATGAAAGACACAATGAAATCACTTTTCCAGAGAAATAATAAAATCCTAAAGTTCAGGTATTCTAAGAACCACTTTGACTGTTGGAGAATCACCTTAATAAGACCCTCCCTAATTTTCCTCTTATACATTGTTCTCATAATTGCTGTTTGTTTGTTTTTTTTAATTCTTCTTCTCTCTGACAAATTTCTCCTTGTTTCTTACTCTCCAAAGCTACATATGAAGTGTGTGTAATCTGGAGAGAATGACCTATTTGGTCATGTGCAGTTTTCACAGTGTTCCTACATGTGCAACTCTGAACAGATTTGAAGCAAAAAAAAAAAAAAAAAAAAAAAAAAGTCAAAGGGTTTTGCTTGTTTGTTTTTTAGTTCTAGATGTGTTGTTTCTTTGACAAAACAATTCCCTCAAAATGTAGTAGGTTTTGAATCTGTTTTCTTGGAGCCATTTCAAATGTGCAATACATTCACAGAAAGTCGTCTTAGTGCATAGTTCTCAGGTACTCTTTGTTTATTTGGTTTATCTTATGCTCCTTTCCCCTCTTAATTTTGGCTAATGTGAAGTAAAATGAAAGAGAAGATTCAAGTGTGTCAGTATTAGTGTCAATGATCTTTGTCTCTGGACTGGATCTTTGTCCCTTTAGGGGGTATTATTGGCTCTTTATTCATATCTTTTTACTTGGATCGAGAAGGGGTTGGTGGTTTTTCCAACCCCATAACTTCATTTCTATATCTTCTCTATTTATATCTGTATTTGAAACCAGGCAATTCTTGTTTGATGTCATATCTTATAATACCTTGCTAAAATCTGCCAATCATAGCGAATATACAGTATATTTTTTTAACTCCATTTCCCTTAAGTCAGGCTCAGTGGGCACATAGTCTATTTTGAAAATTTTCAACAATTTTATAGGAAATAATTTTATTGAATACTTTTCAATTATATAGTACAGGTCTTCAATTAACACAACTTTACAATTTGTAATATGTGTATATATATATATATATATATATATATATATATATATATATATATATATTTACCACCTGTCATCCAACCACCAAGCCAATGTCACATACTTCATGTGACTATAAAGGCAGCGATCCATTTCTGGTTACCAGTTTTGGTATAAACTGACATAATGACAGATGCTCTAATAAATAAATATAAGGACTCACACATGAGCGAAGTCTATTTATCAGTTTAGTAAATTCCAAAACTAGTGTCCCTAACTGGTCTGTGTCTTTCTTCTTAATAGTAAGTTACAAACCTGGATTTCTTTTATCTTGAATCCGTGTGTTTTACAACCCTTGGACATTCATGTACATTGGATCATGCCCAAAGAAAGGACAAAAAAGTATGGGTTATGCTACATGGGAAGTGACATGAGTCAAGCCTACAAGCCTAGAAATAGTTTTTAACACTTGAACTCATATGCTGTTGCTCACAGTGCATCACAGTGAATGACCATGTCGAAAATCAATGCAATCTAGCTATTTATGTGGTGAGAAAAATAAATAGTTGTATTTATTTTTATCTTTGTTTTTGTTTTGTTTTGGCTTTTTTTCTCTTTCAAATTTTAATTTAAATTCTAGTTAGTTAACATATAATGTAATATTGTTTTCAAGAGTAGAATTTATTGATTTATCACTTACATATAACACCCAGTACTCACCAGGACAAATGCCCTCTTTAATACCCATCACCCATTTAACCCATCCCCCACACAAGTCCCTCCATCAACACTGTATGTTTTCTACTGTAAAAAGTCTCTTATGGTTTGTTTCTTTCTCTTCTTTTTCACCTTCCCATATGTTCTTTTTTTTTGTTTTAGTTTATTTATTTATTTGAGAGAGAGTGCTTGTACACACACATGGGAAAGGGGCAGAGAGAGAATCCTAAGAAGGCTCCATGTTGTCAGTACAGACCCCAACTTGGGGTTCAATCTCATAAGTTGTGAGATCATGACCTGAGCTGAAACCAAAAGTTGTTTGCTTAAATGACTGACCCACCCAGGTACCCCTCATGTGTTTTGTTTCCTAAATCCACATATGAGTGAAATCATATGGCATTTGTCTTTCTCTGTCTGACTTATTTCACTTAACATAATACACTCTAGCTCCAGCCACATCATTGCAAATGGTAAGATTTCATTCCTTTTGATGGCTGTGTGTGTGTGTGTGTGTGTGTGTGTGTGTGTGTGTGTATTTATATCTTTATCAATCCATCAGTCAATGGGCATTTGTCTCTTTCCATAACTTGGCTATTGTTGGTAATGTGGCTATAAACATCAGGGTACATGTACCCCTCGAATCTGCATTCTTGTTCTTGTATCCTTTGAGTAAATACTTAGTAGTGCAATTGCTGGATTGTAGAGTAGTTCTATTTTTAACTTTCTGAGGAAACTCCATACTGTTTTCCAGAGTGGTTGCATCAGTTTGCATTCCCAAAACAGTGCAAGGGGCTTCTCCTTTCTCCACATCCTCACCAACACTTGTTTATTGTGTTGTTGATTTTAATTACTCTGACAGGTGTGAGGTTGTATCTCACCATGGTTTTGATTTGTATTTCCCTGATGATGAGTGATGTTGAGCATATTTTCATGTTTCTGTTAACCATCTACATGTCTTCTTTGGAAAAAACTGTCTATTCATGTCTTCTATTTCTTAACTGGTTTTTTTTTTTTTTATGTTTATTTATTTGTGAGAGACAGAAAGAGCGTGAGTGGGGAAGAGGCAGAGAGGGGAGGGGACAGAGGATCCTAAGCAGGCTCCATGCTGACAGAGGAGAGCCCGATGTGGGGCTTGAACTCAAGAATCATGAGATTATGACCTGAGCTGCAGTTGGATGCTTAACCAATTGGGCCACCCAGGCACTCTGGGTTATTTGTTTTTTGGGTGTTGAGTTTGAGAAGTTCTTTATAGAATTTGGATACTCTTTATCAGATATGTAATTTACAAATATCTTCTCCACAGGCTATCTTTTAGTTTTGTTGATTGTTTCCTTCACTCTATAGAAGATTTTTATCTTGATGAAATCCCAATATTTCATTTTTGCTTTTGTTTCCCTTGCCTCTCAGAGATGTGTCTGGTAAGAATTTGCTCAGCCAAGGTCAATGAAGTTATTGCTGTGTTCTCCTATAGGATTTTGATGGTTTCCTGTCTCACATTTAGGTCTTTCATCCATTTTGAATTTATTTTTGTGTATGGTATAAAAAAGTGGTCCGGTTTCATTCCTCTGCATGTTGCTGTCCATGTTTCTCAACACCATTTTTTGAAGAGGTTATCTTTCTTCCATTGGATATTCTTTTCTGCTTTGTTGAATAAGAGTTCACCATATAGTTGTGGTTTCATTTCTGGGTTCTTTATTTTGTTCCATTGATCCATATGTCTGTTTTTGTGACAGTACCATACTGTCTTGATGACAAAAGCTTTGTAATATAACTTGAATTCTAGATTCATAATGCCTCCAGCTTTTCTTTTCTTTTTCAGGATTGCCTTGGTTAATCTGGGTTTTTTTGTGGTCCTATACAAACTTTAAAATTGTTCTAATTCTGTGAAAAATTCTGGTGGTATTTTGATTGAGATTGCATTAAATGTGTAGATTGCTTTGGGTAGTATAGACATTTTAAGAATAAATAGTTTTGTATCCATTTTCACATCAGCATATACTTAGATAAATGAATATGGTTTCCATTTCCTTTAGAGAGGTATTTATGCTTTTCTAACATATCATTTGTATAATATTGAGAATCAAAGCTTGTAAGTTTGGAAAGATATTTTTAGGCCATTGCATACAGCTGTATTCTGAGGAGGAAACTGGCAACTAGGAAAATTTGAGGAAGTGATGATGGGCATATAAATTACAATCTTATCCACAAAAGTTTTCCAGGAGAATCAATATATAGTTCTTGAAAAATGAAAGTGAATGTTTAGGAAAAGCACAAAGAATAATCTTTCCAGATATAGTTTTGCATTAAAACATATTGATTGGTCTGCATTTTTTATTTTAGAAAAAATTTAAAGTATTAACTGGGAAAAAATAAACATATTTTTGGATAAAGGGAACATAGATTCATCATTGCACTATGCATGTATCTGTTTTGTTGAATCAAAGATGGAATGAGTGGTTCTGGACTTGAACTGGAGTAAATGAGTGATGGAAAAAGTGTGTGGATATTGTAATGTAAATTATGCAAAATTTAAACTTTTATTCTTTATATATTTCCCCAAAATGCCAAGGTGGCATGGCATGGGAGGTATTATTCTGAAGGATATTTTAAGGCAAAGACATTTAATTAAATTTATTTTTTCAAAATAACATTCATCCTACTGTTCATCTGGATAATGTCATGACTATGCACATCTAAAATGTACAGAAATATTTTTATGCTCTGAGGCTTTTCACTTACTATTATTATAACTCATTATTATTTTCAAATTGTATGATCTAATAAAGCTTTTTAAATTAAAAAAATTCAATGGCAAGCAATTGTGTTTTCAGATTCTCAAAAATAATGTATAAAGGGGAATAATTCTGGCTATAATTAACTTCAGGTTGCCCAAGGGAGTAAGAGAAAATTAGTTTGTGTTGTGAATATTCCTTTTCATATGTGCTGTATTTTAAATTCTTTTTCATCTAAGCACTTCTCATTAGAATAAATATAATTAGTGTATAGTCATTGTTTTCAAAGTTTAAATTTCCTTTAGATACATTTGGAATTAAAGTGTATTTTGGATTTAATTAGGAGGTAGAATGAACACCTTGCCTCTATAACTGTTTCTCTCGTATTCATTGTCAGAAAAATGACCAATTATTGGTATGTTGTTTATTTCCATTTTGGACAGGCCAATGAAATCAACATAGTCAACCATTTCCTACTTGTGTGTTTTTAAACTTAGTTTTTATTGGCATTTGGGAAGAACATGACACTGAAAATTAAAGGCATAAGTGAAAGCCCTATAGAGTTGAGAACACTTGAAAATAGCATGATAGATCAGAACTAGCTGAGAACAGAGGAGGGAAACTCTCCCTTAGAGGATCTTAAAATCAAACGAAAACAAATGCATAAACACATAAACAAGATAAAGATAATATGTGCAAAGTCCCCTAAAGAATTATAGTATTTGGGGGGAACAATTTGAGGAATAATGATGGTTTTTAAATGGATATGTGATTCTGAAACTTGAAGATAACAACTTTAGAGTAGAATTTTGTCTTCAACTTCCCCAAAATTTATTCTTGGTCTTAAAAAAAAAAAGTGAAATGACCTTAAGATTAGAAATATGGAATAATGTTTCCAATTTTGCCAGGCTAGTCACTAAAACCCTATTGACCTCAAAATTGCTCTACTCTACCCCTTAGTGATTTTAGCATTCTTTTTAAATCATGTAGTTTTTGCTGTTTTCAGGCCTGCAGGCTTTTAGAAGCTCAGTATAACTGGCGTTTTGTGGCATTCTTGAGTTCACAGCAATATGTCTTTGTCTCTCACATTAGAAGGTTACATGACTGATGTTAATTTTCTTTAGCAAAGTCTTTCTGTCAGCAGGATTTATCCTGAAATTGTTTAGAATGGTCACACCAATAAACAATTTTTAGTCAACTATGCTCTCAGCATTTAAGAATTAAATGACACAGTGGATGCCACATTAAATATAATAGTTGTATGACATACTGCAAAATGTCTTCATGAGGTGGAAGAGAACTATTTTGAACCATAAAATTTCACTGTCAAGGGATACCCAGAACTCAACAGTATAATAGTGATTATAAAAGTATTAGATCTCTTCAAATTTCAATAATTTTTTCCTCCCCATAATATATTTCCAGAAAGAGAATTAAGGGATTGAAAGAAATAAGATTTATGTCCTGAATTAAGGTTTTTTTTTTCTTGATTCTTTGTATGTTGATAGACTGCAGACCACATCTATATAAAAATACCTATATCTTATTTTCATGTTTAAGCATGTTCTAAAAACAAATTATAAAATATTTCACCTCTTGCTCATCATCTAGAATTCAAGAGGAAAAACAAAAGCAATAGGAAAATGCAAACTTGGCTAATATTAAGTCATAAAAGAATAAAATACAGGCTTTTTAGAGTTCATGTTTCATTTGAAGTTCATATGGGTTATTCTATGACATAATGAGACAAAAGTTACCCAGTGGAATTTTACTTAGTTTCATCAAAAATGGGTCTTATAATACTATAGCATGGCTAGTATTTGAGTAGGGGTTAAAAAACTAATGGATTGAAAATAAAAACTCATGTAACAGAACAACCACAGTAACAAAGAGATGTGTACTGACTTTTTATCCCAAGTCAGTCAATTTAAAAATATATATCTTGAGAGGAAGTTTTAGAATAGGAATATATATATATATATATATATATATATATATATATATTACACATTATATATAATATATAATGCTACTTCCTGAAAAACTTATTGATATAAATAAGATATGCAGATTTGCACCCTGAAACAATCTCTTTCAGTCCAATATGTACATACATGCAAATGGAAAATAAGACATGAAAACATTCAAATTACCCAGTGAAGATTTAAATACAGAACAACACACAGAAATATCGTAATATGACAAGATGAACACTTTATTGTGTCAATATGCTCCTGCCTTTCACTATAATAGGTAAAATTGGATATATTCTTATTTTGCCCACAGAAATTAAATTGAGTATTTGTGATAGGTAGAATAGTGTCCCCCTCCAAAGATATCCATATTCAGTCTCCAGAACCTGTGAATACTAGATTACATTGCAAAGAAGAATCGGGTGCAGATGGAATTAAATTTGCTAACAAATGACCTCAGAATAGAGAGCTTATTCTGCATTATCTGGATGAGCTCTGTGTAATCACCGGGGTCCTTAGGGTGGAAAGGAATTGGAAGAAAGAACAAGAGATACAGCAACTGTGCTGGTTTTTAAGATGGAAAATGGGCCACAAGCCAAGAAATCAGGCCACCTCTAAAAGATGGAAAAGCAATGGGTTGGGTTCTGCCTTGGAACCTCTAGACGCAGTCCAACCCTGAGGATACCTTGACTTCAGTCTTGTGAGACCCATTTTGGGTCTAACCTCCTGATTATAAGATAATAAATTTGTATTGTTTAGGCCACTAAACTTGTGGTAATTCATTACATTCAGAAACATACAGATTTGGATAGCTTTCTATTCAGAATTTTCAAAATCCTACCTTATCCAGATATTTATCCAAAAATTCATCCAATTTAATTTTCTCCATAATATTATAATGTCAGAAAAAATTAAAATGTTGAACTATTGCAGGTAATTCAATTGCTTACCAGTTACACTCGAGATTTAGAAACACACACATGCACTCAAGTTTCCAATCTATAAACTTTTAGTTAGCCTTTCTATTTATGTTTAGACACTCAGGGTTAATATATATTTTCTTTTTTTACATAAACATCACGCTTCTAGGTGAAATAATATGAACTTTAGACTTAAGAATTGTAACTTATTTACATGTAACAAGCACTTATTACATTCTAGCTGTTGTTCTAAACATATATACTTCACACAGCAATTCTCTCACAGTAATTCTCACAGCAATCCTCTAAGTTTATTTACACTTCTTTCTTAAAAGAGGATCTTTTTAAAAATTTTTTTTAAATGTTAATTTATTTTTGAGAGAGAGAGAGAGACAGACCATGAGTGAGGGAGGAGCGGAAAGAGAGGGACACAGAATCTGAAGCAGGTTCCAGGCTCTGAGCTGTCAGCACACACAGCTTACAGCACAATGTCAGCAACTTAACAAAGATCATTCAATTAAAAAGTAGTGTGGTTAGAATTAAAACACAGTCTGGCTGCAGAGTCTTACCTACTCACCAAAGCCTTACATACAGTAAGGCTATTATTCAGCTATTGTTGTGCAAATATATAACAAATAATCCCCAAAGCTCAATGGATTGCAGCAACACATATTGATTTTTCTGGCTTATGGATCTTTAGGTTGGATACAGTTTGGTTGGTCTTAACTAGACATATTTGGTTCTCACAGAGCTCAGCTGAGACTCTGGAATTCTTAACTCATTTATCTTCATCATTCTGGGGACCAACAGTTACCCAGGTTGTGGTCTTTTTGTGGCCATAGTAGAAGCCCAAAGGACTGAGCCAAACAGCAAAAGCCCATTTTAATCATCTGTTTACATCACATCTACTAACATTTTATTGTCCCAGTGAGTTACATAGTCAATGGGGTGGTAATATATACTCTGCCTACTTGTACTGATAACCATTACAAAGGCAAATGGCAAAATTAGGTGGTTATGTAATTAATTACAGAGAGGTAGTGGAGGCTTGGGAACAATTAACAAATCTAACATGAACTCTTACATCAGCCCTCTATTTCCACTTCTGGTGTTTTCTCTTCCTATTTTTCTCTGTAGTTCAGTGTTCTTTACAATACTTCATTTTACTCATAAAGGAAAAGGCTTTAAGCTAAATACTTTAACAATACCCCCAGCAAGTCTCAAAGGACTCTAATGTATTTTATCAACTTAGATACTCCAAGAAATCCAGTAGGAGTGATTAATCTTTTCATTACATAGTTTCAGTGGGACAGAAGGAAAGTGGACTTCATGCTCATGTCTCTTTTTTTTTTTTGTCTTCTTAAAAAGTTGAGTGGTGTAAAAAATATATTTATTTGCCTTCAATTTTCTTATTTACTGAGATTTTCATATTTTCATCATTTTATACTTCTTTTAAACAATTTACTCTTATCATAAGGGCTATTTTTTTTTACTTTTTTTAATGTTTATTTTAGTTTTTTTTTTTTTTTTTTTTTTTTTTTGAGAGACAGAGAGAGAGAGACAGAGCACAAGCAGAGGAGAGGCAAAGAGAGGAGACACAGCAGCCTCCAGGCTCCAAGCTGTCAGCACAGAGCCCCACGCAGGGCTAACCCACAGACTGTGAGATCACGACTGAGTGGAAGTCAGAAGTTTAACTAAGTCATCCGGGCACCCCTAGGGTTATTTTGAAAAACAAATACACATCTATTTTTGGAGAGAACCTTAGTGATACTAACAACCTAACTGTAGCCTGACCATTTGAAACATATTTTTCTTATACACCATATTCATAGAAAAATTAAAGAAAAAGTATGTGCATGGAATGTTTAGAGAGTTTTTTTTCCAGGTTGTGTGTTAAAGAAAATGTAAAAAATTTTCTTGTTTCTGATTCTATTTTAATATTCCAAACACATTAATTTTTACATAAGTATATATAATTTTATCATAAAATATTTTTAAATACTTAAAAGCAATTACATTAGATGGGTAGCATTTCTCATATATTTTATCATAAAAATATGTTAAATAAATTTGTTATTTACTTTCCTGGCCTTATTTAATATTTATGTATTTATTCAATAGGATTTTGCCTTTTTTTCCTCAAATTGGTAATCCTCAATGAAGAATAATTTTCTGCTGTTTGAATGTCTGTTGTATCATAGAGTGCTCAATTATGAACCAAAATAGAAGTAGAAGACTGTCTTTCAAACTATAGATAATTAGGAAGCAGAGATAAAAAGGTATCATTCTCAATGAGAAATAAAAATTCAAGTGGAAGTTGAATGTTTTATAATATGTACTTTAAGGTGATTACTGATAAATAATTAGAAGAACATGTTCCATGAAAAAAGTTTATAATAATTAATTGTATTGAATTATAGAGAATACTTTCATCCTGTGTGTTTTCAGAGACAGGTATGACAGCAACTACATTAAGCGTTCATAATCTAGGATTTGATTTAAATATTCACTTGTATTTGTTTTTTTTTTCTAATTTTTATATTTATTTTTGAGAAAGAGAGACAGAGTGCGAGCAGGAGAGGGGCAAAGAGAGAGGGAGACAGAATCTGAAGCAGGCTCCAGGCTCACTGAGCCTGACTCAGGGCTTGAACTCACAAACAGTGACATCATGACCTGAGCTAAGTTGGACACTTAACTTACTAAGACACCCAGGCACCTCTAAATATTTATTTATATTTGTATATGATGTTCTGCCAAGCTTACAGACTTAGAAGACCCAGAAAAACATTTGGATATTCTTTTTGTTGTCTTATACTGCAAGTTAAGCACAAATACTTTCCATGTTTTATTTTAATTCACTCTCTAGGTTTTCTCGTAGAAAGAGTGATATTAAATTTGACTTATCAGATGTGCAGAAAAGAAGTGTTTCAGACAGTTAAGCCCTGAGTAAAAATAAAATCCCCTTAGGAAAACAGCCTGACAGTTTGAGAACTCTACTTCTTGTTTATTCTAAAAACTACCTGAGAGATTTTCTTTCCCTATTCATACTTACCTTATTGGTGTTATGATAGACATTCTTAAATACTCAATGGAGCAAGGTGTTTGACTTCATTTCATCCCAGTAATCCTTTTTTAGACACTATAACTGCGATAGACAGAGCTCTTTTTGTTTTATATGAAAGCCCTTAGAAAAACCTTGTATTGGCTGCTTCTATGTTTTGTGAAAACAAAATATTACCGTTTATGAATTGTAGTACAAAAAAATGTAGTGTGAGAGTGTCGTCAAATTGCTTTTATTTACATATTATTTTTTTCTATTAGGATTTTTTGTTTGTTTCACCATATAGTTCATTAATTTTTATTAGAAAAGAGCTTTAGATTATTTTTAATTGATATATAATGGGCATATAAAGTTATATTAGTTTCAGTGTACAAAAAAAATGATTTGATATTTGTATATGTTATGAAATGATCACCACAGTAAGTTTATTTAACATCCATTACTATGCATAGTAATACAATTTTCTTCCTCGTGATAAGAACTTTTAAGTTCTACACTCTTAGCAACTTTCAAACATACAATTATAGTTATCAATTATGGTCATTTCCTGATTGAATTTTCATTTTCATTCCTTCATGACATTCGTATTTGTAATAATCAAAACTTACACATGTCACAAGTATGAATGTAATGGTAACAATAGGTGATGCAATGGAAAATGATATTTTAAATAGAGAAAATCCTGGAAAATCTAATAAATATGCCAATGGTGATACTATGTAATATTTTATACTAAGTTTCTAAATAAAATAAAGTTCTTCTAAATAAAATCAAAATTATAAAAGTTCAAAATAATCTAGAAACATATGTATATGTACATACACGTACACATGTATTCTACAGTGGTACCAGTCTCACTTCAAAGTGCTTTGTATAATATTAAATAAATAACACTTTGAAGTAGGCCCTGTAAGTTATTCTTTTATGTTTTTAACCAGGGAAAATGAAGGCACAGAGAGAGGTTAAATAAGGTTTTCTGGTTAAAGATCAAAGTTTATCAGTATTGCACCTGATCTTAAAGTTGTTTGGACTTTTTGAATATTATCCACTGTACTAAGTTGCCTCTCATTACAAGAGAACCTAAAACTAGCATTTCCAATAATTTTAATTTATGTCCAATGTTTTATCAGTATCTCATACAATGTTGAAAGAAAAGCAGAGACCAAGTTGTGCTAAAAATTTAATAGTTTCCATAACAAAGACCTTGTAACTGTTCTCCACTTTAGAACATGTGTTAAGGAAAGAAAACGAATCATTTCTATTTCCCTGGTCATAGGCTTTATAAGTAAGATGGATGAATCAGTCAAATACTGTTTTGTAATCTGATTTCATTAATAGTATCAGTGTTATTAAGTTCACAAACTTTGTTTTATAAATAATAAAATATTTTGGGGCGCCTCAGTGTCCTGGGTTAAGTGTCCAACTCTTCACTTTGGCTCAGGTCATGGTCATGAGATCAAGCCCCACATTGGGCTCCATGCTGAATGTAAAGTCTGCTTAAAATTCTCTCCCTCTGCTCCTCTCCCTCACTCTTGCTCTCTCTCTCTAAAAAAATAAAATAAAATAAAATAAAATAAAATAAAATAAAATAAAATAGAACAAAACAAGTATTTTGTAGGTCATCCCTATTTATTTTTTAAATTTCTCTTTAAATTCTCAAAGACAGTAAATTTTTTTAAATCAGCAAATTTTTATAGAAACGTTTCATGAGTTTTAATATTCACAACTTGTTTACCATCACAGTGTAACCCTTAAATTAATTTGCTATGACATGCCTATTCCCCAATTGTAAGTGTAGAATTCATATGCCGTTCTTATAAATAAGAAATATGAATCAAAAGATAAGCACCCTACATTGCTGCCGTCCATAAGCAAAGACTTTGTTAAACGTAATGATTTGTACAAAATCATAGAATATTAGAAATCCAGGGGTGCCTGGGTGGCTCAGTCGGTTGAGCATCTGACTTCGGCTCAGGTCATGATCTTGCGGTTTGTGAGTTGGCGCCCCGCATTGGGCTCCATGCTGACAGCTCAGAGCCTGGAGCCTGCTTCAGATTCTGTGTCTCCCTCTCTCTCTCCCCTTTCCCTGATCATGCTCTGTTTCTCTCTGTCTTTCAATAATAAACGTTAAACATTTTTTTTGAATAAAAGAAATCCAATCACATCAAGTTATTTTTTAGATAGTTCAGAATATTTGCAATTGTTACATAACCCTTAAAAAGTATAGTTTTTCAAGTTTGTTATACCAAGTTTAAATCAGTTTAAAGTCTGTGATTCCTTTTACTACCTCTTATCACTAGATGAGCTAGAATGATTTGCCCACGATTGATGTAGCTCCCTACTGAGGGTCCTGCTGTCAGACTCTCTTGAAGACCATTTGAAACAGCTGACTAAACTACAGAGTCACTGTGTGTGGAAGATTTCTTATATTGATTGTTGAAACTCTTAGGAATTTGATTCATTACATCATTTTTGTTCTTTAAACACTGAGTTTCCTATAGAAGATTTTTATTTAGAATCCATGAAGTGTGTTTTTAAAAATAATAAAATCGGGGTGCCTGGGTGGCTCAGTCGGTTGAGCGTCCGACTTCGTCTCAGGTCATGATCTTGCGGTCTGTGAGTTCGAGACCCCCATCGGGCTCTGTGCTGACAGCTCAGAGCCTGGAGCCTGTTTCAGATTCTATGTCTCCCTCTCTCTGACCCTCCCCCGTTCATGCTCTGTCTCTCTCTGTCTCAAAAATAAATAAACGTTAAAAAAAAATTTAAAAATAATAAAATCGCTTACAGCCTGAACTGATCAGTGAATAGCTTTATTTTTATTGGATTCTTTAATTTCAGAGGCTCCTGGGTGGCTCAGTCAGTTAAGTGACCGACTCTTGATTTAGGCTCAGGTCATGATCTCCCAATCATGTGACAGGCTCTGTGCTAATAGTGTGGAGCCTGCTTGGGATTCTCTTCCTATCTCTTTCTCACCGCTCTGCTGCTTGTACTTGTGCTCTCTCTCTCTCTCTCTAAAATAAATAAAGAAGCATTTAATTTCAAAGTGGTTGTCTTATTTGTTCACTTGCTTATACTTTTGGTGTGTGGCATTTTATTTTAGTTTTCATATATATACCTCACCTATTTACATTCAACCTCTTTATTACATTATGTTTCCCTTTGGGGTAAGGTATTTGTACATTGAAGATGTACAATGAAGATGCTTCATATTCTTGCAATCCAAATTGTTTCATGACAATGATGGGGGAAATGCAGTTATGGCTTCCCTGAGAATGAGGGGAAGATGTGAAAACATAGCAAAATTTGTAAGTAATAAACAGTTTGCATCAACTTGTAAAAATTTCCCACTTTCCAGCCTGATTTCATGTCATCAAGGCAAATCTGCCTGCTTAAGTAGCTCTAAACTCCAATTTTACAGTTAGAACAAAGATCCACAACTTCCTATTAAGTGTATAACTGTTTCAAAATCATTGGCCATGTGAAAGTTGGTTTATCATATAAAAATAGTTTCAAAGGGTAAATTTTGTGTTTAATAACTGCTTCTCAAAAGGCTTATTCCTGCTAGTTTTCGTTTCATAGATATCTTTAATACGACTGAAAAAAGTTTTAGTATTGCTTACATCAAGCCACCTCTCTATCTAAACAATTTTATAACTGGGGTAGGGCACCACTCTTCAAACAACACTGTGGCAATTATTTTTACTTTACTGAAAGGTTTTTCCTCAACTAAAGAGAAAAGCTCACATATTTCAGGAGACCAATGTGGACTTTTGGATCTATTCTATTAAAACCTTCTGCTAACACAATCACTGTGCTATTTGGGAAAATCTTTTTTCAAATAACAATCTTTTGCTCACCCTGCCTTGCTCCTCTATAAAAGGTCATGACTTGCACATGATTTAGATAACTGGAGGAAAATAATCACACAATTAACGTAATGAAATTACAAAGTTTTAGTTAAATAACCAACAATATTCAAGAGCAGAATGTATTCATTTATTCACTTATTCTGTTATATATTCATTCATTTATTTAATGAATACATATTAAACACCTACTCTGTACTAGACACATCTCTTAGTGTTGGGGATACAGTGGAGAGAAAGACTGAAGAGCTCCTGACTCCCTAAAATTTAGTTTCGTGTTGGGAGGAAGGAGAAAACAACAAGTAATAGTATGAATTTTTGTGAGAAATCCTATGAAAAGAATATAATCAAACTCATACATATTTACATGTTTGGTTAGGGATGTTATGCAGGCCTACCTTAGGAAGAGAAATTTTGTCTAGAATTAATCTATGAGGGTGAGCCAAATATATAAAGAACTAAGTGAAGAGACTGCTATATAGATGAAATAGTACATAAAACGTACATAAAAAAGCAGAGAGGATGTATCTGAAGAACCAACTGAAGGTCATGTACTATTCTGAAGGCTGGAGAGGTTGACAGAAGCCAGAACATTCATGGTGTGTGTGTGTGTGTGTGTGTGTGTGTGTGTGCGCGTGTGTGTGTGCGTGTGTGGGTGTGTGTGTGTAGCAAGAGTTTGTTTTCTTATAATACACAATGTTATTAAAAATCAACAATATTTATTGATTTTAGTGTTTCTGTTACGTTCAAGTAACTATTTATCTACATAAATGATACAAAACATAAGTGAGATTTTACTCTTCCATAATTAAAAATGAAAACTGGCATTTATTCAGTATTACTAGCTGTTAGACACAGTCCTAGATTGTTTTACATGTTTTAATTTCTTTATTCTTCATGACTGAGAGATAGTTGTTGTCATTATTCACTTTACACATAAGAAAAAATACCCAAGAGAGTTCAATAACTTGCCCAGAGTACCATTGCAAGTGGCAAACGAAGATTTTGAACACAGCCCATCCAACTCCAATGTTTCTTATTCTCCTTGTTTTCCTTCCCTTTCCTTTTTCCCCTCATTCCTTTTTGTGAATATACATAAAAATGTAAAAAAAAAATCTATAATATTTCAAAGCTTAATAATAAGATGAAAACCCATGGACACCACCAAACTTAATGAATATAATATTGCCATTGCAATCAAATTTCTCAATGGTTCTGAAGAAGAAAGGATCTTCTTTCTTCTCCCTGCCCAAGAAAATCATCCAAAATGCTATTATTTATCCTTTTATATTGTTTCATCATGTTATGGCATAGGTATTCATTTTTAATTAATTTTAAGTTTTGCACACTTGGTTTTTACTTCAATGTAATATGCATGTGTACTCTTCTGTAACTTGATATTTTTCATTAAATATTTTTTAAGATTCATATATGTTGATCAATGTGAAGTTAGTTTATTATTTTACACAGTTGAGGGGCTCCTGGGTGGCTCAGTCATTTGATTGTCTGACTTCGGCTCAGGTCATGATCTCACTTCATGAGTTCTAGCCCCATGTTGAGCTTTGTGCTGACAGCTCAGGGCCTGGAGCCTGCTTCAGATTCTGTGTCTCCCTCTCTCTCTGCCCCTCCCTGGCTCATGCTCTGTCTCTGTCTCTCTCTCTCTCTCTCTCAAAAATAAATAAACACTGAAAAAAAATTATTTTACACTGTTGAGTAGGATTTTGTTGTATAACAAAATCTATAAAATTTGTATTTTATAGATTTCTATAAATTGGTATAACAAAATCTATAAAAATTGTATTTATACTTTAAATATGAATAGACATTTGCTTCTTTGTCGTGTTTTGTTTTTAGAACTAATACTGGCATGTGCATTCTTGTACATATTCATTGGCACAGATATGCAAGAATATTTCTAAGAATAAAATTGCATATCTGCAACTGGTAATACCAAATTATTTTTCAAAAGTATGTCTATCAATTTATATTCTGCTTAAACTAGCTATTGTTCTATTCTTTACTGTTATTTATAAAAAATTTTTTTTAGTGTTTGTTTTGTTTTTTGACCTGTTAAAAAGGAAATGGTATTCAATTCAATAACATTGTTTGTATTTTTAGATTAATTATAAACTCAAAATTGTTTCTTATCTTTATCAATGAGTTATATTTTTTCTACTGTGAAATACGTGAAAATTACTTTAGCCCAATATTCTGTTGTGGTGCTTGTGTTTCTCTTATCAACAGATAGGAAACAATGTATTCTGAATATTAAGACTTTTGAAATGATATAAAGCTAATATTGTCTCCCAGTTTATGTCCTGTCTTTTCATCTCTTGTGTGTTGTTATCATAACAAAAAGGCTACATGTAGTCAAATGCATTAGTCTTTATTTTCATGATTTGTATGGTAACGCCAAGAAATTCCTTCCCAGGCCCAATGTCATTTAAAGATATTCTCATTCCAGGAAATTTCAAAATTTTTTTTTCTTATTTAAGTTTTTAATCCACCTGGAAGCTACTGAATATTTTTATTATGTGTGAGATAGAATTGAATTAGCAGGAAGGATTTAAGCATATGTGTGCATGCGCGCGCGCGCGGGCGCGCACACACACACACACACACACACACACACACTGAATAAGGTCTACTGAGAAACAGTGAGTGGGTTATTTGGGCTAAGTTAATGGTTATTTTAAGAGACTTCAAAAATGCACCAGAAAGATAAGTAGTAACATATAGTAGTGATCTTTAATATGGGATGGGGAAATATAACTTTTTACAGCATGAAACAGCACAAAACATGGTGTTTTTGAAAGTTTTGAATAAACCATATGATAATTAATATAGTCCTCCAGGAAGGATAATTGAATAAACTTCTGCAAGTTTAACTTGAATACAACTAAATTAAAACCAATCAAAGGGATGTTCTAAAATTCAGAAGAGAAGATATTGGAAGTGAAATTGGAAAGCAAAAAAGAAAAGGTAAATTAAACAAGGAAGCAATTTTTAAGAAAATATAAAGTGATAAACGATTATATAATTGTGATAAGAAAACATAAAATCTATTTACTAAGTGTATAGACCATGTGAACAGAGGAATAGAAGCTCAATTAAATAAGGGGCAAGGAGATTTGCCTGAAGTGGTTTGTGGCTAATATTAAGAGAAAAAGGAGGGTGAAGAAAGCATGGTAGGGAGTTAACTAAAGATAAATACCATCAGTGTTGAATAGCATTTACAACCCAATGTAAGACCTTGATAAAACTTTAAATATCTGTGTAGTGATTATCTTTCTTTTTTCCTTGAAAAATTTAGAGGCCAATTCTAAACTATATGAAGAGTTTAAAGCTATACTAATAGTGGTCAATGTAGCAAAGTTCAAGCAGAAACTTCTGTAGTGAGGTCTCTAACAGACATATCTACAGCAAGGTTATAAGCAACATTCCTCAAATCTATGTGAACCATTTGTTATAGAACATTAATAAGAAAATATTAATTTTTTTGGAACATAAATTTGATTGTCTTAATGACTAAAAGCAAGAATTAAAAAAAAGAGCTGATAGAAACTTCTGGTTTACACTTCTGCATGTAAGGAGCTTGAAAGTTGTCATTCTGTTCTAAGGAGTGAAAAGTTGAACAGACTGAATAATTAACAATGCTTCTTAAATTTCTAATGGAGGTGAGGAAACAGGGCAAATGTCAGCCTCAAGATTGGTGAGACAAACAGGAAAGTACAGTTTACCAGAGCAGAGATTCACAAGCAGATGGAATAGGAAAATCTGAATTACAATTGACAAATTACTGGAGGCTGAGAGAGGACAAGTGTGAACATTAAAAACTCCAGTGGAACTCAGTTATGGAGGCCCTCTTCCTCTTGTAAGCTTTACTTCCAAAACTTTGACTACAGTCTCACAGTAAATGTTGGAGAAAAATCCCCTCATACTTGCAGCAGAGGGAGGGGAAAAGGAAGCATTTTGAAATATGCCATAGCATTGTTATTCTTAAAACCTTCTGCCCTCAGGAGAAAATA
Organism: Panthera onca; assembly: GCF_046562875.1. Taxonomy (NCBI): domain Eukaryota; kingdom Metazoa; phylum Chordata; class Mammalia; order Carnivora; family Felidae; genus Panthera; species Panthera onca. The sequence continues at coordinate 138,183,414 of NC_138342.1, read as the reverse complement.
GTTAACTAGAGCCTAACCTGCTGGAGTATTATCAGAGCCTCACTTCAACCTACTCCAGCAATTCCGTCCTGCCTAAGGTAAGGGTTGAAGAGAACTATGAAGCTCAATGTCCAGAGGCAAAGGATCACTAAGACCTAGACCTGATCATTGAACAGTACAATGCTGTCCTTCCCCTTCTACCTTAGTATCACATTACTAAAGGCCTACTTACAGTTGTTTCTTTTACCCAATACACCATTTTCAGCTACCAAGAAAAAAACCACAAAGCATACTAAAATACAAAAATCACAATTAGAAGAGACAGAGTCAGGGGTGCCTGGGTGGTTCAGTTGGTTACTCTTGATCTCAGGGACACCTGGGTGGGTCTGTCGGTTAAGCCTCAGACTTCAGCTCAGGTCATGATCTCACGGTTCACGAGTCAGGAGCCCTGCGTAAGGCTCTGTGCTGACAGCTCAGAGCTTGGAGCTTGCTCCAGATTCTGTGTCTCCCTCTCTCTCTGCCCCTCCCCTGCTCACACTCTGTCTCTCAAAAATGAATAAATGTTAAAAAAAATTTTTTAAAAAGACTCTTGATCTCAGCTCGGGTCTTGATCCTGGGGTCATGAGTTCAGGCCCTGCATTGGGTTCCACAACGAGCGTGAAGCCTGCTTTAAAAAAGAGAGAGAGAGAGAGAGAGAGTGAGCATCAAAACTAGACATGGCAGAAATGAGGGAATGACCAGATTGGGAATTCAAAACTACTAAGGTCAACATGCTGAGGGCTCTAACCAATCAAGTGGACAGATTGTAAGAAAAATAGGAAATGTAAGCAGAGATGGAAACCCTAAAGGGGTGGGGGGGAGAATTAATGGTAGAGATAAAGCAACAGAAATGGGTGCCTTTGATGGTAAACTGAATACAGTTGAGGAAAGAATCTCTAAGCTGGGAGATATAGCAATAGAAACCTTCAAAACTGAAAAGCAAAGAAAACAAACTCTGAAAAGACCAGAACAGACTTTGGTTTTTAGAGTCATGTTAGGTTCACATCAACATTGAGAGGAAAGTACAGAGGTTTTTCCATGTACCACCTGCCCCTATACATATACAAACTAATCTCCCATTACCAATATCCTATACCAGAGAGGACGTTGTTACAGGTAATGAATCTATATTATCATCATAATTACTCAGAGTCTACAGTTTACATGAGGGTTTACTGTTGGAGTTGTACATCCTATTTGTTTGAACAAATGTATTAAGACATATATCCACCATTATAGTATCATGCAGAATGTTTTCACTGCCTTAAAAATCCTCTGTGTTTTAGAAAAGGAACTAATAACTGGTCTAACTACATCTAGGTAGGGTACAGAGTTTTCTATAAAGGACATAATTGACTGGTGATTAGCTATCCTGGTGAGAGAAATATCCTGAACATATTGAAAATAAAAATCAATCAGGACCTAGATAAGTAGAAACTTTATTTTTAAAAGATTATTGAGATGCAGAGGAGGCTCTGATCTTAGTAATTTGCAAACATCTCAAAAACAAACAGGAAAGGCTTTTCTTCTATAAGAAGGACTAGCAGGACTCTGTGAGAGTCAGTGGGTCAATAAGTGTGAATGTGCAGGTGGTAAATCAGTATGCATCAGCAAGAAATGTTTCTCTGTGTGGCTGGCTGATTCTCAGAATGAGCTGGTCATGAAGTACTTGGGTCAGTTGAACGTTCAACTCTTGGTTTCTGCTCAGGTCATGATCTCACTGTTTGTGGGTTTGAGCCCTGCACTGAGCTCTGTGCTGATGGTGCGGAGTCTGCTTGGGATTCTCTCCTCTCCCTCTCTCTCTTCCCCTCTTCTGCTCACGTGTGCACCTTCTCTCTAAAAATAAACTTAAGAAAAGATGAATGAGCTGGTCAGAGGGGATGTTCTGCACCTAGTGCTTTAGTGCTTGCTCAAACTTGGAGGCAAGCCAACGTTTAGGGGCCTGTGGGGAGAAGAGAAGCCTGACTACAGTTTGGTCAAGCCAAAGTTCAGTGGACACATTTAGGGCATTTTGTGAGCGCTTGGTCAGTAGGTGATACAGAAAGGAGACAAGGATTTGTATTTACAGGCAATATGTGTCCAGTTTAAGGTCTTAACAATGAAATAAAACAATGAGGCCCATGAGGGGCATGTCTTTGAAATGAAGGAATCAAAAGGCCTTTGTTTCCTAGTGCAGAGTTCCAAAATATAAGATTGCCATTTATATATTTGTGGCAGTATTTACCTACCCATTGTATTTACTTGTTTACTGCTTGCTTCTTGAGATTTTAATCACACTGCATTGATCTGAGGAAGTTTCATGGATCTAGAGATTTTTCATCCATAATTTAAATAAATTAATGTAAAATAAGTATAATAAAAGCTATTGCATATAAATACATATTTATAGTATATATGTATATATTGGCAGAATTGAGATAGATTAACTCCAGAAAATTCAAAGTATGTGGTTCCTATGGAACTTAGAAAGGAACAACATGATTTAAAAACATGAAGAGATCATCTCTAAATTTCTAGTTCAAGCATGATTTTTTTTATTTTTTTATTTTATTATTTTTTAATGTTTACTTATTTTTGAGAGAGAGAGAGCGAGAGAGCAGGGAGGGGTGGACAGAGAGAGAGGGAGACACAGAATCTGAAGCAAGCTCCAGGCTCTGAGCTGTCAGCACAGTGCCTGATCCAGGGCTCAGACTCACGAACCCATGGGATGATGACCTGAGCCGAAGTCAGATGCTTAACCAACTGAGCCACCAAGGTGCCCCAAGAATAATTTTTTTAAATATCTTTTGAGTTTTTCAGTTAAAGATGTGTTGCTTGAAATTTTTAGCATTAAAACCTTTCACAAATGCATGAATCACATGCATACTTTATAGTATTAAAATCTAGCTCTGATAGTCATTTGAATCTGCTTTGAATAAGTTTTTTTTCATATTCTCTCTGTGGATATGGACATAAATATTTTAGCTTTTGTGAAACTGTGATGCTAGAAATACTATAATCTATGCACAAATCTAAAATGCAGTATATAACCTCACTGTGGTGTTTCCACTTCAGATTTCCTTCTGTATTCATCCCTTCAACATCATTTACATTCAAAATGTAGTGAAAATGCATGTTCTGGTATAGTAACCTTCAATTCAGTCAAAATTCAATTCAAACTAGAGTTTCAATGTTTGTTATATCAATGTACATTGACCTCACCTCTGTTTTAATGTGCTATTTTAATATTACCAATGTCTTGTAATACACAATTTATAATTCACACATCTGAGAGTTTCATACAGTCATATATTTAGTTGACCCAAAAAATCTCAGTTCAAATGAACACAGACAGATAGTCAAACAAGGTAAAGAAATAAGCTGTAAAGGGTCATATCCTCTTTATGGAAAAAAAAAAATCAAAGATCATCTAACTTAACTGACAGAAAGAAAACAGGCCATGTTTACTTCAAGAGAAATTATCATCCTAATGAGAATACTTTATCCAAACTGAGTAGACAGAATTTACCAGAGTGTAGTTTTTACTCATGATATAATGAATAGGAATTACAATGTACATATCTAAATGTAATAAACCTTGTTCTGAAATGAGATTAAATGGTGGGATTGAAATGGAAAGTATTTCAGTTGTGGAAAATCAGCATCTAAAAAGAGACTCAAGTAATGAAATTAATATAGGTCCTCTCTGGAAATGGCATATATTCTTTTTAAGTATGAGTTAAGACTGTGACGAGTTTGGAAAGGGTCTGTATTATAAATGCCATGACTATTTTATTCTCAACTAAATAAGTATCGTGTTTTGGTTGGGAATGGATAGATACTTGACTTAAAAAAAATAAGATAGGCATGCAAGCAGAGTTAGATTTTTGTGATGATTTATCTGATCAAAAGATATAAGTATGGCTATACAGACCTGGAGATATAAAATCAGTGTAGAAATACAGTTAAGAACTGACCTGGGGAAAATCTATTTGGCATGTAAATGATAAAATAACTAAAGTAACAAAGTACAGAAAAACATAAATAGGAAATAAGGTAAGCAATATTTATTGAGCAGCTACTATACACCTATTTTGTTAATAATCTTACTTATCATATCAAGTAATTTTGGAAGGTATTATTATGCAAATTTCAAAATTAAAAAAAAAATTAAGGTCCATAGATATGAAATGGTTAGCTAGAAAGTACTAACACATGTATTCACACCTGGGCCTTGTTCCTAAGTTCAGATACTTTCTACTCCCTAATACAGTACGATTATAGAATGTAGACAAATAAGGTAGTTCTAATAATGAAGACTAAGGATTATAAAAGTGGTGCTTGGGTTCAGTTTTCAAATAAATTGTTAAGAATAAATAAGCCTGTCTCATAGAATTTCTTTGGAAATATACAGCAATGTTGAGACATGTTAAGATGGAAAACTATGTTTAAGAATTGCCCAAATAAATGGATGGTTGATGGCAAGAAAACACATAAGATGTCTAGAGCTGTGTTGTCCAATAAAAGCAAATAATCAAATGTGGCCATGGAGTCCTTCAAATGTAGTGAGTCTGAAGAACTGAATTGTTAATTTTGTTCATTTTAATTAACCTAAACTTAAATTAAAAACTGATATTCTATTCAGGTATTGAAAAATCATTACATATATGCTAACTCTGGTGCTAAGTTTATTTTTTCGATAGTAAATTTGATGACTTCTGTGATGGTTAAGTTTTATGTGTCAACTTTTTCAGACTAGATTACCCAGTCTATAAAAAATGTTTCTAGACATTAAAGATTATTTAACATTATTTAATCAAACAACAATCTAGGGATAGATGTGAAAGTATTTTGTGGATGTAGTAAATATCTACAATCTGTTGACTCCTAAGTAAAGGAAATTACCTTCTATAATGTGGATGAGCTTTATCCAATAAATCTAAAGGCTTTAAGAGCCAGAACCAGGTGTTCCAGAGAAGAATAAATTCTGCCTCAAGACTGTAACATCTACTCATGTTTGAGTTTCCAGCCTGCCAACATTTCTCAAAGATTTCAGACTTACCGATGGTTACCATCAAATGACCCAGTTCCTTAGTATAAACATTTTAATATATACATTGTTTTATATAAAATATATTATTAAAATAAATATTATTCTCATTAAGGGCTTGTATCCAAAATATACAAAAATTCTTAATACTCTATAATAAGAAAACAAACACAAATAAAATGGGCAAAGATCTGAATAAACACCTCATCAAGCAGATATACAGAGTATGAATATATAAAAAGCTACTAAAATATTTTGTCATTAGGTAATTGCAGATTAAACAATAAGATACTGGGGTGCCTGGGTGGCTTAGTTGGTTAGGCGACCGACTTCGGCTCAAGTCATGATCTCGCGGTTTGTGAGTTCGAGACCCGTGTCAGGCTCTGTGCTGACAGCTCAGAGCCCGGAGCCTACTTCAGATTCTGTGTCTCCCCCTCTCTCTACACCTCCCCTGCTCATGCTCTGTGTCTCTCTGTCTCTCAATAATAAATAAACGTTAAAAAATTAAATAATAAGATACTTACATTTATTAGAATTACTAAAATCTAAAAAAAACTGACAGTAACAAATGCTGAAACAGCAGGACCTCTCTTGCATTGTGGGTGGGAATGCTAACTTGTACACAACTTTCAAGGATGGCTGGAAGTTCATTATAAAGCTTAACATGGTATTACTACACAATCCAGCATTTGCACTCCTAGCTACTTACCTGATTTGAAAACACTTGCCTACACAAAAACCTCAAAGTGTGTTTATAACAGCCTTATTCATAATTGCCAAAGTTTGAATGCAACCAAGATGTCCTTCAACAGATAAGTAGATAAACAAACTTTGGTACAACCATATAATGGAATACTAGTCAACAATGAAAAGAAATGTGCTATCAATCCATTTATATACATAGATAAACCTTAAAATCGTATTGCTAAGTGAAAGAAGGCAGTCTACAAAGGCTAAACACTTTGTGATTCCAATTATATGGAATTCTTGAAAAAGCAAAATTATAGTCAGTGAAATGATCAGTGGTTTCCAAGAGTTTGGAAGGGCAGTAGGGAAACTTTACATGGGTAAACTTGGGGATTTTTAGAGTGGTGAAACCCTTCTACTGAGAGTGTAATTGTGGGTCCATGACATTTTGCATTTGTGAAAATCCATAGACATTTACATCAGAAGGAGAGGACCTTTTACATGCAAATTCTAAAATATCATTTAGGAGATTGAGAATCATAGAAAGGAATTCAGAATCTGTCAAGAGAATCTAATTGAAATACCAAATTTGGAATACCATATACATGAAACACCCTCAGTGAAGGAAGAGGGAGGTGCTGACCTAAGTAACTTTAGAAACAGTGGCATCTGTAAGACTGAAAGCCAAACTGCATAGAGCCACTGTATTTTATTTGCTAAAGTTGGCTCCTCCAGGAGTACAGGTTAAGTATTCTGATATACTTTTACATGCATATTGTTATACATGAATATTGGAAATGTACAATTAAGTAAATAAACAGTTGATGTTGGGAACCGGATTTCTCACTGCGAAAGCATGAGTTTATGCGTGAATAAGGAGTGAGACTGAAATGATCCCCCCCCCAAAAAAAAAAAAAAAAAACGTTGAAAAAAAAAATTCCTCAAAGAAGAAGAAATTTGCTTCAAGACTACACATTAGTTCCTACTTGAGAGTTTCCAGTCTTCTGGCCTGCCAGACATCACAATCACATAAGCCAATTCTTTGAAATAAACATCTTACATATGTGCGCGCGCGCGCACACACACACACACACACACACACACACACACACACACACACATTTTGTTTTCTGCTGGTTTTGTGTCCCTTGATAACTAAATGATCTTGATTGACTGATAAAACTTTTAGCCAGGGCAATTAGAAATGGAAAAGAAATAAAAGGCATTCATATTTGAAATAAAAGTAAAACCATCCCTACTTGAAGGTAACATAGTCTTGTATATAAAAAATTCTAAGAAACCTACTAAACAAATTATTAGAATAACAGATTCAGCAAGATTGAAGAATGTCAATATGCAAAAATCAGTAGTATATGTATACATTTGGAGTGAACATTCCAAAAAGGAAATTAAGACAAAATTTCCCCTTAGAAAAGTATCAAAAAGAATAAAGTACAGAGGAGCAAATTTAAAAAAAGAAACACAAAATTTATTTTTTGCACTAAAAAAAGTTGAAAGAAATTTAAAATATTCAAAATAAATGGAAGAATATTTCCTATTCATGGGCTGGTAAACTTAACATTTGTTAAAATGACAATACTTCCAAATTAATCTGTGGATTCAATGCAATCCCTAACAAAATATCAGCTGACATTTTTGTCTCTGCACTATTACATAAATTTTTCTGCAAATTTGAATCTGTTCTAAAAAATAACAACTATTTAGAAAAATATTATTTTTATTTATTTTTTCTTAATGCGGCTAATAGAACTGAAAATCACATCTGTTGGAGCTTGCTGACCCAAAGAAGGATACAGCAAGATTGGAACACCTACGTTGCCTTCTGCATTGGCTGTACTTTCAAGAGACTTGTAGTCTCAGATCATTCGAGAGGATGAGTAACTGTGTATACTGAGGTTAACTGATAAACAGGAAAGAATCTGGAAAAAGTAAAAACAAACAAACAAACAAAACCCCAAAAAACCAGAACAGTTTTCTTTTCATTAGCTAAGTCTCCCAAAGATGGTGTGTGTGCTGGGGCAGGGGGTGGAGTGAAACAAAAACAAGAAGATTATAATGAATTTGAAAATATGGAAGCATCCACAATTTGCAATTTACTTCAGGAATTTTAATTTATCACTTCATAGAATAAAGTCATTTCTTTTAATAAGTGTATGATTGAAATATCTTGCACAATAATCACCTTTGCCCAAATATTAGACCTACTAGGAATGAGAATGCTATTTATTTTAGAACTCATTTTGGTTTCTTTTCAGGGAAGGGAAATCCCTTGATATCAGGAATTTTGAGGATCATAATTTAGAGCTTCTTTTCATTCAGTAAATTATTAATCAGTCATGATTTGTAAAGTGTAGAAATATGACAAACATATTTTTTCGTCTATACACTGAACAACTTTAAATACTTTATATCTTTAGTATCTCCCTTTTAAAGCATTTTATTCCATTTGTGGTTCAAGTACTTTAGAGGCCAAAGTATTAGTCATAACTTTTAATTTATATATGTATTTATTCATCCATTCCATAAACATTCCACAAGTGAAAATTCATGGTGTTTAGTAGGTGATTTATCTGGTTAATTTTGAAGACAAACTGGCCTGTTTGTGTGGCCCTTGGTTTTGTGACCCTTGAATTCTCTAACAAATTTCTTCTGATTACTACCTGTTTTATCTCTCTTCTATACGTTACCATCTCTACTCACTCTTAGAAAATATCTTTAACTGTCATCCCTTCCCTTCAATGTACATCTATATCTTCAAAGTATCTTATCTCTTATTTCTCAGCCAACCTTCCTTGAACATTAAATTTGAATCTAATGAATCTAAAAAAAAATAAGTTTAGTTAGTACAAGTAATTTTATTTTATTTTTTTGTTTATTTATTTGTTTTGAGAGAGAAATAGAGAGCAAGTGGGGGAGGGGCAGAGAGAGAAGGAGAGAAAGAATACCAAGCAGGCTCCACGGGTCAGTGCAGAGCCTGATGCAGGGCTCAAACGCACAAACAGTGAGATCATGACCTGAGCCGAAATCAAGCGTTGGATTCTTAACTGACTGAGTCACCCAAGTGCCAAGTACAAGTAGTTTTAAACAACTGCTTGCCCCTATTAGTATCCCTGACATGGCTCTAAGCTTGTGATATATGCAACAGTTATTTGATACATAGGCATACCTAGGGGATATTGTGGGTTTGGTTCCAGATCACCATAATAAAGCAAATGTTGCAGGAAAGGGAGTCAAATGATTTTTTTTTGGGGGGTTTCCCAGTTCATGTACAAGTTTATAAATGTTTAAACTATACTATAGTCTATTAAGTGATAATAGCATCATGTGTAAATGCTATTTAAACTTAATTTAAAAATACATTATTGCTAAAAATGTTACCATCTGAGCTTTCAGCAGCAAGTCACCAATCAAAGATCACTGTAACAAATATAATAATGAAGAAAAAATTTGAAATATTGCAAGATTTACCAAAATGTGACACAGATATAAAGTGAGCAAGTGCTGTTGGAAAAACAGCATCAATAGACTTGCTAGATGCAGGCTCCTGCAAACTTTCAATTTGTAAAAAAATGAACAAACAAACAAAAAAACACACAATATCAGCAATAAAATGATGTACACCTGTACACGTCTACCTCGGGCGCTTGACTATTGCACGTGCAAGTTCACACAGTTAGAAAATAGTGGGATTTAAAAAATGGCCACTTCATTCAACTTTTAGTGCCATCTCATTAGTAAATGCATCAAAGCAAGAAACTACATAGCACCTACTGTAATGATATATGTTGGAAAAGGTGATAAACTCTAAAAATGGGAAGGGTTACGTAAGACCAACAGGTCGCTTGGAAAAATCAATAAAGGTAGCAGTACACTACATTTTCAACCATTTGTACTATCATTTATCCTCACTCGAAGGTTACATCATAGTCTCACTGCACTACAACAGCAGTAAGACAGCAGTAATTATCAGAAGGGACAAGAACTTGCAATGTGTCATACGTACTCACCAGACAGGTTGAGGACGTACTTGTAGTTTGAAAAAGGCTCCACAAGGTATCGTGATAGGAAGTGATTTTGTGGAGAATGTCTTCTCTGGGTAGAACACAATGAGTTTCATGAGTTTTTATTTTGCTCAGATGACTTATGTTTTTTTTAGGAGTCTTTCCTCTGAGCAAGATCAAGTCAATGTTACTTAGGATGCCTGTCTGGGAAGCAATCCTCTGCTGCCCTCAGTGCAATTTTGTGGTTAAGCAGCACATATATTTGTAAATTTTAAAAAAATTAAAAAATAGGGGCGCCTGGGTGGCGCAGTCGGTTAAGCGTCCGACTTCAGCCAGGTCACGATCTCGCGGTCCGTGAGTTCGAGCCCCGCGTCAGGCTCTGGGCTGATGGTTTGGAGCCTGTTTCCGATTCTGTGTCTCCCTCTCTCTCTGCCCCTCCCCCGTTCATGCTCTGTCTCTCTCTGTCCCAAAAATAAATAAAAAACGTTGAAAAAAAAATAAAAAAATAAAAAAACAAACAAACAAAAAAAAAAAAACAGGCATACACAACAAAGAGACCAAGACACTTAGATGTTAGCTGAAAAGATCAAGGACTAACGTCACATACAAGATAGAGACAAGGTTGTATATTTTCCTCTTACAATGCCTTCTTTTCTCCAGAATCACTCTAGCACATGCCCTACCCATCAAAATGTACTATTAAGAAATCATGTAGCTATAGTGTGTATAGAGAGTAAAAATAAGAGCAGCTAATAGTTACTCTATGATAATTAAGCTCCAGGCATTGTGCTACCACTTTTCTGGCGTTATCATTTTGCATCTTGACCACATTGCCTAGACTGCCCTCTCACAAAGCAGGGAATACAGAATTTAATCATGGAATTATATACCCAGATTTTTGGTCTAGAAAGAAATGTCAATCCATCTATAGAACTAAAACTCATAAGAATTCAGGATCCTAGAATTGCAAGGTTCCAAATAGGTTTTTCAGTCTGGCTCACCCACTTAATGAAAGATTTTATGTCAGACTTCTTTAAAAAATAGTCAGGGTGGGGTACCTGGGTGGCTCAGTAGTTAGGTGATGGACTCTTGATTATGGCTCAGGCCTTGATCCCAGGATCATGGGATAGAGTTGGACTCTGCACTGACAGCATGGACCATGCTTGGGATTCTCTCTCTCCGTCTCTCTCTGCTCATCCCCTGCTCGCACATGCTCTCTCTCTCAAAATAAAGATTAAAAAAAAAAAAAAATCAACGTAGTGCTGATAATTAGGGATGGTACCAAAACCAGACTTTTGGCTACTTATCCCAATTCTCATATCCCCTCCACCACACCAGCTAATTTTTTTTAATTGTATATTATTTTCTGCATTTTTCTAAAACTGCTTATTACGTTGCATTCAACATGTTGTATCATAAATTAATGCTTATTGTAAGATGTATGAACAGTATAGCATGTTGCATTCACTACTTATTTTTTTCTCGAGGTATGATTTATGTAATATTATATTAGTTTCAGGTATACAATGAAATGATTCAAAATGTGTATATATCTTGCAAAATGATCACCACAAAAAGTACAGCTAACATCATTCATATACATAGTTAAAAAATCTTTTCTTCCTGTGATGAACACTTTTAAGATCCATTCTCTTACCTACTTTCCAATATACAATAAAGTATTATTAATTATAGTCACTATGTTGTATATTATATTCCCTTAACTTTTTCATTTTATATCTGGGAATTTGTATCTTTTGACCCTCTTCACCCATTGTGCCCAACTCAACTCCTTGCCTCAGGCAATCACTAATCTGTTCTCTAGATCTATAAGTTTGGTTTTTGTGTATTTGTTTGTTTGTTTTTAGATCTCATGAAAATGAGATCATATGGTATTTATCTTTTTCTATCTCACTTTTTCACTTAGTATAATGCCCTCAAGGTCCATCCATGTTGTTGAAATGGCAAAATTTCTTTTTTTTTTTTTTTGTGGCTGAGTACTATTCCACTGTGTATATATATTCCACAGTTTCTTTATTCATCCACTGATGGACATGTAGATTGTTTCTAAGTCTTGGGTATTGTACATAATGCTGCAATGAACATGGGGGTGCATATCTTTTAAGTTAGTGTTTTAATTTTATTCAAATAAATACCCAGAAGTGGAATTGCTGGATCATATGATAGTTCTTTTTTTTTTTTTAATGGACGTAAGTAAACACTAATACATTTCATTGATGATATGTTTTCTTTTTCTTTTTTAAATTTACTTATTTAAATTCAAGTTAGTTAACGTACAGTGTAGTACTGGTTTCAGGAGTAGAACCCGGTGATTCATCATTTACATATAACACCCAGTGCTCATCCCAACAAGGGCCCTCCTTAGAGGCCATTATCCATTTAGCCCATCCCCCACCCATCTCCCCTCCAGTAACCCTCAGTTTTTCTGTGTATTTAAGAGTCTCTTATGGTTGCTTCCCTCTCTCTTTTTATCTTATATTTCCTTCCTTTCCTCTATGTTCATCTGTTTTGTTCCTTAAATTCCACATATGGCTGAAATCATAAGTCTTTCTCTGACTGACTTATTTCACATAGCATACTACACTCTAGTTTCATCCACATTGTTGCAAAGGGCAGAATTTATTTTTTTTTTCATCAATGACTAATATTCCTTGTTTACATATATATACATATACATATATATATGTATATGTATATATACACTTCTTCTTTATCTACTTCTTCTTTATCCATTCATCAGTCGATGGACTTTTTGGTTCTTTCCATAATTTGGCCATTATTGATAGTGCTGCTATAAACACTGGTTCACATGCACCTTCAAATCAGCAATTTTGTATACTTTGGATAAATACCTAATAGTGCATTTGTTGGGTCTTAGGGTAGTTCTATTTTTTTTTTTTTTTTTTTTTTTTTTGGAGAATCTTCCATTTTCCCAGAGTGGCTGCACCAGTTTGCTTCCCCACCAACAGTGCAAAAGTGTTCCCCTACCTCCACATCCTCACCAACATCTGTTGTTTCCTGAGTTGTTCATTGTAGCCATTCTGATATCACACTGTAGTTTTGATTTGTATTTCTCTGACGATGAGTGATGTTGAGCACCTTTTCATTTGTCTGTTAGTCATCTGGATGTCTTATTTGGAAAAGTGTCTATTCTTGTCTTTTGCCCATTTCTGCCACGGGATTATTTGTTTTTTGTGTGTTGACTTTGATAAGTTTTTTTTTTTTTATATGTATATAGAGTTTGGTTAATAACCCTTTATTTGATTTGTCATTTGCAAATTTCTGCCATTCTGTCGGTTGCCTTTCATTGTTTTCTTCACTGTGCAGAAGGTTTTTATTTTGATAAGGTCCCAATATTTCATTTTTGTTTTTATTTACCATGCCTCCAAAGACATGCCAAGTAAGAAGTTGCTGCAGCCAAAGTCAAAGAAATTGCTGCTTGTTTTAGGATTGTAGGAATGTAGGATTTGTTTTTGTTTTTGTTTTTTTTTTTTCCATTGGATACTCTTTCCTGCTTTGTCGAAGATTCATTGGCCTTATATTTGTGGTTCCATTTATGTGTTCTCTATTCTGTTCCATTGATCAGTGTGTTTGTTTTTGTGCCAGTACCATACTATCTTGATGGTTACAGTTTTGTAATATAGCTTAATGTCTGGAATTGTGATGCCTGCAGCTTTGGTTTTCTTTTTCAACATTACTTTGGCTATTTGGTTCCATAAAAATTTAAGATTGTTTGTTTTAGCTCTGTGAAGAATGTTGGTGTTATTTTGATAGGGATTGCATTGAATGTGTAGATGCTTTGGGTGGTATTGACATTTTAACATTTGTTCTCCCAATCCACAAGCATGGAATGTTTTTCCATTTCTTTGTGTCTTTTTACATTTCGTTCATAAGGTTTCTATAGTTTTCAGCATGCAGATCTTTTACTCTTTGGTTAGGTTTATTTCTCCCTATCTTATGGTCATTGGTGCAATTGTAAATGGGATCCATTCCTTGATTTCTCTTTATGCTGCTTCATTATTGGTGTATAGAAATACAACCAATTTCTGTATGTTGTTTTTATATCCTGCAACTTTGCAAAATTCATGTGTCAGTTCTAGTAGTTTCTTTGGTGGAGTCTTTTGTGTTTTCCATGTAGAGTATCATGTCATCTGTGAAGAGTGAAAGTTTGACTTTTTCTTTGCCAATTTTTATGCTATGTATTTCTTTTTGTTGTCTGATTGCTGAGGCTAAAACTTCCAGTACTACATTGAACAACAGTGGTAAGAGTGGACATCCCTGGCATGTTCCTGATTTTAGTGGGGAAGCTCTCAGTTTTTCCCCATTGAGAATGATATTAGCTATGGTAGTTTTATTTTTTTTAATATTTTCAGGAGACTTCATACTTATTCCCATAGTGGCTGCACCAATTTAGATTTCCACCAACAGTGCACAAGGTTTCTCTTTCTCCACATCCTTCCAAACACTTGTTATTTTTGTCTTTTATTTTTAATACTATCTATTCTAACAAGTGTGAGCTGATATCTCATTTTGGTTTTAATTTTCATTTCTCTGATGACCAATAATGTTGAACATCTTTTCATGTACCTGTCGGCCATCTTTAGGTCTTCTTTGGGAAAATGTCTATTCATATTCTCTGCTGGTTTTTTAGTCAGATCTTTTTACCATTGAGTTGTAGGAATTCTTTATATTTTTAGGTATTAACCTCTTATCAGACAAATAATTTGCAAAAATTACTATTCAGTAGGTTGCTTTTTCACTTTGTTGATGGTTTCCTTTGCCATGCAGGTTTTTCATTCGATGTAGTCCCGACTTTGTTGACTAAACTTATTTTTAGATCACTAAAGAATTCAAGTTATAAATGATTACATTATATTATCAGTACAGTTCTTTATTTGACATTAAAGTATGGATTGAATAGGGATAAAATATATGGGTAGCCTAGCTATAATGGTAATAAATAATAAATTAAAGAATAAATATGCTCTATGAATTTTAACTTCAAGTTTAAACTAAGTGGAATTTAGATTTTAGAGTCCCAATTCAGAATATATAATTTTTATTACATATCAGTATAAAGATCAATTATTTTTGGAAATTTTCCATTAAAAATATATTCAGAGTGTGCTCAGCCTTTTGGAAGGATGCTTAACTTTCAAACAATTTTATTTTCTTTAAAGATAGTGTGATGTTTTATTTGGCTTTCTAAGAATTTTATGAGAGTTTTATATTATGTTGATTTTATTTTTTCATTTTTTAAAAAAATATTTATTTATTTTGAAAGAGAGAGGGTGAGCACAAGCTAGTGAGGGGCAGCGAGAGAGAAGGAGAGAGAGAATCCTAAGTAGGCTTTGCACTGTCAGCACAGAGCCTGATGCAGGGCTCAAACTTGCAAACCTAGGAGATCATGACCTGAGCTGAAATCAAGAGTCAGATGCTTAACTGACTGAGCCACAGAGGTACCCTTATGTTGATCTTCAAGATAAAACAGTTTTACAATTAAATGAAATGATGAGAGCCATTTATCATTTAATGAGGCACTATCTTTTGAGACATACTTACTCAGTTAAGTATATGAGATCTGGACTCTTAGAACTACAGAATTTCAGGGCTTATATGCAACCATATAAATTATTTTCTTAGTTTATTGCATTATTAAAAATGTTAAAAGAAGATCAAAAAAGTACAATTCACATAGTATTGTTTTTAAATTATACAAATATAAAAGCATTCCTTTATTTTGCCTGTTTTCCTATGTTAATTTTTTTTTACTTATTATTGATGTGTCAGAAAAATTAACTCCAAGTATACAAAATGTATCTTAAACACAATTAGTTCTCATTATAATTGACAGTAATTAATACATCATAAGGAGATTTTCTTTTCTTAAGAAAAAATATGTGAAGCAAGTACGTGTTATAGACAAGAGGACATATAACATTTCTTTATCCCATGTTTCTCATCTATGTAAACTTCTGGAGAAGCTGTTTTCATTGAAATTGTAGGTCAGGAAGATTTGTCGAGAAATCGAAAACTATAAAGAGTTTGTGTGGTGTAGAACAGCATGAAAGTCCTTTTAATCAATATTTCTTTTACTCCTAGCATATGAAATAGTCTGATACTATCTGTTGATAATTATTTAGCTTCATATAAACTTCCAATTGTTCAGAATAAAAAGCTACACATCCAGAAAAACATGCCTAAGTAAGTTTTATATGCTTGAGAGCCGTTTATCTTGCTCTCGAGGAGTGTAAGATTTATGAGATCTATGGAGTGTGACAGAAAAGGAAAACTGAAATGCTTTCATCATGTCCAGTAGAGAAAAAGTTGGCTTTCAGACTGCAATGTTAGCAGAAGGGGAAAAAAAGGCATTGAAGCAAGTTGGATCCAGTAGCAAAAAGACAGAGGAAGGTAACTTTTCTAAAGAGGCCATGTTTGGCAAAGCAATATGGCACTTCCGAGCTGTGCTATTTCCAAGAGGTTGTACTTAACTCTGGCTTGGTTGGTAGGCCTGGAGAACTGAAAAGACCCATTAAGGTGGTAGAGTTATGATACAGTGAGAAAATAGGTGACAGGCAATGCTTGGAATCAGTCAGGAGATAGTGGACCAGCCTCCTAAGAACAATATCACTGCTGAAGGAACACAATTTGGGGGAGATTGACAAAAGGAAGATTGTGTGTAAAGGCTCCAATCAGCTTGCTTTTGATTGGTGCAGAACCAGATTTGAACATACAAGTACTAAGCAAGGATATCAAGGCTAGATGAAGTCTAGTTATACTGAGGTAGCAACAAGGCAGTGGGAGGAGTAGTGATGAAAAAGAAAAAGACAAGACAGTGGATTTACATGTAATTAAGGCTTTTCTGCACACTAAATATCAGGTCTTCAACAAGACTAATTGCAGAGCCTATCAGCTGCTCAATATGAGACTGCCAATGTATTGACTCATTGCTCAGGATATGGGCAGATTGAGCATTCAGTGAATAAACATTATTAATTTAAACTGTGAAAATCCAGGGAATAAACCATGTTTGGATACCAGAAAATAGACCAGTTTTCCACAAATTTCTTTCTTTTAATAATAATAAAAATAAAATGATTTACTTTAAATACATTTTCCCTATTTGTTTCCTTTTTTTTTTTTTTTTTTTTTTAATTGTAGAGTCAGGGGAGCCTGGGTGGCTCAGTCGGTTGAGTGTCTGACTTCAGCTCAGGTCAGGATCTCCTGGTTCACAAGTTTGAGGTCCGCATAGGCTCTGTACTGACAACTTAGGGCCTGGAGCCTGCTTCAGATTCTGTGTCTCCCTCTCTCTCTGCCCCTCCCCTGCTCATGCTCTGCCTCTCTGCTATTCTCCCTCAAAACTAAACATCAAAAAAATAATAATAAATAATAAATAAATACACAAATAACAAAATAAATAAAATAAAAATTGTAGAGTCAAAATGGCTGCATTAGTAAGAAGTACTATCACATTACCTTGATATAACATCAAACATAATTATTGAAAGTAACTCATTAGTGCTGTTTAGGAACATTCCAATGTTTGCATGTGACTCATCTTATTTCTAAGTGCCGATGATTTGGGACAATGGAGCAAGATCACAAAATTCCTAAGGTTTAAGACAAGTCCTACTGTCCATGCTCTCATGTTACTTTGATATTTGAAACCATACATTCACCATCTCACAATCCAACTGGGCATGTTTTGTTTTCCAAACCAGATAGATATTGTATTACAATGTTGAAATTCAGTTTCTACTGTGGTGTTTTATCGGGATTTCAGTGTGTGCATGATCAGATAAGGATTCTTAGAGGTAGCTGTGTATCTGTCAGGCCATAATATAAGAAATAGTGTAAGAATCCACTTAAAGTATTCCAACCAGCAAGAAATTTAATACAGGGAATTTTGTGGTTACAATAATGATTGAAGGGGTAGAGACACAGAATGTAAGGAATCTTCAGGTACACATCCTCTATGCTTGTCTCATCTCTATGAAACTTATAGTTAAACACAAAAATATGGAATCTGCTACAAATATTCATATGTGTCAGGTCTTGCTCTCCCTGCTTTAAAAGTGCAGTAAAATGGTCTAAGTTAAAATTTCTTTCAAATCCCATGAGAGTGTTATTTATTTCTATAATTTAAATGGATACAGAACTCTGGCTTCAAGGAAGAATAACAAATGTAGCTTCTGCTTCCCAATCACTGTGATAAAAAGGGGTGGGGGTGGAAGTGTTGAAAATGTCTGACAAATTCCAATCAGGTTATGCAGCACCACATACAAGACTGTTTTCTAGGAGATACACCTGTTATGGCCAGTTCACATTTACAAGTCAGCTCAATAAACTATAAATGTGCCACTCGTTTACCAATCACCAATAGGTAGGTCAAGATTATTTCCAAATGGTTAGTTGCTTTCACTTGGATGAAAGATTTCTATTTTAGCAACAAATGGATTACTTCAAATTGTTTTTAGGAATTAAATTCAAATTCAGAAATAATTGTAATACCACTACAAGGAAATGATCATAAATTAACTAATATGTTAATATGCATATTCATTAATATGTATATTTATTTTATGGTCTATTAATAGTCCTTTTCTTGTTTAGTTGCTCATTTCTCTTTATTAAGTATTGTTCAAGTATTTTAGCAGAAAATAGCCAAAGGCAATGTCCTACTCTGTCCCAGTTTTCTGTGTTGTCACAATGTCCTTGGAATCTCTATTGTCCTCTGAAACTAGTAATTTTCTCCTGAGACAGTGGTGTTTAAAAGTTTATTGGTCCCAGGTTCTCTCAGATTCCCCACACACTAATGTCTTTAAACTGTAATGGCTGCTACTTTTCTGTAGTTCCTGCTATTACAGCTGGTTGTATCTTTCATCTGTTTCAGTCCTCTTACATTTGTTTATTCATTCTTTATGTTTCCCTGCTAAATGCAAGACACTTCCTTTGTCTAGTTAGGAAATCGTTCTTCTTTAATTATTTGTAATTTGCTCTTGTCATGTTATACTGTTCTATATTGGAGTCAGTTTATATGGGTCATCCTTTTACAGTAACAATAAAATGCTGTACCTACATAAATACCAAGATTTTGGTCAAATTTGGTTTTATTTAGTCAAGATAAGGTGTTGCCTATTGCATCTACTGAATAGGGGTCATTCTGAATACATTTCTCAAGGTTGTACATTCTTTATATAAAACTCCTTCTTCTAAAGGCTGGTTTTAGACAACTTGATATTCTAAGGGGCCAGAACATTGGTCATGTTTTGTGTTCTCTTGACTTGGTTAAGCTGGAACAATGTTTTCCCAGAATCCCCTCTCTTGTACAGTTTGAGGTGAGAGTTGGACAAAAGATTTGGAAAACAGAAGTGAAGGATGGGGTCATTACTGAAGCTGTCACACACCCATGGGTTCCAACCTCTCTTTGATCTCTTTAGGTCTTCTCTCAGATTTTTGAACTTGCTGACCAACAGAGGCCCCAAGTTCACTGTATGCTCAGCTGTCAGAGATAAAGCCGCTCAGAGGCAGCAGCTTTGCATGGAGCCTCCCATAGGTTTCTCCTTCTCAAGCCCACATCTGGGAGTAGAAGTGCTTGTCTTTTCAGACTGACTGGTTAGTGACTGACTTCTTTTTCCTCTAATTTCCCCTTCCAGGCTTTGGCTGTCCAAGCTTCATCCACAAATGTAAAAGGTCAAACTAGAATAGTAAATCCCTTATCCCATTACACCCATAGTGACCCTCTGCTTGCCTCACTGAATACAGACTGAAAAGCCAGGCTGTATAAATAGTGCTAATGCTTAATATATTTTATTTTCTCCCCAAATCATACACATGAACTATTTTTACCAGTTTAGATTCTTGGCTATACAGGCCTCATTTTAATGACTTCAGATCGCCATTGACAGAGGCTTTCTTGAATATACAGATGCTTAAGTCCAGTGATTTATTTCATCTTTACTCTCAATATTTTTAGAAAGTCAATTTATTCTTATGTCACAATTAAGTATGGTGAGGAAACTTCTAGTAAGACTAGTCATTCTAGAAAAATCAGATCACTTCCTCTTTATTTATTTTTAAATGTATTTTCTCTCTCTCCCTTTTTAATTCACTGTTTCTAAGAATTGTAGAATAAGAAATAATTATATACAAAAGCATCTAGAAAACACAATGGTATCTTTAAAAAAATCTAAATATACATAGCTTGATTCCTATTGTTATTGACACAGCCTAAATATTTCTAGTTAATAAAAACACTTAACTCTTTTTTGTTTTACTGCCTCAAGTTTTTCCACCCAGATAAGCTTAAGAGTATAGCAAGAGACTATTATTCATATGTTTAACCTTTTTTTCTAACAATATTAAAGTGCTATGTGCTGCATTTGCTAGCTGAAATTAACAACACATATTTTAAGACTACATTTGATCCAGATACTATGTTCTTTTTCTCTAACAGAGTAGAAGCAATATAAATAGGGTATGTCCTGCTCAAGTATAACATAGAGATCTCTGAGCTTAGTAATAATGTATACAGCCAAGCTAATACTGGTACTAAATGAATATTAAGAAATCAATCAAGAGCCTGTGTTATATTTTGATATCAAACTACTCCAACCACCATAAAGACAAAATGTCTGATGGTTGTTTACACTCATTTACTGATACACTGTAAATCTGCCATATTTCATGTGCCTTGGCAAAGCCACTGACAGGAGGTTAAAGAAGATATGTGTTCACTATCTTTATCACCAACTGAGAAGAATGCTTTGGAAGATTCTTGATCAGAGGAATCAGACAGATATACAACTTGTTTTTTACACGTGATTTTTTTTAAAGTTTATATATTTATATTTTGAGAGAGAGAGAGAGAAAGAGAGAGGCAGAGAAAGAGGGAGAGGGAGAGAAAGAATCCCAAGCCGGCTCTGTGCTTTCAGCACAGAGCCTGATGGGGGTCTCCGTCCCAGGAACAGTGAGATCATGTCCTGAGCTGAGATCAAGAGTCAGATGCTCAACTGACTGAGCTGTCAGGCACCCCATGTGCTACTTTTAAAAAGAGCACATTCGCACAAAGGCCAAGATGTGCAAACACAGTGGTTATCTCTTTGAGCCATACTTCTCGCTTTTCTCTGTAAGTCACAAGCTGTTCTTACCAAAATGTTACAATGGCATTCTCCATTTAGGAATATAGATGATACCTAATAGGGGTGATAATTGAATAACCAATTTTTTAGAAAGTAACCTAAGTTTTAAAATCCTTAATTGACATAAAGATGACTTAACTAAGACTGATTAGGGTGAGGGGCACCCATTTTTTTTAAAAATCAAACAAATCAGGAAATCTAACTTTTCTTACTTCTCAGATGATGTTCCTGAAATTATACACTTAAATTTAATTCCTGTTATATTAGATAATAATTTTCATTTATAACAGACAGAACCCAAAGTCAATCTTGTTTACCCAAATAGAGTATATATTGGCCTAGGAAAACTGAAAAACCCAGGCGTCTTCTGGATCAAATACACATGAACTTTGGTCAAAATATTGGCATTAGGTCTCTCTTTCTCTTTCTGTCCATATCTTTGATCATAAAGAGAGGACCTCTTTCCAAAAGTAGCCAAGGAACAAAGAATTATTTTGTGCCTTGACCCACTCTCATTCTTAACCCTGAAACAACTACTGTGACCAAGGGTATAAATAGGCCCATTCTGGATCATGTACTTACCTCTGGGGCAAGGGACAGAATCCATTCAACTGCACAACATCTCTTGAAAAGAATCTAGACTTTGATTACCAGTGCTTAAACAAATTAGAACACAATCTCTTTTAAAACATTTTGCTTTTGGGGCACCTGAGTGGCTCAGTCAGTTAAGCGTCTGACTCTTCGTTTTGGCACAGGTCATAATCTCACGGTTTGTGAGTTCGAGTCCCACATAGGGCTCCGTCTTGGTACTGTGGACTCTGCTTCAGATTCTCTCTCTCCCTCTCTCTCTGCCCCTTCCTGACTTCCTCTCTCTCTCTCTCTCTCTGAGAAACAAACTTAAAAAAAAAGAACTTTCTTAAGAGTTGTTAAAATACACAACATTTTTGCTTTTACCATAAGCAATGCAGTATTTAAAATATCTAAAGTACAAATGTGGCAAAGAGGAGCTACACAATAAAGAATGGATAGTATAAAAAGAGTAAATAAGGTTATAATATAATACAAGTTTAATGTATAATTAGAATATTAAGTGGTTTCTGAGAAAAGCACAGATCAGATGTGGAATATGCATACCACTTTATATGTGGAAATGCATACTACCTTTTTTCACTTCTGAACCATTTTAAGGCAATGAATTTCTTTACTCCCGTGGAAAATTTCTATGGAGAAAAAATTTACGATTATTTTCAGATTTCCTTGAAATTATTTAAATATCACTTGACCTTACTTTTTTGTTTGTTTCCTAAGAAATCTAGGCCTGTCAGCTCTCCAATGTTTAGTGTTACTGATCTTCCTGTAACAACCAACTATTTCAATATAAAGACCAGAAATAAATTAAAGTCTATTATTCAATAGTTCTTTCAAAGCATTATATGAATTAGATTCTTTGTTTGTTTGTTTTCCTCTCAGAATGGATGAAAAAAAAGGCATTTACTATAACTGAAAAAAAAAAAAACACCTCAGTTTTCTACTTTCTTTTAAAAAAAATTTTTTTACATTTATTTATTTTTGAGAGACAAAGTGAGACAGAGCACAGGTGGGAGAGGGGTAGAGAGAGAAGGAGACACAGAATCCAAAGCAGGCTCCAGGCTCTGAACAAGCATTCAGCACAGAGCCTGACGTGGGGCTTGAACCCACAAACTGGGAGATCATGACCTGAGTCGAACCCAACCGACTGAGCCACCCAGGCTCCCCAGTTTTCTACTTTCTATATTGGGAAAAACACAGTTCTTCCCTGCCATGGGTCTTTATCCCTGTGTCCCCTTTACTACTTACACAAAACACACTTCTGGCCACCAAATGTGTGTGTGTGTGGAGATGGGGTTGGGGGTGGGGATGGTGGTTCCCACAAGAACAAGCAGTTTTTGGACACCAGTAGGGTGTCAACTCAATTCTGACACCATGTACCGGAAGATAGCATCAGATCTCACATGTTAAAAGCCCAGTCCCACAAGACTATGCCACCTTCCCTCTTACTTCAGATGCCAGTCACGATGACCAGACAGCTACAAATTAGAGTTTCCAATGACCGCCCCCTTGGGTTTGATAAATTTGCTACAGTGACTCACAGAACTTGGGGAATCAAGTACTTATATTCACAGTTTATTACAGGAGATGATAAAGAATACAGATAAACACCCAGATGAAGAGATACATAGGATGAGATCCAGGAGTTTCCTGAGTGCAGAAGCTTCTGTTCCCATGCAGTTGAGATGTTTGACCCTCCTGGTCTGTATGTGTTTACCAAACTGGAAATTCTTTGAATCCAATTCCCTACTATTGGGATTTTAGAGAGACTTCCTCACAAATGCATGATCAATTAACTCTATTTCCAATTCCTCTCTTCTCTGGAGGAAGAGGTGGCGGCGTGGTGAAAGTTCCAAGCTTCTTATCATGGCTGGGTCTTTCTGGTGATCAGCCCCCTTCCAGGAGCCATCCAGGAGCCCACTCAGAGTCACCTTAATAAACAAGAGGCTCCTAGTGCTCTTACGCAAGAAATTACAAGGGTTTTGGGAGGTCTGTGCCAGAAAGAAAATAACTTCCTGATTCGGACTGGGGAAATAAAAACGGGCTTATTATCTGAATGCTCATTAATTTTTCAGCAATGGGTTAGAAAAACCCTTGTCCTTATCTCTAGTCTGTGTATGTGCAGTAAAAGTAATTCTTGTATGTTAATCTTTCATAGGGCTTCTGTGAATGTGAAGTTAGCTAGAAAGTGATTTACTGTCTACTGACTTCAGATTCTGAATCTTTATTTTGTTAATGGAATTGATAAGAAAAATGGGTCTCTCCTGCCTTTTTCTTCCTTTCCTATTTCCTTCCTACTTCACCTTGGCAGAGATTTATCTGTAGGCACAAAAAGGAGTGTGTATATGTACTGCAGTGGTACTTATCTCCCTCCGAGGTCACTGTAGTGGATGCCTTTCCTTCTGTACCAAGTAAAGAATAGATTGATCAAAGATGCATGATCATGAGTGGATGTTGGGGAAGCTACTATTTTTCACAAGCTGCAAAACTATTGGGAGGGAAGTCATGACTACTCTAGCTATATACTACAAACTAAAGTAATTTTATTTTTAATGACATAGACACCTGACCTTAAAAAGTAAAATTATAAACATGTGCCGATTATTGAAATATCCCAAACTATCTTCAAATTAGCTGAATAAAAGAAAATAAACTTTAAAAGAAAATGTAATCTTTAAATATACTCATATATCATATTTTGCCTTAAAAATATTACTTTAATTTAGACCAAGGACTTTTCCTAAATGACCTAGTAGCATATGAGAAAAATAGAAAGCTTCCAGAAGTTTCCTCAGAATTTTTCTCTTCACTCTACCTTGCCATTATCACTTTCTCAGTGTAATTGTACCTCACCAACCTGCCAATTCTAGAATTTGTAGTCTCCCAAATTTTCAAAGCATTTTGTTTCCCTTTGTACTGTTAGAAAATAAGTTACAGTTTTCCACATCAGTAAAAGGATTAGGCCTCATTCACACAGTCACATTTAATAATTTATTCTCTCTCCTTTGGAATTAAAGAAAGAATGAAGACAGCTCTCAGGTGACAATAGCAGTGTGCACAGGATTGTGGTATTTCTTTGTTTTACTTCATCTGGTTCTCTGTATTTAAAATACCTTATAGTATTGAGGCACCTGGGTAGCTCAGTCAGTTGAGCGTCCTACTCTTGATTTCAGCACAGGTCATGAGCCCAGGGTCATAGAATTGAGCCCTACATCAGGCTCTGCACTGATATCACAGACCCTGCTTGGGATTCTCAATCTGGCTCTCTCTATGTCCCTCCTCCACTCATGCTCTCTCTGTATCTCTTAAAATAATAAATCTTTTTAAAAATTAGTAAAATAAACTTATAAAAAGGAAAAATAGAAATAATTTAATCTTATAATCTAGATACAAATTATATTATTATTTGTCTTTCTTCCTAGGCTTTATTCTAAGCATATGTATTTTTTATAGTCAAATACGTATCATATAGTTTATCTTTCATGCTGGATATTTTTACATAACATTTAAAAGCACCTATGTTCGAAGTTATTTAAAATTATTAACTATCGTAATCATGAATGTATGTGATCCAGCCTATGGCTGTAGCATAACATTCTCAAACATTCCAAGAATGAAGAATATTTAAGTGTTTCTGATTTAAACATATATTTCAAGGTTTTGTGGGGTTTTTTTTGTAATTTTTTTTTTTTTAATTTTTTTTTTTTCAACGTTTTTTTATTTATTTTTGGGACAGAGAGAGACAGAGCATGAACGGGGGAGGGGCAGAGAGAGAAGGAGACACAGAATCGGAAAGAGGCTCCAGGCTCCGAGCTGTCAGCCCAGAGCCTGACGCGGGGCTCGAACTCACGGACCGCGAGATCGTGACCTGGCTGAAGTCGGACGCTTAACCGACTGCGCCACCCAGGCGCCCCTGTAATTTTTTAGAGAAAGAGAGAGCACCGGTAGGGAAGAAGGGCAGAGGGGGAGAGAGAGAATCTTAAGCAGGCTTCTATAGCAAAGATTCTTAACTTTTATAATGAAATAGTTTGATTTTTAAAGGTTCTTGCTCCAAGTGTGTTAAAACTATAAAACCAATTAATTTTGGAATTACACACACCATGTTAAATACAGTGTAAATGAAAAAGAAGACATCTGATACTCAGATGGTAACTTACAACATGCTATGATTTACATTTGGATATAAAGGTGAAAATGCTGCTGGGTGCCTGAGTGGCTTAGTCAGTTAAGCCTCTGACTCTTGCTCAGGTCATGATCTCATGGTTTGTGAGTTTGAACCCTACATCAAGGTCCATGTTGACAGTGTGGGGCCTGCTTGGGATTCTGTCTCTCTCTCGCTCTGCCCCTTCCCTACTTGTGCTCTCAATCTCTCTCAAAAATAAATAAATATATTTTTTTATTTAATCCAAATCTCGTTTGATAAGAGTTAACTTTAATGAAGTTTATTAACTTGCCCAACGTTATCTTGCTATTTGATGCTATAAATGGGACATGAAACTTGTTTTCTGGGCTGCCTGCATAATTTTCTGTGTACTATATTCAATTCTAATTTGAATAAAAAGAATACAAACAGGTAAATTTCAGCTTAAAAAATAATCCTTTCTATTTTTTAAAAGTGTTTATTTATTTTGAGAGAGAGAGAAAGAGAATGTGCATGCACATGTGAGTGTGAGTAGGTGAGGAGCAGAGAGAGAGAATCCCAAGCAGGCTCCATACTGTCAGTGCAGATTCCGATGCTGGGCTCGAACTCATGGAACTGTGAGATCATGAACCTGAGCCAAAATCAAGAGTCGGATGCTTAAACCACTGAGCCACACTGGCGTCCCTCAAATAATATTTTATATAATTGTGAATTTTAGAAGCGAATGAATTTGGAGTGGATTTTGGAAAGACAGGAGACTGTAATAACATTCATAATAACTGAAAATACTTAAGAAATAAACTGCACTAAGGAATTTTTATAATCAGTGATATTTGATTTTTTAAATGTTTATTTACTTATTTTTAGAGAGAGAGAGAGAGATCATGAGCAGGGAAGAAGGACAGAGAGAGAGAGAGAGAGAGAGAGAGAGAGAGAGAGAATCCCAAGCAGGCTCCATACTGTCAGTGCAGATTCCGATGCTGGGCTCGAACTCATGGAACTGTGAGATCATGACCTGAGCTAAAATCAAGAGTCAAACACTTAACTGACTGACCCACCCAGACACCCCAGTGATATTGATTTTTTAAAGCTCAATGACTAAAGTACAAATCTTTACAAATGTAATTCAAATCAGTATCTACAGTCATTCACTGCCTCTGTATGTTTCTCTGTTTCTCCAAAATTCTACTTTCCTTGTTTTTATCTGATTTTATTTATATGAACCTAAATACCTATTTATCTTATTCCCAGTCTATGCCTATGTATCTTTCTTTTTTATCTCTCTATTTCTCTCAACTTCCTATTCTCTTTGTTTCTTACTCAATAGACAACTGCATTTTTATCTCTGATTACTTTTCTTATTATTTTTGTGTTTTCCTTATCCTCTCCTGTTTCTTGTCTCTGCATTATCTAATAAGTAATGATAACACTGATAGATAATAGCTGCCACATATCGAATTAGGCATAAAACAGGTAAGAATATACATGAAATAATCTCAATTGTGTATTACTATTTTTCCCACTTCAGAGTTCTGAAACTGAGGTTTTAGAGAAGAATGTGAACCAATTAATTTTACAGAGTAAGTAAGCAAGAAAGTGATGATGACATGACTGGCTGTCAGCTGAGAATATCCACCATCCCTCTTAAGCTATATGCTGGGTTAATCGGCAGAATTGCCATGTCATTTGCTTTTTTTTTTTCTGTCCCCTATGTATTTAAAGCAAGTATATGAAGTTTACTATCCTTTCTCTCTTAGAAATAGTGACAGGGGTGCCTGAGTGGCTCAGTCGGTTGAGCATCCGACTTTGGCTCAGGTCATGATCTCATGGCTTGTGAGTTCAAGCCCCATATCAGGCCCTTTGATGACGGCTTGGAGCCTGGAGCCTGTTTCAGATTCTGTGTCTCCCTCTCTCTCTGCCCCTCTCCAGCTCACAATCTGTCTCTGTCTCAAAAATAAACATTAAAAAAAAATTTAAAAAATAGTGACAAAATAATGTTTTTAAAATAGGTGTTGGTAATAGTCATTTGCAATGCAAAAGAATACATTCTGCTAAAAACAAAATTTTCATTGTATTCCTGAGCTAACAGGAAATTAAGAGACTATCTAAGGAGAGAGACAGAAAAGCTGACTTGCAGTGAAAAATGAAATCTTCAAAGAAATCATAGCCACTGAAAAGACAGGAGTAAGCAAATGCTAAAACAAGGCATCAAGAAGAAAATAATGCTGTTATCAGTTAAAAGACTAAGCATTTGGCCAGTGGATAAAGCAGAGGAGCAGCACCTGAAACCCTCAGATTCATCCAGGGGGGCTGTAAGGGGCCAATTGTGGTCCTGGTTAAGAATGACATTTGACTACTAAGAGAAGCAAATGTAAATTTCCATTAAAAGACAACATTTGAAAATTAGACCCCAAATTTCCATTTTATAAATCAATCTATTAAGAGTTCAAAATCAAAGAGCATCAAAGGGTCAAGAACAAAATACCATGTGTGCATCAAGCAATGTCTCCAGGCTAAACTGGAATTCTTGCACCTATAATTCAAAACATACTATTATTTTTAACAAGCTTACTCTGTTTTATGTATTAATAAAATAAAGTATTTGATACTGTGGTTATTAAAATAAAATTCACTTAAACATATTTTTGAAAGCAACCATTCTCAGATGTGAGACTTGCATGTTCTTTGATGTTAAAAAGTGTTGTTTTTAAACTAGATCTGGTTTTATATGCGGGTTTAATTATACTAACTCTTCCTAACTTAGCTTGAGTTATTTGAATGCAAAACCTTTAGGTATAATTTGTGTTTGACACTGATGTAAATTGCTTCTAGGCTGCCCTCCTAGCAAGTCTGTTTACACACCTTACTTCTATTAGAAGCTATTACGGCTAATTAAGAAACAGACTTAATTTTTCTTTCAAAATCTGCATCAGTAGATGCTCCAGGGGTTATTACTACTGATATTTCCTCTTATTGAAAAGAAAGAGAAAAAAATGAGTCTCATAAGCAACATCATTAGATATCAGCATATGATGTAATCATGACTAAATTGTACCAATTCGAAGAAAGTTACAAGAACCTCTTTGTTGAAGAGGAATCAAACACCTTATCATTTGTATTTCTTTTTTGTTAAGATTTTTAAAATAATAGATGTGGTTTATAAATTTGCTTTAGCTATGGAAATTTATCCTCAGCACCAACTGGTTTGAAAGAATTTGTAGCTTTTATCATGGATCATTACATTTTGAGCAACATTTTAAAACAGAAAAAAAATTTCAAGCAGTGATTTTAAATTGTTTTCACACAGAGGCAAACTAAATTTGCTCTGCATAGATGAATCACTTTATGATTCTGAATCTTACCTTCTTTGCTGTAGAATCAAGGATACACTAGTAAAATCAGAGTGAGGAAATAATACGTTGAACTTCTATTCTGCTCCTGGATTCCAAATTTGAGCATTGAAATGCTGGTAACATATCATCTGTAAAGATATAGCAATATTTTGGCATTAACAGGTAGAATATCCTGAAATTCATCTACTAGGGTAAAAAGGAATCATCAAAATTTTCCAGAGGATGATTTCATCCTGAATATTTATTATTGTTAATGTTGGTATTATTATTTAATAAAGGTTATATTGAAATTGTAGATCAATTTAGGGAATTTTGCCATAGTAATAATAATAATAATAATACTTAGTCTTCTGATTCATAAACATGTAATGGTTTTCCATTAGTTTGATATTTAAAAATCATTTTTGAAAAATATTAAAAATTTAAAGATTTCAATGAAAATATTTGGTAATTTTCAATGGACAAGATTTTCACTATTTGCTAAACTTTCCAAGCATTGTATTTTTGATGCTATTATAAGTGGAATGTTTTTCATTTTTGGATTTTTCATTGCCAGTTAATCTAAATACAAATAATTTTTGGATATTGAGCTTACTTTTTGGTAAACTTATGAATTTACTAGTCCTAATAGTGTTTTTTTGTGGCTTTCTTAGGATTTTCTATATGCAAGGCTATATGCATCACATTATAGGTGAATAGAGATAGTTTTACTTCTTCCCTTCTAATCTGGAGGTCTTTTAAAACTTTTTTCCTGCCCAATTTCCCTGTATAGAATTTTGAGTACAATGTTAAACAGAAGAGATGAGAGTAGAAGTCTTTGTCTTGCCCTCTACTTAGAGGGAAAACTTTCAGTCTTCAAACATTAAACATGTTAGCTGTGGGGAGCGTGGCTCAGTCTGTTGGGTGTCTGACTTCAGCTCAGGTCATGAGATCATAGTTCCTGGGTTCATGTGTGCCTATCAGGCTCTGTGCTGACAGCTCAGAGCCTGTATCCTGCTTCAGATTCTGTCTCCCTCTCTCTCTGCCCCTCCCCTTCTCACACACTCTCTCTCTTTGGTCTCAAAAATAAATAAACAAAAAAAATAAAAATATAAATAAATAAATAAATAAATAAATAAATAAACAAACTTTTTTTTAAAATGTGTTATGTGTGGGTAATCTATAGATGGCTTTACTTGGTAAAGGAAGTCACCTATTCTTAGTTTGTTAAGTGTTTATCAGTAAAAGGTGTTGTATTTTGTCAAAGGCTTTTTTTCTACATCTCTTGAGATAGTCATGAGGATCTTGTCCTTTATTGTATAGTATGGTGTATTACAGTGATTGATTTTCGAGTAGGTTAGCCTTGCATTTTTATAGTAAATCCCACTTGGTCAAGAAGTATAATCTACTTGATATATTGCTAGAGTTGATTGCTGGTATTTTGTTGAGGATTATTCTAGCTATATTCTTAAAAGATGTTGCTCTGTACTATCCTTTTCTTTTGATACCTTTGTCTTGTTTTGGCATCAGGGTAATTCTAGTCCAATAAAATTTGTGGAAAACTGTTTACTGATTTAATATTTTGGGGAGAGTCTGTAAAGGCCTGGTATTAAATATTCTTTGAATGTTTAGTAGAGTATACCATTGAAGCAGTGTAGGCCTGTTTTCTTCTTTGTGGAAATTTTCAAAATTATTAATTGATTTTTTTTTAATTTTATAGATCTATCCAGATTTTCTATTTCTTCTTGATTCAGTTATGATAGTTTGTATCCTTCTAGGAATTTTTCCACTTTATCTTGGTTTTATATATACAGGTATATTATATATATATGTATATTACATATGTAATGTATGTATATATTGTATATGTATTTGGCAGATAATTGTTCATAGTATTTCCTCTTATTTTTTTTTTTATTTTTGTCAAGTAGTAAAGAGTTTACTCTTTTATTCCTGATGTGAGTAATTTATGTCTTTTTCATTGTTCTGCCAAGCTAAAATTTTGTCAATGTTGATTTTTTCAAAGCTCTAACTATTGATGTTATTGGTTTCCACTATTATTTTTTCTATTTTCCATTTCATTTATTTCTGCCCTAATCAATTTTATTTTCTTTCTTCTGTTTGCTTTGAGTTTAGCTTACTCTCTATTTTATATTTTGTTCAGACAAAAGGTTAGGTTTTTTAATCTTTATTTTATTTTCATGTTGGTGTTTATAGCTATAAGTTTCACTTTAAGAAACACTTTGGCTATATTCCACAATTCTGGTATTTGTATTTTGGTATTTCATTTTCTTTCATGTAAAATTACTTCTGAATATTCCTTAGGACTTATTCACTGACCCATTAGTTATTTAGTTTTTGAAATAATTTCCATATATTTATGAATTTCCCAAATTTCGTTTTGTTATTGATTTCTAATTTAATTCCATTGTGGTCAGGGAACATGTTTTACATGATATCAATTCTTTTAAAATTACTGAGACTTGTTATGTGGTTTAACCTATATTATATCCTAAAGAATGCCCTATAGTCACTTGAGAAGACTGCATATTCTGCTGTTGCTGAACTGCTCTCTAGATGTTCCTTAGTTATTTTTGGTTTATAGTTCTGGTGAAGTCTTTTATGTTCTTTGTGTTCTTCTACTGATTTGTTCTACCTTTTATTGAAAGTAGGATATTTGGGGCACCTGCATGGCTCAGTCGGTTAAGTGTCTGACTTTGGCTCAGATCATGATCTCATGGTCCTTGAGTTTGAGCCCTGCCTTGGGCTCTTTGCTGACAGCTCAGAGCCTGGAGCCTGCTTTGGATTCTGTGTCTCCCTCTCTTTCTTCCCCTCCCCCGCTCACACTCTGTCTCTCTCTCTGTCTCAAAATTAACATTAAAAATTATTTAAAAAGAAAAGAAAGTGGGATATTTAAATCTCCAACAGTTGTTAAATTTTCCATATTTTCTTTCAATTCTCTCAGTTATTCCTGTATACATTTTAGAACCTTGTTAGTAGCTGCACACATGCTTAAAGTTGCTATATCTCCCTGATCTTTCGATCCTTTTATCATTTAAAATGCCATTCTTTGATGCTAATAACAATTTTGTTTCTTAAATTCTTTTTAGTCTCTTATTAATGAGGCATTCAAGCTCTCTTTTAGTTATTATTTGCATGGTATATATTTTTCTACTCTTTAATTCAGTCTACTTGTGAGTTTTAATTTAAAGTGTGTCCCCATGCACAAAACATAGTTGGATAACATTTTTTTTTTCATGCTATCAACATCTGACTCTTCGTTGGATGTTTAAACAATTTAAGTTTAATGAAATTACTGATAAAGTAATTTAGGATACTCTGCTATTTTTATGTCTTCTGTTCTCTTAAATCCTATAGGATATTTTGCTATTTTTTTTTAATTTTTTTTAACGTGTATTTATTTTTGAGACAGAGAGAGACAGAGCATGAACAGGGAAGGAGCAGAGAGAGAGGGAGACACAGAATCCGAAACAGGCTCCAGGCTCTGAGCTGTCAGCACAGAGCCCGACGCGGGGCTCGAACTCACGGACCGTGAGATCATGACCTGAGCCGAAGTCAGACGCTTAACCAACCTAGCCACCCAGGCGCCCCAGATATTTTGCTATTTTTATATGTCTTCTGTTCTTTTATATTCCTCTATTTCTACATTATAGCCTTCTTTCATGTTAAATAAACATTTTCTAGTCTTCCATTTCATCCCTTTGTTATTTATTCCAGTATACATTTTCAGATATTTTCTTAGTGGTTGCCTTGAGGTTTATAATTACATCTTTACATAAATCTATATAATTCACATTAATATTAACATAATTTCAATAATATATAAAATGTTTTCTCCAAAATAGATCCATCCTCTATCCTCCTTCTTCGTGTTATCTCTGTCATACAGTTACATATTTATACAGTTTAACTTTTATAATTATTACTTTATGCAGTTGTTTTTAAATCAGATCGTTGAAGAAAAATAAAAAGTCTAAACACATACATATTGCCTTTCCTGTTTACTTATGTAACTATCTTTATCAGTGATCTTTATTTTTCGGATAGATTTAAATTACTTTCATGTATTATTCCACTTCCTTTAGAATTGCTTATAATGCACATATCCTGGCAATAAATTCATTTATTTTTTAAAAGCTTTATCTTTATTTTTATTTTTGAAGGATATAGAATTATTTGATGATGGTCCTTTTCTTTCAGCAATTTGAATGTCATCCCACTGCTTTTGGACTTCCATGGCCCTTATGAGAAATCTGCTATTACTCTTATTGAGAATCCTTTGTGTGTGATGAGTTACTTCATGCTGCTTTTAAGAGTCTGTTTTTGTGAGAAAGAGGCAAACTAAGAAAGAGACCCTTAACTCTCTTCGTGAGAGAGAGGCAAACCAAGAAACTAATGGTTACAAGAAGGGAGGAGGTAAGGGGATGGGTTAAATAGGTGATGGGGATTAAGTAGTGTGCTTGTTGTGACGAGCACAAGGTGATCTATGGAAATGTTCAATCACTATATTGTACACCTGAAACTAGTATTACACTGTATGTTAACTAACTGGAGTTTAAATAAAAACTTTAAAAAGAGTCTCTATTTGTTTTTTTACTCTTGACAACCTAACTATATAATTTGTCATGATATTAATATCATGCTATTGTACATACTATTAGTAGTCTGAATTTCTTGGATGTATAAATAGTGCTTTTTATTTAATTTCAGAGGTTTTGGACCATTTTTCTTCAAATACACGTTCTGCCTCTTTCTCTCTGCTTTCCTTTGTCACATTTATTTGCATGTTGGTACACATTGTGATATCCCCTAGACATATGAAGCTCTGACCACTTCTTCTTCATCCCTTTTTTCTATCTGCTCTTAAGACTGGGTAATTTCTTTTGACCTATTTTCAAGTATGCTTATTCTTTCTTAAGCCAATTCAAATCTTCTGTTGAACTCTCGTGATTATTTTAAATTTCAGTTAATGTATGTCTTAATCCATTTGGGCCAAATTTGACAAACACTAGTATGGCTCAAAACAACAAACATTTATGTCTCACAATTCTGGAGAATGGGAAGTCCAAGATCAAGGTGCTATCATATATGGTCTCCTATCTGGTTCATAGATAAATAGCCATCTTTTTGCTGTGTCTTCATATAGTGGAGGGGATGAGGGAACTCTTGGGGCCTCTTTTATAAGAGCACTTATCCTGTTCATGAGGGCTTCACCATCATGAGACAATTATTTTCCAAAGATTCTCACTTCCAAATACCATCACATGGCGGGAATACATTTCAATACATACATTTTGTAGGAAAAAAATATTCAGTCTATAACAATGTACTTTCACCCCAGGATATTTTTTTAGAATTTTTCTCTCTCTTTTTGATGTTTTATTATTTATTTTTGAGAGAAAGAGCACAAGTCGGGCAGGGGCAGAGAGAGAGAGGGAGACACAGGCTCCAGGTTCTCAGCTATCAGTACAGATCCTGACATGGGGCTTGGACTCACGAACTGTGAGATAATGACCTAAGCTGAAGTCAGCCACTCAAGCAACTGAGCCACACAGGCAACCCTAGGATTTCTCTCTTTTTTATGATATTCTCTATTTAGTAACATATCAATCCACATCTTCCTTTAATCATTTAGACATGATTATTTTTAGTTCTTTGAACATTTTTAATTCCTTAAAATCTGTCTAGTAAGTCCAACACCTGTCCTTTCTTAAAGACTTTCTATTGATTACTTTTGTTCACTTGATATGAAGAAAAAAACTAATGGATGTTAGCATTTTTGAAAATTATTTTTTTTAAAAACGAATGTCACAGACAATATATTTGACAAGTATGGGTAGTAGATTCCCTCTCTTTCCCATGTATTGTTGGTGGTGTTTACTATGTTGGGGTTTTTTGCTGTTTGTTAGTTCAGTGATCTTCCTGAACTGATTCTATAAAGTCTGCATTCCCTGACATTTGTGACTACTGAAGTCTCTGTTCATTTAGCTTAGTGGTTAGATAAATATTGGATAGATTTCCTTAAATACTTGGAATCAGTAAGTCTCTTACACTTCATCAGGATTCTTTAGTTCTGACTTGGGGTCACATTCAATGTTTCTATATGCAGATTGCATCCCTGCTTTACCTTTCACTTCTTGCTTGCATAGAACCTCAAAATTAGCCACAAGTGAAGCATTCATGTATCTGGGGTTTTCTCGCCATGAAACATCTTTGCACATGCATATGGTCTTTTATATTTATAAAAAATGAGGAGATTTTTAAAACCACTATGGACATCTTAATTCCTCAAATCTTCCTTTTAATATTTTACTTTCCTCTTGTTTGTCTCAACCAGTATCATTGCCTTAGTCTACTATGATGTTAAATAATTGTCACTAAGTTTTTTACCAACTCCCTAAGAAAGAGACTTTTTCCATTGAGCAAGCTCAGAATCAGACAATCAGATCTGGGAATGGGACTTTTACAGAGTGGTGACATATATGTCAAATAGTGCCAATTCTTTGGCAATGGGGGACTTTGGATGAGCTGCACACTGGGCTTCTCCTCTCCAATTACTATAATGTTGTTAGTTTTCACACCTTTCAGGTTGTGAGGCTGTCATTTAAAAGGCTACCATGAACCTGGGGACACAAGGTTGGAAATAGGATATGTCAAAAACTGGCTGTTCTTACAGAGATTTAGCTGTTATTACTTTATAGTCACTCCTTAGATGGTTGCAAGCCTTTGGTTAAATCTAGAGTTTTGAGTTGATTTTGACACATTTCGTCAGTTTTCTCATGGCTTTTATGGAGATGAAGATTTTTTTTTTTGAGATGTAGATTTTGGAAGGGCCTTCTTCCGCTATTCTGAAAGTATTGCCTTTCTCCTGAATCTTTTATAAGTGCATGTAGCCTGAATAATTTCTGTTTGTTGAAAACCATGCAATTAAATGCTTTAAAATTTCTCTCCATCTTAAAATGTAGACAGATTTTTCCAGAAAATTTAATGCTTTAGTTTTAAGAATAATTCACTAGGTGCCGACCCATATTGTTCTTCATCAACATACACTTTTTATGCAGGCAAAATAACACATTTATATGCAATATTAAATAATCTGTTACATGCTTATGTATGTATTCTCACATATATGTATTTTAAGCAAATATTTATTGAGCAACCAAAATATTCTCGACACTGGTCAAACCAGCTGTCATTGCCCCAGTGAATTTTATATTCTATACTGTCAAGTAGATCATCAATGATGCTGGAAAATTCTTCTTTTCCTTAATTTCTGTTTTTCATTTCATAGAAACATCCAGGTATGCCTTCATTTTCACTTTTGATATTAAAGAAGTTTAAAATGTAAAAGTTATATATTCTCAAAAACTAAATGTTCACTATATAGCAAACAAATAATATGTAATCTTTGTTGAGGCTGTTTCCTATGTCAATATCTCTTAAAGTTGAATAAGGTATGGACTGTTTCAAAGAATAATCAAATTATTGTGAACACTCACTCTCACTAAGAGAGTTTTTGAAATATTAAATATACTAATAAGTTACATGTAAACTCTTACGCTATGGTTTCTCTGCAGATATAAAACCAAAACCTTTACAAATTAAATACTAATGTAACTATAGAATCAATTACATTTAATTTAGTTCATTAATTTAATGTTATGAATGATGTGCTGAAAGCATTCTTTTTTTAATGTTTATTTATTTTGAAAAAAGCAGAGAGTGCACACACACACACACACAGACACACACACACACACACACACACACACACACACGCACAGGAGTTGAGGAGGGGCAGAAAAAGAGAGAGAAAGAAAAAGACAGAGAGAGAATCCCAAGCAGGCTCCACATTCAGCACAGAGCCTGACTCAGTGCTCTATCCCATGAACCACAAGATCATGACCTGAGCCAAAATCAAGAGCCAGTCGCTTAAATGACCCAGCTACCCAGACGCCCATGAACATACCACATTCTTCAAAGAAGCTGAACTAGTATATCGATATCTACAGCACAAGGTTTTTTTTTTTTTTTTTTCAAATTTGCCATGTCTAGAATTATGAGTGACGTGATGCTTTGATTTTTCTGCCTTTTTATAAAATTTGAAATATTGCAGAAACTTCATTTGTACACATAACATGATTAAGGCTTCATTTGACATGAAAACTTTATTTTAGGTCATAATTTTACTGATCATTTCTCATTCACCTTTGTAAATTAAAGTCAGACTACTTGTCTCTGAGGTAGTTAACAGACACTGATGTGTCTTTGGCATGTTCAGTTATAATAACCAGTTTATCCACAATAATATAACAAATCTCAGACAGAAGTCATATCCTTCTCTATATTATGTCATACTATAAAACTTCTTAAAAGAATGAGCTAAATTTTCATTCACAGACATGGAATGAGGCCCAAAAAATACTGCTATGTGTAAATTTAATATAGAATAATATTAAGTTCTATTTAATATTACATAATAAAGTATAATATACTAAATATATATATACATTATATATGTGCACACACATATAAACTATCTGGAAGAATAAACTCCAAACTGTCAGCTGTTTTTATTATTTTACTGTTAGGGAATGTGAGTGAGTAGAGTAGATGAAAAATTACTTTTATTTATTGTTTTTGTACACTCATATGATAAGATTATTACCTGTTTATACTAAAAATATCTGTGTATAGAGAAAGCATAAGTTTTAATTCTATAGTATTAGAAAGTTTAGGACAGGAATTAGATATAATTTTCCTAAATATATATTGATAAATAAAATTAGCACTCAAGTGTGTGGTTAGAGAGTAGACAGTAATAATGAAATTTTGTGTTAAGCAAACCATGAAATGAAAAGTACCAAATATATGAACCTTAATACATGATGAAAAGCAACATTTTTGTTTTCTTTAAAAGTTAAATTTTAAACAAAAATAATTGAGTTTTATTTTAGATTTCAAGTCTGGTACTATAGAAACATTGTGTTCAATTCAGAAATATGAACATTTAATTAATTTCAGGTAAGATTAAATCGTCCCATGAAAATAAAAGAGCCCAAATGTCCATCAATGGATGAATGGATAAAGATGTGGTATATATATATATATATATATATATATATATATATATATATATAATGGTGTATTACTCAGCAATCAGAATGAAATCTTGCCATTTGCAACTACGTGGATGGAACTGGAGGGTATTACGCTAAGTGAAATTAGTCAGAGAAAGACAAAAATCATATGACCTCACTCATATGAGGACTTTAAGAGACAAAACAGATGAACATAAGGGAAGGGAAACAAAAATAATACAAAATCAGGGAGGGGGACAAAACAGAAGAGACTCATAAATATGGAGAACAAACTGAGGGTTACTGGAGGGGTTGTGGGAGGGGGGATGGGCCAAATGCGTAAGGGGCACTAAGGAATCTACTCCTGAAATCATTGTTGCACTATATGCTAATTTGGATGTAAATTTAAAGAAATAAAAAATAAAATTAAAAAAAATCATCCCATGAAAATAGATTTATTATGAAACTTCAACTTCTAACATCATAATAAAACGTTTTGTATATTATATGATAGAAAGACCCAACCTTTTTACATCTAGCAGGTGAACTCATCTCTCTAGTTACTATTGTCTTCATAAACTACTAGATCATTCTATTACCAGCCAGATCTCTTTGCCACAAAGAGTTTAAAACCTAAGTCACAACTTTTTGTTTTCATAATGCTCATGCAAGCATGGGATATCCTAGTATAATACAACTTATGTATAGACAGCTATAATTTTGTGCCTCTTTTCTCAGCAAATTTAATTCCTAAATGTTTTTTTCATTGCAAAATTATTCTGTGGTTTATCCTTAAATAATCATTTATAGTATTTATATATATTAAATAAGATAAATTACATTTAATTATATAATAATATAAATGCATATATATGCATAGGGTTATAGTACTTGTATATTATAAAAGTGGTTGTTTAAACCTCATCTCCCCCACAACCACAACTACTGAAAAGGAGTCCTCTATTTCTTTACGTCCCCAATTGCAGAAGAAAATCTTAACTTATTTTAATGGAATAAATTCCTAATATCAAAAAGAAAAATATAGAACCCTGATAGTAAGATATAACACATTAGAATTCTCTAGTCCTAGTAGAATTTTGACAGGCACTTCTTTAAACAGAGAATTTGAATATCTAGAGCCTACATTTGTATCATCTTTTTGTGTCTTCTCTTAATCTAAGAACTCAACATTCTCCAGCTTCTATGTGCATAAGACACAGTGTACCCAGGTTACATTTAAAAAGTGAAGAGTAGGGGCGTCTGGGTGGGTCAGTCAGTTACGCATCTGATTCTTGATTTCAGCTCAGGTCATGATCCCAGGGTCATGAGATTGAACCCTGTGTTGGGCTCTGCACTGAGCATGGTGCCTGCTTGGGATCCTCTCTCTCTCTGTCTCTGCCTCTGCCCCTCTCCTATGGTTATCCTCTCTTTCTCTCCCTAAAATAAAAAAAAAATTAATTTTTAAAACTCAAGAGTATTTATGTAATATAAGGCAATACCAATGGTAAATTAAATTAAATATTCAAATTTAGTTTGATATTATACTCAACTATTTGCCTAATATTTTATTACAAAAACTTGTATAAATACACAAAAGTTGAAAAAATAGTAGAATAAACACTACTATATCCTCTACCTAGTTTCACCTATATTTGATTACAATACACATTTTTATATACTGATTTCATTTCACTGTGTAAATACAGTAGATATTTTTTATTGTTACTGGATCACTTGAAGTAAGTTGGAACATCATAACACTTTACCACAATTTCCACAAAATGTGTATCTTAATATTAAGTGTATTCTCCTCCTTAATCACTCTACCATTCATATAGGCTTTCCAGTCTAAGGTGATAGCATCACCATAAACTGAGTTCTTTCAGGCAGTACAAAGACACAGTGTTCCCAAGAATTTTTAGTCTAGACAGATAACGTGAAAGCAGACTGCATAATTCAAGACTGACAAAACAAGAATTAATAACCTAGGACCAAAAGGTCTAAAAAAATACTTGTAATATTTGTATTAATAGTGCATGTGAAAACCCACTTATATTTCCTTTATCTGTAACCCACAATTTATCAGATTATTATTATACAAACAGGCATTAAATATTTATTTACACAATATCTCTTTCCAGGTAACACTTAGAATTGAACAAGACTATTTTGCTAAAATATGGATGTTAATAAGCTTATGAATTTTCAAGAAAAAAAACCACTTAATTCTTTAGATAAGAATGATGACTATCAATTGACTTTGTTTACAAAATAGCTCAAAACAATAGTAACAATATTTAAATATTTCCCAAAGTACCTTAACTATATTACTTTAATTTGTTTTATTTTTGGATTCCACATATGAGTGAAATCATATGGTATTTGTCTTTCTCAGTCTGACTTATTTCACTTAGCCTAATACCTTCTAAATCAATTCAGGTTGTTGTAAATGGCAAACAAAACAAAAACAAAACAAAACAAAAAGACAAAAAACAAGCAAACAACAACAACAACAACAACTACAACACCCTCATCTTTTTATGGGCAATATTCCACTGTGTGTGTGTGTGTGTGTATGCATGTGTGTGTGTGTGTGTGTGTGTGTGCGCACACATACCACATCTTCTTTAACCATTCATCTATCAATGAACACTTAGATTGCTTACATATTGTAGCTATGGTAAACAGTGCTGCAATAAATCTAGTGATGTATATATCTTTTCGAATTAGTGTTTTTTATTTCCTTTGGTAATACCTAATAGTGGAATTATTGGATCATATCATATTTCTATTGTTAATTTTTTGAGATACTTCCAGACCATTTTCCACAGTGGCTGTACCAATTACATTCCCACCAATAGTTCAGGAATTTTCTTTTTTCTCCACATTTTCGTCAACAACTGTTATTTCTTATATTTTTGATTTCAGCAATTCTGAAAGGTATAAGGTCATATTTCATTGTGGTTTTGATTTGTATTTCCCTGATGATTAGTGACATTAAGCATCTTTTCATGTGTCTGTTGACCATGTGTATATCTTCTTTAAAGTATTTGTCTATTCAGGACTTCTGCTTCTTTTTTCTTTTTTTTTTTTTTTTTGGATTGTTTGTGTTTTGGAGTTGTATAAGTTCTTTTTATATTTTAGATATTAATCCCTTATTGGATATATCATTTGCAATTATTTTCTCCCATTCAGTAGGTTGTTTTTTTACAAAGAAGGCAACAACATACAATGAGGAAGAGACATTCTCTTCTACAAATGGTGTTGGGAAAATGGAACAGCTACATGCACAAAAATGAATTCAGACCACTTTCTTATACCATACACAAAAATAGACCCAAATGGATTAAAGACTTAAACATGATATGTGAGACCATAAAAATCCTAGAAGAGAACATAGGCAGTGATTACTTTGACATCAGCCGCAGCAATATTTTTCTAGATGTGTCTCCTGAAGCAAAGGAAACAAAGCAAAAATAAACTATTGGAATTACATCAAAATAAAAAGCTTTTGTATAGTGAAGGAAACCATCCATAAAACAAAAAGGCAACCTACTGAATGGGAGAAGATATGTTCCTTTACTTTTTCTAACCATGTAATTATTTACTTAGGTTTAAGAATATATCCTTTTCTTAAAAGAA
This sequence comes from Panthera onca, assembly GCF_046562875.1. NCBI lineage: Eukaryota > Metazoa > Chordata > Mammalia > Carnivora > Felidae > Panthera > Panthera onca. The sequence goes on along the minus strand of NC_138342.1, from coordinate 138,141,692 downwards.
CACAATTGGATATATCAAGCAAATTACTAAACTGTGTCAGAAAGCTTATAAATTAGGTACGATAAATATCACTTAAGATCTTGCTACTCATTTAACATTAATACCTATAAAATCTTCCCAAGAAACTGTCCTACCGTCTACTTTATAATAAGTGGAATGACAGGGTGAAGGTATTAAGGAATATTCCCTATGGCAGGACAAGAGTATTGACAACATTGATATCTCAGGAAGCAAAAGAAAATACCTTTAAAAGGACTATAGATGAAACACAGAAGAGTTGGTCTCAATGGCTCCTGGTTTCTTATCTTTTTAATGTAACATGATAGCAAAAGTATGTAAACAAAAAAAACTTGAAACAAACAATTCAACCACCTTATGTTACTCATTGTTTAATTCTTCTGTATTGTTACTGAATTTTTATCTAGGTGATTTATCATTTGTTGATAAACCTTATTAAAGTCTCTATCTCTAAATTGTTATTTCTTAATTCTTCAGTGTTGCCAGTTTTTGCCCCACATGTTAAAGTGCAGTTGGTAGATGTCTTAGACATGATACGTTTAATTCCTACTGAATTAGTATTTTGTCATAACGCAATAAAGTTCTGTATATCAGATAATATACCATGATTATATCTAAAGCATATTTTTATGATCATGATATAGCCAATCCAGCTTTCCTGTCCTATCTCTTTCAAGATATATCTTTTACTATGGTTTGCACTTTTCAAGCCATCTGGATATTTGTATTTAAAGTGTGTTCTTTGTAGATGACAAGGTTTGGGGTGTTACTACTTACCTATATTGACAATGATTGTTTTTAATATGCATGCTTAATTCACATATATTTAAAACTATATTTAAAACTAGTAAATTGCATTTTACTAGTTTGTTTTTGTTTAAGTTGACCATTTTGCTATTTGTCACATCTTCATTTTGTTACTTTAATCATGTTTTTCTGCCATTTTAGTATCTGTTGGTTTTATGATCATATTTCTTTTTAGTTTTAAAAGTGACATTTGGGATCACCACCTATCTTATGTGTCTTTAACTTATCAAAGTCTACCTGGATGTAATATTGTAGCACTTCACTTAAAAATAAAAAAACAAACAAAACCCCAAACCTTATAGCAATAAAATTCTGTTTACAGCCCTCTTCATCTTAGTATTTTTTTCATAAATTATGTTACTAAAATTGATATCTCCAGTTGTTATTATAAATGCTTTTACAAATAGTCATACTTTCAAGAAATTGAGAAGAAACAGACATACACACAGACTCACATACGAGTATATATGCACACATACCCACACGTGTTATTATATCAGATGCTCTCCACTCCTTACTGTAGATCCCAGTTTTCATTTCATATCATTTCTCTTGAGAATGAATGCTATATACATACACACTATATACACACGCACATAATAGTAATGCTTGAGCGTTGTCACATTCATGATAGAAATTTCTGTAGTACATTTGCTATTGAACAGATATAATTTTCATTCAAACAGAATTTTTCTACATTAGTACAGAGTTCTGGCATCACATTTAAGTTACTACTCCATTTTCTGTATATAAAAATACTGTTTTTATTAACCATTATTTTTCTTATTTATCAATAAGAGAAGGAAAGTTTTCAGGATATGTATGTGAGTGTGACTTTAAGTGAAATTCTTTGAATTCAGACAAGATATAATCAATGTAATTGTGATTAGAATAGCCTGTTAGGCAAGCTGCTGAGTAGTAAGTCAGTTCTCCTAGGATTTTTAAAAGTAATCTCAAATCAAATTTGCAGCTTTCTTTCAATGTTACATACATAAAAATCTTGCTGAGTGATGAATACCATGGCTCTTTAGGTTTTTGCACCTGCTTTGAAAGGATAGTAAAGGCTCAAATAAAATTACTGTAGGCACTTGAAGTTTCTCACCTGTGAAAGACAAAATGCTGCAGTAAGTAAGAGTCCTTGGAGACTGCTATAAAAGATTCATTTGCAAATATGCTCAAGTGACTAAGAGAGAACCTTTAAAGTATAGGAAAATTTTTGATATTTGAATTTTTGTATCACCTACCAGGTGTGAGAACAAATGATTTTGGGGTAGTTCTTTAGGAAGTCACAATTCTTTAAAGATAAATAATATCTTTAAAAAACCCTTGCATCTCAATAAAAACTATAGATACAAAAAAATAAAATTAGAAACAATTAAGATAAAAAGAAGTTCACTGTATGAGGTCATTATTTTTAGTGCTTACTAGAATTTTGAACTTCATAGCAATTATCCTTTATCTCTTCTAATGTCAAATATCTTACTTTTATTGTATGCAATGCTTTCCATTATTATCTTCATCTTCACATATTTACTATTTTTTAATCTTTCCAATCTCAATCTTATGTTCTCTTCCAAATTTGTTTTCCCTTACTTCTACACTACCCTAAATCTTGTTTATATTCTTTTGATCACCCTTTAATTTTGTAAGACTCATCAACATTAAATTAAATAATTAAATGCACAATTACCTGGTTAGATCTGTTTCTACCTCAGAAATGTAAGTTCCATGGTGTTATGGAGCATTCTTTGCTATTGCTTTCTTCTAAATGCCAATCACATTCCCTTACTGTAGAGAATTGTTAAGAAATGTCGCGTCAATGATACATAATTATATCACCATACGTGAATATCCCATTATAAAAGATATCTGGCAAAATCATTAGAAATGAAGAAAGTGATACTCCTGAGACCCTGCCTTCTTTTATAGTGATAAAACTTGGTTGGTTTTTAGGCGCTTTTCACTTTGAGTAAAAATATCTTATTTGTTGTTGTTCTTTCAACACAATTCAAAAAATGTATACACATTGAACATAAAAGTATTTTATCAGTGTTTTTTTTTTAAATTTTTAATGTTTTATTTATATCTGAGACAGAGAGAGAGAGACAGAGCATGAGTGGGGGAGGGGCAGAGAGAGAGGGAGACACAGAATCCAAAGCAGGCTCCAGGCTCTGAGCTGTTAGCACAGAGCCCGACGTGGGGCTCGAACCCACAAACTGTGAGATCGTGACCTGAGCTGGAGTCAGTCACTCAACTGACTGAGCCACCCAGGCGCCCCATATCAGTGTTAATCAAACTAATAACTAGACTTATGTTAGCTATCCTCCTTATCTAGTCCCCAGAGATGCCCATAATTCAGGGCAGGGACAACCACATACTGCTCATACATTCTGATTTATTATATTGAAATAAAAAAGAAGAACCATGGAATGAGCCATAACTCTCTTCACACTGGTATTCTTTTAACTTTATACTGTAGAGTCATAAATGGGTACTTGCTGCAATTTATATTTGTTATGGTACAGAAATTAGACTCCTTATTGGAAATAATTATTCAATTATTTTAAATGAACACAATTACAGGAGCTGACTTACTTGCATAAACCAGTGATATGCCTTTGCTATTGACAGTTAGACTGCTATATTTAAAAAAACAAAAAAGAGTTGGAAGATATGAAATGTTTTTAAAATTATGTAGTTTAAGAGAAATAGCACCAAGAAAATTTGTCTGTCCAGTTGGTCTTCTGCAGGGTAACACAACTTGAGTTACATTTTAAAGTTTGATCATTAATTTAAGTCTGGTAATTCTCTCTAGACTGAGGGCTGAGAAATGACCAGACTAACTCAAGAGCATCAAGTTACACTACACAAAATTTTACTTCATTAATTAGCACTCTTCAATAAAAAACCTACACTGGAATTTATACTATCAGGAAGTGTACTTCATAAGCACTACACAAGCAAAATATTAAGTGATGTTAACCAATGCCAGCAATGATAGCTTGATAAGGCTATCCCTTCAAGAGAATGTGACTGGCGTAAGAAAGCGGTCCAGGTTCATTCTTCTGCATGTCACTGTCCAGTTTTCCAACACCATTTGCTGAAGAGATTATCTTTTTTCTACTGGATATTCTTTCTTGTTTTTCTAAGATTAGTTGACCATACATTTGTGGGTTCATTTCTGGTTTTTCTATTCCGTTCCACTGATCTATGTGTCTGGTTTTGGCCAGTGTCATACTGTCTTGATGATTACAGCTTTGTAATATAGCTTGAAGTCCAGAATTGTGATGCCTCCAGCTTTGGTTTTCTTTTTTAATATTACTTTGGCTATTCAATGACTTTTCTGGTTCCATACAAATTTTAGAATGGAGTTTTAGTATGGAAGAATTCTCATGTTATTTTGATAGGGATTGCATTAAATATGTAGATGCTTTGGGTAGTATAGACATTTTAACAATATTTGTTCTTCTAATCCATGAGCATGGAATATTTTTCCATTCCTTTTTTTCTGTGTTCGGCAATTTCTTTCATAAACTTTCTACAGTTTTCAGTGTAAATTCAAAATGGATGAAAGAACTAAATGTAAAACAGGAAAATATCAAAATCCTAGAGAAGAAAACAGGCAACAGCCTCTTTGACCTTGGCCACAGCAACTTCTTACTTGACATGTCTCCAGGGGCAAGGGAAACAAAAGCAAAAATGAACTAGTGGGACCTCATCCAAATAAAAAACTTCTGCACAGTGAAGGAAACAATCACCAAAACTTAGGCAATGGGCAGAATGGGAGAAGATATTTGCAAATGATATATCTGATAAAGGGTTGGTATCTAAAATCTATAAAGAACTTATCAAAATCAACACCCAAAAAACAAATAATCCAGTGGCAGAAATGGGCAAAAGACATGAATAGACACTTTGCCAAAGAAGAACTCCAGATGGCTAACAGACACATGAAAAGATACTCAACATCACTCATCACCAGGGAAATACAAGCCAAAACCATAATGAATGAAATACCACCTCACAACTGTTCAGGATGGCTAAAATGAACAACTCAGGAAACAACAGATGTTGGCAAGGATGTGGAGAAAGCGGAACCCTTTTGTACTGCTGGTGGGAATCCAAACTGGTGCAGCCTCTGTGGAAAACAGTATGGAGGTTCGCCAAAAAATTAAAAATAGAACTACCCTATGACCCAGAAATTGCCCTACTAGGTATTTATCCAAAGGGTATAAAAATGCTGATTCAAAGGGGCACATATACCCCAATGTTTATAGCAGTGCTATCAACAATAGCCAAATTAAGGAAAGAGCCCAAATGTCATTTGATTGATGAACAGATAAAGAAAATGTGGTATGTATATATATATATATATATATATATATATATATATATATATATACACACACATGAAATCATGTCATTTGCAGCCATGTTGATGAAATTAGAGTGTTGCAACATTGCAGTTGGAACTAGGCAAAATGTCAGAGAAAGAAATATCATGATTTCACTCATATGGAACTTAAGATGCAAAACAGATGAACATAGGGGAAAGAAAGGAAAAATAATATAAAAACAGAGAGGGAGGCAAACCATAAGAGATTCTTAAATATAGAAAACAAACAGGGTTGCTGGAGGGGTGTTGGGTTGGGGATGTGGGTTAATTGGGTGATGGGCATTAGGGAGGGCACTTGTTAGGATGAATACTGGTTGATACTTGTTAGTGATGCATCACTAAATTCTACTCCTGAAATTATTATTACACTATATGTTAACTAACTTGGATTTAAATAAAATTTTTAAAATTAAAAAAAAAAAACACAAAAACAAAGGCAGTTTGACATAAAGTCCATAGCTTCCTTTATGTATCAATAAACTCTCAAGAGATCATATACTTTTATGTTCCTGTTTTTGTCTTAACACTTTACATTTTTTCTCAAAATATCATTAGGAAGAAATTCCCATTTATCAAATATTTTCCCTTTTCCTCATAAGAAATTCTTCTGGGATTCTAAGTCAAAGTTTTCTGGTGTCATTACAGACTATGGAAGGAATTACATTGATTTAGTGCTTACTATAGGACTACCTTCTTTAAAATCTGGATAACTCATGATACCGATTCAATAAACTAAGCAAAATGTTGAAAATGGGAGAGAGAGAGAGACATAATGTGACTGGATCATCTGGAGCAACTGACTGTAGCACTTCATCTCCCAAGGAGTACCTGATATATATCGACAGGTTACCTTTTTTACAGAAATTCAATTTTCTAGGCCCTGTGAATTCTTTCTCAATCTTACTAATAAACGTTTTCCCTTAAAATGTGTATTTATCAGGAAATAAATGACACTAACTTTGAAAGTTGAGGATAGTTTAAAAAAGAAACCTTTTTAAATGGTGCAGGTGGGAATATGAAAAACCAATAATGAATAGCGAGGGGGGCTTAGCTTACAATAAAGAAATCTGCCCCATGTCTGAAGTTATCAGAACCTGGACAGATTAGTAGCTTCCATTAAAATAATTTAACCAATCTGTAGCAATCTTACGGGGGATGGATTCAGGAGAAATATTCCATGACTGACTCCACACCCACTTGCTGATTCCTTGCTCGTACTTTTTGTTAGTTCAAGTGGATGCCAAGAACAAGGAGCTTCTTTGATGCATTCCATAAACATCTGTCTCTCTTGGCGCAGAGCAGAGGAGAGAGGGGTGGAGAGTGGATTTGGTGAGGCAGAGAGGTACACAGCCCACACAAATAAAATTTATTTGACAAAGTTATACTTACTAAAATGATCACGTAAAACGCACCATAGCTTAGACACCTTGATTACAATAAGGCTATTAAAAATCCATTTTAGTAAACAATTCATAGATTTTTATTTAGTTTTACTCATTTTACTAGAAGGCTGATCCCATTCACTCTATTTTTCTAAATCACATTATTAGAAGGCAACTTTTGTTGTAACTTATGGGTTTCCTTATGTTATCCTTTTTTGTACTGATTATAATTTCCACACCTTTAGGTAATAAAGCCTTAATACACACACACACACACACACACACACACACACACACACACTATACAAACCTAAAGACCACATATGTTTCATCCTAATGTTTTGATTTGGACAAACGTTCCTTTACTGTGCATTGTCTTCCTCTATGTGTGACAATCTATTAATCTGTCAGTCATTGACTGCATACCTATTAATATATGTTCTCATTGTAGTAATTGCATCAAACATTTCAAGCACAGCTGAATTTTATTTTTCTTCATAATGTTCTTCACTTTAAATTTACTGTTGGCTCTGCAGTGGAATTATTTCTCTGGCAAACAGGAAGTAAAGACAATATTTTCACTTCCACTATTCCAAACAATCAAAATCAAGTTTGTTTTTAGTAGGATATGCTTTGTGTCGTGAAAGTGCTACTAACCAGTTCACAAATGTGTCATTATTGACATAGTAGGTAATACATAGATCTGATGTTATCATACATTCAGTGATATTTTTCCAAATGAGAATACATCTATAAAATGTCTGAATGTGATTAGAATTAAATGATTGAATATTTCTTACTGATCACTGAAAACTTCACTTCTTAAATCTAGTTAGCTCTACATTACCTCTACTAGTGGAAATATAAAAATAATTAACCTATCAATTTTAAGCCTTATTTGGAAATGCAAAAATCATTTTGCACCTAAAACAACTTAATATCAAGAATAATGAGATAAACATTTCAATTTTGGTCATAGGAATAAAGTAAGTTGCTTATACAAGTTTTCAATTCACCTGATGTTTGTTTTCTTATAATTCAGTCATGGTCTAACACGTATTTTTCCTAATCCCCGTCACATACAAATGTGCGGTTTACTTTAAATGCATGTGGCTTTCTTTCTTTTTTTTAATGTTTATTAATTTTTGAGAGACAGAGCATGAGGGGAGGAGGCACAGAGAGACAGGGAGACACAGAATCCAGCACAGAGTCCGATGAGGGGCTCATGGGTCTCAAACTCAGAAGCTATGAGATCATGACCTGAGCTGCATTCGGATGCCCAGCTGACTGAGCCACCCAAGAGCCTCTAAATGCATGTGACTTTCTAATTTAGAGAATCATATTTATTGACTCAACTTGTTTAGTGCTTGTAATATTAACTAGACATATACTGATATAATAATAATAGCAGTAATAAACATTTATTTAGACATTTAGGAAAAAAGAGTACTAAGCATTTTTGATAATTCTTTCATTTAATTTTCACTAAAATATTCAATAGAAAAGGGCAATGGTGTTAAAAGTTCAAAAGGATACCTTAATAATATGCCAAAATACAGGGTAGCTGTGCAACTAATTGCTGAAAAACAAACACACAACATAGAAGACAAAAACTGCCTAAAATAGAGCAATTATAATAGGTTACTTATTTATTTTTTCATGTTGATTTATTTTTGCGTGCGCGCGAGACAGAGAGAGAGAGAGAGAGAGAGAGAGACATGGACAGAGCACGAGCAGGGGAGGGACATACAGAGATGGAGAAGCAGAATCTGAAAGTACTCCAGGCTCTGAGCTGTCAGCAAAAAGCCCAACATGGGGCTTGAACGAACAAACTGTGAGATCATGATCTGAGCCAAAGTCAGATGCTCAACCGACTGAGCCACACAGGAGCCCCTAGGTCACTTATTTTTTTTTATCAACTAATGTTTATTTTATTTTATTTTTTTAACGTTTATTTATTTTTGAGACAGAGAGAGACAGAGCATGAACAGGGGAGGGGCAGAGAGAGAGGGAGACACAGAATCTGAAACGGGCTGCAGGTTCTGAGCGGTCAGCACAGACCCCTACGCGGGGCTCAAACTCATGGACCATAAGATCATGACCTGAGCCGAAGTCGGATGCTTAACCGACCAAGCCACCCAGGCGCCCCAACTAATGTTTATTAAGTAGAGTTTCCAAGAATAAGAGAAATTTTCTTTCATTCTCAGTGATTTTATTTATGACACAATATATCTGTGAATTTGTGTCAGCTTTATTACTCCCTGCCTTCAACAATCTGCAGATATTGGGTTACTTATAATTTATCCTTTCATCATCCATACTCCCCAACAGACAGCTTCCTACGAATATGGCATGTCTAAGGGATTTCTCATTTACCTTGACTTTTCCAGCTCCTCCTTCACTTTTCTAGCTCCTCCTTACACCCATCTAGGAAGGCCCATATCAGCCACTGAAAGGTGGTCCCATTTCTCTAAATAAGAGATGGTTATTTTTCTTCCTAGGTATGCTGCCTTATTCAGGTAATGTTCTGCCAGCTATCTCTGAAATCTGAAGCTGAAGGACATCTCTTCAGTCTGCTTGCAACTCTCTTTCATCTTGTTCTTTTAAGATGGATTTTGCATATCACTGTCTTACATTCCTTGTGGTATATGACAATTTATGAGACATGGAAAAGGGCATTCCGTTTATACTCTACAATGTAACTACTGTAAATAGGTTTTTTTTGGGGGGGGGGGGCGGGAGGCTGTTGTTATTTTGTCCTGAGTCCAAAAAAACTAGGTCTATACATTGAGGCTACGCTTAACAATAAAGGAAAAATAAATGTCTGTGAACAGTGCAGAAAACATTGTTTGTTATGTAGGTTTTTTTTTTCTTATAACAAAATCATTTTCAAATATGTAAACTAGGAATAACTAGAGAAAATTAGAGAAGGGAAAAGAAGACTCTCTGGGTTGCAGAACAGAGAGGGCTCAGAGACATGCAGAGTGGGTGTAAGTCAGGTTTAACACCTCTGTTATGTTTATTAATATGCATGGTATAATTTTGGTTGTTTTTTGAACAAATAATTATTATATAGATATTTCTTCATGGCACTGGTGAAGTGAATAGGGGATACACAAGAGAAAATACATGGTCTTTCATGAGTTTTCAGTTAGTGGGAGAGCTAAGCTAATTTTTGTGAAAGGCATAAATTCCTTGTCATTAAAAAAAGAAAAGGATACGCTGTGTTACATGAATCTTGAGGATGGAGAGAATGCTTTGTTAAAGAGTTGGTTCTTGAGGGTAGGAATTATTCAAAACAAGGAAGAATAAAAATACACCAGAAAGAAGAAAGAGCATGGGTGATGAGAAAACATGGTGCACATATAAAAAGAAAGTAAATAAATTTGGTTGAAGCAAATATAAAATATAAAAGACATTAGTTGAATAGAAGTTTGAATAGTAGAAACTCTTGAATTCCGCACAGGTATTTTATCCTTTTTCTTAGCCAATATTAAAAAATGCTACAAAATACAAAGATAGTTTTAACTAGTGAGGTGAATAAATTTTTCTTTGAACAATTCTAAGATTCTAAATTATTTGTTTCTTTTTCAAAACTTTTGAAATAAAATAGACCTGAAAATACCTTATGTGTTCAGTTTTACTATCCATAGAACAAGAATTCCCACACAGGCACAATGTTAAGAATTCTAACTTGTTCTGTTTCCATGGATCAATAAGAAAATTAAATGCTTTGACATTTTTGCTATGTTGCTCCTCTTTTTGAAGATATGTATGAAAATTCTTATGTTTTTCACTCTATTGGTAACTTCATTAGGGATTTTAACTAGTAATGAGCAAAAATCTGACCAGGCTGTACAAAGTATATGATGGTGAATTTGCAGTGAAGGTAATAAAACCAACTTTGCGCCTTTTACTTTCATGGGATTCTTCCAAAACCCCAGGATGAGCTCTGGATATTTGTTCACATAATCATGTCTTTTTTGTAAAATTTTCCAAAGTATGATTTTAAATACAATTGTTAATGTCTACTATCTCTTAATGGTTCATCTTACTATCTGTCATCTTTTCTCTCATACTGGTTAATACTGGACTAAGCATGGGCACTTTTGAGGATATCACTGAAGGAGTTGGGGAATCTTTTGCTTTTAGTGTTGTAGGATATACTTCTGGGACTTGTAATGTTTGGTTGGTCGTCTTCAGTTTAGGAGCTGCCCTTCACTGTGCTGACTCAACCAGCACTGTGACACAGGGCCAGATAAATTCACCATGCAAATGTAATCTACAGTACTTGGCTCTGGAATGATGTGAGTAGTGTAGGAGAAAAAAATAAATAAATATATAGATCTGGAAATAATTTTGTGGAAAATTGGTATAGTCATGAGCTGTGTAAGTTGTAAGTGTATTATTCACTTCATTGATCTTTAGAATAGATAATCTGTCTTGTCTGCTTACACGTATAATTCATTTTTTTACTATTATATGAGATGCACAGATAAGCAGGTAAGTGAGAAGATCATAGGGATATAGATAGACAGATAGACAGATAGATAGATAGATAGATAGATAGATAGATAGATAGATAGACAAGTAGATAGATTATTTGAGGGGTGGTCAAGAAACGTGGGAAACAGAAATCACCAAAATTCATGGGTTTGTGTGGCACAATCTATATTAGTATTCGTATTTCAAACAGCGAATGTGCTTGTCTGTGAAGTTACATATTTTATGCATCTCAATCTATCATATTGCATTTTAGCATGCTTCATATGTTTTCCTGCCAAAATTTGGCAGTCCCAAAAGAAATTGCATGCAAAATTGTCTCTGGTGTGGCAAAATGCCATGAAGAAACAAATACTATAGTGACAAAAGTCCTACACATATAAATACATACATACATAAATGCAGGTAGTATTAAAATAACTTGCATATATACTTTTTGAATGTGCATTTTTGAGGTTTAATACAGAGCGGCAAATTACAAAATGCTTTCAACTATTCTTGTGTACGCCTTGATTTCGGAATAATTTTAAATACTTTTCACAATAATTTATCCTACAAAACTAAAAATCTAACTAAAAGGAATCATCTTAGTGGAAGCCAAAAATGCTAAAAGAAAGGCTGCCAGAAGCGTCAAAATATCACACATTTATTGATTTTGTTTGTATCTTTTAGCAGGCAGTTAACTTGATTTGACTCCAACAGAAAACTGTCTTGTGAAGAAGCTCAAATCTAAGTTACATTCGTTAATCCTTAGCTTAGTGTCTGCTCCATACAAGTGTAGCTCAGGGGTAACCAGATATTTAGACAGTGTGGATACACAGAACTCAGGGCTCTGGCTCTCTTCTTCTGGGATTTCTCTCACCATTCAACATTCAGCCCTGCAATTGTCTCAAACTCTTTTTTTTTTTTTTTTTTTTTTTTTAGAAAATGTCGCCATTGAGGTAGCACTGCCCACAGCCTGCCTCAGGCAGGCTGAGTCATAAAAGCTGGAAACTCACCCAGAGACATTCCCTTTGTTCAAGTGTCAACAGAGCCTGCCTGCTTTTTGTTCACTCTCCAGTATCTTCAGATAGCTGTTTTTAGTATTTAATCTAAGGTTTATTTGTTATCTGCAAAAGATTGTTCCTATAAGAGCTTCTTGGCAAAGTCTTAAGTGTGGGTTCTTCGGAGTCTTTTGATTAAGAGTTTAGCAGGTTTCTGATTCTTCACAGCTAACAGATTATAGAAGATTCCATTCCATCACTCAGAGGTCTTGAGTTTTAACTCTTTATCCTTATCCTACACATCTTCACAATCTGATTTATGTCTTGAGGCAGCAACTCATTGTGCATGTGTGGCCAGAATTTCCTGAGTCCCCTGCTCTCTGGATCAGTGGGACCTTTGTATCTTAAGCACTATGAAACCATGGGTGATTTCACTTTGTCTTTCTGGCCCCAACATCCAGTTTCCTCACGTGCCACCCTAAAATTCACAATATGTACTGCAGTAAATCTGGCTTGTATTGTGGATTTACTAATTTCCAAACTGTCAAGGTCGTCCCAGGTAAGATATGAACAGATACCTCAGCAAAAAACATATACAGATGGCAAATGATCATAGAAAATTATGCTCAAATCATATATTAGAAATTGCAAATTAAGTAACAGTGAGATGCCACTACATGCCTATTAGAATGCCTATTAAAATCCAAAACACTAATAGCATCAAACGTTAGTGAGTATGTGGGGTAGCAAAAATGTTTATTCGTTATGCTGGTAGGAATGCAAAATGGCTTTCCACTTTGGAAGGCAATTGGCAGTCTCTTACAAAGGTAAACATATTCTTACCCTATGATCCAGCAATTACACTTCTTGGTATTGAACCCATATGAATTGAAAACTTTTGACTACACAAGAACCTACACGTAATGTTTATAGCAGCTTTATTCATAATTGCCCAAACTTGGAAGCCATCAAGATGTCCTTCAATAGGTGAACAGGTGAACAAACTATGTATATCCACATAATGGAGTATTATTCAACAATAAAAAGAAATAAGCTATCAAGATATGAGAAGGAATGGAGAAAACTTAAGAATATTGCTAAGTGAAAGAAGCCAATAGGAAAAGGGTACATACTGTATGGTTACAACTACATGATATGTACTGGAAAAGGCTAAACTATAGCAATAGTAAAAAGATAAGTGCTTTCCAGAGGCTTCAGAAGAGAGGTAAAGAGTGAATAGGTGAAGTACAGGAACATTTTTAGGGCAGTGAAGCTATCCCATATAGTAATACTTCAAGGGTGGATACATGACAGTATGCACGAGGCAAAACCCACAGAATTGTACATCAAGGGTGAATCCCAAGGCAAACTATAGATTTTAATTAATAATGATGTATCAGTATTTGTTCATCAATTCAGGCAAATGTACCACACCAATTCAAGGTGTAATAATGGAGAAACTGCGGGCAGGTAGAAGGGTATACAGGACGTACTCTATTATTTTTTTTTCCAATTCCCCTGTAAACCTAAAACTGCTTAAAGAAATAAAATCTGTGAATTAAAAAAAAAAACATAATAAATGCAAAAAATTGACCTCTTCAATTTAACAAGTATTTTCTTTTTCCTATTTTCATCAGGAATGTTCACCTATCACAGTCTCCTACATCTTAATTGTAAGTCTCAAATAAGGAGAATTTTAAAGTAATACTTGAAGAAATTAACCTATAGAAGACATTCAGGATCTATTATCTGCAAATTAAAAGCCTTACAGATAAGCACTATGTAAGTACTCTTCACAAAATGAGAACAGATATTTGGAGCACCTGATTGTTTCACTGTTAAAATATTACTGCATAATAGTCCTAAAAAACAACTACTAGTCTCATTCAGCGGATGGAGAACTAGGCCATAAGTCTAGTTTTGTCTTGAATATTTGAATCTGAAGTTGTGATTACAGACTATGTAGCATAGAAACAATATTTAACAGTAGTAATCTACAGTATTTTAAATATACTTCAGTTTTTATAACAGTTTTAGACTTCTAGAAAATTTGAGAAGAGTATGAAGTCCTCATATACCCTGTACAATGTTTCCCCTAATATCAGCTTCACACATTAGTATGTGACATTTGTTATCAACATTCAACCAATATTGATGTGTTTCCATTAACTAAAGTCTCTAGTTTACTCCTTGGTTCTTTTTTTTTTAATATGAAATTTATTGTCAAATTGGTTTCCATACAACACCCAGTGCTCATTCCAACAGGTGCCCTCTTCAATACCCATCACCCACCCTCCTCTCCCTCCCACCCCCCATCAACCCTCAGTTTGTTCTCAGTTTTTAAGAGTCTCTTATGGTTTGGCTCCCTCCCTCTCTCTCTTTTTTTTTTTTTCCTTCCCCTCCCCCATGGTCTTCTGTTAAGTTTCTCAGGATCCACATCAGAGTGAGTTTTCACTTATGGTATCTGTCTTTCTCTGTATGACTTATTTCACTTAGCATAACACTCTCCAGTTCCATCCATGTTGCTACAAAAGGCCATATTTCATTTTTTTTCATTGCCATGTAGTATTCCATTGTGTATATAAACCACAGTTTCTTTATCCATTCATCAGTCGGTGGACATTTAGGCTTTTTCCATAATTTGGCTATCGTTGAAGAGTGCTGCTATAAACAGTAGGGTACAAGTGTCCCTATGCATCAGCACTCCTGTATCCCTTGGATTAATTCCTAGCAGTGCTATTGCTGGGTCACAGGGTAGTTCTATTTTTAATATTTTGAGGACCTCCACACTGTTTTCCAGAGCGGCTGCACCAGTTTGCATTCCCATCCTTGGTTCTTATCTACCATCCTTTTTTTTTTTTTTTTTAAATATTTATTTATTTTTGAAACAAAGAGAGACAGAGCATGAACGGGGGAGTGTCAGAAGAGAGGGAGACACAGAATCCGAAGCAGGCTCCAGGCTCTGAGCTGTCAGCACAGAACCCGACGCGGGGCTTGAACTCACAGACCCTGAGATCATGACCTGAGCCGAAGTCGGACGCTTAACCAATGGAGCCACCCAGGCGCCCCTTATCTACCATCCTTTTACTGCTCAGGGGTTTTATCCAGGATACATTGTAGTTAGTTGTCATGTCTTAATGGGATGATCCTATATGTGACCATTTCTCAGAATTTCCTTGTATTTTCTGACCTTGACAGTTTTGAGTATTGATCAGATGTTTCGTAGAAGTCACCTCTGTTGGGAGTTTTTCTACTGTTTTCTTCTCATCACTATACTAAGATTGCAGGGTTTTGTAAGGAAGATCACTAAGGTGCCATTTTCATCACAGAATATCAGGGAAACTTATTTAATGTAATTTCTAATTATTGCTGTTGATTTTGATCACCTAACTGAAGTAGTATTTGTTAGGTTTCTTCACTACAAAGTTACTCTTCCCTCCACCCTTGATCTTTTCCACATTTTTCACTTTGGAAGAAAGTCACAATAGTCACTTAAGTAATAGAGAGTTATGATTCCCTTCCTCATAAAGAGGTATCTTGATGAACTATTTTGAATTTTGCTTGTGACATTTGTCTTTCCTTACTCATTTATTTATTTTTCAGTTATTTACATCAGCATGGACTCCTGGATATTTACTTTATAATTTAGGTTATAATCCAATACTATTTTGATTAATTTTTTATCACATTTTTACATTTTGACTATTGAGAGATCTTTCACTTGGCTCTTATGCCTTTGACACAAACACTCCCCTCAGTGTTTTGTTGTTGTCTGTTTGTTTTTGGATAATTTCTTATTTTCTGGCAATACAAGATGTTCCAGACTCATTTTGTATATTTCCTGTCCCAATCCTGGACTCAGTCATATCTCTAATGAGCTCTGGTAACTTTTATTGGAGAATGATAATGTAATTCAAGATCTGGCTTCTAGATGTGCTCATTGCTACCGAGGTATATTTTTAAGGTCATGTAAAGCATTTTTATATGAGTAACAAAAAAGATATTACTATAAAAATGAATTATGTTACTATAAAAATGATATAATAATAGGAGTAAAAGCCAAGATTTAAACTCAAGAATAAAACAAAATAATGAGGTGTGGAGTAGCTAGTTGAAACACAAATTTTATAGAAGTCCATTAGCTTTTTTTTTTTTATTATTATTATTATGGAAAGCTGAGGAGTTGTTTGGTTCCTTGATTAGCTGGTTTTGGTTCATCTTAAAAGCAGAAAACTGTAACAAACTTTGGGTACAGTGACATAAAGATAACACTTGTAATTTTTTTTCTGCATTACAGTATCTCTAAGATGCCCCATTTTGCCAATAATTGTACTTCTAGATGCCCAAGAGCAGAATTCCACATAACTTGGAATTCTAAGAATCTATCAAATCACTCTGATCATGGTATTTTCAATTTGTGACCCAGCATATTTGCTTTGAAACAAGAATGCTGAGATTGTTATGATCCTTCTAATCACTTTTAAATAATACATAATCATCACACAATCATAAATTGGTCAGAATGTATTTAAGAAATGTATTACTGGGGCACCTGGGTGACTCAGTCAGTTAAGCATCCTGATTCTTGGTTTCAGCTCAGGTCATGATCTCATGGTTTCATGAGTTCCAGCCCCACATCAGGCTCTGTGCTGATAGCATGGAGCCTACTTGGGATGTTCTCTCTCCCTCTCTCTCTGGTCCTCCCTGTTCATGCTGTCTCTGTCAATTAACTTTTTATGGATTATTTATTACATAACACTTATTTTCAATTCTTAATGATAGCTAATGTTAGAAAGAAATTTAAAGAAAGAGACACTTTCCAAAGCTGCTTTCGGTAAAATTGTTCTAAATGAGAAGACAATGGTTGCTGTATCACAATTCCTAAATCTGGAAACCACCAAAGTTGACTGATAAAAATAAAAACCCATAATTGGAGAAAAAAATAAATAGACAATAAAATTGAAAGTGTACAAAAGTACATACTCTAAAATTAAAATTTGCTTAAAACTGAGAAGAATGAGAGTTTTTGACAGAATATGTTATCTGTGAAATATGACCCAGAAATAAATAATTTCTTTGGACTAATGAACCAAAAATAATATTCATAATGGTGACAACTGTAATTCATCAAAATGTCTTATTGAATATTCATTTCAAAGTTAATATGCAAATAAGTGATCTCAAAAAATAATTTTTAAGTAAAATTATGTAGAAGATGTATTTAATTATATTTTTAAGAAAAAATACAATTAAATTTACTTGACAGACTGTAGCTCCAAAAAATAAATTTACTCCCAATATTCAAATGATTTGCATTATTTAGAAAGAAAAACATGTTTCATATTTTTCCATATTTCAATTAAACATTTGGAACAACAAAACATTAAAGTCACTAATATCCACTAAAGATGAAAAGGGCAGATTTTGAAACATATGGGATTCAGAGCTGCCTATAGGTCAACAAAAAACCCATTAAATCTTATGTTTTCTGGAGTAATTTTCCTCTAAAGAATAATTTTTCTATTCACTTTGAATTTCTTAGTACTATTGGTTTCATTTGAAGTTTTGTATCTAGAATCCCAACATCTAATTTAAGCATGTTGAAATAAAAAAAAAAAAAAAAAAAAAAAGAATTGCATTTATCTTAAGGATTTTAATATAAGACCTCTAGGGATCAACTTTAGAATATAGATAAGTAAGGACTGTGGTAAATCTATGTATTTTGCATGGAGGAAGTGCGCTGAAAAAAATAGTTAAAAAATGGAATAATGTCAGATTTGGCTGAATTAAAACCAACTTTATCAGTTAAACTTATGGGCAGAGCCTAGTTTCATCCAACAATATTACAATATTTTACCTATTTTCTAGTAACTGGGAAATCATTATGCATGTTAGTTATGTAGATGTTTAGAAACAAATATGGAAACTCTCATATATTGAAAAATAAATGAAAATAATATTCTTGCGTACGTTTTTGGGATTAGTTCATTCCTAAACGGTTGGAAGTCAGAAAAAAATAATTTTCAAGAAATTTAGTCTATAACATAAATTTCTGTAGGGAATATTCAAGCCATTATTTACAAATACTGTGGATTTGTGTTTTCATTCAATATAATGTTCTCTACTAATTTCTATGTGCATTATGTATCCTGCTTTAGTTACTAATTTAACAGAATGTTTTATTTTTAGCATACAAGAATGTATGCACATAATATGCTAAAAGAACTTTTCCACTTTTCCAAAAAATGTAGGATTTTAAGCAAATTATGTATTCTTGTCGTCAATTCAGTTAAACATGTTTATTCCTTCTCTTCAATTGCTAGCACATGTAACACATGAGGCCTTTGGTGTGGGCTTAATGGTCAGCCAGATGAAGAGTAGTATTTTCTTAAACTATTTCCACACAAAGGAAAATTATTTTCAGAGTATTTAGAAAAATAATGAACCCCTATAATAAAGACAATTACATTTTTCTGGGATTTTTTTATTTTTTATTTTTTTGGCAGTAGTTTCAGAGAGCCATATGGACAGCTTTACTTATTTTTTTTATTTTTTTTGCTTCAGCTACAGTTGTTTCTCTTTTCCCCTTAAGGATGCCTTAGATGTCTTGTTTATAATATTTCAAGCAGCTTTGGGTCCAATGAGCTATTGAAACTCTATAGCACTGACAATAACTAAAACTTTTCTCACCTTGGAATGGCAGGTAAGTGTGAATATATATTCATGATCTAATGAATCTACAATCATGTTTATGTACCAGATGCTTGCTTTTTCTCTGCTGCTGTAATATATCTGGCTCTGAATTTTCTCTTGCTTTTTATTAACCTCTTGGAAAAAGAAAAGAAAGAAAAAATCAACAGGGTATGGAGTCTTCTGATAAATGTAAAGTTCTGACATCATAACTTCACAAATATATATGCACCCTGATGAACCTCGATATTCTATGTACATCAAATACATCAAGTATGTTTATTTTTGTATGCTAACTTATTTTAGATGGAGATTTCTATGAATATGCAATATGTGACTACAAATAAATAAAACTGATTTTCATAAAAACATTTTTTTATCAATTCACAATCAAAGACTACCTAAGTTAAACGGTTTCAGTATTTTCCTTATTCCATTTTCCACTGAGTCTACTTATCTAATTTTCTGATCTCATCATAATATAGTTTCATAAAGTCACTAATATCTTAATCGAAGGTGCAAAGAAACCAATAAATACATTTGCTGTGTTGATTCCAATTGAAATGATAAAAAAAAATGAAATGAAAGCATTAATTTATTAGACCATTAATCTTGAGAATTAGGAAAGTTTCTGTCACCTTTAAAACCAGTTTGAGATTTACATGTGGTTACTTGCAAATTATAGATATACTTATAATTTGCTCAGATTCCCACCTAGCCCATGGATTATGGAAGTGTCACCTACTACCCCAGAGTTCAGTAAATTCTCAGAGGCTAATGTTTTCATGGCTGCCTCAGCCTCTAAAATATTGATGGCTAAAGAAAGCCATCACATGAAAATAATATAGGTACAATAGATGTCCCTCCCTGATGATTTGGCAGCTGTGGTATAGTGTATATTCAACAACTGTCTTCTTGTTTCTCTGGCTGGTAAAACACTCTTCCCAATGCAAAAGGGAAAATAAATGGTTGTACATTAACTAATCCATTGATTTAACAAGTTTTAATAAACACCTGCTAAGGAAGATGCTCCACAAGATCCTGCGAATTCAGTAGAGAGAAGAGAATAAGTAATTCTCTTTCCTTGTGATCCTATGTGTGCCATATACTTAAAAAGACTATCTTAATAACTATTTCCTATGGCTTGAATAGATCCTGGAAATAAATCATCTACGAAAATGACTTTCTTTACACCAGGAAATATACATTGAGAATCATACAATTTTATTTATTTTTTTACAAAATTATGAAGAAAGAAGAGGTAATGATATGGATATTTGACAAAGTATTAATTAATTTGGCTTTCTGCTTATTTAAAACCAATTTATTATTATATTTCAATTTCTAAATGTGTAATCGGAATTCCTTGAATGTGATTTCACATATATTTCTAATTTTGAAATCAACATACAAAGTTTAAAATTGCAGGAGCTATATAGAATGAAAATTCAATTGTTAATATTTGTTCCCTAATTAAATCTAAACATCTATATTTCTGATTATTTTCTTGGAATAAATTTTTAAAAGAGATAATTTAACAATATTTGACATTTAATGCTTAGTTTTTATAAAAGTGATTCTTTGGCTTATATTTCACTAGGTTATCCCTTCCAGGTTCTTGTTCATATCATAATTCTATCCCAGTGTAATTTAAAAAGTATAATTGGAATGCCTGGTTGGCTTGGTCACTAGAGCCTGCAACTCTTGATCTTGAAGTCATGAGTTCAAGCCCTACATTTGGTGTTAAGGCTACTTAAATAAATTAAAAAAAAAATATATATATATATATACATATATATATATATATATATATATGTATATATATATATATATAAAAATCTAATCATTATTTGATTGCTGGTGGCTCAGTCTGTTAAGTGTCTGACTTTTTTTTTTTAAGTTTATATATTTATTTTGAGATAGAGACAGCGTGAGGGGAGGAGCAGAGACAGAGGGAGAGAGAGAATCCCAAGCAGGCTTGGTGCTACTAACACAGAGGCAGACACAGGGCTCAAACTCATGAAACCATAAGATCATCACTTGAGCCAAAATCAAGAGTTGGATGCTTAACTGAGACACCCAGGTGCCCCATAAGTGTCTGACTCTTGATTTCAGCTCTGATCGCTCTGCTTGTTCTCACTCTCTCCCTAAAATAAATAAATTAATTAAAAATTATTCTTCAGTATATTATCTGCCTTATTATAGTTAGATATATATTAATGACTTTTAAAAGAAAAATAGAATGATTTTAACAAAATGCAGCCATCTCCTGCTACTATCATCTTCCAACTCGTATTATTGCAACTTCCCTTGATTCTTTTAGGTTATTCTTCTGTTGGTTACCACTACATATCAAATTAATATGTTTTCTCAAATGTTGATTTATCAACTATAGAAATTAGCTGTTAATTTATTATTATAATAGATAAGAGCCTAGCTCATTTGTATAATCTTGCACCTTTCCTCCTTCCGACCGTCTTCCTGGCATATTTTAATTCCCAGTTTAATTTCTTCATTGGTTGCTTTACAGTTTTAAATAACTTGTTACATTTATATTTTTACTTCTTTCAGCTATCATTTGACTCCTTATTTTGAAAGATGAGGGCACTATGAACACTGCTCTTTTCTTAAGCTCCTATTCCCAACTCTTACTACCTCCAGTCTATATCTTATTGTTAGATTTTTCCAGGCTGGAGATTTATATCATGCCGTTTAATCATGGCATAATAATATCTTTAGTTTTGGTGTAAAAGTAAGAAAATATATACAGCCTACATTATATTTGTGTGAATGCTTTCATTGTGGATCCAAGTAACGTATTTTAAATTTATTTTAATGTTTATTTATTTTTGAGGGAAACAGAGACAGAATGTGAGTGGGTTAGAGGCAGAGAGAGAGAGGGAGACACAGAAGCAGAAGCAGGCTCCAGGCTCCAAGCCATCAGCACAGAGCCCGACGTGCTGCTGGAACTCTCGAGCTGTGAGATCATGACCTGAGCCGAAGTCAGACGCTCAACCGACTAAGCCACCCAGGCGCCCCATCAAGTAACGTATTTTAGAAATAAGTCCTTCCTTATACACTTATATGAAGTTAATAATTGACATTCTTTTCTCATGAAATAGATAGATAGATAGATGATAGATAGATAGATAGATAGATAGATAGATAGATAGATATATTAGCCAAGTATTTTCCCAAATTTCCTATTAATGAAGTCCTATGTAATCTTCTCTGTTGGCTGAAAACACCTTCCCTTCACTTTCTCTTCTGCTCCAGTATGCTCTTTACTTTCTCAGCCAATGAGCTGCCATTCTGTGTTGCTTTTCTAGTTTGGGTCCCCACTTTTCTGGATCCGTTTCTTGATTCATCCCTTCATTTGCTATGGCATATCCTTACTACTGTCCTGCAACAAGTTTATAGGATGAAATGTTTTGAGCCCTATAAGACTTAAAATGCCTCATTTTACCAATACAATTAATTGATAAATTAGCTATGTATAACATTTTAAAATATAATAATGTTTATAATATCTAACACTTATTGAACACTTAGTATCTTCTGGCACCATTCTAATTGCTTTACATGTATTAACTTATTTAATCTTCAAAACAACCTTATGAAGTTAGTACTACTGTCGTCTTGATTATAACAGGTATAGACAGAAAGTTTCAGTAATGCAGTGAAGTTCACATGGCTAATAAATGGTGTGGGCAAACACTGGAAGTGTTATTCCAGAAGCACATTTCCTAAACGTTATACATATTGCCTCTACTTTTAGGTGTCTTAGTTCCCATCTGCTGTTCCACTTCCTAAGGCTGAGATGGATAAGGTAACCCGAAAGAGAGTACCTCACCTCAGTTAATGGCCATACAAATGTGTTCTACATAGCCAGGTGTGTTTTTGCATGATTTGAAAAAGTCAGATATTTATTTACATTCATATGTTAACAGTTATGTGCCTTTCTACTCTATTAGTTTTATCTATGATATTTGGAATTTCATTTTAATTTAACAACAAATTGGGGTGCCTGGGTGGCTCAGTGTGGTAAGCACTGGACTCTTGATCTCAGCTGAGGTCTTGATCTCAAGGTTGTGAGTTCAAACTCCATGCTAGGCTCCACACTAGGCATGGAGCTTACTTAAAATAAATAAATAAATAAATAAATAAATAAATAAATAAATAAATAAATATTTAACAACAAAATGTGCATTCTCAAATAAAAATCATAATGAAGAAATCCAAAGCTCTGGGACAATGAACAAATTCCAAAATGAGAGAAATTAAACCTTTGAATATCGGTAAATAAAACAGTCTAAACAGAAGATAAACTACAGATTTTCATTCTATCTTGAAGATAGCAGAAAGCCATAAGAGATTTTGTGCTGGTAAATTAAACGGTCAAACTATTAATTCAGAAAACTCACTCTGAAAGCATAATAAATATTGAATGTGTGTGGAAAGAAGATTAATTGTGAAGAAATATTTACAGGTAATTGAAAGAGGCCAGAACCTCTAACTAAAGTAGTATAAACAGGAATGGAAAGAGAGAGACAAAACAAAACAAAACAGTTTTGAGATCTATGACACAGGTAGACACAACAGCACTGATAACAGATTTCACAAAGGCAGGTGAGAGGTCAGGGACAGTCTGTGAGTTACATAGGCTCCTAGCTTGATTAGCTAAATGAATAGTAGTCTTGACATGTAAAATATGTCACAAAGAAGGAGAAGCTAGTTTGAAAGGAAAAGAAATATGTTCGTTTTTGACACGGCAATTCTGAAGTATGTCTTGGAATAGGTATTCAACCTCAGTCTCCTACATTCTCCATCATCCCACTTTTTTTCTTTGACAGAAGCCCAGAGGATTTGTTTTGGCAGGATATACCAATTTATTTTCTATCAATAAAGCTATTCAAACATATGCTTTCTGACCAAAAATCTAGGATTTTTAAAAATTCTTAAATATGGTTCAATACTCTTCTTCATCTCTATACATCACAGCACTAAG
The DNA here is from genome assembly GCF_046562875.1 of Panthera onca. Lineage (NCBI taxonomy): Eukaryota > Metazoa > Chordata > Mammalia > Carnivora > Felidae > Panthera > Panthera onca. The sequence goes on along the minus strand of NC_138342.1, from coordinate 138,117,905 downwards.
TTTCTCTGCTTGCAAGCTATAGAGAATGCAAAGGCTATACTTTTCACCTCTTCTTATTTATGTGTTTGAATCAGTAAGTATAATGTTTCTCATTATATATTGGTACACACATCAATGTGTCTATCTATCTATCTATCTATCTATCTATCTATCTATCATCTATCATCTACACAATATATATATCTGACTGAAGATAATACAATGATTAAAACCAATAAAAAACTGGCATCATTTCCAAACTTAAGGAAAATAAAAACCAAAAAAGAAGTTATATCCCCTAGATGTATCATGTGAAACAACATGCATACTCAAAAATATATATTACATGCGATTTCTCTGGTCTAATCATAGCACATTAAGACCCATTTACCAATGGCATTTTTTAAAATATACCCTACAACCGTGGCAGAGTTAACTGGATTAGGAGAATAGAAGAGTTTCTTTGAATATATTTAGCTTTCTAATATCTTCATCTTTAATACTCTCAAGTAAAACATTTTATTTTTCAAGATTTAGAGTCTATATTATATACAGGTGATAAAAGGCAAGATAACTATTGTTATTGTTAAGGTGGTGCTGAAATAATTTTTATAATATTTCTCTTATTTTATTTTTATTGGAATGTTATCTCTCTTTTCTTTGTTGCTGTTTTCAAGATCTTCTGTTAGTCTTGGGATTCTACACATTTTTGCAATATATGTGGGTGTACTTTAGTTTTATATCCTGTTTGGGATATGTTCTGCTTCCTTTGGGTTCATATCTTTCATGAATTTTCAATCATTGCCTCTTTAAAGATTCAATACTCCACCGCTTTTTGTTTATTTAGCTTGTTCAGTTTCTTTTCCTGAAAGTCCTTTAACATTCCTCACAGCATATTTTTTTTCTTTTTAATATTTACTTATTTTGAGAGAAAGACAGCAGGGGAGGGGCAGAGAGAGACAGGAGGATAGGGGATCTGAACTGGGCTCTGAACGGACAATGCAGGGCCCAATGAGAGCCCAATGCAGGGCTCGAACTCATGAACTGTGAGATCATGACCTGAGCTGAAGTTGGATACTCACTGAATCATCCAGGTGCGCCCCCACCCCCCGCTTCATATACTAATCTTAATCAGTGAACTTAAATAAGTTTGATAAGGTTTAAAAATAAGTGATATTGAAGAAATCCTAATCGACATTACCCAATTTGAAACAAAAAGGAAAATAAAAAGAAAATAAAACACAAAACACACTTAAAAAGTAGAAAAGAAAATAATAGAACATATTATTGCTACTCAATATCAATGATTTAACATGCACGCAACTGAAATTTCAGAATAAAAAAGTAATAAGCACGAAAATATTTGAAGACATAATGATATAAATTCTTACAAAAATGGTGAGGGATAGCTAACCATACTACCAAGAAGCTCAAAGAGCATCAGCCAGTCTATTTTTTTTTTTTTAAGGCAAGGGAAAAATTAAAATTTCCTAGACACATATATTCAGCACCAAAAGAGAGGGACAGACACAGAGACAGGGAGATACAGAGAAAGATTGAAAACATCTTGAAGGTAGCCAGGGAAAAGAGACACATTATATATTGAGGAACAGAGATAAGAATTCCACAGTCCTCTTGTTAAGAACTATAGAAGTAGAAACATTTAGTGTTGAGAAAAAAAATAAAATAAAATCTAACAACCTAGATTCTTTATTCAAATTTGCATCTTCCATTTTCAAAATTGAAGGAGAAAAACAAGTTTTATCAGTTGAAGTAAAAAAGGAAGAATTCATTCCCAGCAGATCTACACTATAAGAAAATTAACAGAAGTTATTTCGGCAGACAGAATATGGTAAATTTATATCATATATAAGATAATATGATAGAAAGTTCACCGATACAAGCAATGGAGAGCACTGGAAATGGCAAAAATCAAAGTAGAAATAAATTTATTTTTTTAATGTTTAATCTTTCTTGTGGGGCACCTGGGTGGCTCAGTTGGTTAAGCGTCCAACTCTTGGTTTTGGCTCAGGTCATGATCTCATGGTTCGTGGGTTCGAGTCTAGCATCCTTATTGACAGTGTACAGCATGTGTGGGATTTTCTGTCTCCCTCTCTCTCTGCCCCTCTCTACTCGCTCTCTCTGTCCCTCAAAAATAAATAAAAATAAATTTAAAAGTTAATTGACTGCTAAACCCAAAATAGTGGCAACATATTGGTGTTTACAGCATATGTAAAAATGTGATAAATATCATAATACCAAAAAGTATGGGAAGCAGAAATCATGAGTTTCTTATTGTAAGGTTCTTATACTATGTTTGAAGAGCTATAACATTATTTTAAGGTAGACTATGACAAATTAAAGATAAATATTGTATATCCTAAGGTAATATCTTAACTTTAAAAAATTGTATAAATAATAAGCCAATAGTGGAGAAGAAATGTGATCATAAAATACTTAATAAAGCAAAAATCAAATATGTCACTATCGCATGAGATGAATAGTGATGCTCACAGTATCTGTAATATTTATTCATATCTCTGCTAAATCAAAAGGATTGAGGAATATATTTTTTTATTTTTTTAAACTTTATTTATTTTTGAGAGAGAGACAGAGTGTGAGCAGAGGAGTAGCAGAGAGAGAGAGGGAGACACAGAATCCGAAGCAAGCTCCAGGCCCTGAGCTGTCAGCATGTCAGCACAGAGCCCCACACGGGGCCCAAACCCACAAACCATGAGATCATGACCTGAGTTGAAGTCGGATGCTCAACCGCCTGAGCCATCCAGGTGCCCCTTAAGGTAAATGTACTATGGTCACATTAAGTCATTACAAAAGTATCCTCAGAATTTTTTTTTTTTTTTTTTTTTTTTTTTTTTTTTTTTTTTTTTATGAGAAAGAAACTAAGCATTAGCAGACCACAGTGTCCCCAGGGCCTGCCATTCTTAGTTTTGGTTTAGGCATCCAGCACAGAAGCCAATGCTATCTTTAATTCTCACTTTCTTTAGTTTACTTCCTTGCCACTGACTGATGATAAATTGCCATCATTGTTCCTTTTGTTATTTATAAATGGGATTAGATTGAGCTATTTCTCCCCTTGGAAACTCTAATTGCAGTGCAGTTTCTACTCTCCCATAAATGACGTGAAGGATCTGTGTTTTTTTTTTTTTTAACCTTAATTGAAGACTTCAGGCAGCCTGCCTTCCTCATGCAGTTACTGAAGCTGTGCACTCAGATGTCTACAGCAATTAGATCATAACACATACACAAAATAATCATCTGTTGTTTATCATGCAGTAAATCTTCACTTAGTACATATAAAAGGCACTTATGTAATCATACCATTTTCTCTTATTCTATTCATTCTGCAAATGTAATGAAAATTCATCATTGTATGTTATAATACCTGGAAAACACTTTGATTATTTTCCTGTAAAAAAATCAAATATAAACCAATAATATATTAAGTTCTATTTATGCAAGATCTTTATCTTCTATAAAATGAGATCAGATCTGACCCAATATTTGTTCTGATCTGTTCTGATCCAATATATATTTGAAAGACATCTGAAGTAGGTGAAATGGAATGAAGAGAAAGGAAGGATTCCACTTAAAGGGAGAATGGTCAAAAATAACTGGGAAGCTGGGTGGTAAAGATATATCTACAGCTGATTAAAGGAAAGAAACAGCAAGTAAAATAATTTACTCAAACACATTTTGGACTTGCTTTTAAATGAATATTTCCAACATTTCTTTATGACGTGAATGTTTAAAAAGTTTATTATGTTTTTTTAAAAATTTTATGAGTATTCAAGACATTTTTTTCTGGAGTCACCTTATACTTTACATTGTAGCAATCTAGTGATTACATATATATAAAGATGTATATATATGGAATACATGTAGGTGTGTATACACATGTGTATGTGTATACACACCTACATGTATACACACATGTATGTGTGTGTGTATACATACTCTTGTTATATAATCAAGTTGCTCTAAATATATGTTGATAATATATATTATATATAATTATATATACCAATTATACATATGCCCAATTATACATACCAATTATACATATACCAAATACATATGATTTTACATATCAATTATACATATGACCAATTTTAGCATTTACCATGATATAAACCAGGTTTTTTAAATATAATTCATCATCAAAAACCTAGGTAGTATTTCCACTTGTGTTATATCTTTCACTGCATCCCAGAGCTCTGCTTTCTCTAAATGTCACCCTGAATAACCTCATATGTACAATTTTTGATTAGCACATATAAACCAAAACTCCCAATAACTCCTAATCTATGTCTGATTCTGTCTTTTGAGCCAAAGCTCATCCGGCATCTCCACTGAGAGTTCGTACTAAAAACTAAAATAAATATGTTTAAATCTGAAGACCATTTTCTCCCCACATATCTATTCTCCCTGTATTTGCCATGCTTGTGAATTGCCCTTTTTCTACAGTCAGGCAAGTTAGAAACTCAGAAACCTCAGTCCCTTCATTTGTCACATGCCTTATCATGTACCAGAGTCTGTGAATGTTCTTCTTTATTTAATTTTGCACTCCTCAACTTCTCTCCTTTTCCATTATCCCAAGTTCTGTTATTCTCCTCACTTTTACCATGTAAATATCCAGATTTGATTCCCAACTGCACTTCTTGCTTGTATTTTCGCAAACATTTAATCATCCACACACTACCAAAATAATTTCTCTAAAACACACACCTACCTTAATATTTTGATAGCAGTACATTATCATAATTTTTAGGGTCCTGGCTTAACACATAAAGCCTTTTATAAAAATTTGGCTAGGGCCTTCTCCCAGGGAGTCCTTTCCCATCATCCATCCTTATTTCTTTTCTCACTATTCATTCAAAAAAAATTGTCCCATGTGATTTTAATGTCTCTCTGACATTACATATGCTCTTTTCTCTACCTGGAACACACTTCTCCCCTCCTTCATCCAGCTGCTTCCAATCTGTCTTTCAAGGCAACTTCTACGATGATTCACCTTGACCCAGCCCCATGGCAGATCTCCTTACTCCATTCCTGAATACAGAGTACACAGTGCGTGTATCTTTATCACCCTGCACATCACGCTATCTTGCAGTTATTGACATGTTTGTTTCCTTTTTCTCTCTAGAATATAATATCCTTTAAGCCAGGATCTGTGTTCTGTAATAATATCTCCTTGGCATCTAACATAGTGCCTGACAGACAACAAAGATTTTAAAATAAAGGCTGCAGGTTACAGATTGTTTTCCTTGCTTTTTACATTCAACAAAATTGTATCTCATAGAAGCAATAATATGGCCAAGATCACAGTGCAAATGAATCAAAGAGCTTAATTTAAATTTAATTTTCTCTGTGACAATTCCACAAAATCCTTACCTGTATACTGTCGTAAACAAAGTATTAAAGTAATATGCCCAATTAAAATGAGCATTATTTCTATACTTACTCTGACACATGATGATGTGGTTGACACTGATATTTCAGGTATTTGCTGCTTATACAGAATTATTATGATGGGGAAAATAAATTATTTTTGTATAATGTTATAATTACCAAGTGTTAAAGCTTTCTTTGCAGTCATTATATCAATAATGATTATTAACTACTTTATTCTAATAGTTTATTTGACTTATTTGAAGGGTTAAAAATAACTTTTGCTTTTTATTTATTAAGCTCTGCAACACTATATCTTACACCTGAAACTAATGTAATATTGTGTCAACTGTACTTTATTAAAGATTATTTTTATTTACTTAAAAAATTTTTTTTAACGTTTATTTATTTTTGAGACAGAGAGAGACAGAGCATGAACGGGGGAGGGTCAGTGAGAGAGGGAGACACAGAATCTGAAACAGGCTCCAGGCTCTGAGCTGTGAGCACAGAGCCCGATGCGGGGCTTGAACTCACGGACCACGAGATCATGACCTGAGTCGGACGCCTAACCGACTGAGCCACCCAGGGTCCCCTTTTATTTACTTTTTAAAGTTTGTTTATTTATTTTGAGAGAGAGAATCCCAAGCAGGTTTTTAGCTGTCAGCACAGAGCCCTATGTGGGGCTTGATCTCACAAACCGTGAGATCATGACCTGAGCCAAAATCAAGAGTGGGATGCTTATCCGACTGATCCATCCAGATGCCCCTATAAAAAAAAAAAAAAAAAAAAAAAAAAAGAGGCACATTGGTGTCTCAACTGGTTGAGCGTCTGACTTTGGCTCAGGTCATGCTCTCATGGTTTGTGGCTTTGGGCCCTGTGTTGGGTTCTGTGCTGACAGCTCAGAGCCTGGAGCCTGCTTCAGATTTTGTGTCTCCCTCTCTCACTGCCCCTCCCCCACTCATAATCTGTGTCTCTCTCAAAAATAAATAAACATTAAAAAAATAAAAAAAATAAATAAAGGAACTGGTCGCACTTGCTGTGATAAGCACTGGGTGTTGTGTGGAATAGCTGAATCATTATACTGTGCACCTGAAACTGTATGTTACCTAAATGGAATTTAAAGAAAAACTTAAAATAAAAATAAAAAAGAACTGGCCTTACAAACCCTCTTCCTATGGGCTCTTCTAAGAAACTTTTGAGACTATAGAAGTTATTTTAGAACAGTATTCTTATTCCTTATTTAAACATATAAATATTATATTTTTATCCACATAGAAATGTTCTAAAATAATACTCTAGCTGATTTATTTGGTGGTGCTGTTGGCTTAAATATATTCATTTATGTTCAATTTTTATTTCAGTAAAGATTTAGCATTGTTATGTGTTCATATAAATATTCTCTAATTTCATTAATTTTTAAAATACACCATCACCATTGTTTTGATCAACAGATAAAAAACAGATAAATCATTTTATGAGATATTTTAGAAGATTTTATGGAATTCAGTAAATATATTTTTATAATTTGAATGCATATAGAAATATGAAATAATTTTACATAAAATATTAATCTTATGTAAGGAATTAGCTACAAAATACATTTTAAGGAATATAGCAAGCAAAGTATCTCTGTACACCAACTTCAAGCTAAGTCTAAACCTGTTTAAAACAGATGTTAGAATTATTTGAACTACTTTTTTATTTGGTCAGTTTTGACTGATTAAAATTTTTTTTTTTTTTTTTAATTTTTTTTTAACGTTTATTTATTTTTGAGACAGAGAGAGACAGAGCATGAACAGGGGAGGAGCAGAGAGAGAGGGAGACACAGAATCAGAAGCAGGCTCCAGGCTCTGAGCCATCAGCCCAGAGCCCGACGCGGGGCTCGAACTCACGGACCGTGAGATCGTGACCTGAGCTGAAGTCGGACGCTTAACCGACTGAGCCACCCAGGCGCCCGACTGATTAAAATTTTTAATGCATGGTGAGAACATAAAACAACCTCGGGAGACAGATTAAATCTGGAAAGGAGGAAGGGGAATGTGTTAACAATATAAAGAGGAAACTTAACTTTCACTTTATATGAAATGTTAGAATGAGTGCTTGGTGGGTGGTCAGTGGAGATAACCTGTAAAGTAGGCAAATAGCATCAGAAGACACTTTACTATACACCTATATATCCCAACCTTTTTTCCTCCAGCTTTATTGAGATATAATGGACACATAATGTAGTGTAAGTTTACAGTATACATGTAACAATCATATATATGTGATGTATGAAATACTATATATATATATATATATATATATATATATATGAATATATATGATCGCAACAATAAAATTAACATATCCATCACCTAACATAGTTACACTTTTAGTGTGTTTGTGTGATGAGTACTTTTAAAATGTATTCTCTTAGCAACTTTCAAATATACAATACAGTAGGCTCACTGTACATTACATGTCCAGGACTCATTCATCTTGTAACTAGAAAGCTGTACCCTTTGGCTACCTCAGCCACAATCCCCACCCCACATCACCACCCACTCATGTCCTTGGCAACCACCAATCTGTTCTTCAGTCTTTTTTTTTTTTTTCTTTTTTGCAGTTAGATGTGCCCATGTTGATTAATTTGAAGAAATGTAATTTGAATAGCATTTTGTGTATACTTTCCCGTTTAATTATGATAGAAATTACATTCTCTCTCCCCATTTTTCCAAATGTTGATGAACAATATCTAGGTTGAGTTTTACTCCAAAGATCCAATTAGGTGAGTTTGCTCTGACATCCTAAATATGTGGTTTGGCTTCTAGCTCTGGGTCTCAGGCTGTGGAAGTAGGAAAGAAGAAGCACATCTATCCCCCTCAATTTCATTGCTCTCCTGCTAAGCACAGTGTCATACTAATGGCCAGGAAATGCAGTCTCTGGCTTAGCGTCTACATTGCCAACTACAGTTCACGGAGTTTTAAAAAAATAGAAGGAAGAAAATAAGAACAAATGCTAGGTTATAGGTAGAAAATACCATAGCATTCCTGAATGCCATTTTTTCCCACAAGTAGGGCTATTTCATGACTCATTCCAAGGGTGAACTCCTCATGTCCCTATCTGCACTGCTTTCAGCTTATTTTTTTAGGATCTCTTGGTGATGTGCATTAAGTACTCTCTAGCAGGTCATGCTATGACTACTTTTTCCCCAGTAACCTTAAAAAGTCAATATATCTGTCCTTCCACAACTGATGTACAATGATAGAGCAAAAATGTAATAAGCCCATTAAATTTCCATTTGGAAAAAGGAAGAATGCCACAGTATAGCTATGAGGACTTAAACCGCTCCAGTGAAATCTCCCCAAATGTACAAGGATGAAGTTTACATCTTGCCTTCAGCACTAGCATGCTTCATCTGCTGCAGGTCAGAGGGTCGATGCTTTCACAAACTCAGGTGCTCTGCCATTTGTCATATGTGGTCCTATAACATCAACCTGATGTTAGCTACATCCGAAAGCCAGAAGTTGAAAAGAGCTTGGAGTAAACTGTGGAAATTTTCTTGTGCCAGGCTTAGGTACTGTACCCAAATTTCTGCTCGTATTTTATCAGAGAAAACTTAACCACTGGGGAACACCCAACTGAAAAATAGGTTAGGAAATTTTAGCTGCCCTTAGTTGGTCATCCACATACTCAGTTTGTAAAGCTGAAGGGGAGTATGAATCTCATTAGTCAGCCAGGACTTTCTACCTGAATGGGATACACACATCAGTCAGCTATCCACAGCAATCTAAAAATCCTTCTCGTCAGAAAATGCAGACATCCCCAGGCCTGAGAAAGAAGTAAATTCCTTGGTAAGTCCATCTGTCCTTTGTGAATAATTCTCTGGCTGTCTTTCACTGAGAGGCCATTCTGTTGTATACCTTATATTCTGCCAGTGAAGGATTTGGAGTACCCAGAGTAGACCTCAGGATGAGGACTTGGGTCCAGAATGCTTAGGACAAAGTAATCCCAAGGAGTTCAAATGAGGAAAGTGAGACAGTGAAGTGAGAAAAGTTAAAAAAAAAAAAAGTGTACAAAAATGAGCCTAGTCGGAACTGTGATCAACTTGGGCTCAATTCCACTGTGAATCTCTAAGAAACTACGTAGAGTTTACCACTAAACTGCCTCAACAAGAACTGTTCCACCAGCGGCATTTATCCTTTCAGACCCTTGGGTGTTCAGCATTGCACTCAGGATCTTCAGACTTTTAACCCCATCCTCAGCTCACATTCTTTAGTGTCATTGTTGCAGAGTCAGCTCCCAGGCTGCAGAGAAAGACTAATAGAAATTAACTTCCATAGCTTCAAGTGAACTCAGAGATGCGGTAGGTATACAATCTGCTACACTGGCTTTCAAGATTCAAGCTTGTGGTTTCTTCTGCAGTAAATTGCCTAAAACATTTATCAGGGTTCTTATTGATTTGCTTCTAAATCTCTCCAAGTTAAAGTAACCATACCAAAAAATTGCAAAATCTCTTACTTCTATAGAAGGGACAAAACTCAGCCCATCCCTGGCTCCCTTTTCATGACTGAAGAGAAGTCTTAATTACATACTCCTTTTGATCAGATAAACAGACTCCATTCAAATTTTAGTGGCCTATCAATTTCTTTGTGTTGTGGAGAGAGTCTATTGGCTAATAGCTAGTATTAAATCTCTAATTCTAACTTTCTGAGGGATCAGCAAAGATTGTGACATTATCTAAGAGGTTTACTTTCCTCTCCTTAGTATCATGACTAGGATCTCTACCCATGACCTCCACCTGGAGCATGACTGGAAAAATACAGAAAAAGATAGAGTGCCTTTCTTAAGTAGTTTCCTTGCCCTGAAGACTTAAAAAAAAAAAAAAAAAAAAAAAAAAGAAAAAGAAAAAGAAAAAAAGAAAAAAAAAATTATTTATTTTGAGAGAGAGAGAGCATGAGCAGGGAAAGGACAGAGAGGGGGCGGAGAGAGAAAATACCAAGCAGGCTCCGTGCTGTCAGCACAGAACCCAACTTGGAGATCAAGCTCACAAACTGTCAGATCATGACCTGAGCCAAAACTAAGAGTCGGGAGCTTAACCGACTGAGCCACTCAGGCACCCCCTGAAGACGTCTTAAGCCTCTGAACAGCTGGAAGCAACATGAAGTCATCTATACTACTTGAAGAAATAATGAAGCCTAGTAAAATCTTCTCCAAACACCTTGATTATATTCCCTTGTTCATCACAGTGTAAGATAAATGGCTATATACTTTGGCTCTAGTAAAAGATACTGTCCTATTATTTTTAATTTTTCAATGTTCTTGGAAAAGAAACCAAGTGTTGCAGTTGCAAAGGGGTCACCTATCGATTATATCCCTGCTTCTCATGTATTGTGATTATATTTAATATAAAAAGTCAAGTGAGTTCACATCATACAAAAGTATACTTCTTCTTATTAAGTGTTTGTTAGTCCTTACTCCATTTCCTAACAAGGAGACAATAACACTAAACAAAGAAACATATATTAAAACAAGAACTGAAAATTTAGAGGTAATGTGTAACAAAATTTTCTGTCCCAAATGGTATATGCATGGTGAGTGCTCATATTAATCTGTGTCGTTTTCTTAATTTCTGCCAAATTGAGTTCACATATTATGGATTCTGAACAACTGAAGAAGAATGACTGACATCGGCTACAATTAATTTTTGTTATGGTCTTTCATAGATCTAAAAAATGAGTTCTTGGAATATACTTCGACTCAAGTAAACTTCTAGAGTTTGGGAATACTTTTGGGGAGTGTATGTATAGTTTTCTGTCTGTAATACTGGTGGTGTGATAATATGTGTCACATTAACTCTACGGACTTTTAACAATTGTGCCAAGTCAGCAGTTTGGTTCTAAACTTTGGGACACTAAAGGAGTCTTTTAGAGTATCAAGTGGAGTGTGGGAGTGTTGGAGGAGACTCCATCACAACCTAGGCATCAGACAGACATCTCATTTTTCAAATGGAGATCTTGAAGGAATTAAGCTAAGCTTATTATTCCCATTTTTCTATTTAACTTTTTCAGCTTTTTTTTTTTTTTTGCCAGTTTAATTTTTCAGTTTGAGATCTAGTAAGAGAAATAAGACCATGGTAAAAGAAAAAAAAAATAACTCAAAAGCACTGGTAATAAAATAAGAGAGATTAAATTAGACAATGATTCCTGGGGAAGGTCATCAAGCACATCCTTTGACTCCTACCTCTCAGTTCTAACAATTTATCAGTAGAGAAGTGATCGCAAACATGAGTGCATAGAATGAAATCCTTTATACAGTAAAAAGTCATTGCTGCATGGTATATGTATAACTAGTAATTATGTGAGAATTTTCTCTGTAATTTAAATGTCAGGTTAAATATGAAAATACATATACAATTATCTAAAGAGTACATCTGAATAAATTTAAGATTTTAAATTATAATCAACATAGCACAACTCAATCACAAAAGACAAAACAAAATAAAACAAAACAAATGATTAAAAAGCAGGCAAAGGACCCAAATAAACATTTTTTTTTTCCAAAGAAGACATTCAAATGGCCAACAGATATATGAAAAGGTACTCAACATCGTTAATCATCAGGGAAATACAAATCAATATCACAATGAAAAATATCACCTCACACCTTTTAGGATGGCTAGCATCAAAAAAATAATAATTAACAAGTGTTGACAAGGATATGGAGAGAAAGGAACCCTGTACACTGTTGATAGGAATATAAATTGATACAGCTATATGGAAAACAGAATGCAAGCTCCTCAAAAAACTAAAAATAAAACTACCATATGACCCAGCAATCCTCCTTCTGGGTATATATCCAAAGGAAATGGAATCAGTACCTCAAAGAGATAACTGCACTCCCATGACATTATTCACAATAGCCAAGATACAGAAACAACCTAAGTGTCTGTTGACAGATGAACAGATACAGAACTGAAATTATGGTGAATATATATCATTCAGTATCAAAAAAGTAAGAGATACTTCCATTTTCAACAACATGGATAAAACTGGAGGACATTGCACCAGGTGAAATAAGCCGGACACAGGGGAAAAAAATGTATGATCTCACTTATAAGTAGAATCTAAACAATACATAGAAACGGAAAGTAGAATTGTGATTATCAGGGGAGAAGAGGTAGGAGAAATGGGGAATGTTGGTTAAAGAGAACAAAATTGCAGTTACATAGGATGAATAAGCCAAGAGATCTATTTCTTCCTACATAAAATAAGTCATTATAATTCTAACATAACGGAGATAACAACTAATATTTTGATATATAGCCTTTCAGACCTTTTCTATGCACACCTAATATATATACATATTACAAAAAAAACTGAATTGTATTGTAATAATGTTATTTTCACTTGATCATCTGTTTATATCAAAAATATAATTTTTATAAACGGCCCCACTGAATTCTACTTTATAGATATGGCCCAATATCATTAACATGAACCTATTTTTTTGTTTTCTTTTGTTGTACTTTTAGACTCTCTTCACTCATTTCTCCTACACACTATCCCCTGACTCTGGCAACCTCTGTATCTATGAGCTTTGTTTTTCCTTTTTGTTTTTAAGAGTTCACATATAAGAGAGATCGTATGGTATTCATCTTTGTCTGAATTATTTCACTTAGTATAATGCCCTCAAGGTCCATCCTTGTTGTCACAAATGTCAAAATTTTATTTTTTTCAATATATATAATATTCCATTATATCTAAAAATACATATATATCCCAATTTCTTTATCCTTCAGCTATCAAATAGACACCTCTTTTCTTTTAATGTTTATTTATTTTTGAGGGAGAGACAGAGATAGAGCATGAGCAGGGGACAGGCAGAGAAAGAGGGAGACACAGAATCTGAAACAGGTTCCAGGCTCTGAATTGTCAGCACAGAGCCCGGCACGGGGCTTGAACTCATGAACTGTAAGATCATGACCTGAACCCAAGTCTGACGCTTAACTGAGGCACCCAGGTGCCCCATAGACACCTCTTTTTTGAATTGAATCCTCTCAATTGAATCACCTTAACATCAAATTGAGTTCTCTCTCCTTTTTTTCTTGATGAGTCTCACTAAAGGACTGTCAATTTTGTTTATTCGAAGAACCAGCTCTTAGTTTCATTGATCTCCTCTATTGACTTTTTTTTTCTGTTTCTTGAAATGTAAAGTTGGGTTGTTTATTTGAGGCTTTTCTTGTTTCTTGAGGTAGATATTTACCACTATGAACTTTCCTATTAGAGCTGCTTTTACTGCATCCCATATATCTTGGTATTTTACATTTTTAGTTTTGTTTGTTTCAATACATATTATGATTTATCTTTTAATCTCTTCTTTGATCCATTGGTTGTTCAGTAGCATGTTGTTTAATGTCCACTTATCTGTGAATTTTCCTTTTTTTCCACATAAGTAATTTCTAGTTTCATTACATTGTGGTTGTAAAAGATGCCTGAAACGACTTTAATCCTCTTAAATTTATTAAGACTGTTTTGTAGCCTAACAAAGGATGTATACTTGAAAACGTTCCAGGTGCACTAGAGAAGAGTGTATATTCTGTTGCTTTTGGATGGAATGTTATGTAAATATCTGTTAAGTACATCTGGTCTAACGTGTGTAAAGCTTTTCCTTTATTTCCTTTATTTCCTTATTGTTTTCCTTATTGATTTTGTCTTGATAATCTATCCATTGATGTAAATAGGATATTAAAATCCCTAATATTATTGAACTGTTGTCTATTTCATCCATTAGGTCTGCTTTGTAAATTTAGGTGCTCCTATGTTGGATGCATACATATTTAGAAATATATCCTTTTGTTGGATTGCCTCTTGTTTAATTGAGGCAATTTAATCATTATGTGCAATCTGTCTTTGTCATTTATTAGTCTTTGTTTTAAATTCTGATATAAGTATATCTACATCAGCTACACTAATGTACAGCATGATGACTATATACCAAAGAATCAGGTTGCACACCTTAAATATATATAATTTTTTAATGTTTATTTGTTTTAAGAGAGAGAGTGCTAGCAGAGAAGAGGCAGGGAGAGGGGAAGAGAGAAAGAATCTCAAGAATTCTGCTGACAGCACAGACCTCAAGGTGGGACTCAATCTCAGAAACTGTGAGATCATGACCTGAGCTGAAATTAAAACTCAGATGTTCAACCAACTGAGCCACCCAGGCGCCCCAATAGAACTTAAAAACCATTAAATTAAATTAAAAATAAAACTATAATATCTTTGAATCAATCATTGCCTATAAATATTTTTCTTGTACACAAGATCAAGGATAAAATAAGGAAACAAATGAAGAGTGCACAGGAATAAAGAAGTTGATCTGATTTTTATTTTAAACACTTAGTAGAAAAAAATATGATCTATTTGAGGAAAAATAGTTTGGGTAGTAATTTAGAGCAAATTATATTGATGTGTGTTGAATATTCAGATCAGCATGATTAGCATACACAATTCAGTACATGATCTCTTTAGACTTCTTTCCTATCTGTAATCATTACCCGAAATCTCATTTTCCTTCCTGTTTCCTCCTGTTTTGCTATCTTTTTCACCAATCTCGAATGAAGCCCAGGTTTTCACTTTCATTTAGTACTTGACTCCTAATTTAGCACACATGAGATTTCACTTGCTCTTTCAGCAATAAATCAATGGCATTTGTCTATAAACTATCAAATATTGAGTTCTGTTTATGTTATTTACAGTTGCAACACCCCTACTTTTCCCAGTACCATGTAATTTATGTCATAAAAATGTAAAACATGATATATTCACAAAATATACTAAACGATGTTAAATAAATACTATTAAAAATAAATTTAGCACTATAAATCTCTACTAAGTTTCTTTCTTCATATAACATACTCAAAAATGTGACTGCAATATAAAGTAATTCATTCACATATTATATAGATATCATTTAACTTTTAAGTACTGACTTAGGTGCAGAATAGAAAAATTTCAAAATAATGCAAATATGTAATCTGTAGTAGCGAATACTTGCATGGTAGTAACAGCTCCTCAAACCATAAAGTATATATTAATCTGCTAGAAATTCTTAAATGGTCACTATTATGTCTTTTGAAAATTAGAATGGATGATATTTTCAATTCACATAAAATGAATACAGACAATAAAATACAAGGTTTTTATACTGAAAAGACAAAATAATGTGAAAATAAAATTTTCTAAGGTACTAAATAGAAAATAGTAGCACTTATTCCTTCAAATAAAGATGATATTAATGGTAAAGAAAAAGGTGATCACAACTACACTTCTAAGATTCTGAAAGATGTTTTGATATATGATAGATATGTGTGAAGTATTTGAATATAAATTAATATAATTATGTGACAATACATACTTTTAAATTTGCAAAGTGTCAGCCTTTACTAAGAAAACCTGAGGGAAATGCTATAACAAAGTCACATTTGGTAAAATGCAAGATTCATTAAAACTAACAAAAAGCAGTAGTAAAAACAAATATATTATCAGAATAATCCCAGCCAATTTTCTGGTAGATATTAAGGTTTTCTATTATTTTATCTTGCTCAAATATCCTTATATATTCATTGTTTTCTACTCCATTTTTTCCTCATTTAATCAAAACTGATTTTTGTAACAGTGTTCTTTTATTCTCTTATCTTTACTCTCTTTCCTTTAACAGTGTTTATTTTAAAACTGCAGCTTCCCAGAAGCACAAGTTATAAATATGGAATATATATTTTCTGGCAAATGTGATCCTATGGCTTAAATAGGTATATTGTAAGAGTAAGAAAATTATATATATGTATATGTATGTACAATAATTTTCTTTAATTACTGTAAGTAAATTGTATGTGTGTGTATATATATGGGTGTGCATATGTGTGTGTGTGTGTATATATATATATATATATATATATATATATATATATACACTCTATATACATATGTATGTGTAATTTACAATCCCCTCTTGTAACTTTACTCATAAGGACTCTGAGAAATTGTCTCATGTATTCAGGGACTAATCTTTTTGATATTTTGTTTGCTATTGTAACAAACTGCTTTTCCATTTCCCAAAAAAATATTCCTATGCCAAAGCCCCTACCAAGAAAATATGCTTATACTGCTTCTATGTTTTCTGCTTTTCAGTGCCTCACTTACCTTTCTTTTCAAGGTCCTTTTACCATGTGCTGCTGTAACACAGTCTGGTTTGTCAGCTCCTGTTTTAGTACAAAAAGAGCTATATCTTAGAAAAAAAACCTCTCCTCAGGATTTGAAAAGTTCTGTTTTTTGGTGATGAGTTTGGAAGTTTGGGGGAAAGCCCACAACCTATATAGCTGCTTCCAAAACAAGGGCTAAAAGTAGAATTGTTTTTAATGTAAAATGGATAGGACAGATTATCTGCCTTCTGTAGTCCTGGTACTGTTTTTTTCCCCGATTTCTGATCTTGGAAACCATGATTTATGGTTTATGGATCATGAGAGTTGTTGCTCATTCCAGATTATGCAACTAAATGTGCAACTGAGGGTGCTGTAGTTGTAAGCATTATTATTTTACCTTTGACTTTGCCTCTATGGATTAACTGTAATGTTTTGTATCATGGTAATGCCAGCTTAATTTTTAACATTGTGTATATTGTGACTATATATTTTTTTGACTTAAGATAATGAAAATGAATGATTACCATGCCAACACAGGATGACTCAGACATTATCAAAAAAAAAAAAAAAAAAAAAAAAAGAACTGAACAACTGTGCTATATTGATGGCAGATGGGGGAACACATACAACTGGATTAGGGAGGTAAAAAAGCACAATGGAGCATATTGGACAATCTGCAGAACAGAACTTGTTATTGGACCTGGTGGAGCAGAGCATAAGAAAACACATACGGACACAGAAACTCACATTTCCAGGAGAAGACACACAGTCACTTCTAAATGAATCAAAAGATTGGTCATCTCCCCAAAAGACACAAATTGTCTATTGAAAATAGTGACTGCTGAATTAGCTTGGGTATATTACTATAGGAATGAAAAGTAATTATCATATTGTTCCTTTAAACACAAAAGGACATTTTAATAACATATGTTTTGGCTTTTTATGGTGTAGTGCTAATTCTGAGGATCCTGCCTATAATGATACTCTCTAAAGTTTATCAAGTTGTTGAGTCATGGTGAAAGAAAAAAGAAGAGAAGGAGAGGAGAGGAGAGGAGAGGGGAAGGGAGGAGAGGAGAAGAGAGAGGGGGAGGGGAGGAGAAAAGATGAAGAGAAGAGAAGACAAAAGAAGATAAGAGAGAGAGAGAGGAAGAAGGAAGGGAGGGAGGAAGGAAAAAAAATATAGAAAAGAAAAATTCCCCTTCTAGCTTTTAGGAATTTTGACTTAAAAAGTGGAGTTTCAAATAATCTTGATTTCTATCAAGTGTGATGAAACTGCAGAAAATATGAAACTACAGACTGTTACCTTGTTCAAATAAAAACTAGACTCTGCTCTCATGTTTGGCAGAGAACACAAATGTAGATTTTGGCAAATCCCATTTAGTCTATAAACTTCTTACCAAATAAATGAAGAGATCCTACTTGCTAAACATCCCGCATATCTTGTAAATAGCAATGTCAAACGGAGCGGGGTTTGCTGACTTGTGATACTGAGGCTTTCATAGTAAAGATTTTCTTTGCTTTCTCACTTTTCAGTTTTCTTAAAACATGCATGAGCCCATGATAAGATTTCAACTTGATATAAAAGGACAGAGATAGCCTTCTTAGACTTGCACCTATAAGATAATTATCATTTTTTTCTGGCCATAGAGATCATCTTAAAATGTTGGCCTGCCATCAAATTATATTTTCAGTGTGTACATATAGGATGTACTCTAATTTGGAGATACATTGGAGATGAAAAAGAGGGAAACCATTATAGTAAAAGAAAAATTATGCTGTTTCACCTAAACTGTTTGATGATCTTTGAAAAGGACATATGAGCCTAGAAAAGGATAAAATAACTGAATTTGAGTTATTCACTGTTATTGTATGTATGAAAGAAATTCCCAAAGTGAAAATAACAAACTATAGGAAATAAGATGGCTTTGGAACTAAAAAAATAAGAAAGAAAGAAAGAAAGAAAGAAAGAAAGAAAGAAAGAAAGGAAGGAAGAAGGGAAAGAGGGAGGAAGGAAGGAAGGAAGGAAGGAAGGAAGGAAGGAAGGAAGGTTGGTTCACCAGAAAAAGGAAGCCAAGTTAAATACAACTTTCTTATGTCTTTTAATTCACTTGAAATTTAACTTGTTTCCCAAAAATCAAATTACCTCTGTGCATTTAAACCATTTTCTTTAAGAAAGGGATATATAATTCATGATAACATCCACGTGCTTCAGAATGATTAAAAATGATGGACACTTTAAACATGAATAGGCTGTATAATACATTTATGAGTACAGAAAATCTGATTGGTAAATGACTGGTCTACCAGATCTAGCTGGCAGTGTAAGTGGCTAGACACTTGGAGAGCTGCAAACTAATTCCTATCATCTAAAAACTTTCTGGCAAGTAAAATTCTAAATATTCTATGCTCAAATGTTTCTGGTGTGAGGATATTTGGTTTGCTGCCATCTCATTAAATGTGGAACCAATGTGACACAGCCTTGAGAAGACGAGAGTTGCAAGTCAGAGTGAGTTTTAAAAGAAAAGAAAGATGTCTCAATGGCTGTAGGCAGTTCAAACAAGTATTACTAGACAAGGAAAAAGAGAGTAAAAGTATTCTACTGTATAATAGGACAAAAGAAACATTATTATCAATATTATTTAAAAATAAATATGGGTAGGGACACTGGGTGGCTCAGTCATTTAAGCATCCGACTCTTGATTTCGGCTCAAGTCCTAATCTCACAGTTCATGAGTTTGGGTCCCACATCGGGCTCTCTGCTGTCAGCATGGAGCCTGAGTGGTTTTCTCTCTATCCCTCTCTATGCCCCTCCCCCATTCTCTCTCTCTCAAAATAGATAAATAAACTTTAATAAAAAGCTAACATTATTTATCATAATAATAATATGGTCTATAAAATTTAAATTATATATATCTTTAACTTTTTTTTAAATTTTAGACAGAAAGAGAGAGAGTGGGAATGGGGGAGAGGGGCAAAGGGAGGGAGAGAGAGAATCTTAAGCAAGCTCCACCCTCAGTGCAGAGACCTATGCAGGGCTCAATCCCAGGACCCTGGGATCACGACCTGAGCAGAAATCAAGAGTCGGATGTTTAACTGACTGAGCCACTCAGTCGCCCCTTACTTCAACTTTTGACAAGTGTTTTATATATGATATGTTATCTTAATTATTCTTTTGGTTGCATTTCTAATTTTGAAGTATATACTTAATATTTATGTTAGTATCACTATTGAGCAATGCCAGTTGTCTCCACTTTGTAAGACAAAGCTATTATTGACATATAAATTTTCCCATTCTACATTCCCACATTCACACCTCACCTTTAGTCAGCTGCACTTTTACTTTTACACCCATGGTACTATTCCTCTAGTATTTTCTTCCTAAGTTGATCTATATTTTATAATAAATAACAGAAAAAATCACACTACTGTAGACATAATTGTCTCCAATTCATAGATTGTCTTGAAGATAGCAGCAGCAGCAATAATAATAGTAGTGGTAGGAACAGTAGTAGTTATGGGGTAATAGTGCTGTTACTATATTTTGTTGACATTGTAAAAACTTTTCTTTAGCTTACTTGCTTTTATCAAGACTTCATTGTATTTCTCCTTGCTTAATCAAATTTTCTAATTTCCTTAGTTCTTTTATTGTCCTTTTGAGAGACTCTACCTTCAATCTCTATTCTCATGGTGAAACTTTGATCTCCCCACCTGCAATTGGGCTGTTACCTTAAGAATTACTGATAGCAAGAGCCACTGTTACCTGGTTTCTAACAGTTTTTCTTCTTTGATGTACATCCCACTCTGCCAAGACACATCTTCAACTATTTAACAAAGGCTGTAACAAGTTAAACTTTCTGAATTCTTATATATCTGTCATGCTTTTAAAAATTTCTCACACATGGGGGTTCCTGGGTGGCTCAGTCAGTTAAGCATCCGACTTTGTCTTAGGTCATGATCTCATGGTTTGTGAGTTCGAGACCCACATCGGGCTCTGTGCTGACAGCTCAGAGCCTGGAGCCTGCTTCACATTCTGTGTCTCCCTCACTCTCTGCCCCCTCCCCACTCACACTCTGTCTTTCTCTCTCAAAATAATAAATAAGCATTAAAAAAATTTAAAACAAACTTCTCACAAGTGAATTAATAGTTTGGCTGAGTATATATCTCTGATAGAAAAATCATTTGCTTATAAAGTTAAAAGTGCTGCTGCTATGTCTTTCTAGCATCCATATTACTGTTAGGAAACTCATTTCCAATCTAGTTTGTATATTTTTCCTGAACATTTGTTTTCTATGTGTTTGTGTGGGTTTTTTAAATCTAATTTTATTATTTTGGTTTTTTTTTAATTTTTATGATTTTTTTATTTAAAATATGTATTTTTTAAATTTTATTATTTTGAATCATCACTAAGTACTCAGTGAGACATTTCAATCCGATTACTTGGATATTTCTCAGTTCTTGGCACATAGAGGTTAAGGAGAAGTAAAGTTTTAAGAAAGTTAATTAACAGTAAATTTAATCAAGATTTGCACATAAAAGTTATAAGGGGTTAATTGCAATTTTGAAGATTACTTTTAACACAAAGCATTCAAGCTTTAAGAACACTAAGATCTAGAGAGCAGTGAAAGGAAAGAAAGAGACAATGATATAGAAAAGAAGTTTGTAACTATAACATGAGTATCAAGAGCATAATATCACTGAAGAGGCAGCAAGAGAAACTTGCAAGCCATGAATGACCAGTGGAACCAAATGCTTCAGAGGAATTAGGCAAAGAAATACCATGTAGGAGATTAGATATATATTTTTTTCTTTTAAATTTCAAGTCACCCTTATATAGTGTTGTACAAGAGTGGAAGTCAAATAGAAGAGGATGAAAATAAGGAGCACATGTAGGTTGTAATTAAACCTGATTTCAAGGAGATTGAATGAGAGATTAGTCCTGAAAGGGCATTTTAAAATAATCATTTAAAAAAAAAATATTAGCAATTGAGGGACGCCTGGGTGGTTCAGTTGGTTAAGTGTCTGACTTCAGCTCAAGTCATAATCTAGGGTTCGTGAGTTCAAGCCCCACATCAGGCTCTGCGCTGACAACTTGAAGCCTGGAGCCTGCTTCAGATTCTGTGTCTCCACTCTCTCTGCCCCTCCCTTGCTTGCACTCAGCCTCTCTCTATCTCTCTCTCTCAAAATAAATAAACATTAAAAACAATTTAAAAATAAAATAAAACATTAGCAACTTGAGAATATTTAAAGATATAAAGAAAGGAACCTTTTCCAAGAGCTTGAACATCTTAGAAAAAAAAGTGCATTTTCATACCACTAAAGTCTCAAATGTGTTAAAGGTTGATAACCTGAGACCATTTATGATTTTAAGTTATTTACAAATGAGACATGTATATTTATTGCTATACTGAGATGAGATCAGTATATGTGAAAAACTCAGGTTTTTCTATTGTATGAAGCAATCTATATTATTATGATTAATAAACTATATTATTAGTAACATATTATTGAGCAGGGGGGTTCAGGTGGGAATGAGCTGAAATTGGGAACTTAAATAAAATGAATCCTTGTGAGATAATATCTGTGGGTCAGCCACAATGAACTCAATTAGAGATAAGCAAAGGGCTGGCTGATCCGCAAAAAAGGATAAATTTGAATAACTATTTGACTTCAGGAAAATTATTAAGAACATGTGCATATATATTCAAACAGTGTTTCATTCAAACTAGTTAAATAACTAAAAGTTTTATATCTTTTTTCTATAAAAGCTCCAATATGTAGACTGAAATATTTAATTAATTATAACTATAAATTTCTTTTTTCATCCCTTCTTTGATTAGTATCATTTCCACTCCAGGGAAATTGGAATAATCTATAATCAAGGATTGAGCTGCAAAATTTTAAAGCAAATTAACCTTTGGGAAAGAGTAGCATCGTTTGTGTAATTAAAATAATGAAAATTCTGGGGCGCCTGGGTGGCTCAGTCGGTTGGGCGGCCGACTTCGGCTCAGGTCATGATCTCGCGGTCCATGAGTTCGAGCCCCGCGTCGGGCTCTGTGCTGACAGCTCAGAGCCTGGAGCCTGTTTCAGATTCTGTGTCTCCTTCTCTCTGACCCTCCCCCGTTCATGCTCTGTCTCTCTCTGTCTCAAAAAAATAAATAAACGTTAAAAAAAAATTAAAAAAAAATAATGAGAATTCTAAGAATAATAGTATTTGGATCTTTTCTATTCTTTATAAATGGAATCCTATTTGCATCCAAACAGTCAATCAAAAGTCAAACTCTAATTGTATATTCAGAAATTCCATCCTTGTGCCTCTATGTTAAAATATTTTTCTTTAAAAAAATGACTAGCTTTAGACAAGGATAAATTTGACATTTGCAAAAAATCATGGCCTCTGTTGAATGTCAATGTTAAACTTTCTTGACTTTTATTTATATATAAATGCAGGAAACTTTTTTATCATTTGCAATCTTAGAATTTACTTTTTATATTTTACCAATAATCTTTGATTACCTTAAGTTCAAAATTTAAATAATTTTGGAACATTTAAAATTTACTGTTCTTTTTGGACATGAAGCATAAAATACTTAAAAATATTTTAATGTTCATTCATTTTTGAGAGAGAGAGAGACAGAGTGTGAGCAGGGGAGGTGCAGACAGAGATAAATACACAGAATTCACAGCAGGCTCCAGGCTCTGAGCTGTCAGCACAAAGCCTGACTCAGCACTCAAACTCACAAGCCAGGAGATCACGACCGAAGCCGAAGTCAGATGCTTAACTGACTGAGCCACCCATGTGCCCCATAAAAACTTTTTAGTGACTGGTATAATGTTGGTGGTGACTTTGCATTTACATAATATGATCTTAGTAAATCTATGTACCTATTTACTGTCTTAGACAGTAAATCTATGTATATAACATGATTAGAAGAGTGTGACATGAATGACTATTACAGCTTGCCATGATGAAAAACACTTTTCAATACTGGTTGCAGTGACTGTTGACAAGGGAAACACAGGGAAGAAGTTAAGAAAAACATACAATAAGACCTTTACTTTTTAAAGTTTATTTATTTATTTTGAGAGAGAGAGACAGGGAGACAGAGAAAGATCAGAGCAGGCGATGGGCAAAGAGAACAGGAGAGAGAGAATCCCAAGCAGGCTCTGCGTTGTCAGCACACAGCCCGACACAGGGCTTGATGTCATGAACCACGACATCAAGAGTCGGACACTTAACCAAATGAGGCACCCAGCCACCCCATCAACAAGACCTTTATTTACCTGCCACAAATTCTTTTATATAAATGATATGAATGGTATAAATAAGCATGGAGCAAATTTATAATAAGTGACCTATAATAAGTCAAGAGAATATTTTGAGGTTCATATTGAAATTTTTGTGTTGGTAACCACATTAGAACATCATTTTAAGCAGACATGAAATACATTTGTCAGAAATGTCAAGAAAGAAAGAAAGAAAGAAAGTCAAGTCTTTCTTCTGAGGAACTGAGTGGGTGATATCATACACTATGATTTCTAAATTTCCTGGGGAACTTCCAGATTAGATAACTTTATGGTCACCCAAAAGGTAAATGCAAACAGACCCAATATGGTGTTAAAAATTAATCCCCAATTTCTCTGTGTATCTTAGTGGTTCCAACCAATACAATTAAACATTACAGTTTTCTAAATACAAATTTCAAATCCCAGCATCATTCATGGATATTAGTTGAAACCATGTTTGTGAACATGACCTTTCTTGACTACACATATACCATTAAACCCAAGATAAGGGCAGATAACAGACACACTTCTGGGTGGCCATGCCCAGAACCTCAACAAACAGTGTGAAATTTTTTTTTCTCCAAACATCTTACGCCCACTGTTTGTTTTATTTTAATTATTTGTTATTTATAATTAATTAAAAATTGTCTTAAAATGTGAACATTTAGCTATGACATCTTGAATTTTGCACTGTATACAATACACGTGAAGAGAAAAGACGCTTCTCAGTTTTCAAGGTAACGCTTTATGAAGAACTGCATTGTGGATAATAAAAAAACATAGTACTTTCTGAGATCCATTTATGGAAGGAAAATAAATATCTCTCCCAAAACAGTCATGGACATTCATGTAATACCTAGCAGAAACAGGAAAATGCTGATATGTAGAGGTTATTTCTGTGCTGGTTTTCCACATGATCCCTAACTTCTTGAGGCTTTTATTTTCTGAATTATCTCATTCAGATCAGACAGTTATCACGTGGCAAATATATGTGGGAATTGAAAAAACTGCATGAGAATGTTGAGAGTTGTACCTTTTATTTCTGAGCTCTAAACCCACTGTATCAGTCTCCAGTGATTTTTTTTTTTCATCATTCCTTGGTATTCTGAATAAGAAATATTTGTACTCAATGGAAAAGAGGCTAGATTCCTCAACTTAAAAAGTTCAAGGAAAGAAGGAGGCAGAAAGAGAAAAAACAATCTTGTGAAACGAGATGGAGATTGTTGAGATTTAAACATATGAGTAGCTTCAAAATATATGTGTCAAAAAGGTAGAAAAAGAAAAATTCTGAAAATGTTGACATGGATTTTGAATTAGATACCTCTTAGTAATCTTTCATAGATACAAGTAAAGTATGTAATTCCATTTTAATTATTTTCTGTATGATTCTTTAGAAGTAATTCAGAGTAAAGGTTAAGGCATCTGTCCCCTCAAATTTATCAGGTTTTTCTCTGGGCATTCAACTTAGACTTCAGAATTTAGGTATAATACCAACCAACTGATTAAACGTATGCCTTTCAATATTCAGAAATCTAAACTATCTCCCTCATAAAATAGCAAATTGGTTACTTTTCCTTACAACTTCATGACCATAAAATTACTTAAGAATTTGGACTTCTTTTTGGATAAAGAAAACAATCAGTGTTTAAGATAATTTTAGTGTTTCTGCCTTGCTTTTGTCAGTCAAGACCAGAAATTCTATGATTTGGGAGGCAACTCTAGAAATCATTCAGTAGTAGAGGCAAAGGCAAATTGTTATTAGAAATTTGGGTAAATTTTATTACATGATGTTCCATGAATCACATAAATTGGTATTATATACATTACTATGGTTAGGAAATAGTTTTGCAATTGTTTACATAAGAGCTAGTTTATAACATAAAAATTCACTATGTGAGAATTTATACGGTTCACAATAGTAGATGTTTATAGATTCAAGGTCACAAGATGTATTTCATATGTAACACATTTTACTTACTGGTCAAAGAAATATATTTCACTTTGCTTAGGTCAAAGTACATCCCCCAAACTGTCTCATTCTCCATATTCCTACTCCTAAGTGTCTAAAAATGTGTTAAGAAGCTGAAAAAAATGACTGGGATTTTGGTGGAGCTTATATGAAGAATTTATTATCCACACACTGAGGGAAGGGTTCAAAAAAATACTATCAGAGACCATATTTGGAAACTAGAATTAAAGAATAAAGTTATCAGCAAGATGGGTGGGGGTCGGGGGGGATGGTCCCTGCTCTCTCAGCATCCTTTAGAGAGGAATATTTGGGTCAGACTCAACTAGAAATAACATTGTGTTCCAGGAAAGAAATTTTCCTAAAAATATGCTCTACAGAGAGTATTTGAGTGTTCTTAAAAATGGTAAAATGATAGTCTGAACTTGGGTACCACCTGTTCAATACTTGTACTAATATCACTGGAAAACTCTAGAAGGTTGACAAGATTCTTTGTAGATTCTCCAAGTGCCTGGTAATAGAATAAGCTAGCATCCTTGCACAATACCAAGAGAACTGTGATAGTCTGATCTTACCGAAAATTATGTCTTTTCCAAGTCAACCCCTAATCTTAAGAAATAATCAAATATGAACCCTGTTTATCAGGAGATATAATTAATTGAATCAAGAATAGGAAAACAGAGTGAGAAATATATTATACCCTCCATCCACTTCCTGAGGTTGGCAGTGTTTGACTAATACATTGGGATTTTATTCATCATTGACTATTACACTTCTTTCATACCCAGAAGACAACATTATGTCACCATATGTGATTTCTGAAAATACAAGAGTTTAACTTTGGAGCCACCTAAAATGAAATGAGTGTCCAAGTTATGTCCACCCAGCTGCCCTTCATCTGAACAATGGAAACCATCCATCAACCTACATTGTTCAAGGAAGTTATGAAAACAGAGAGGGGAAGTAGGATATTCCTCAAGATTCTCTACCCTCCCCAACTCTTAGGTTTTTATTTTGTCAGGGTAGAGGGACTGAATATTGATGCTTTCCTTTGGTGGACTTTCTACCAGAATTTTTATTTGCAATGATTACTCTTTTGAAGCAATCAGCAAAGATCATAACAAGCAATTCCAACTGCCATTTTGACACATTCACAGAGCCAACAGAACAGCAGTCAGTCTCCAGCCCAAGGAATTTGTATGGTAGATATTTGGATGAGCATTAACAGTTTTGATCTTTAAGAGGCAGTCCTCTCCAGGAGCCTACCTTTCCAATAACCTAGCCAGATACTTCTAAAAATTAACTCTTCTGCTACTATATCCAACCATATGATCATCCGTATAAAACTTCTACCTCTACTTTCAGTTTTAGCCTCAGTTCTGTTTTTTTCTGTACTCTTTGTCCCAGAGAATTAGCTATTGGCAAGCTCCCAAGGAGATTACACCACATTAAGGATCATTCCAGAAATTCTGCTCAGTTCCATCCAGCTTCTTTATATATTCTTTCAGACCCACCGGCTTTCATGTGTTTCTCCCATAGAGAAAATCTTTGATAAGTTCCTGGGGAACATACCTGTGAGGAATAGGGCAAGCAAGTGGGAGCACACTACCAAAGATACAGTGCTCAATACTCTCAGCTTTGTGGAGCTCAGCTTTCATGTAATTGGAAACCT
The DNA here is from genome assembly GCF_046562875.1 of Panthera onca. Lineage (NCBI taxonomy): Eukaryota > Metazoa > Chordata > Mammalia > Carnivora > Felidae > Panthera > Panthera onca. Next base: position 138,090,413 of record NC_138342.1, on the reverse strand, counting down.
AAAGTATTTTCCTAGACTTGGATAACTAAAATAAATTAGATATCCCCACTTTCATCCACTGGATTCCTAAAGGCAAAGACTAGTGGGTGGAAGGAAACTTTTTCCATATTCTTGATCTGATTCCCTACACCCAGGGAAGAGTTGAAGTTTGGGAATATAACCACTAATTTTCTATGAACAGAATGTGATGCCACAGAGGAACTGCTTTGGCTATTGGGCCCATAAACACTAGGTTATTTTGACACGAGTATCATGTAATCATCAATTCTTTGGGGACTAGACATGGTTTTGCTCTTGCTTTAGTTGAAATAAACAAGCTTATCCAATGGCCATTGCTACATGAACCATTTGCCTCTTTATGTCTGAGTTGTCTATTTCTAGAAGAAAAGTGTATATATATATATATATATATATATATATATATATATATACACACACACACACACACACACTATATTTTACAGTTTTCTTGTTCAGCAAGTCTATTCCCATTATCTATTCTTCTAGTTTTATCTAAGAGAATCTAATTAGCCAGTGAAATTCCTCCTGGTAGTGTTATTAAAGGTGCCACAGAGAAATCATACAAAGTCCCAGTAGGAAGACAAGTGTGAAGGAGTTAGAATGTAAATAGAATAGTCTTTGGGTGATTCATTTACTTATGAAACATCTCTGCATTTGCAGACTGGCTAATGGAAAAGTGTGCTGATAAAGAAATTAATATGATATTCAAATATTTAACAACTGATAGAATGTGAACATCACAATGATCAAGCTCGTTCTAGAGGTCTTGTTTTGTGATAAACATTAACTCTTTAATAATAATATTAAGCATGTCAAAACCATTATTTAAAATCAGATTATTGTAGGATACATAATTTTCTTCTTATCATGCACTAAAATAAAAATAGTCAGTGAAAATAAAACGGTAATATGTATAGCTTACACTTACCCAAATGCTAAAAATGATTTCTTATTATGAATAAAGTCATGAATGTGATCTTTCAATAATTTTAAGCAAGAATGCAATCAACCAGATGTTGTCTTATATCATAGATTACTCTAGAAATTTGGTATGATGCAAATGATGTAAGAAGCTTCTGGTTGTCATTTTGCAATAACATTATTAACAAATAGTAGTTAAATGGTTGGATTTTTCTAGAGTCTTTGACTTAAAATGCAAAATGGAAACATCTTTATTTAATGCATATTTAATGAATCACACATGAAAATAAATGAAGTTCTGTTTACTTTCTGCATATTCTAATTATCAAAGGGGTTATGCTTGCTTTAAAACCAAAAAATAAAAATGTAGGTAACTGGATCCTCATCCCTTATTAGCAGTTATGTATGACTGTGTGTATGTAATTTTTATCTTTGTAATTTGATTAATTTTAAGATAAGAGAAATATAGAAGTAACATTTTTTTACATTTTTATATTATTGATCAATGTACTTTTAGAATATTTAAATCATGTTAAATCATTCCTTACAATTTTAATTTAACTTTTATTTTGGTTTATCTTCAGCAAACAATGTCTAATTATTTGTTAATGGTTATAAATGAGTATAAATAAAAATGATACCACAACCACTGGCAATTGCAAAAATCTTACCCCTATTTTGTTCTTTCTCATTGAATATGCCAACATATTATTCAGCATGACATTTTCATGGTTATTTAGAACACAAGAATCAATTTTATGTTTTTGCCATTAGACTATCTGATAACCCAATGAAAACCACTCATTTGAAAAGGAAGATAACATCTGCAAGTAGTTTGGCTGAAATGTTGTCTGTGATCTTCAGGAAAGAATCCCACTATTCTCCACACAATTCAAAACTATCTAGACTCTGTTGGTACCAAACTTTTTTTATAGTTTGCTTGCTCTAACCAGGGGGTGTCAACCGAGTAAGAAAAAGGTTGGTGTATTGGGTAGGATTCAACCAGAGAAGCAGAACTAACAGTTTGCAGATTCAGGATATTTATGACTGCGATATACAATTTTACATGAACTTATTGTAAGGAATTGGCATATAATTGTGAGCTCTGGCTAAGCACATCCACAACTGATAGGCCCGTTTTTGGACTGAAATCCTTTCCCTATACTCTATATGAAATCATATCTCAGAGTATAAGCCTAGATTTTGCTTTATATGAATAATAGTTCTGAAGGTGTGCAAGGTTCAGCACATCATGCTGGTTTCTTCGGTCTTCAGCACGAGTTTACTTCAAAGCTGTCAGAAAAGTGAAACAGTTTAAGTACTTTGATTTCTTCTAAGGACATTACAGAGGAGATTGTTTGTCTTTTAAATTATCCCCCGATTTAATATTTCTATTTAAAATATGAAAGCTGGAATTCATAACTGTACGTTGTATCATCCAGGAAAATTTTTCTCAGAGTAGAGGTGAATGTGACAATTAATGTTGGCAGGGGCAATTCTTGAATATAAAAAATCTGACCTTATTTGCTGGACCCACATGGGGGGACACTGTTGCTTTATGATTACATTATAAACTTTAGAATAAGATAGACATGGTTCAAGTAACAAATCTTTTTCATATTGGTTGTCTGATAATAAACATCATTTCTTCTTTGTGATCAGTTTCCTTGTCGTAGAAATAAAAGAAATAATACCTGTTGTTCAGGATAATCTGAAAATTAAATGGGATAATTCTTTTTACTGTGCCCAGAAGAGAGAGGCAGTAACTGTTAAATGATAATTTTACTGTGATATGCACTAAAATTATAAACTTAATGTTCTCTATGTGAACAGCCTGTCAATTTTCTACACAATGATCTGTACAGTGGCATGGGCAGAATACTCGTTGCCTAACAGACACCAGAAAATGAGAAGTGTGCAAAATTTGTAGTCTGATGACAAACCAATAGACTTTAAAGTGTTGGGTTCAAAGTACCTTAACTGACTGCATGACTTTGGCCAAGTCATTTTAATTTTCTTGACTTCATTTTTCTTAAAATGTATAATAAAGATAATGGTATATATCTGAGTTTAGCTGGGAAGAGTAGACAAAATAATAATGAAGTAATGATAGTAAACACTTTATTGAGTACGCTATAGACACTTAAAGTTTTTGTATACTAGTTAATTACAGAAATCATTTAAGTTAGGTGACAGTATTATTTCTATTTTACACTTGAGGAAATGGTGCTTGAAGAGAAGGAAGAGAAGGAAGAAACTTGCCTAAGTCTACCATACAAGTTAGCTCAAGTTTGAAATATGTCTGACTCCAAAGCCTGTAGATTTAAGCCCTCCACTAACATTTCTGGCACACTACACTTGATATTTGATAAACACCTGACATTTGGTAAGTACTTAATTATTTTTATTAGTTTTCACTTTTCCCTAATTAACTTCATGTCAGAGAAAAGGAAGAGGGTCTTGTGTGTTTGTTGGGAAAAAAAAAAAAATGATACCTCATGTTGAGAAAACAACAACAGGCTATTTTTCTGTGGCTGAACAAATATTCTTTTAATCACTAGCTTTGTATACATACACAAAGGTGTATAAATTAAATGAATAAATTCAAGCATCAACTACTTCTTCTGCATGGAGACAAATACTTGGTTTAGCTTTACTTTCTACCTAGTTTGTTCAACTCTGGTGGCAATGATGATTTTTCTATCATAAATAATGTCATATATTTTACTTCAAAGTAAACCCCCTTATTTTTAATACTTTACATATTAAAAAGCCAAAATAAAGCAGACCATGAGTAGGAGTAAATGCGTTTAAATTTCATTTATAGAGGGGCACCTGGGTGGCTCAGTCAGTTAAGCATCCGACTTTGGCTCAGGTCATGATCTTAAGGTTTGTGGGTTTGAGCCCTGTGTCAGGCTCTGTGCTGACAGCTCAGCGCCTGGAGCCTGCTTTGGATTCTGTGTCTCCCTCTCTCTCTGCCCCTCCCACACTTGGGCTCTGTCTCTCTCTCCCTCAAAAATAAATAAACATTTAAAAAAACTAAAACTCATTTATAGATAACTGTGTTTTTATTTCTTTAATATTTCTGGAAGGCAATATAAACAAGTTTCCATAATCTTTACTAACACATGGCATCTTTTTGAGTAATATAGCTATTTACATATTTAGTGGCACTTAACCAAATATAGGAAATGAACAGACAGTATTGAAAAACAGGCAATTGGGATATATTTGACTGTAACCCTTCATTTAGATTTTTACATCTATTCCATGTTTGACCAGATTAAACATATTTGCCCAAGATGCAGATAACAAGAGGCTTCTGATGGATGTAACTTTGAAAAATAAGGCGTTGACTTTTTTGGTTGGTATTTTATTTTTGTTTTCTTTTAACACCAGAAGCGGCTCCCTCAAGTGAAAAGTGTAAAATTTCTGGACTCTCTAAGGAGCCAAAGAAAATTACGTGTGGCATGAAGTGTGGTGATAAAGCACTTTTACTTTTTATCAAGATGTAATCCAAGAAGTCAGTGGGGATACATATGCTTTCTCCATTGCTATTAAAACATAAAACAAAATATCACAGTGACCAAGTATTTATATGCAACTCTATAAAGAGACCAAAGAGAGTGGACTTTCCTGAGGTCTCTAGGTTTCCAAATTGCTCAAGAAATATAACCATATTCCACAGAGGAATGAAAAAGGCTCCTTTGACATCTCAATATTTTAAAACCCTGAAAATAACTCACATTTAGCAAATTTTAGCTAAAATATAACTTGACATTAATGACAGGCTGCATTTGAACACTGTAATTTTTATTGAAATCAACTTTCTCCTGTAACAACCCAAGCAATTATCTATTTTACGTCTGTAGTTTCATAACTTTTACAACACACCACAGTATTGTCTATACATAGCTTCACAATGTTTCCAAAATTGGCATGTTCAGGGGGATATTGCATCATATTCTTGATGTTATTAAAAGTTAAACTCTAATGAAATAAGAGACTAATTGAATGACTAGTTAGTATGATTGTTCTTCAGAAACATGATTTCAATTTCATGGTTTGCTGAGGCATTTATGGATTTCAAAATATTTCTATAGTTTCTGGCTACTAGTGTGAAGATGAGGATATAACAACACCAATTCTAATTAATTGTAACATTGTAGAGTTTAGACTTTACATTAATCAAGCATTTATGTAGTGACAGATACCATTTTAAGTACTCTTTATACTGCCTGATTTTTCTAACATAGGTGAATAGTATTATAATCCATATTTTTATAATAATGAAACAGAAGCAGCAAGATTTTAAGTAAATGTATAAAACACACAGTAAATAAATTGCAAAATGTGCTTTTGTACCCATTCAGCCTTCATAGTTTCTGCTTTTCCACATTGTGCTGCTTCAGTGTGAAATGGTGTGTGTGATAGTTGTTTTGGTGTAATTAGTGTCCCCATCATTGATTTTTCTGGTGTTGGAAATCTATTCCATATGATTTATGGGAAGATAATCTTATCCACCGTCCATCCCATATAGCTGGACAGTCAAGATCTGTCTAGTTTTTTTGACAGATGTTTTGACATATGTACCCTGGGAAATAAAAGGTCTTTCTTTCTTGAAGATGAATACTTGTGTCAGTAAGTGGATTGCCACAAATTTCCCTGGTCTGATGAAGGAGTCAGAAAGAAAGAATGTGTGTGTGGGGGGGGGGGGGGGCGGGGAGTAGGGGGAGGAGAACAAACGTGCAAAAAGAAAAGCAGAGTTGATAGATGGACTGAGGAAAATATGAGCCAAAAATACCGTATTTTTGGCTCTAGACCCAGGTATATCTACAGTAAGCACAGCACTATGTTTTTGTTTCATGAACAATGATTCTTCTGCTTAGTTTATGGTTAAGGGGGTGCTTACCAGCATCACACTTTCCTTCTACAGATGAGGAGGCAAATTAAGAAATGCCAACATTAGCTCCATTATCAGCTCCTTGAAGGCAAGGATTATGTCCTGTTCAACACTGATGTATCAACACATGAACTCACTCAAAAATATCTGTGAAGTGAAGGAAGGAAGGATAAGCTCAAAGCTAATATTTGCTATTCTCATTAATAGGCAAAGTGAGATCACAGCCAAGCCCTGACTTCCAAGGCTATCAGTGATTGATTACTATGATACAGTCACACTATACTTGGCAGAAATTATATTGAGTATTTTTATCATCATCATCATCTTTTTAACAACAATGAAGTATCATTTACATATAATGAAATTAAGAGATATTAGAGACAAACTCTGATCACTTCTGACAAAGGCATCCATCCATATAATTTGTAACCCTATCATGATATAGAATATTTCCTCTCCAGAAACTTATGTGTTTTTTTTTCCAGTCAATCCCTATTGCTATAGTTATCTATTTTTATTTATTTCAAAGGTTCGTTTGGCCTGCCACAATATAAACTCTTTTGTGTCTGGTTTATTTCTATCCATACACTATTAATATCCTTCTTTCACAGAGAAGGAAAATGAAATAAGGAGAATAAATAACTAGTGACTAATTAGTATTAGTCAAAGGTCATCCAGACAGTACCTGTCATAGCTCAGGTTCAAACTTAGCAGTTTGATTCCAGAGTCTGTGTCTTTAGTTGTATGTTTAATGCTCACTTGCTCCAGCTTCCATGCACTTACATTTAATAACTAAATATATTGTCAAGGTTTAAGATTTTAATTACTATGCAATATGTTTTATATTTATAGTACAATATGTAGAATTTATAAGTAGAATATATTTTTAAAGTACCTAAATAATAAATCATGTTTTTTTTCTCTTATGTTACTTTAGCATATTTTATACACACCAAAGAATACAGAACCAAGACAACCATCTAGAAATTTAAACAACAAAAATTGTTTTCAGTTGAATTATCTTAATGTTTCAGGAATTGTTTTTGTGAAAGTGTTGAAAATAGTTAAATATTCTATTACACACTGCATATGTAGACCAGACTTTGTGGGAGAGCACCACAAATAAAAAGGCTTAAATTATATGTTAAAAAGATAAATGTATATCACAATATAATTTACAATGACATTAATAAGCTCATTAGTTTAATTCATTCTGACTGAAGCATTGATATAATGAAATTATTAAAAGCAACTGGGTTTAGCAACATATTATTGTGGCAAGATTTTTAAAAAGACTGCCATTAATTAATTGATGCTATAAAGATCAAGAAAACTGTTTATAGAGGTATTTTCTTATTGAATTATTTGAGTGAAATTACTTGGTAAAATTTTGGTATAATGATGCCATAAAATATTGTCTGGGAATGAATTGCTGCAAACCCTTCATGAGTTCCCAAAAGGAAGAACATTCTTTATTGAAATTTAAAGCCTCTCATTAAGAACTCAGAAGAAAATTATTGACATGCTGTGGGACTTTCCAGGATGAATAGAAAATTATCTGTTTTTCTTCAACAGCGTATAAAAGACATATATAATAAAACAGATGTGAATGAGGATAATAATGAATGCACAAAGCTGCTTTTTAGGAAATTAATTATTCTTCTCAATATTTCTTCAGTCCTTTTAACTACTTCTACTATGGTCATTGTCAATTATATATAGATTCATTTGGGTAATATTTTCTAGACATAAACATACAAAATTATGTCCTACCCAAGGGTGATCTGAAACTGTCACCTCCCCCACAAACTGCCCTCCCACTTTCTCCTGCCCGACCCTAGTAAACTAAGATGGCATTTTAAATTGGTGAAAGTAATGAGGTTTACATAATACATATATAAATTAACGGGCAGAGATAGATTTTTTTTTTATATTGGCTGTATTATAGAGAATAGTGTGATTTGTACCTTATCAAAGGAATTATTTAAACCATGCATTTGTAAAGGGAGCCCCATCACCTTTAAAGGAATAAGAATTAGCTCTTTTGAGCTATCATATCTTAGATATTATAATGGTTTGTGGCCTTCAGTACATACATAAACAATATACAATATCTCTGTGGTATTAAAATTTCATGATGGAAGCTGAACAATTAGGAAAAAAGAAGTCTAAAAAGGGTCAGTAGGGGAGTGGTAATGAGCTTTTTTGCAAAACATTAAATAATGATAGTATGCCAAATACAGCAGTGTTGATTCAATGATTGTGGCCATATTTAAATGTTTTTGTATGAGTATAGTTACAGATATAATAAAGTTAGATTGCCTGTTGCTATTGACTGAATGTTTGTGTTCCCCCTCCCCTCATTCATATGTTGAAATCTAATCCCCAATGTGATGGTATTTGAAGGTAGACCTTTTGATAGGTAACTAAGTCATGAGGGTGGTGCCCTCATAAATGTGATTAGTGTCTTTTTAAAAGAGATCCCAGAGATTCCCCTTGATCCTTCTACCATATGAAGACACAAAAAGAATGACACAATCTATGAACCAGAAAATAAGCTCTCACTAGATCTTGAATGTCCCAGTGATTTGATGTTGGATTTCCCAGTCTCCAGAACTGAGAAATAAATTTCTGTTGTTTATAAGCCACGCAGTCTATGATATTTCTGTTATAACATCCAGAACGAATTAAGATTCTTTGTATAGAGGTAGAGGGGTGGGCAGGGATAATCAAAGTCTAGCTGCTTAAGTTACTGGCCCACAGACAAAATTAAATACATATTTGCAAATGTCTCCTTCATTTTTAATAACATACCTTATATATTATTTAAAGAATAAAGTTATTTTGTGAACATGTTCTTATGAGCCAATTAAGACACGAGGAAAGGGGGCTCCTGGGTGGCTCAGTCAGTTAAGCATCAGACTTCAGCTCAGATCATGATCTCATGGTTCATGGGTTCGAGCCCTGCATCGGGCTCTGTGCTGACAGCTCAAGGCCTGGAGCCTGCTTCGGATTCTGTGTCTCCCTCTCTCTCTGCCCCTCCCTCTCAAAAATTGAGTAAACGTAAAAAAAAAAAAAAAAAGACACCAGGAAAGTTAAAACCTGTCTTAACCTATGTTACTACTTTGATTGTAAGTGGGTGTGGAAAATGCTGAATAAATAAGGTTAAACTAATTCCCACACTAAAAGCAGTTTTTTAACTATTCCTTTTTAAAATTATCACAAGAAGCTTTGGTTTTACAGAAATATATTGGCAATTCTTGGCCTTTACAAAGAGATCAAATTGAGCCACATCTCTCTTAATTCCCAAAAAGGAAGTGTCAAAGAAAAATTACGGATTTAAACAGGCAAGGAAGACTTTATTTAAGACTATTGCAATAGCAAAGAAAGACTGAATTTAACTCTGCTGAAACCAAAGGCAAGAGCATTCTTAAGTACTAGGGTGAGCTACTGGTAAAGTACAGGAGGTCACTGAGAGGCTGGTCAATGTGTTTAGGTCACCCGTTTTTACTAATTGGTACTTATCAAAGTTAGGCTCCCACCCTCCATTAGACAAGGAGATAGGAGTCCTATTTTCTTGATGATTACATCACAGGGATTGCTCCCAAATCTTTGACAAAGATTGTGTGGTAAAACTAGCAAGAGGCAAGGACAGGCTAGGAGAAGATTTACATCTCCAAGAAACATTAAAAGAATTTACATTTGCAAGATATCTAAAATAAAAGCCCTAAGAAAACAGAGACCAGGGCCTATAATCAGGAACAAAGCTGCCTAAAGTTTAGTCAGACTAAAGGGAACATTAAGGCCACCTTGGTCAAAAAAGACTAATCAGGATCCCTGACCTAATTAGATCATGATATTTTACTCAGAAATGGAGCTACTATCCAGAAAAAAGGTTAAAGTTAATCCTGTTTGTGGTTTTCACTCTCTTTTTGAGATCATGTTTGTTGGCTACTTTATTCCAATCTCCTAGTATAGCAAAAGGAATTAGAAGAGTTTTTGTGTTTTGCTTTTTGTCCTTGGTTTGCTATTTTCATTTCCTTGTTTTTCCTCATTGATTAACACAACTCTGCTTTAGGGTCTCATAATAAATACTTTTTCCTCTGCACATTATTTTTTAGATTATACTTTTCTACATGCCTAAGATTTGTCAAGAATTTAGTGAAAAGGGGAAAAAAAAGAATTTAGTGGAAAAGGAATCAAAAGGCCATTTGGTTGGGGTTTGTGTACAGGCTTAAGCTAGATAGGCAAAAAGGCCTTTGTCACTCATACATGCCTTGGCCCACATACTAAGGAGACTATAGGGAGCATAATAACAGGTGATTACTAAAAGTGCATGTGAGTGTTAGTGGTTTCTTTCAGATACTTTTCCATCTTTACATTATAAATATCATAGTATTCTGTATTTCTACTGAGAAACTTTGAAGAAAATATTCTAGATATATATATATGTATATATATGTATATGTATATATATATATATATATATATATATATATGTATATATATATACTCTAAGTAATCAAGAAAACTCAATGTTTTCTTTTACAAGAAAATATCACACAAGGCTTTGTAAAGCAAAGTGACACTTCAAATTATAAAACCATTTACTAACAAACTACACAGTTTTGTGTGATCTAGATTTTTCAGTAATTTTAACCAACTGGGTTGGGTCTCAGTATAGAATCAGCAAGTATAAAAATGTCATGTTTATGCAGGATGACTGGGCAGTAAAGTAACTAGAGATTAGTTGAATATTGGTTAAATGAAAAGTAAAGGATTCTTGTGTTTATTCTTACATATATTTCTGATTTTTGAATAATTACACTTAGCTTTGAAGTTATCCTAACCATAATCTTCTTTTGATTAATAGTGGCATTGGGGCATTTCAGGCTTTATTGCAAACCTATTTGAGTATTTTCTTCATTCAGGAATTGTGATTGTTTCCACAAAAGTTAAAGCTCAACTGAAGACTAAAGATAAGGGGGATACCTACACAAGAAATTTCCTTGTTTACAGAGTGGAGAATTCAAGTGAGAGGAAAGGAAACTCATGTCCCAGGGAGGTCAAGTTTGTTAACTGGCTTAACAAAATACAGATGCTGTAAAAGAGGGTGGTCATGATATCCAATCCTCCTTTAACCCCACAACTGTGTTATGGGGACTCAAGTGCATCAAAAGTGATGTCCAAGTCTTTCAGTTTATCACTTATTCAGGTCTCCTCTCCAACATTATATGATTTGAGAGTTAAGCTTTTGAATTAAATTATCATACTACCTGGGCACCTGGATGGTTCAGTCAGCCAAGCCTCCAATTCTTGATTTCAATACAGGTGATGATCTCAGGGTCCTGAGATCGAGCCCCAAGTCTGTTGCACTGGGCAGGAAGCCTGCTTAAGATTCTCTCTCTCTCCCTCTGCCCCTCACCTGCTCTGATGTGTGTGTGTGTGTGTGTGTGTGTGTGTGTGTGTGTGTGTGCTTGTGTACATGCATGTGTGCACGCACGCTCTAAAATGAAAAAAAATTATCATACTAAAACTTCCCAAAAGTGTGTTTCACCAGTTAAGAATTGTGATGCAAAAATCGGTAAGGGAAAATTTTAAATTACATAAAATTATTTTTTTTTTCTTTTTTAACTGAAGTACTTCTGGGATATTTTATATTTTTGTGTTCATCATAAATTTTCTTGATGTTGTAACATAGTGTGTTTCTCTAACATTTTTTACTTGTTTTTCATGAAACACTGTAAGTAGTACTATACTATTGAAATCATATGCTGCATAGTGCCATTTAATTTAAATTTAAATTAATTATATTTTCACTTATAGGTTCTAAGTGGTTAGAAGTAGTACTTCCATATTTTAAGAGTATTATAGAGGTTAAATTAAAAAAAATAAGTTACACATTTTTGGAATACTTTAAGGACCCTCGCGAAGGCCCATCTACCCATATTTGTCATGAACCCACCTTAGCACTTTTCAAATATCCTGTTGCCATATGAATTCAATTGACTTGATTACTAGAAAAGTGTAATGTGAATTTATTCATATAAAATGACATTTTTTTTCTTTTTAAAATTTACTCCTTTCTTGGGGCGCCTGTGTGGCTCAGTCAGTTAAGCACCAGACTTCAGCTCAGGTCGTGATCTGAGTTGGTGGATTTGAGACCCTTATCGGGCTCTGTGCTGACAGCTCAGAGCCTGACACCTGCTTGGAATTCTGTGTCTCCCTCTCTGTCTGCCCTTTCCCTGCTCATGCTCTGTCTCTCTCTCAAAAATAAACATTTTTTTTTAATTTACTTCCTTCTTGATTTAGAGCTATAAATAGTAAGTAGCTTCAAGAGATATAATCCAACCTATCCTTCATAGCTCTCAAAAGAAATTTTAGTAAATTTCATATGTGTTTTTATTTAGTGAGTTTTGCCCTTAGCACAAACTTTTATATATTTATATGCACAATTTTTTTTCTAAATTAATTTATTCTTGATGTAGTTCTTGATTGTGGCAATTGTGATAATAATGATGGCAGAAAATAGAACCAGCCCAATTCTGGAGTACTCCTTAGAATTCTCATGATTTAGTTTCAAATTTCATTCTAGCCTTCATGAGGTAATAAGACACTTAAAACGTGCATTTATCCAATTGATAAATTTCAAATAAATCCCAGGGAGATTGCAGATCAAAACAAACAAATGCGGATGTCTGCCATTAATTACCCCTTCCTCAAATCAAACTTCTTGTTATTAATCTCATGATAATCCATCTTTTTAATGAAATTACAGAAGGTTAATTGTTCATGTTGTGAATAAGGATCAAACATACGAGATACTCTGGCCCCTTATTTTGAATCTTTTCAACCTGTTTCATCGTATTTAACATACTCTTTTACTTTGAATCACATAAGTTTGTAAATTATTTTGATTAATGTAAATTAATCCTTCTCCAAAACTGACAAGACTTTTAAGGGATATCCAAGACTAGGGGCACCTGGGTGGCTTAGTTGGTTAAGCGTCTGACTTCAGCTCAGGTCATGATCTCACAGTCCGCAAGTTGGAGCCCCACGTCAGGCTCTGTGCTGACAGCTTAGAGCCTGGAGCCTGCTTCGGATTCTGTGTCTCCCTCTCTCTCTGCCCCTGCCCTACTCATCCTCTCTGTCTCAAAAATAAATAAATAAATAAATAAATAAATAAATAAATAAATAAAACATTTAAAAAAAGGGATATCCAAGACTGTTCTATTAAAATTTGATTATTAGTTGAATGAAGACCTTTACTGGAGACAACCCTGAACATTCTAGAGCTCTTTGTTTTTCTTTTTTAATTTCCGAATATGCAGAAAATTCTCCATTTTTCTGACTTTGCACTAGTTCTTTAGAAATATAATGGTCCCTTGAATGTTAGAAAGATAACATACGTATTTACGAATAAACTTGGGTATGCCCATAATGTTTGGAAGTAAGAAAAGTCACCCTCCATAGCCACAAGGAAATCTTATTACCAGATGATGTATATACCTAACAAAGATCAGAGAATGTTGCAAATTCTTTGCTCTCAATCCATGAAATGAGCTAAGCATCAAGGAACCCTCCATCTTTTTCTCCTATCATAGGTCTTCTAGTATCTTTATACCACTACTTGCCCTTACCTACCTCACCATGGTTCTCTCACAGTGAATCAGATGTAGGATGAGGGAAGTCTTTCGGGTTTTTTTAGATCAAAATTTAAAATGTTGTCCAACTTAAAAGCTACTAGAATTTCAGGCCCATCTGGCCCATAAATGCGTACAATAAATCTTCATTTCTCTTGTTATTTTAGAACATCTCTTTCATCTGAACTCTTTGCATCATGGAAGTAACAGAGTGTTCATCTCTTTTTGCTTCTATACCAAAGACAGAATGGGTTAGGACAATGAAATGGTGAGAAAATAAGGAAGATGGACTAAGTTCTCAGAAATGAGGTGGGGGGAATTCTGGCCTTTAAAAGACTCTCCCTGGAGAAATTCTTTGAATATATTCAAAGTGAGGATACTCTCCTCTCCCAGTTTAATGAGTGGAGAGGGCTAGGAGTACCTTTTCAGGTAGCTTCCAGACACATGTAGTGGCGTGGTGGGGGTCTCTTCCTAAAATTGTCACCTCACTTCAAGTCAGGAAAGTGAGTGGTGGTTTATAGGTGGAGCTCTTACTTGTTCCTTACCACTGAATGCCAAGAATCACATACTCCATATCACTCCCTTCTTTTATATACTCACCTCACATTCCACATCATATGTTCCACAACACATTTTGCCACATCTTGCCCCTCAATATCCTGAAGTTACACGACTGGGCTGTCACTTCAGGTGTTTCTACTACCTCTTCCCACCGATTCCACTGATAGAATGAATAGGGTGAAGTTGGGAGGACCAGACTCTTGGTAGTTAAGTTTGGAGTAGTGCTGGGCAATTTGAACATGGTTATTAGGGTCTGAATTCTAAGGTAGGCAGAGTTGGAGCTACACTACCCTCCATTTCCCTTACTCTTTTAAACAGAGTCCCCATCATAAATCTGTAAAGTCTCTCTAGTTGGGGTTCACCTTAAGAATGTGGATGATTCTTGCTAACTATAGCTTTTGGAAAATAGAGATGCTCAAAATCTTCTGTTCATTGGAATAGGTTCAAGCCAGGAACCTATATATAGAGAATGTATTTTTCTTCACACTAAAATATCATCAAAGTGTTTTGATTCCTATCCTAGACCAGTACTCTACAGTTCTGATTCCTCTTTAATGAAAGGGTTGGGGGAGAGTGCTGATGCATGCTAATTCTAGTAGCTTTTTAGTTTGAAAATATTTTTAATAGGTGATACCAGTGTGAAAAATTTTCCTCTGAACCCAAGTTGAACCAAATTTTGTCTGAGCATTTGCAGCCACATAGGATGAAAAGAACCACACCCTTGTAACCTCTACTCTGTGTTCTTTCTGAAAGTGGCCAAAGTCACCTGCATGATCACTAGAATCATAGGGAATTTTTTTTAAATATCCATATCTTTCTTAGTCCATTCATAGAGCATAATAAAAATCTATAATTTGTATTTATATAAGTCTTTGTAAATCTTATATAAATCTTTACCTATAAATCTTTTATGTAGGGGGAATGTTTGCACATTTAAAATTTGCAACATTTCAAACTTCAACCAGGTTCTGTCCCACCCTGTGCATACTTCTGACCAAATCTTAATCCCCATCTAAGGAAACATGTTTTCCCATCTGCAATGCTTTAGGACTATATAATTAATATCTATTGTGGCCACAGCCTCTAAGTAAAGCCATAGATTTTCAAACTGGGTTCTCTGAATATTTCAGTTGGTTCCCTTCTTGCTCAGCCCACATCCCACTAATGGAGTAAGAAAGAATACTTTTCCTGTGGTTTCACATTCAATTATTTGAAAACTAGAAATGACTGTGTTGCAAGTATTGAGAATTTCTTCTTTTAACATAAACAGAAGAAAAGGAACATGACTGCTTATTGCTCCCTTATCATTAATACAACTTGAGCTAATCAAATTATAATTTTGTGATAGATAAGCTTAATGAGCTTATCCTATGAGATAGAATTGATTAGTCAGTAGGGGAGTTTAATGCTGTGTGGGGCTCACTGGCACTGACATACTAAGACATTTATCCTCAATTCTACATCCTTCCCAATAGTAAGAAGGGGTTTCTCAGGTGAGTGTGTTCCAGTGGAAGGCCAAGATTGAACTGGCAGGAGATATCTTTCTTGGGCGCAGGCGACAAGGTATCACATATTCTATATAGAATTTATGAACAAAAATAAAACCAACTGAACATTGGTTGGCCTTATATTATCAACATACACTGGCATTTAAAAAAAATTTAATGTTTTATTTATTTTTAAGACAGAGAGAGACAGAGCATGAGTGGGGATGGGGCAGAGAGAGAGGGAGACACAGAATCTGAAGCAGGCTCCAGGATCTGAGTTGTCAGCACAGAGCTCAACGCGGGGCTCAAACTCACGAACTGTGAGATCACGACCTGAGCTGAAGTTGGATGCTCAACCGACTGAGCCACCCGGGTGCCCCTACACTGGCATTTTAAAATAAAGGCAGTGATAGGGGTGCCCGGGTGCCTCAGTTGGTTAAGCATCCAACTCTTGATTTCGGCTCAGGTCATGGTCTCGTGGTTTGTGAGATAAAGCCCCAAGTAAGACTCTGTGCTGACAGAGTGGAGCTTGCTTAGGATTCTTTCTCTTCCTCTCCTTCTGCCCTTACCCCCTCAAAATTAATAAATAAACTTTAAATAAAGTCAGTGACAAAATAAATGTGTTATTTTAAAACACATACACACATATATACATGTGTGTGTGTGTATATATATATATATATATATATATATATATGTGCATATGTGTGTGTGTGTTTTAAAATAACACATTTATTATATATGCCTTAATAATTTGGAAAATTTCCCAGTTACACAATTATCCCTTGAATCACATATATTCCAGTTTTTTAAGAGTATATATATATTTTTAAGGAATAAATTCATCAAGATTTGAATTTGTTTAGGATCACTTCAGACTCACTTTTTGTCTCCAACTTCTGTGGTGCTACATTTTCCTGCATTTAAACAGTGGATTTAAAGTAAACAATAATAGGACAGTGATTATAAAGGCAAAGAAACAAAACTTGAGTTATTTCAATTTTGTGTGACCATTTGGAAATTATGTTTAAAATTTAAAACCATGAATAAGATTGTGAACTAAACTTTGTTTGGTAAGTGAACATTTTAGATCAATGTCTAATCTATTAATTTCATGTTATCTATGAATGGGAGCATGTTTGTCTTGCTCATTACTTTAACCCCAGAACTTCTCACAGTGCCTGCCATATATATAGATTCTCCATAAATACTGAATGAATGAATAAATAAATAATTGAATGAATGGGTGTCTCTTAGTTCTTCCAGTTGTCTACCCTGCTCAAGTAAGATTTAAAAATGATCAAAATATAGTGTTAGAGCTCTGTGAGAATTTATGCTTACTTTCTGGTGTCTATATCATTGTTTTCTTAGTAAACTAGGATATTTTATTTTGGAATCGTATGTGATCATATTATGGGTTGTCTTCTATGTCAGTAAATATATGAAGAAGAGAATTAACATTTATTTAGAACTTGTTATTTTTAAGGGATTGTTAAGAACATTTAAAATTCATGTTTTATTTTAATTTTCACTGTAACCTTAGGAAAACAGCCACTATTATCCCCTTCTTACAAATGATGGGAGTGAAACAGCATTAACTAAAAAATGTCCGCACTTTCTCTTCAGTTATTTTGAAACACCTTCTGAGCCTTACTAGATATAGGTTATACTCAGAGAACACTGATGAAGTCCAAGAGGCACGGTGAGGATTGTAAAACAAAGTCCATCTGTTTTTCCAATGCAGCAGAAATATGTGTGAACTTACAAATGAACACTCATTTGAAGAAAGGGATAGATAGCTTTAGAATAATCAAATGATTATACTATGGCATTTTTATCTCCCCACAGCAATGCTCATCAATTCACATAATTTCAAAACAACTCAATTGGTCCTGGATGAGTTCTCTGCTCTCCAATTAACCCCATCCATGCAAAGAGATCTTGAAAAGGAGAAAGGAGGAGCAAGAAGTTTCCAAGTGTGTCACAGACAACAGAAGTCAGATACTCCAAATAATTTTCCATAGACTTAAAGAAAATACACTGGGAAGTACTATTATCCCTTGAATGCTGGTTTGGTGATTTACTTATTTTCTATATTAATAACAAAACCAACAAAAGAACAAGGGGAAAAAAGGTTCTGATTGAGGAAGATTTCTGAACTTATAAGCATTTGAATAAAAATCTTCCTAAGTGATGAATTTTACTGCTGTGTATTTCTAAAATAAAGCAGCACCGGCACATTTGTGCCATTCATTCCCATACATTTTGTAAAGTTATTACCTATTTGGAATATTACCCACTTTTCTTCATGTACAACATAAAAATTTATGATGGATACCCTCTAAATGTGAATCTAAAAGTATGCATTACAATAAAGTATGATTTGTGATGGGAGTAAGCATTGCATCTTCATTTTTAATTACCTTTCTCTTATAGATGAACTCAGGAAAATATCTAAGTGAAATGTCCTATCACAGAAGAATACATCAGGATGGCTTGAATACTATATTAAACATTATCCATATTAATGATCAGAATTATTCCCTTACTGAATAACCACACAAATCTGGGTTCAGTTTTTTTTTTTTTTTTATGGAGACGATTATTGAATTACACAATCTATATTCTTTTGCTCATTATTCTGTGATATAGTATTCCACAAAACAGAAATATTTGTAGGATTTGAAATATGCCCATTGAGTTCTGAGAGATTATTTTATGTATTTTCTATTATCTTAGATGGCAATTATGCTCATACATTCCAGGACACTAAATGATTCATAACTGTGCTATCCTAAGATATTTTATTTTGTGCCATAAAATGTGGAGTGGTCTGAAATAAAACTAAGCAAGATAGTCATCATATGAAAATGAACCTTTCCACTTAAGTTTGGGAGCTACAACTTTATAAATAACATGCAATATCAGCAAGTTTGCAGAGAAATGAAGTTCAAAAATACATGGAAAATGCAATATTCAGGAAAGAGCAGAATGTTAAGTATACTTATTTATTTTGTGGTATGTTTACAACCTACAATAGAAGTCAGCAACAGACACTATAAGGATAACCATACTCCAGCAGAACAACTGTCATCAAGTCATTGCCAACCCA
The DNA here is from genome assembly GCF_046562875.1 of Panthera onca. NCBI lineage: Eukaryota > Metazoa > Chordata > Mammalia > Carnivora > Felidae > Panthera > Panthera onca. Next base: position 138,071,765 of record NC_138342.1, on the reverse strand, counting down.
CAATGCTTGGGAGTATGACTCCACATGCCATCTTCCAGGTGACATTAGAAATTATCCTCTCAAAGGCGCTTGGGTGGGTGGCTTAGTTGGGTAAGCGTCTGACTCCTGATTTTGGCTCAGGTTATGATCTCACAGGTGTGTGAATTTGAGTCCCACATCAGGCTCTCTGTGCTCTTGACCTCAAAAATAAATAAATAAACATTTAAAAAAAAAAAAAAAAAAACAATCATTTTCTCAGAGAATGCTTTTTTCACTTCCTTTTTCAGATACAGAAAATCTCCCCAAGGTAACGAGGGCTTGTGGTATTCTCAGTACAACACTGAAATACCACACCATATATTTTTTTTAAGTTTATTTATTTATTTTGAGAGAGACAGCGCAAGTGGGGAAGGGCCAGAGAGAGAGAGAAGAGAGAGAATCCTAAGCAGGCTCCATGCTGCCAGAGCAGAGTCAGAGGCAGGTCTCGACCTCACGAAATCAAGAGATCATGACCTGACCCGAAACCAAGAGTCAGACACTTAACCAACTGAGCCACCCAGGTGCCCCACCACACCATATTTTTTATATGTGTCAAATCTAATTCACAGTAGCGAAAAAGATGGAAATCAAGCACACTAATCTCTTATTCTTTAGATGCAATGGCCAGCCACAGGGGTTCCATGTACAGTCAAGGGAAGAAACACAAAGTAGGTTTAGGGACTCAAATTAGCTAATTCTGGATATAGGTTGGATGCTGTTCTGAGGAAGACATTTTCATTTCAATGCAGCAAACAGGATTTTAATCCTTGGTGAAAGCAGGCAATTTTTATAAAATATCTGGAGGGAACAGGGGAGAGGTGGGATTAGTCTGATGTCTTTGGGTATTTTAAGGACAGTGATTTATCAGAGTCCCTGGGTTATTGAGGAACATTATGGCAGACTAACACACTGTGGGTACCCTCTTTTAAAATACAAATTAACAAACACAAAGGGAGATAAAAATCTAAACCAAGCACTGTGCTCTTGGTTTTATGACTTTGTGTGTTTTCAGAACATAAAAATAAGACATTCATGTAAAGAAATTTAAATTATTTAAAAACATCAAATAATGAATAAAAATAGGATCTTTTCATCATATAATGCAGACTCAACCAATTATTATATTATAAATGAATGCTAAAAAATGGATATGCTTATTTACTACATAGCATTTTATACTTTTTTAACACGTACAATTTCAATTAATTAGAAAGAAGAACTGGAGTTTCTTCTTTATTTTTTCCCATCTTCCTTCAATTACATTCTTTTCTAGAAATTAGTATGTACTGTTTCTCATGGTTATTTCCATAATTCTAATTCTTGATCTATCAATATGAGATATTGACAATCTATTAACTTACTACAATAAAACATAGCAATTTATCTTATCAGAATCACTCTGTCCACCCCTGTTTTTCTTTCATCCAATACAGAAGAGTAATGTTATTTTTAAAACTTCAATTGATTTTTAATTAAAATGTCAATTGTAGACAACTTTTAACATTATCCATTGACTCATCTTCTTATAAGGTGAGGATCCAAGAGCTTGTGCTCTTTCTGTTAGGAGTTTATATATTACATAACTTTACTTTTATTCTGACAATGATGCAAATTTTATTTCTTTGGCAGATACAATTCAGTCTTATGTACTTTATTTGCTAATATAAAATATTACATATCAACACAGAGTTTTCACTTCCAAATATTATAGAGTAAATGATATTGGATTAGACCTCTAAACAAATAACAATCAGACAAAATACATTAGGCAAGGTTAGTTATTACGAACTGGGTGGCCAACAGCATATAACCACAGATTTTGGAAACATGGAAATTCATAAGATGAGCTCCACAATCATCCCTCTACCAACAGACAACTTCCTAATGATGGCTCAGCAAGCTGATCTCCAAGAGGAACCACAATGGTTGAACTGAGATAAGGAGGGAGAGGTCAGAATTCATAAGTGCTCAAATAGCTGAATTCTGTAGCAAGGACTACTGAAGAAGAGGATTATGCAAAGTTTCCTGAAAATATGCATGAAGTTTCCTAACTAGTCATTTGTGGAGGACCAGATTTCACATACATAACGGAAAATTCTACACAATTTACCATATAGCATTCGCTAAGGCGTTGAAAATGAAATAGGCAGATCACACAGTTGTGGGAGACACTGGTAACTCAGTCCAGCCAAAGTGGAGAAATCACATTACCCTTACTTCACATCTTGTACATCTAGCTGAGACAACAGAAAAACCGCAGCTTATGAGTGAATATGATGACTTAAGTAAGGCCTACACTATACTTTTCCTAATAGCTAAAATCAAGCCCTGACAAGATCCAAAGCAGAGGCAGTTTGAGACTGAATCTTACCAATTTAGAAGAGCTTGAGAAACAACTTAGACTTCCCACAGGAAGTCTTCCTTACCAGGAAAGTGTTAACAAAGCCTACTTAAGGGTAGGGTAATCAACCAGTAATTGAACTCCTACCAAAAGAAAATAAACATACTTGAGAAGAAATTAACAGAATCTAGAGTCTCCATAATGTATCATCAAACATTTTCAGTATAAAATAAGAATTTCAAATAAGTTAATAATGATTTAAATAATAATAATGTAAATAGAATAAAATAATAATAATTTTAGGGGTGCCTGGGTGGCTCAGTTCACGATCTTAGGCTCAGTTCGGCTCAGTTCATCATCTCATGGTTCGTGAGTTCCAGCCCCACATCGGGTTCTCTGTCAGCATACAGCCTGCTTCAGATCCTCTGTATCCCTCTCTCTCTGCCCCTCCCCTTCTGTCTAGCACTCTTTCTCTCTCTCAAAAATAAACAAACATTAAAAAAAAAAGACTTAAAAATAATTTTAAAAATCATATATGCAAAGAAACCAAACTATATGCCTAGTAGTCAATAAAACAAGCAGTCAAGAGAAGGCAAACCAGTTATATCTTGATGACAGATTTAGCAGACAAGTTTAGAAAAGGCATTATTTAATTCAAAGAAATAAAGTTTTATAATGATTTTCAAAGAATTAAACAAAAGAAGCTGATAATGAATGCAGCTCAGAAAAATGGGGCCTACTTTTAAAAATAAAAATTCTAAAAAAATAAAAATTATACTGAGGTGAAAACTTTTTCTGTGCTTCATAGTAGGCTGAGGGTGGGAAAAGACTCCGTGAACTTAACCACTGACCAAAAAAAATTATACTATCTAACAGAGAGAGAGAGAGAGAGAGAGATGATTCAGAGAAACATGCACAGAATAGCCAGAAGTTGTCAAACAAAATAAAAGTCTGACAGACAAGTAATAAGAATTCCAGGAAGAAAAGCATGTGAGAACTTGGTAAACATTTTGAAGAAACAATCTAGAATAATTTCCCAAAAGTAATAGAAATGAATCAACTTGCAGATCCAAATAGATTCAGTAGAAAGTCAAAGATAATCTGAAAGCATTCTGAGAAAAAAGAAATATTACATACAGGAAAACAATAATACAAATTTCTCATCAAAAATAATGGAGGCCTGAAGAAAATGGAGAAGTATTTTTCTATTATGTATGTATGCATGTATGTATGTATTTGAAAGCTAGAGAGAAAGAGAGAGAGAGAGAGAGAGAGAGAGAGAGACTACAAGCAGGGGAGAGGGCCAGAGAGAGAGAGAAGCTGAAGCAGGCTCCACACTCAGCACGGAGCCTGACCTGGGGCTCAATCCCATGACTCTGGGATCATGACCTGAGCTGAAATCAAGAGTCAGTCACAGCCAATTTAGCCACCCAGGTGCCCCTGTGATGGCATTTAAAAAAAGAAAAAAAAAGTTACAGAGAGGGAAGGAGACAAGCCATAAGACTCTTAAAAACTGAGAATAAACTGAGGGTTGATGGGGGGTGGGAGGGAGGGAAAAGTGGGTGATGGGCATTGAGGAGGGCACCTGTTGGGATGACCACTGGGTGTTATATGGAAACCAATTTGACAATAAATTTCATATTAATAATAAATAAATAAATAAATAAATAAATAAAAATTGAAAAATTAAAAGAAATAAAAAACTGAAAGAAAGAATGGAAAACAAAACCAATTTCTGTCCACCACTCTTCTATACAGTTAAAATATCCTTGAAAACAAGGGTAAAATAAAACTTTTTCAGAATAACGAAAACTGAAATATTTGGTTGCCCAAAGAGCTGCACCATGAGAAATGGTAAAGGATATTTCTCAGGAAGAAGGATAACCACACTGAACAGAAACATGGATCTACCAGAAGGAAAAAAGAGTGCCAGAAAAGTAACTATGTAGGTAAGAATAAAGGACTGTCTATTTTTTCTTTCAAAATATTCCTCCAAAAGAACTGACAAAAATAGAATTAATAAAATGTAAAATGTGGTTTATAATGTACATTGCAATACAAGATACGACAACAACACTTGGAATTATTCTTCCATGTAGATATGAGGTGGACATAGAGAATTATACTCCTGGGACATTATTTCATTGTAGAAGTCAGAAATGGGAGGTTGGAACTAAAAACTGGCAAGTGTGAAGTGTGAAGTAGGAAGTATAAAGGGTAAAGTATGAAGTGTAAAGTTTAAATAATACAACATTTATTCTAAACACCTTTTCATAGGGATGCCTGGGTGGCTCAGTTGGTTAAGTGTCCAACTTTGGCTCAGGTCATGATCTCACATTTCATAGGTTTGTCAGGCTCTTCCCTGACAGTGTGGAGCCTGGAACCTGCTTCCAACTCTGTGTGTGTGTCTCTCTCTGCCCCTCCCTTGCTCTCTCTCTCTCTCTCAAAAATAAATAAACATTAAAAAAAGTTGTTGTTTTTTTTAATATCTTCATAAATTGGGACATCTGGGTAGCTCAGTTGATTAAGCGCCCAAATCTTGGTTTCGGCTCAAGTCATGATCTCATAGTTCATGAGTTCGAGCCCCATATTGGGCTTTGCACTAACATCATGGAGCCTGCTTGGGATTTCTCTCTCCCTCTCTCTTTGCCCCTCTCCAGCTTGCTTGCTCTCTCTCTCTCTCTCTCTCAAAAAATAAGCATCAAAAAAAATAAAAAATACATAAATAAAATATTTCATAAATTAACAATGCATTTTTCAACTCCAAAACAAGCATTTATTTTTTTTAAAAGAGGTATACATAACAAATATATTACGAGAAGATATAGCACACTATTAAAAAATTACAATGTATGCTGCCATTTGTGTTGAAGTAACTGTTACCTGACCTTTCCTCTGGCCTAAAAACCTAAGATACTGGACAAAATTAAAAATAAAATTTTAACATGAGTCTCATTCTTTTTGGCTATTATTTTCTTGTATGTTAAATGAAATATTTATTCTTGAACAGCGATTTTCAAATGCATTAGTACAGACTGGCTATGTGGGAATTATCTGAAGATTTGGTTTAGTTACCACTTTTGAAATCCAGATTTCTTTTCTTTTTCTTTTTCCTTTTTTTCTGTTGAAGTATAGGTGACATGCATTACATCAGTTTCAGGTGTATAACATAGTGACTCAACAAGTATATATGTTATGCTGTGCTCACAAGTGTAGCTACCATCTGTCACCATACGATGCTATTACAGTATCATTGACTATATTCCTTAAGTTGTACTTTTTATTCTCATGATTCATTCATTCCATAGCTGGAAGCCTGTATCTCCCACTCTCCCTTATCCATTTTGTTTTGTTTTTTAGTTTCCATATATAAGTGAAATCATATGATATTTGTCTTTCTCTGTCTGACTTATTTCACTTTGCATATTCTTGCCATAAAAAGAGTCTTACTGAATAAGAACGTCTGGAAACCAACATATTCTAATGTGCAATCAGGTATGAAAACTATAAAACTAAATGACCCTTAGTCTCTCTTGCAGCTTATACATTCTAAGTCACTGAAAACAATTAATTTTAAACTTACATATTTGCTGTTTCCCTTTCAGTAGTAATACATCTTTAGGGATTTTTCTTATGAACGTGCCATTAATGTATCAATTAAATAGGCTTGCTTATGAATTTAGATGCTTAATGACCTTTTCAATGAAATGCTTCATTTTAATACCCCTTCACTATAAATGTCTCATTAAAGGGAGAATACTCCCAGGAGCATATAGAAGTTCTGAATTTATAGGGTCAGAAATACAAATGATAAATAGTAGCAACTGGACAGATGCTACAAAATAAATCTTCAGAAACCTAATAATTAGTAGCACAGTTTTCTAAGCCAAATACTATGTTTGCCAACATAAACACAAATAATTACAGATCTAGAAATAATTGTGAAATTATGGGCTGTTACATAATGAATGTTCAAGAATGATGTTCAAGAATAGTGTTATTTATCATTTCTTTCCTTTTATTTATCAAAGCATTTAAGCTCACCTGCCAAGAGGATGTTACCTTAAGAGCCCACTATCTGTTCCAAAAATTGATTTTCAATTAATCTGCATCTCTACTTCTTACCTTAGCAAGCATACCTCCAGGAAACACTGTTCACTGAGAAAATTAATTCATGAAATTTGATTACATGACACTTAATGGGCTCAAACTGACACTTCCTTCACCTCCTTGGGACATGTTAATTACACATTTGGCTTCTATAAGTATATATAACTAAATATAACTCTTATGATTGTCTCACACATCACTGGAAACCAGGTCAAGCCAATTGATGACACTGTGAAGAGAAATGAAGTGCTCACCTGTGTATCTGCTAGGCACATGACCTGAATAAGAGCAGTTATTTCTCCCCCGCCCCCAAATAAAAACCTTTGAAATATTTCCTAGTGCTATTTCTTCTCAAATACAAATGTGTTCATCTGTAAATGAATATAAACAATAAGGTCCATTCAAGTGAAACAAACACAAAGGAGAAAAATTACATATGCAAAATTGCTCAGTATTCACCTTTCTCTCCCTTTTGCTGTGCCCCTCTTCGCATATATAACATAAATGAGTCAGTGTTGTGAGCACATCAACATAGATACTCACAACTGGGACATAAAGTGAATCCAGTGCCATGTAAAAAAAAGTTACATAGACTTCATATTTTCATTGTCCCACAATGTTATGACACAGCATGCCTCTATGATGAACCCATGACAGTTTCTTTTCACATCTACTTACAAAAAGGAGCTGGATTCCACAGTTCTGGAACTTCTTTTTAGCCATGATTTTTCTCAATCATCTTTCAAGCCAATTTTGGAGAAAAGAGTTATACTTTGATCTTCCTCATATATAGTCCTCCTATATGTCAAATTACTACATAATTGAATACATTTTCTCCTTTTAACTTAATAATTTTGTTTCTAATAGGCACAATTTAAGTATAAAAGTACCTATTTCAGAAAATGTAGTCTGAGTAATCAAATCTTTAAGAGCTAATATTACTGATAAATGAGATTGTTACGATTTGGGGGCAATAGATTCAGAGGCTATAGATTCTAAACCTACTGGGTATATGGGGCCTTCTTGAAACCTTGTGGACTTTTTATTACACATTTCCTTTGACATTAGTTATAAACCCCTTAACAAATTATTTTTTGTTAACAAATTATCCAATTATAATTCAAAAATCATTTTATATTTGTCCCATTTTTCCATTTTCATAGTTCTTTGTGTGAATCTAAATGTCTATCTGCTATCATTTTCTTTCTACCCGGAGATTTTATTTTAGTATCTGCTTTAGTACAGGCCTCTTAGCCAGGAGATTGTTCAGATTTTGTCCGAAAGTCTTTACATCCATTTTCCTCTGGCATGATATTTTCAACGGGTAGAGATTTCTAAGATGGCAAAAATTTATTTCAACACTCTGAAGATGTTATCCCATTAGATAGGTCTTATTTTCTTTCTTATGAACAATCTACAGTTCTGCACATATTGCATTTTCCTTTTGCAAGTTTATTTCAATATTTTTTTGTATCACTGGTTTGTTGTAATTTCATGACGATATGCTTTGATGTGTTTTCCTTGATTTTCTTTTACACTGTTTGAGGTTTGTAGAGATTCTTAAAAATGTGATTTTATAATTTTCACCAAATTTAGAAAATTTTTCACCATTACAAAATAGGCCATATTTATATTAATGATTCAATTGAGATTATTAAACTCTCAACTATAGGTTCCCCTCCCCCCTAGTGCCACTCTTCAATTGTATCAGTTACTCATGAGCTAATAAGCTCATATTTTTTCCTACCAAGTCTTAACAACAACTCCTCTGACTCCTGGATCATCTAATTCCAGAGAGTTGATCTTGGGACTTTCATAGATGTTGGGGACAGCAACTAGAGAGGGCAATATGGCTCTCTCCCTCATACATAATATACACAGAACCCTCCATTCATTTCCTACATCACTACGGGTACCACTTTTTATAACACCATTCAAGACATAATGATATGTATATATCTTATACTTTTCATAACACCATTCAAAACATAATGATAACAGATGTAAGGAAATCATATGAAATTTCTACTAGGTATGACTGATTGTTGTTCTTCCAGATGCAAATTCAACTCCAGCATTTCCTTAAGGTTTCTTTAAAAATATGGTCTTCAAATTTCTGCTAATATTTCCTCCCAATAGTATTTTGAAAATATATAACTTGGGAACCAATGTTTTCCACTTAAAGTGAATATAGTCCCACATATGTCCAGCCCAATTTGAAGTTAGGAGGGGACACATAATTTGCTCTGGAAAATTGACTATAAGTAGAAGCTATATGTGTTCTATATATGTATGCTACCCCTTCCCCAAAATGACCAAGGAAGCCTATTTGGTCCAAGCTCTGTGTCTGAGTGACTATGTGGAGTAGAACCCTCCTAATGATGCTCAATGGATATATAAGATGATCCAAGAAGTAATTTTTATTATTTTAAGCAACTGAGAAATAAATACCTGATGATGTCAGCATAGCCTGTCATCTCTTGACAAATGTACCTTCATGTACTCCTAAGTTTAGAAGTTTGTTTTTACTAATGGGAGATGGAGTACATCAAATAATTGAAAAGTTTTAAATGGTGTGAGCAGACAGTATTTAAAATTTAGAATAAATATTTTACAATATGATGCACTAAGTTGATTTTGACTAGTCTCAAGGGCACGTACTGAATCTAAAGAATCCAAACAAATGTTATCTATTTATTGTGTACACAGTCTACCCTGAAAAAGATTATTGGCCCCAGAAAAACTTCCAGTTGCATTTAATAACCAGTGTTGTTGACTGGGTCTGAGACTAGCCAACTATTTTCCAAAGTTGGCATTTTCTTGTAAGCCCACAGTTGACTACATTTCACGTTTTTCTTGCATTTGAATCTTCAATTAATGGGATGTAGGAAAAATTGATGAAATCACTTCGAGACCAACTCTCTCATTTTTTTTTTTTTTTTTAATCTAAGGTGATCTGTGCAATCAAGTGTTGAAGAAGGTAGAGCCACCTTGAATAACTCTATCATTCTGGGTTCCTGAATAACTCAATTGAGCTGAACTCCCCTACAATAAACTTTATGTGTGACCGTGTTAAGCCACACTTCTCAGTGTTAATGAACTAATTCACTTAAGACATGGAAATGTCAGGATTTATCTGTAACAGCATTTAACTTACTTTAACAAATTATTTAACCCACACAGCTTCAGCTCTTCTCAGTTATATTCAAGCAAACACAGGCCAAATTTCACCCTTAACAGAAATAAGCATTGCACAGAAAAGACAGAAAGCCCAAAGTGCAAAAGTGCTCTAATTAATCTTTTTAAATGGTTTCAACAACTGATATTTTAAAGCCTCTGCTTGTGATGGGTTTTGGTTTTACATCTCAGAACAAGGCATCTTCATATGATTTCTCTGTTTCTTAAAAAGGCATTTATGACTTCTTTTATGCTTATGTCTTTGCCTCCAGGGCTCTTCTTTAAATACCTAGACCTGAATATTTTTTCCAAGTCTTTGCTTCACTGTTATCTGATTGAAAAAGCTGTCTCTAATCATACTATCAGAAGTTATGCCCTGTCATTTGATTATTCAATTTATTTGGTTGTTTTCTATTATAAATTCTTATATGTGCAGTTACTATATTTGTTAAGTTTATTTCCGAATCCTAAGTAGAAAATATACCACCCTAGGGAAAGCATCATGTCTTCTTGATTTATTAATGGAGTCTAAGTACCTAGCTTTGGAAGATAATCTTGGAAGATCATTTGGAAGTAGTATGGAGAAGAAATTGTTCAGAAGTGCAGTATGAAGCAAAATGTAGGAGGTGGGTGGGGGGAGGTTGAAGAGACGCAGAGGGAGACTATTGCAGATAAGAAATAAATGAATGTTTAGCAGTGTCACAAATAAGTATAATTGAATAAGATAAATTTAAGTAATCCCTACACTGGCTGAAATTGAATAGGAATCAAAACAATGAGTGGGGATCAGCCATGGATTAATCCCGGAGTAATCAGAGAGAAAAAAGGCAGCATCTAGTCATTGCAGAAATAGCAGATACATGTTACCCTTTTTTCCTTCCCTCTATTATACTGGTCCTCTTCTGGCAGAAATAGTTTCTTTTATCAATGATATTTGTTAAGAATAGAAGCCTAAAGTCAGGACAGAATAGAATACAATCCAGCAAGCCAGGATACAGTTTTTGGTGTTGCTCCCAGGAGCAGTACAGTGATAAGAGTAGGAAAATTGTGTGCCTAGATTAAGAAAGTGATTTATAGTAGCAGCACTAAGAGCAAGTAAGTTAGCATGGAGTGTCTGACTACAAGAGATATTTGTCTGTTTAAAGGAGATCACTTCATCACAGCAGAAACAGCAGGATGGCATGAGCAAGAAATCACAAAACAGAAGGAAACATATGCAGGAAAATATAGTGAGGTGCATAAAACCAATGATTTCAATAAAGAAGGCCATCCACCAGTGATTAAAACAACAACAATCTTTATAGTAAATTTGCAAAGCCCTCATAGACATAATGATATTTAGATTCTAAGTGAGTATAAAATGTGTTTCTACACCCCTTACAACATACGAAGAAAGATGAATAACACTATGACCCACTGCCATAATTCCAGGTATGCAGAGAGTCATATCTATTTTATTTTATTTTTTCAAATTAATGGCTCAGCTCATCCCATGATTAAATTAACATGATAATTAATATATCTTTCTTTTGAGTTTTGTTTCTCTTATTCCTCTTCAAATATAAAAACATTTAAAAATTTTTAATGTTTATTTATTTTTGAGAGGGAGAGAGACAGAGCAAGAGAGGGGCAGAGAGAGAGGGAGGCTCAGAATCGGAAGCAGGCTCCAGGCTCTGAGCTGTCAGCAGAGCCCAATGCATGGCTTGAACCCACGAATCTGACCTGAAGTCAGACGCTCAACCGACTGAGTCACCCAGGTACCCCAAATATAAAAACATTCCAAAGGGATGTATTCATTCCAAAAGTGTTAAGTATATTTTTAACCACCAGACCAGGAAAGCCCTAGTAAGAACTCAATACCTTCTACTAGTAGAACCATGTATTATCTGCTGTCATTTCCATAATGTCCATATTGTGTCATTAGTGTATGCTGGTTTCTCACTGACTAGGGCATTCATTCTATAATTGCTTTTCCAAATCCCTTCATAAACCAGAAAAATGGCTATACTTGGTCTTCCAAGTTAACAACCCTTTATTTTCCATTTAATATTAATAGTAGCAGTTCCTAAATTGTTAACAAGTTAAAACACACACACACACACACACACACACACACACACACACACGCACACACACACACACACACACACAAAACTAAGGTATATGAATGTAGGAGACAGTCATAGAAAGGATGATAGGCTTCTAGACTCAGTCCTACGCTTAGAGACTCAATCTGATCTTCACATTCCACTATGGCAGCATAGAAGCAAACCTGTTCCAAGAAAGCTTGCTGTCAAATTTTAAATGGTGTTATTTATCAGTAAAGATGACAGAAAGCGGAACACTGTTTGCTCTGTTTCAATTAATAAATGATATCAAAGGAGCAAACAGGAATTTTCTGGACTGATGAACATGTTCCATAACTTGACTGTATTAAGGTGGTTACATGAGTGTGTACTTCTGTCAAAAGTCTTACACACTTTGAATGAGCTTTTTGGTGTGTAATTTATACCTAAATGGGGTTGATTTACTTAAATAAAAGAAAAGTATAGACACATTTAAGATTCATTTATTATTAAGATTGACTGGTACTTGGAAATACTGTGTTCATGTCCAAGCAGGAGAAATGGCATATTGCAATGAATTATGTCTATGATCATATCCAAATTTAAATTCCCTAAATCCATTGGTTCCTCCGTTATTTGACTTGTGTGTTACTATTTTATTGGTGATATAGTTACATTAATGATAAATATGATTATTACTATTATTTGAATTATTAAATGCTATAAAATATTACATGGCATATTTAATTATCTGAAAATTCTTATTTTAGATTTTATTTCAAAGTTCACATGGAAAAACATATCTCCCTTATGTCTACTAGAAATGTTTATCCTACACAAAGAGGATAAATTACTCCTTTTCTAAGTTTATCTGCTTAACTGTATCTTCTATTTTTACTCCCAAACTCTGATTTCCACCTAAAGATTTTTTTCATACATTACCACAAAATGTGTATGGAAGGGGCCAAAAAATCTTCAATATTTTCTTTAGATCTTCTACTCTTTTGTAATTCTTCCTCTATAGCAATTTGGTGTCTTTATTTTTGTTTTAGCCATAGCATAACTGTCATGTAAGTGGCATCTTTTGCCTATCATTAGGGAGCCAAATTCTGAACACTTCTGCCCACTGTATCCTATTATAAGAGTCATCAAGAAAAACACAACACAGTCACGCTTTATTCTCCTGGAGAACAGACAGGGCTTCAGTACTGGGTATCAGTCCCCTGTGGCTACAGATCCCTTCCAGGGGCAACTGACAGGGACACACCCCTGTTGTGATGCAGAATAAAGACCCCCATTGTTTCCCATTAGGAGACAGATATAACCATCCAGTTGGCCAGGTGCCGTATGACATGCACAGGTAAGCAGAACAAAAGAATACACTGAATCTGAAACAAGGGAAGACTGTCCTACACAAGGTGATAATCCCAGCATAGGCTGTGAGAATTCTATCTCTTGGTAAGGAAGTGTTGTTCCAGGCCCAAGCCACATTCTCATGTAGCCCAGTGAGCATTAAAAGACTCCATGCAGAGATATTAGCTAAAGTTCTGGTGGTAATCATATTGCAATATACAAATATATCAAATCAACACATTGTATACCTTAAATTTGCATGCTATATGTCAAGTATATCTCAATAAAATATTTTTTAAAAAGGGTTTTTAAAAAATTGCCGGGACCACTATCTTATACAATACACAAAAATTAACTCAAAATGAATTAAAGATTTGAATGTAATACCTGAAACCATAAAACTCTTAGAAAAAAAAAAAAGTGGTAAGCTCTTTGACATCTTGGAGATGATTTTTTGGATGTGACATCAAAAGCAAAGGCAAAAACAAAAATAAACATGTGGGACTTTAGCAAACTCAAAACCTTCTACACAGCAGAGGAAATCAATAGAATTAAAAGGCAACCTACTGAATGGGAGAAAATATATGCCAATCATAGATATGATAAGGAATTAATATCCAACTATATAAAGAACTCACACATATCAATAGCAAAAAAAAATCCGATTAAAAAAATGGGCAAAAGATCTGATAGACGTTTTTTTTTCCCCTCCAAAGGAGACATACAGATAGCCAATAGCTACATGAAAAGATTCTCAATGTCACTAATCATCAGGGAAATCCAAATCAAAACTACAACGAGATATCACCTCACACTTGTTAAAATGGTTATTATCAAAAAAGATAAGAAATAAGGTTGGCAAAGATGTGTGTAAAGGAAACGCTTATGTACTGTTGGGAGTGTAAACTGGTGCAGCCACTATGGGAAGCAGTATGGAAGTTCCTCAAAAATATAAAAATATAACTACTATATGATCGAGCAATTAGATTTCTGGATAGTTGCCCAAACAAAAACAGTAATTCAAAAAGATATATGCATTTAGTGCACTGCACTATTTATAATGGTCAAGATATGGAAACAACCTAAGTGTCCAGCGATGGATGAATGAATGAATGAATGAATGAATGAATAAAGAAGATGTGGTGTGTGTACACGTGTACACACATGAATATTATTCAGCCATAAAAAAAAGAATGAAATTTTAATTTGCAATACCTTGAGGCCATTATGCTAAGTGAAACAAATTAAACAGAGAAGGACAAAGATCATATGATCTCACTTATGTGTGCAATCCAAAAGAAACAAACAAACAAAACCAAACTCACAGAACAGAGAAGAGATTAGAGGTTGTTTTCATAGTGTTCAAATCTGTATTTTTGTAGGTAGAGAAGTAATTTTAACACTAATCACTGATAAATATTATATTAAAAAAAAAAAAAGAAAAAGAAAAGAGAGAGAGAGAACAGATTGGTAGGTACCAAGGTAGGGAGTGGGGTGGGGTGAAATGAGCGAAAGGGTCAAAAGGTACAAACTTCCAGTTATGAAATAAGTAAGTCATGGGAATGTAATGAAAATCATGGTGATTATAGTAAAGATATTGGATTGTATAGCGGAAAGTTACTCAGAGAGTAAATCTTAAAAGTTCTCATCATAAGAAAAATAAATGTTTTTTAATTATGTGTGGTAATGGATGTTAACTAGACTTATTGTGGTGATCATTTCACAATATATACAAATATAGAATCATTTTTATGTTATATAAACTCAGTAAAAAAAAAAAAGTTAAAGAATTTCGTGGACAAAAGATTGCCTTTCCCAACTATATGGTCACTATATGCTTGATTCAGTATGAATTCAGATATTGAAGTATATTTATTAAATCAAACAAAAAATGTAAAAGTTATTTTAAGTTAAAAATGAAGTTTATTTTTTAATATATTTAGATTTTTTCACTATTTATTCTAGATAGCAGTCTTTTGTCACAATATTTTCTCCCAGTATTTGGTTTGTCTTTTTATTTTCTTAAGTCTCTTACTATTCATCTTTACTTATTTGACAATGTTGTACAATGTCCTTTATTTTTCACACAGCTGACTTTCTTTCCAGTTCCCAAATGACCTTTCCACCTAAAAGTATTTATCCTTTTACAATTCTTCCAAGTCATCACAATAAACTTCTTTAATAAAAAAGATTCAGACCTTTAAAGTCCAAGTACAGTTGCTTTTCCTGGCTAGAATTTTATGTAACTGCTATTTAACTGTTCTCCTTTCTGGTCAAATATTTCATCATTAGTCGTCATTTTGCTCCCATTTTCTCCTTAGTACTTATCCCTGCAACAGTATTTACATTTGCTATGTTTTTAATAATATATTCAATTAATCTATAAATTTTCTGTATCTTATATTCATAGATTTATTCAGAGCCTCAAATTTTCCATTTCAACACCATAATTTTGACTCCCTGGTTTCATTCCTTCTAATAAGATTGTTTCAAGCCACGTATAATGCAGATTCTTCAAACAGTCCAACTTGGAGAAAAAAAATTCTACCAATAATAAATAATAATCCTCTTACAATAAGCCTTGTCCCTGAAACTGGTGAAAATTTAACTCATACTCTAAAGTGCTTTCCCAGCCATTTCTCAGTTCAGAGTTGGGGGCATAAGTTTTGGATATGATTTGATTTATTATTTAAAATCTACTTGTGTTCTGCCTAAACTACCTTTCTTTATTGCCCTTGACTGCAGAGGTACCCAGTAAGATGAAATTTTGAGAATCCACCTTCCTTATTAAATACAGTTTCGCTTGTGTATAAGGTGAAAGGCTTAAGGTCATGAACACTACCTCTTATAGCTTCCTAACTTCTTTGTGCCATTTCCTCATACTTGCTGCCACCTTCTGCTGCTGAAGGTGCTATTGGAAGCCAGAACTAGCAATTAGTCTTCCTGTAAAACACAATTTTATTCCAATGCAGTCTTACACTGTGTCTCATTATTTGTTTTCGGATTATTTGTTTGTTTGTTTGTTTGTTTTAAGATAATATTTTAAAATGTCGTACACAGACTCTTGTCTACAGTTGTCACATTACAAACACTAAAGGTCAGTAGCAAATATCTTTTCCCATTCCGTTGGTTGCCTTTTAGTTTTGTTGGTTGTTTCCTTTGCTGTGCAGAAGCTTTTTATCTTCATAAGGTCCCAGTTATTCATTTTTGCTTTTAATTCCCTTGCCTTTGGGGATGTGTCGAGTAAGAGATTGCTACGGCTGAGGTCAGAGAGGTCTTTTCCTGCTTTCTCCTCTAGGGTTTTGATGGTTTCCTGTCTCACATTCAGGTCCTTTATCCATTTTGAGTTTATTTTTGTGAATGGTGTGAGAAAGTGGTCTAGTTTCAACCTTCTGCATGTTGCTGTCCAGTTCTCCCAGCACCATTTGTTAAAGAGACTGTCTTTTTTTTCCATTGGATGTTCTTTCCTGCTTTGTCAAAGAGTAGTTGGCCATACATTTGTGGGTCTAGTTCTGGGGTTTCTATTCTATTCCATTGGTTTATGTGTCTGTTTTTGTGCCAATACCATGCTGTCTTGATGATGGCAGCTTTGTAGTAGAGGCTAAAGTCTGGGATTGTGATGCCTCCTGCTTTGGTCTTCTTCTTCAAAATTACTTTGCTATTCGGGGCCTTTTGTGGTTCCATATGAATTTTAGGATTGCTTGTTCTAGTTTCGAGAAGAATGCTGGTGCAATTTTGATTGGGATTGCATTGAATGTGTAGATAGCTTTGGGTAGTATTGACATTTTGACAATATTTATTCTTCCAATCCGTGAGCAGGGAATGTCTTTCCATTTCTTTATATCTTCTTCAATTACCTTCATAAGCTTTCTATAGTTTTCAGCATACAGACCTTTTACATTTTTGGTTAGATTTATTCCTAGGTATTTTATGCTTCTTGGTGCAATTGTGAATGGGATCAGTTTCTTTATTTGTCTTTCTGTTGCTTCATTGCTAGTGTATAAGACTGCAAATACAAATCAAAACCACACTCAGATTTCACCTCACGCCAGTCAGAGTGGCCAAAATGAACAAATCAGGAGACTATAGGTGCTGGAGAGGATGTGGAGAAACGGGAACCCTCTTGCACTGTTGGTGGGAATGCAAATTGGTGCAGCCACTCTGGAAAACAGTGTGGAGGTTCCTCAGAAAATTAAAAATAGACCTACCCTATGACCCAGCAATAGCACTGCTAGGAATTTACCCAAGGGATACAGGAGTACTGATGCATAGGGGCACTTGTACCCCAATGTTTATAGCAGCACTCTCAACAATAGCCAGATTATGGAAAGAGCCTAAATGTCCATCAACTGATGAATGGATAAAGAAATTGTGGTTTATATACACAATGGAATACTACGTGGCAGTGAGAAAGAATGAAATATGGCCTTTTGTAGCAACGTGGATGGAACTGGAGAGTGTGATGCTAAGTGAAATAAGCCATACAGAGAAAGACAGATACCATATGGTTTCACTCTTATGTGGATCCTGAGAAACTTAACAGAAACCCATGGGGGAGGGGAAGGAAAAAAAAAAAAAAAAGAGGTTAGAGTGGGAGAGAGCCAAAGCATAAGAGACTGTTAAAAACTGAGAACAAACTGAGGGTTGATGGGGGTGGGAGGGAGGGGAGGGTGGGTGATGGGTATTGAGGAGGGCACCTTTTGGGATGAGCACTGGGTGTTGTATGGAAACCAATTTGACAATAAATTTCATATATTGGAAAAAAAATAAAAAAAATAAAGGTCAGTAGCTTAATTCTGGGTACCTCTAGGTGCAAAGAAATACTCATCATTCATCTGTTTTAAAATTAGAAATTTTTCCTGGTGCATTATTTTCTCCCTTTTATTCCAGCTTTTATCTTTACTCTTTTTCTCTGTTCCATTATTTTATATGCCTCATTTATTTAATGACATTTCATATCATATATTGATACACTTTTCTGGTGTATAAAAATAAATGTATCTACTTGGCATTTATATCTGTCTTTGGTTACTTAAAAGTTATTTGAAAACAAAGGGTTATCTAGAGATCGTTTTTAAAAATAAATCCTTTCTGGGGCGCCTGGGTGGCTCAGTTGGTCTAGCGTCCGACTTCGGCTCAGGTCATGATCTCGAGGTCTTTGACTTCCAGCCCGGCGTGGGGCTCTGTGCTGACAGCTCAGAGCCTGGAGCCTGCTTCGGATTCTGTGTCTCCCTCTCTCCCTGCCCCTCCCCCGCTCATGCTCTGTCTCTCTCTTTCTGTCAAAAATAAACAAACATTAAAAAATATATAAAAAATAAAAATAAATTAAAAAATAAATCCTTTCCTGGGCACCTGGATGGCTCAGTTGGTTAAGTGTCTGACTACGGCTCAGGTCATGATCCAGTGGTTCATGGCTTGGTCCCCCATGTTGGGTTCTGTGCTGACAGATCAAAGCCTAGAGCCTCCTTCGTATTCTATGTCTCTCTCTCTCTCTCTCTCTCTTTCCCTCCCCGCCTCGTTCTCTCACAAATAAACAAAACAAAAATAAACAAACATTAAATAAATGTTTAAATAAATGTCAAAAATAAATAAACATTAAAATTTTTAAAAAATAAAAATAAAAAATAAAAATAAATACTTTCCAATAATTCATGACATATTTTCAATGACTATTTTAAGTGGACAAAAGAAAATATTTTTAAATTTATTATAAGAGGGCACATTCAGTTTATTAATTTTAAGTGATTCATTTACTGATCTGATAAAACACTACTTTCTTTCAATGCAGTATCTCACCTTGGTATTTTACCTAAAAACCTCCTGATTCTAGGCATCAAAATGATTCTTCAGGAAAAGTTACACTTTCTCAGTGAGTATCAATGCCATGTTCATTATCACACTGGCTGTAACAGGCACTTAAGCAATCATTTAACATACATAAGCCTCAGCTTCCTCATTTGTGAAATGATTACATAAGGATCCACCTCAGAAAGTTCCTATAAAATGAAATAAATTTCTGTTTGTAAATTACTTTGAATATGTTGACACACACAGCAAGCTGAATAAATGATAGCTATCATTAGTGTCATGGAGATCTCCAAAAAGGGTAATACATAACTATTAGAGAAAAGCCTACAGATTCTAAGTGAAGTAAACAAGTCCTATTTTTCATTGTAAGGTGGCAAATTGCAGAAGAGTAGTTTCCTCTTGGGGGATCACATGGGCTATTATCAGGGAGGGATACACAGGAGACTTCTACAATGATAATAATATTGTTTCTTCTATTGGGGTTTTATGAGTGCTTAATTTGTAATTATTTGTTAAAATGCACACATAACTGGCAAGGTACTTTCTACAGGAATATTTCACAGTAAAATGAATATATATATAAACAATGTATGTTTATTACATATGTGTATACATTATTGTATATATTTTATTTTATTACATTATATACTATTTATATATTATGTATGTTATATTACATTATATATATACATACTTCTTAGTGATTGAAGTTTGCATAATAACATATAAGCTATTTATAGAAATTATATTGATACCATTAATTTAAAATACATTTTATTGAAAATATTTGAAAATCAAGGAATAAAAAATATATATAAAAAATCTATTAACCGATTTGCAGAAATTTCAGGCATTCATAATAAGTACTCTCAATCATTCTCATATTAATCAGTGACCTATGTATCAGGTAAAGGTTAAGTTTCAGTGGTACAATAAAACAAATTATGGTTAATTCAACATAAAAGAATAAGTAGTCTATTAAAATAAAATTCAATTAATGTAAAATTTTAAAAATAAAAATAGTATGCAGAACCCAAATGATGGAGGAGAAAATGGAGTTATATTTTTCCAATTGTATGGCACATCACCTCAGTGATATTTACTACCTGACAAAACTATTGCGTACCCTTTAAGCTTCAGTCATCTAAAATTTGTAATGTGCAGTTCAAGTGGCTATCTAATTGTTTAGCCTAGTTAGCAAGTCATTTCTGCTATAGAACTGTATTTGCCAAAATAACATGTAATTTTTAACTCATATGCTATATTCCATCATTTTGTTCTCTTTAGGTAATTAAACTCAATTTTAGACTGCATTAGAATTAAATTATGTTAGTAATTATAGTACAATGATAAAACCTCAGGCTATTGATCCAAGGATATTTGTGCGTTCTTTTATTCAGTGCACTGTTTGAAACATGATTTATTACTGCCTTAGGCTAGTGTTGATAAAATGAAAGATCTGAACTTAGGATATCCATTAAGCCTCTTTGGGGACCGAGAAGATGTCTTCAATCCTTGTCCTCAGATCATAGTTAAACACACTAATGAAGGAAATCGATTCTCTTCTCATGTTAATTTAAATGAGTGTTTTTCAAATAGCAGTGAAGAAGGGAGAAACAAAGAAAATAGTAGTAAAAGATAATGAAGAGGAAGAGAAAGAAAGAAAAAGGAGAAAGAAAAAAAGAAGTGAAGGAGAAATCAAGAAAGAGGAAGAGGGGCATAAACAGATGATTCAGAAGTAGAAACCACAAAAGAAGGAGTAAGAGCATGAGAAGGAGGAGGAGAGAGAGAGAGGAAGGGAGAAGAGGGAGGGAAGAGATGCACAAGCAAGGAAAGGAGAAGGAGAAACCTACACTTTTTTTTTTCTTATGAGAGCAGTACACTCAATTTAAAAGCATTTTGGAATTTCTTTCAGGCTAATCAAAGTGCTACTAATTTTTTGGACAATGATTTTTCTAGCTAATTAATTAATGCCTATAAATGGCCATTTAAATTTAGTTCAAAATACCATTTTTCAAGTGCCATGCACATTTCCAAATAAAGATAAAATCTGAAAAACTGTTTCTGATAATTTATTTTCATAATAGCCAAATCATCTCTTGATTTTATGCTTGTTTTTATTCATCTGTTGTTATTGGTTGATTATATTTTATAGCTCAAAATTTATCAAAACTTGTATTTCTGTAAAAATATCCACAAATACCTAAATTATTATTTTTGTTTCATACAATCCTTACTAGATGCCAGTCACTGAAGTTTACTGTACAATGTGAGCTCATGAATACCCAGACACTTGGGTATTCAGTGACTTGAAATCAGACACAATGCCTAAGAGGTAATAGTCACTCAATTAATATGTGTTGAATGAAGGAATGAATGCAAGGAAAGAAGAAAATGAAGAAGATATATGAGCTCTATATTTTTTAACCAATGGGGTACAGCATATTTAGTAGATATTATTTTGGTAGATATATCGTCAAAATAGTGATTTTATAAGATCACTATTATTTTTAGGTATATTATAAGCTTTAAAGATATGCATCAAACTCTTAAAAATGAAGATAGAGAAAATAAGAATTACAGAAACTGAATGTCACCTAACCCAAACATTTTTCTAATGTGAAATGACTTAGAATCTGTGATTTCACAGTTCTCATCATTGTTAATTAATTTCAGGCAATGAATAAACAGAAATATGTAGATACTGAAATGTTCAGTTGGCAAGTCAAAGTGCTGCACATTCTGTACGAACTCACAAAATCAGTGAGCTATTAAAACAGTCTGAATCATTATGTAAACTATTGCCACTGACATAACAGTGTTTGCTGCAGGCTGTCTTTGCCCTACTTGTAAGCATAAAATTACTTTTCAGATCATCAGTATTTTTTAAGAAAGAAGAGCATGTTTATATTGCTTTCTTCCCCACAACAGACTACTTAAATGAAGGTGCCAGTGATTAATATTTTATTTAGCCCACTGTCCTTGCAAACCATTAAGCTTAACCCCAGTAGCCTTTTCTACTCCTTAGAAAGTTATGAGCTCATTAAATGTCATACTTAATCAATGGCATTCCTAATCAGTGATATTTGTAAATACAGAGACCACAAATTATTACAATGCTCAATTTTGATTTTTTTCATTAACATCGCTTAATACTTCAAGTAAAAAAATTAAAAAATTGTATAAATTAATATGAAACAAGTTGTCATCTACTTTTGCTTTTACTCTTTGGCCTAAGATAAAAAGTCATACAAATTATCCTTGCTTTCCATTCTGCTGGGTGATGAGCAATTCTCCTTGATAAGGAGAACAGACCAATAAAACAAAAAACTAATTTTCAAAAGCTCTACCTCCCTAAGACTATTCTTCCTCCTTTGTACCTAGCTTTACTATGTTTACTTAGCTACTTAGGTTGCTTAGTTACTTTGTTATGGTCACCACCTAAAATTTTGGATTTCTTATCCTAGACTGCAGATTTTAAAAGGTGTCAATATGGACAAAATATAGAGAAGGGAATAGAAACACCCTTTGCCATTGTTGCCTTGTCAAGTTTTCCCTATTTACCACAAGCTGAATAATACATAGTGTGTGCGTGTGTGGACATCACTTTTATTAACGAAGGGGATTACAACATGAGGAAATGCATCACTGAGGAACATAGTCCAACACATCACACAGGAGTCTCATGGGGGTGGGGTGCCCAGTTCATTATGTAGTTCCCTGTCCTTCAGATTGCCTCTCATTCTCCATGACTTATTAATCTAAACATCTTCATGTGAACCAGCAATCACCCTTTGCTATTGCTAAAGTATATCCAATTAGCATAGTCATAATTTGTTTGAAAACCATATCTGCTATGAGTGGACTCACCACCAGAGGTCTGAGTCCTTCAGTGTGGAATAAAACATCATAGGAGCAGAGGTTAAGAAGGAAAATCAGTCCCTCAGAAGAGTCCAGATGAGTAACTCTTAGAAAAATGCATACTCATGATTTTTTTTTTAAATTAGGAGCCCTTTACTGCCTTTATTAAGTTAGGCTTATCTGGGGAGTATCCCAGGGGTGAGTCTTGAGAACATTTTTACTTACTTTTTCTGTGCCTAATTAAGTAACTTCTTTGGTCAGGGGATATATTAAGTTGTCTAAGTATAACCGCAGATCAAAGCCACAGTGTAGACCATTTCTACCTGCAATCAAATTGATATTTTGATCAAGGAATGACCACATTATTTCTCAATTGTTTCAAACTGGAGGGAGAAGGTGTCTGTCTAGCTGTCACACCTCTGACCCCAAATCAGAAAGTGTATACTCATGACACTGAAGAGGAAAGTCAAAGAAAACAACTATGCCCCCAAAGAGGGCATGACCTATGTGGGAAAAGTAAATTCAGATAGGAAATGAACAGTAGCACATTATGAAATAAAACACCGAGGAGGCATAAAATTACCACAAAAACTAGGTAGAATAAGATGAGTTATAGATATTTTTGATTGCCTTTAAAGGAGCATCATCATAATTTAACAGAAATATGACAAGGATATGCTGTAGACTAGGGAAAAGATGATATGTGGAGGAAGAGTTAGGTGCAGAAAGGGGTACAAATTTGAATTCTCAACATACAGTTTGTATTCAGTTTTGTTTTGAACCATATGCATGTATTATATGGAACATTTAATATCACATTTAAATGAAAAAAAGGGTTAAACAACATCAATCCATCAAAATGAATCTATATTTACATGACATAGATAGCAATGGATGCTCCCCATTTGTAGGCTAGCTTATTTAATTTCCTTGCACTTACAGAAATAATTCTGTCTGTGTGTCTTTGCTTATGTTTATTATTTTCTATTCTTTCCACCTTTTAAAGCATTTCCTGGAAGATGAATCCTTATTCAAAAAGTAACCAATATGGTTACCAATATGGTCCATAATGGTGACACTTTTTAAAATTATCTTTCACAATACCTATGACCAATGCATATGCTACTTGTTGTAATCAGTATTTTCCATGCATAACTTTATTTTTCTAAAATAAATTGCAATTAAGAATATTTTATCTTCTCTTGGATATAACATAACTTTAAATACAGGGAATGTCTAACATATGCAGATGAGTGGACCAGAGATATAGAAATAGAAGGGGCAATCAATTGTCATTGATTTTGAAAGTAAAAAGAACCTGAGATTCAAGGAATGTCATATGCAACATCTTTTAGTTTTGTTTGTTTTCTGCACTTTTCAAAAGTTTCTCAGAGCAATGTTTGAATAATTACTTTTCAAGGTTGTAAGTCCCTCAATCTCATGTTTTCCTACAAAAATGGTTCTATCAGAGAGACCATTACAAATTACTTCTTGGTAATGGGAATGTTAACCATAGTTTGAATACCATTTAGAAAGCTCCTCAGACATTAATTTCACCCTGCCTTTTAAGATAATTTGGTAAGATTTCCTACTTTCCACTGGTTAGGTTTATTCTTTTTTTTTTTCTTTTACATAATTCAAGATCAGTTTCAAATTACTAGTCACTAGTAGAACCCTCAAAAACTGCTGATTATAACAGACACAGTAAACAGATGGCATCACAGTGATACACTTAGTATTGCTTCAATGGAATGTAGGAATAGTTTTTGGTCAACTATAAACAAACATGTTTGTTAAGCTCATTGACACTAGGTATGTCTCCCTTAAAAACAGACTTTTTTTCCTAAATTATTTTTCTCTAATTTTGTCTATGTGTTAAAACAAAGGAAAAAAAAAACTTTATTATAGGAGCAGCTATGCATTTAACAGATATCAATTTGTGTAGTGTAGGCTCAGTGTTGTTTTTATTTTGGACTGCATTTGATGACTAACATTTTAGTGAGAAATCAGATAATAAATTTTAATGATTCTTTGTGAGTCTTATAGTGGCTATGGGTAGAATTAAACATATCCAGGATTTGTAATGAAGCCTGATGAGAACAATGTATTATTATATTTCCAATTCACTGTTCCTAAGGCAAGCCCAAGGCTTACATGTTTCCATGGGTAGAAAGTGATAATATCTTGCTATTTGCAGCAGTTGTGATGTTGTAGCTCACCACAAGGACCATGTACACACACACACGCGCACACACACATACACACACACAAACATAAAAGCATGATTTGTTAAAAGAAGAAATTTATGTTAAAATAAGATATTTTCAGATCTTAGGTATTATTGTCTTGATGTCATCAAAAGGTTATATGTCTAGTTTATGTCATTCTGGTTCTTTCTTCAACCAATGATTTTATTTATTTTATGAGAACATAGATTACTTTAAATCTCACTATCACCCAAATGTATTATATTTCCTAAAAACAGTGTGCCATAATTAGACTTTGGTAATTATGTAAATTAAATATGTAAATAATGAGGGTTAGTACACAAGAAAAAGATCAAAGCAGCATAAGACTATCTGCATTGTGAGGGATATTTCATTCTGCACAAGCTACATAAATTTGTGTAATACATTTGTTGTTTATTACCAACTATATATACTTATGTACATTATAGTCAAAATCTATTTATCCCTTAAAACATAACTAAAGTTCATAATACTTGGTTGCTTTTCAGCCAGCTATTTTTATAACTGAATAACTACTTATTAAGAAATTAGAAACCAGGGCACCTGGGTGGCTTAGTTGGTTACGCATCCAACTCTTGACTTTGGCTCAGGTCATAATCTCATGGTGCATGAGATCAAGCCCTGTGTCTGGGTCCATGCTGACAGTGCACAGCCTGCTTGGGTCTACCTCTCTCTCTCCCTCTCTCTGCCCCTCTCCGGTGCTCTTTCTTTCTTTCTCTCTCTCTCAAAATAAATAAACTTATAAAATAAATAAATAAAAATAAAAATAAACAGCAATGTACTATCATGATATAAGTGCTAAGGGGTCAGAGATACAGATGACATTGTGATATCATAGGTCATACAAGAATTGACTTATTGTATCAACCATGTTTGTACTGAAATCTCTCCTGTGTTTTTATTGGTGAGTCATGTTTGAATTTTAGGATTCTGTTTAGGGTAACTCTTTGCTTATAGAGTTGTTGTTTTTTGTTAATTTTTGGTCTCTGTTCCACATTTGGTCTACTGTTTCATAGAAACAAGAGCTCAAAACTATTAGAGTGACTTCAAATGTAGACATCATTTGGTGAGATATTGAGTAAAAAATGATTTAAGTAAAAGATAATTATCATTTTCACAGTTTTATACATGTCACAAAACATTATAAATACATTATATAAATTTCTAGCATACAGTGTACTGTGGGAGGATCACATGAGAATTTTCTACTATGGGATAAGAAAGACATGACAATGATTACAACGTAGCATATGTGTTCTGCTTCCAGTTCTTGAATTATGTGGAATTATCTCCAATCTAGAATGCAGAACTTATATCATAGTATCTGCTGTTCTAGAAAGGGAATGAAAACACAAAATTCTTTCAGATGGTGTAACAAAATACCTAAATATATTTAGATCAGATATCTTGATCAAATAGATTGGCATTATCATTCTTGAATTTATTATAAGAAATTGATCACTTTAACTTCTCAAAATCTTGCTGTCATGATTTATAAAATGAAGATGGTAATTCTTCACAGAATTTAGGTTAACATAGTAGATAAGATAAAAAGGTAGAGATACTAATCATATTATAAGCACATTTAAATATACATGTAGTATACATTTTAGAGAAATAAACACAAAATAGAAATTTGCAACAAATAACTATTATTAAGAAATTTAAATAAATGGAAACCTTAGATAAATATTAATGTCACTAATTAAATGAATTGGCAAGGTATACACATAAATTTAAATTATTTAGTGATGTAATGTGAAATTGGGTTAGCTGTTAATTAATCAAGTTTGTATTATCTGTTTTCAATGATGTGTTCAACATTTTCTAGAACAGCACTTCTTTAAGTATGTAGGCCTGTTATGATCTTCATTTGGAATATTTGTTAAAGTGTAGATTCCTGTGCTTCAGGCCATACTTAAAGAATCAGATTCTCTAAGGGTGGAACCCTAAAATTTGCATTTATACCAAACATGCCAGTTCATTCTTGTATATATTAATCATTGGAAAGCATTTAAATGCTATAGACTTAAGAACTCTAGCAGAACCATTTATAGTAGATGTTTTTCAAAAAGATAAAATGGAAGCATTCTTGGTTACATCTCTACGAATATTAAACAAATTAAGTTCAAAGAATGTTAATTTATTTTTAACTACTCAATATCCATTTCTTCCTCTTAAAAACACACTGACGTCCTTAAAGGAATGGTTTGCTCCCCTTTGGATTTAGTCTACTGCATATATAAAATGTGACTGAAGTTAGAATAGTCATATGCCTCCTTTTTAATTTGAATCTTGAGCTGAAAAGAACAGCAAAGAAACTGAAGATGTTTAGCACCTTTACCTTTCTGGTGTTGGCATTCGGACATGATGGTTTCTGTTATGACACTCGATACTGTAGCGTCCCCACTTCTCAGCCTCTACAGCTAAATAGGGCATTTATCATTTTCAAATCTGTTCTGTTTATCAAGTTTGTAAGAACTTAATACATTTTACTTAGACAACATCAATTTCTGTTACTTATAGCCCAAAACAAGCAAATAATAAGAGGAAAATAAATTAATGACAGATGTTCCTATAAGAAATTGATATGGCCAGGACAATATGAAGTATTTTTGAAGAATGCAGCTGAAGGCAGTGAAGCTCTATTCAAACTCAGAAAAATATCCTGGCCATGCTTTACCCTATGACAAAACAACTAAGTAAGTTATTGCTGGTGGTCTCTTGGGTATGCCAGGAAGGTCAGGCTCTGGAGGAATCACAGAATATTATATTATTAACAGTATGCAGCAGTCAAGAAATATGGGATGGTGTGACTTTTTATTAAGATACTTAAGAAGAGTGAGAAATGCCACTTTCTGAATTCTCATTTCAAGGAATGATCTGAAACTCAGGGATTTTCTATGCCTATGTTGAAAGAATCTCTTATATATGTTTTTACACACAAGGCTATGATAGCCAAAAAATAATCTTCGAGTTGGCTGAATTATATTATCAATTCAATTCATATCTTACTATCCTCTAATATAAAACTTGGGAGCATTGATAGAAGAGGAAGTACTCTGTCATTAGGTTGGAGCTACATGACAGGGTTTGAAGAATTCAGAGCATCCCTAAACTTGAATAACTCTGAAGGCTCCAGATGCTCCCCCCTTATCAAATGAAGCAGCTCTTCCAACTTATAAGAAAATTTCCTTCTCGTTTGAATATAATTTACTCCCTTGCCATCAAACTGAAAAAAATTCTCTTGTAGTTGAAAGTCAATCATATACTGTGACCTCCTACCAATGACATTGGACAAGTATAGAAAGTCCCCTTTCATGAGGAATCAGTATCATAATGGTATTTTATCAAGTGTCTAATGAGATTGATGGTTGTAAAATAGACTTTACCAACAATCAAAATCCAATCAGTTCTTCTATTTTTTCTGAAATATTTATCTTCTCAGCATTCTTAAATCTATTACAAATTAGGATGTGGCTAGGCCCCAAGTACCATCCCATATCCATCCCAAACTCTTGCTTTTAGTGGATTTGTAGTATTTCAACTTGGCTAGGCTTCACTACAAGGCGGGGGGGGGGGGGACTACCTTTCCTCAGCCATGTCTGGATACAGTGGAATACAAAAAGGCATTTTGTGTACGCTTTGGAATGCAGAAGTGAAGCAGTAATATTGGACAGAAGAACAAGACGCTGTTGCAGCTCACACGTATGTCTCTTATTTGCTATATCACTTTGTGGATGTAAAGAAGACTGTTATGGTTCCAACACAAGTTGATATAGAGTCGTTCTTTTATTTGGATATTCTCTAAGTGACCTTTAGCCATTGGCATGAGTCATCGCACACTGAATAAAATAGGACATTAAAATTTTCCCGGGCACATGAAGACACTGGCTTGGGGCAAAATAATTCCATGATACCAAGAATGCCATTATGGCTCACTAATAAGAGAGAGGATTTGATTGAGGAACTCAGGTAATGAATTTTTGTATGTTTGTTGTTTTTTTTTTTTTTATCTTATTCCTCTTCTTGCACCTTGATGCAGTTATTGATCTTGCCTGTAATTGATTTTTTTCCCTCCATTTTGTTAAAGAGAAAATAATTGAAGTAGTTTTCTTTTACCCATCATGGGATATATTTTAACCTTACTATTTTATCTCATGGATAAATCAACACCTCTGCATGGTGTTAGAATACAATACACATTGACTTTTAACCTATTAATGCCATTCTTGGAAAGTTGGAAATACTGTACCAAGTACACTATGTGACTTGTTAAGGCACATGCGTAGCAAATTATGTGTCTATATTATTTACAAACATACATAGACATAAATCCCATGTAATAAAAGAGCCTGCTATATTGTGTAGTTTGGGGGATTCTGTGGCTTAAGTAATATGGAATTACTCCTCTAAAGCAAAGAACACATCGCTGAATTTATACTCCCTAATACTAAGTAGGAGATTGCAATATGGTCTTTCAATTATGAAGGCAAAAATTGTCATAGTTGGCTATCCAATTTTCACTCATTTCCTATATCTTCCCAAACCTGTTAGCTTTACAGAGGACTCAGATCAAGAAATGATGTTCCAGGTGGACCAAGAGTACTATTGCTAAATATCTATGATCATCCAACGGGCATTAAAATGTCTCTGGGACTTGCTTTGTAGACCATAGCAAGTCATACTAGGATAATCATAGTATAGACCTCAGAGTTTTAAGAGCAAAGATTTTTCCTCTAAATAATGAAAAAGTCTCATTTTAAGAAAGAACTCTTGCTATTAACCTGTGATGGATATTGAAAAACCAGCCAAGTTTTTTTTGTTTTTTTGTTTTTTTGTTTTTTTTTTTTTTTTAGAAAAGTAGGAAATTTACCTGTCTACAATGAGTTTAACATTATCTAATATGACTGGCCATATAAATATAAATGCCCAAAAAGCATTCTATTGTCAAGTGGAAGAGTTATACATAAGCTAAGACCTAAACAGATTTTGAAAGTCTGAGCGAATTTCAAAAATAGTTTGCTCAACTTCCAACATGTCTCTTTTTTCTTGTCATTCTGCTGTTTCTTCTTCAACCTATATCTAAGGCCTCATGTGAGGTTCTGTGACTATTAACAGAAAAGAATCCCCAGCATTTCATGGCATTAGATCCTGGCTTAATGAGGACCCAGAATGACTATGGAGAAGGAAAATTTCACACTGGCAGAACTTCAACAACTATATCACCTTTCCTATTGTGTCTGAAAGGAAAAATAACAAGAATAGATCTATGTCAGTTAACAGCAGGGAGCAAAGTATTGTCCTGAAAGATGGCAGGTATACTTGTCTATTATGAGGCTCATTAATAGCATCCAGTTTGGAGAAGACCTTTTATACCTTTATACTGGGAAACCACTACCTTCACGCATATCAGTTAGCCACAAAGGACTTCACCAATTAAGTGAATATGATGGCATTGTTGCTGGTTATGTAAGAGTTCAAAAACATGTTCTATTCACCAAAGTTAAATTGGTTACAAACCCTGCTAATACCCAATCTTCCAGCAACAACCACTAACTCGTAGCTACCAGTAGCATGAAAAAATAAGTAAATAAAACTAGGCAAACAACCTGTTGTTTACTACCAGTTTTAAAGCAAAAAGACAATGATTGATACTCTGATTTTGGATTTTTTTTCCTCACATAGGACATTTTCCTTTTGTTAAGAACCCCATTTCTTGGAAGTCTGAGATAAAATGTGAAAGATAGCATCATCACTCTACATTTTATGTAACATTATGCTCCTGAGACCCAAATCATTTCTGCTCGGGCTACAAAATTTTATAGATTTTTGTTTGCTTTGTTATAGAGAAACAGCTGTTGCAGCTGTTAATTACAGCCCTCTCTCCTTTTCAGAACCAATTATGTGCCCATGATGGTTGGATAAAGAAAGATTAGAATTATAGCCACCAGGCTATATTCATAATTGCCATCCCATTTTGAAAACTGTGGATCATTTTTTGATTAATTGCATTGTTCTGACTATTCCATCCTTTAGGAAAATTTCCTACTCTTGTACTCCCCAATTTCTTATGTAAACAGAGTTATTAAATACTGTTAAATCTTTTCAATCTACTCTAAACTTTAGCAAATTTCCTAAATGTCTAGGAATCCCAAGTAAGGCTCTAGCTGGTAACCCTTAATACAGAGAAGAATTTGATGTGCTCGTTCCATATGAAAGTAACCAGAAAATCCAATATTTTCCAATTTCTTATAAAAATACATTTTCAAATCTCAATAAGTACCTGACATCAATCTATTAAATAAATATTTATTAAGCACTTATTTACAGTAGGAATATTCTAGACTTTGGGACTATGCTCAAAAATGGAATTAAACATATAATTTTTTATAGAACAAAAAAAGTTTGAAATTTTTAAAGATTAATGTGGAGAAGCAAAGTAAGAATGAAGTCTAATGAAGTTATGGAAGTTTGCATCACAATATCTATTCCAATCTTCTTCTGTTGTGACTCCCATTTCTTGTGGAGAGGAGAAAGCTAAATCAAAAGTTCTTCACTTTCAGTTGTTGATCCAAGTGTAATTCAGGTTCCACATCAGATGCAATTACATGACACTCAAAATTTGAACTGAGATAAAACACTTGCACAATATCCCATTCATCAATGTGGAGTAGAGCAAATGTGGCATAGGTCTGGAGCTAAAATCAATCTCTGAGGCTTGCTGATTTAGCAGAAATGGCTTTTTTTGTTTGTTTAAATAAAATACTGACCCTTATTTTTATCTATGTAGTTACGTTGACTGTTGTTTACGGTCTTTTTAAAAAAATTACTGAAGTACAGTTGACATATAATGTTACATCAGTTTCTGCTGTACACCACAGTGATTCAACAATTCTATACATTACTCAACACTCATCACAGTAAGTTACCATCCATTTCCATACAATGTTATTGCATTATTACTGACTATATTGTCTGTGCTCTACTTTTCATCTCTGTGACTTACTTATTTTATAACTAAAAGTTTGTACCCCAATGCTCTCCACCTACTTCACACATCTCCCCACCGAACCCTGAAGCTATAGTGTAAACTTTCTGATTTTGCAATTGAGGTGATGCTTTTCTGGAACCAGTACCTATAGCTAATTTAGCATACCAGATTAAGGCAGTCCTTATTTATATACATACTAAAAAAGATGCCTCCTGATTTTACTAGCAGCTTCCTGATCATGAGGAGAAGCACTTCCTTTAGCAGCTTGATTCTGAAGTATAGCTTTGAGATTCTAGAATCTCATCCTACGGTTTTCTATTCAGCATCTTCATAGTTGTATAAGCAATCTGGCATGCTGTAATACATCCTTTTTATTCAAATTATCTAGAGTGGAACTCACCCTTTGCATCAGAATATTGACCAATACAAACTCCAAAAAGATTATACAGAACACATAAAATGATGGTTTTTAAGGGCTTTTTTTTTTACAGTAAATCAAGTAATTGAGTTGAATAATAATTAATCCTGATAACGCATCTCTTATTGTGATTTCTCTCTTTTTCAGTCCTATTCATTTTCTACTTCTTTCTGTCATTTGTTGACTTGCTGTTTAGAAGAAAGGTAAGAATAGACTCTACATTCAGCTACCTCTGTGAAGAAATGTTCTTTTGAATGCAATGACATATATCTAATTTGCATTGTTTTACTTCTCTTCAGTATGATGCAATGATGTTACTTCAAATCAAACTCATTTTCCACTTTATTTTCAAGTGTACATTCTTCCTTTTTTCTTTTATTTAAAAAAATCCTTACCACTAAAATTCCTTCCTTTTTGCCTTTTCTTCCCTTTTGAAAAACTGCATTTTTAATATGTTAGCATTCTTTGCTCTTACAAAATTTTTGATAACTTTTATTTTTGTAAGATAAAATATGTGACGTTAAGACTTTTTCCATGTTTCTTTTCTTGTAAAACACCTTGTCTGCTTATTGTCTGTCAATACGATACAAATGAAACTCCCAGATTATTGAAATCAACCTTTTAAGAAAATGAATTCACAAAACTGAATTAACTTTAACATATTGATCTAGGGTTTTTTATAGAAAATAACAAAACTTGTATGGTATAACTATAGCAGTCATTAATATTTAAATTATGGTTACAATTTGAAAACTGGGAAAAATTTTGTTAAGTGCCAAAACTCTGGGCCAGACTCAGGAATCATTACTTCTCTTTGTATCAGTTTTCTTCTCTGTAAAGTGGGCTAACGATAGTGTATATTCCATATGGTTGCTGTGGAATTAAGTGAATACACCCACACACATACACACACACACAGGTGCTTGTCCCACAGCATAGGCTCTGCAACCATTCATTATTATGCTGTTGCTGCTGCTTTTGCAGTTCTTTCTTTGAATCAAAGAGATATTCCTGACTAGAATAAATAAATGGACTAAAATAAATACATGGTAGAGTGGCAACATAGGCAGTCAATGTGATTTTATAAATGCCTGGAACTTCCATTCTCCCCACATTCTCTTCTTTCTTCTTAAATTCGCAAGAGCATCATACACTAGAGCATGTGGTTTGGATGCCATCACCAGCATTCATTACCACAGGGAGAGACTGATAGCACCAGGGAAAGATGAGCCCACTCTTAAAAAAAGAGAACTGCTATAAAACAGAAATAAGAGCTGAAAGAGATGACCAAATAAAGTAGAATTACTGAAACAGCTGTATTTAAATTACCTTTAAGAAAATAAAAACTAACTGTAAAAGAGTAAGGAAACATATTGGTGATATGACATAGTAATGAATTTTCATAAAACAGAACCAACGGAAAATAAGAGCTGCAAGGGAGAATACGTTTAAATAGACAAATCATAAACCAAAGAGGAGAACATATGCATGAAAGACCACATTAGTGAGCTGAAGAATTAGACTGATGAACTCCCAAAAATACCTTAGAAAGTTTAAGAAATAAATGAATTAAATAAAATTATGCTGAGACATGAAAATTGTAAGTATCAATATCCCAGATAATAGGAGTCCCAGAAGGAAAAAGAAACAAATGGAATGGAGAAAATATCACTGATGACATATTCACATAATCAAAGAATGATATAAGAAAGCACATTGAGAGGATTCAGTATGCCAAACATGATACAAAAGAAAATTCTGTACTAAAAATTTGAAAAATTTGAAATAACTATGGACCAAAAACCACACTGAGGGGCAAAGAATCTTCAAGACAAACATACTGGCTATAAACGTGGAACAGAATTTTCAAATTATGAAACCTTTATTCTCAATTTAAATTGTAATTTAATGAAAAGTACAATAAAGATATTATTAGTTAAGTTCTCTTATTTTGTTTACCAAAAAGCATACCTGAGAGGAATTTTGAAGAAAGGTTGAAAATTGGAAGAATAATATAGATGATGCTGGAGGAAATATGTAAATTGAATATAATCAAAGAACCAAACAAATAGAAAAACATGCATTCACAAAAGTCCATGTAAAATTGTAGAAAATATCACTATGGTGTTGGAGAAAGAGAGAAGACAAAATAATGTGAGACCATATTACTTCTTGTCTTCATTCAGAAATTCATATTTGGATTAATTTCATAAATCAACAGGGGTAAAAATACCTCAAATATAAACCTTAACTAAAGAATTACAAAATATATTACTTTGTAGTCAGCAGCAGAAAAGCTGACATATACAACTATGTGCATAATAACATACACTTCAAAGCTGGCAAGAAAATAGAAAAAATAAAGTACAGTAAATGGAAATATGAACTAGCATCTTAGAAACAAGTCCTAAAATAACGGTAATTATGTTGAGTATAACTGGTTCAAACACAGTAATTAAAAGATGGAGATTTTAAAATCCACAAAAATAATGAATCACCGATTTGTTGTTTACAAGAGATACATTTAAAAGTATACAGAAAACATGAAAATAGAAGTTGGAAAATATATATGCGGAGATTAAAAGTATATTTTTTAAGTTGGGTATGGAGAAAAAAGCAGGATTGTACTAGATTTATTTGTGTCCCTCCTTCAGTGCAGTGTGCCCACTTGTTCCTTTGATCTTCTCCCACTTGCTCACTGGTGAGCCCTATTTATAACCAACTTTGTCTCCTCATCTAATATCATCAAGTGCCCCTAATTCCCCAACACTGGGGCTTAGCTTTTGGTACAGCTTCCATCAGGGCTGCTTCAGTGGGCATTTAAGTAGCTCTGTCACTCTGCTTTCGTTGACTAGACTGACAGAATAAATGGATCCTCCCACCAATTCCCAATTCAGATGAGGCATTGCCCCATGAGGCATGAGATATGGCTACATCCAAGGTGTCTTGGGCCTGGTTACACATGACAGGCACACACACAGTTAACACACCATGAGGCAAAATAGAAACATGAAAAGAAGAAACAAAGGAAGTGGAAAAGTAGTCTTATTCTCCCCTGATGGATGCATTAACCTAGTCTGTATTTCCTTGTGAAAGCTTGGTGAAAGTACCATCTTGTATTTGCTCCCTCTACTTTGTGTTTTCATTTCAGTTTTCCTTATCCAAGAAATGCCTCAAATGAAGCATACATATAGTAGTACATATATTTTGCCTCAGCCCTCTTCCCTAGGAAATCAGAGCTAACACACTTGATACCACAAGAGGCCAGAATCTTATTTTGGAGTTAACTTTCCCACTTTTATATAAGAAATGAGAATCTTTGTTTATGGCTGTAATTAGGGTGGAAGTCAACCTGTGCTTTGCAGTGACCACACAACACTTATCTGTGGTCAAGTGGAATGAAGTTCATGTGAAAGTTAATACTTTGCAGGCGGAGGGGGGGGACTGCCTATTGTACTTGAATAGTAGAGTGGCAATGATAATTGTCCTGTAGAAAACCTGCTTTTGATGGCACTTGGAGCTTTGCAAAAAGAAACCCTTAGGTCCAGAAGTGTTAATTAGCAATTTAAATCATGCTGTGAAAGTTAGAGTATCTTTATGATGCTTCATTGGAAATTCTTATATTCTATAGATAATGGTCAGACCCTGCTGAACAGCAGCTTCAGGATCTAATTACAAAGGACGAAGAATAAAGTTATGAGATTTACATTATATCTAAGTTTGTTCCCTCATCAGGTAGGAGAGGGTATTCTACTCCTAGGAAAATAGCCTCTGAGTACACAAATCTGGGAAATTAAATATTCAAATCCTTTGAAATTCCCTGGCTAACAGTAACATCCATTCTCCTTTTACTGAAAATAAATAAATAAATAAATAAATAAATAAATAAATAAAATGAAAAGCAGATTTCTTTGTCTGCAGGCTGCATAGTGACTCCATCTGAAGTAGATACCTCATGTGACAAAGCTTGTTCTTGTCAGGATATTCAACACTTATTTTTTGGTGGTGATGACCACGGTGAGAACACAGCATCATTTTAATTTTGAATATGGCTTCTGTGGCAGAAAAAAAGAAAAAGAAAAAAAAAAGGATCTCAGGAGCCTGGGTGGCTCAGTTGGTTAAGCATCTGACTTGATTTTGGCTCAGGGCATGATCTCATGGTTCATGAGATCGAGCTCCACATTGAGCTCTGCGCTGACAGCATGGAGCCTGCTTGGGATTCTTTCTCTCCCCCTCTCTCTTACCCCTCCCCCGCTTGCTTTCTCTCTGTCTCTCAAAAATAATAAAAATAATAAAGAGTTTATTTTCCTTACCATAAATGGGGGAAAATAGTTTATTAAATATGTGTTAGAAGGAACCTGGGTAACCTGAACAGAGATGTGTCTTAAGGAGTTAGATCTGAGTAGGAATAACATGAGGCGAGACAAAGAATAATACACTGAAAAATGGACTTACTACTGGCTAAAAATTGAGTGTTCTGGCAAGGAAAGTCAGAGCTAGGCAAATATACTACTGTAATATCACCTTGAACCATGAACATAATGATTCCCTATACTAAATGAGATTGAGATGTCAGTATATCTTTAGTGTAACAATGGATTTACTATGTAATAACTGCAGTTCTATTTATTATGTTCTTATTATATCAAATTTCTACTAATTATATTCCTTGGAA
This sequence comes from Panthera onca, assembly GCF_046562875.1. Lineage (NCBI taxonomy): Eukaryota > Metazoa > Chordata > Mammalia > Carnivora > Felidae > Panthera > Panthera onca. The sequence continues at coordinate 138,034,695 of NC_138342.1, read as the reverse complement.
AGGCCCAGAGGTCATTCCCTTTATTAGGTAATAAGGACTGCACTAGTGAGAAGATACCAACATCTTTTGAGAAGTTTGGTAATGGCCATCCTCTAGCCACAGTTAACAATGGAAGATGTTTCCCTGAACCGAGCTTCCTAATTTCAACATGGATAATAGCATTACAGAATGGCAGTGTTCCTATTATGACACTTTTTACCTTAAGTTGTAAGAATGTTTTAATTCCTCATATGCAGGATGGCTGAGGAGGCTACTAGCACTGTGTCTGGACTCTCAAGACAATATATTGACATTTAGTAGTTCATAATATTCCAGGAGGCATAGATAGGCAGCCAAGTAGAAGGTTGTTTAATCAATATAATCAAAATAAAATTGAAAGTCAATGAGAAGGTAAATATGTCAGCTACCACCATGAAAAATAACAACTCATTATCCTGTTTATACAAGTAATGTAGTTTTCAAAACCAGAACCCAGTGACTGAAGACGAGGCAAATCATCTTAAGGAAAGATACTGTAATGCCACTATAAATATTTATAGAAAATATTCCTCTGATTTTGCCATAAAGGAACCTGTGGCAATTTTTTCAGACGTTATGCAATTGAGACAGGTAAATATACAGAATTTCAAGAAAGGGAAACAGGGCATCTGTGCTAACATGAATACCAGGTAAACCACAAAAGTTATAAATGGAAATTCCCAACTGTGCAAATGAAATACATAGCCCGGGAACATATGAATAATCAAGCAATGGATCCACATTTACATTCAAAGTATTTGCCTAATATAGAGCTTTGGGATTTAGGAATCACATCGGCAACAAAAGGCAAGGGTTTGGGCTCGTGCAAAGTGAGAAGGAAAGGAACAGAGAATACAAACTCATTTCTATTCCCATGTAAAACCAAAAACACAGGCTCAGTAAAAGGACAGTGGGGGGGGGGGGGGGGCGGGGAATCTGCATTTCTAGCAAAAGGAGACACATACATATAAAAACATGTCTGCTTTGCTTGGGTTCTAGATAGAGGTTTGTTTTTTTGTTTTGTTTTGTTTTGCTTTGTTTTAATATAAGAATTTGTAAATACCGGCCTATACTTATAATGATATGGGGTTTGAGATTATTTGTTGGTAAAGCCCACTGAAACCAAACTAGGAACATTAATTTAAAAAAAATTTAATGGGATTTTTGTTGTTGTTGTTAAGTGGGAACTATTTGGAGTACTTGGCAGAACCAAAAACCAATCTCTATGAAGTAAAAAATCCTCAACCCAGCCTCATAGGATACTCCCAGCTCAGCCAATCATCAATTCACATGTAAAAACTCATCAAATGAGTAAGTAAGAGACAAGAGACACAACAGTGGGGTTTAAAGGCAAACCTACCTAGGACCATAGATGCAAAAAAACCCTAAAGACAGATATAAATTAGAAAATTCTATCAAGGGTGCCTGGGTGGCTCAGTCAGTCCAACTACTGATTTCAGCTCAGGTCATGATCTCATAGTTGCTGAGATCGAGCTTCCTGTTGACGCCGCACTGACAGTAGGGAGCCTGCTTGGGATTCTCTCTCTCTACCCCTCTCTCGGCCTCTCCCCCACTCGAACTCACTCACTCTCTCTCTCTCAAATAAATAAATAAATAAATAAATAAAAAGGAAGAAAGAAAAAGAAAGAAAAGAAAAAGAAAACTCTACCGATGTAACAGATTAGAGGATAAAAACACTAATTACCTCAATTACTAAAAAAAAAAAGAAAAAAGAAAAACAAACACATAATGCCTACTGCCATTCATAAGCTTTTCTCTATATGTTTCATCTACTAAACAGCAGTTACCAGTATCTCACAGCAAATACCATTCTTTATGGCTGAAATATTGGGACCATTTCTTTAAATCAGAAACTAGATAAATCCTGATACTTAATGATAAAAATTATTTTCAAAAAAAGTTGAATTATTCAGTTGGTAGTAAAGGAAAAGAACTCATTCTGACAATAAAATGTTAAAACAATATTATTTATTCACTCATGTAAACATATTTGCTACTTAGTATATCCTTCACTGACATAGAGTCCAGCATATATAATTTATTCCTTATAGCAAATATTTTAAAATAACTTGGCATTTTATGTAATTTCTAAAACTATATTTTTTGTTTCACCTTCAACCTAAATAATTGTCAGTAGTTATGATCCTGTTATATACTTCTGTGATTTATATAATCAATTATAGTATTATCCATCAGACATGGATATGCTAATTATATTAGCGCATAACTGTCTGTTTTTCCCAATGGTTGTTCAAAATAATGTGTGGGCAGAATACAAATATTTATGTCTGCACACAGGAAAAATATTCCATTATCATAGTCTCTTTGTACTCTAGCTCAGCTCTTTTAGGCAATGCATATTATATTAATCACTTTCTACTGAAAATTCTATAAATTAGTTGCTTGAGCCTTAATTCATGTATTTCTATTTTATTTTAATCACTAGGATATAACATCAATTATAGCAACACATACACATTTTAGAAAGAAACTATTCACTCTTTTCTGGTATAATAGTAATATTACACTTTGTCATTAGAAATAAAATGTAAAACTATAATACATGGGTTCTAGGTTGAATGAAACTATGTTTAAAGAAGCAGGAAAAGAAAAATCTGTCTCTGATTCAGATATGAATTTGATCCAAATACTATTTTTAACTTGGCTGATTCATATTCAGAAAGATTTTCTCTGGAGCTAGTTTTTACATAGAAGTCAGCCCATAAAATCCATATACAATATGATAGGAACTATGTACTATATCTCACCATTGAACTCAAAGAAAAATATCTCTACAAAATTCTGGTTTAATACAAAAGAAATGTTTTCACTGATTGAATTTTGAATTTATTTTGAGCATTATTTCCCAGAGAGAAAGCAGTTCAGAATAAATATTTAGATACAAGTTAACTGAAAATTATAAAAGTACTTAATGATTCTTATTTGATGTCATGTCTATTTTCATTTAATAATTTTCATGTAATTGAAATGTACTTCATTGTTTAGGCTGTAGACTTGATTGAGATATTATCTGGGTTACTTGCAAAACAAAATTATAATTAAAATTATGTGTTTTCCTTAAGTAATTAGGAAAAAAGAAAAGTTTGGGTTGTGAAGTAAAAAGAATAAGTGAAATATTTGTACATATATGAAAAGAAATAACCTGAAGTTAAATTAACAAACTCGGGGTAAAAAATAAAAAGGAAACCTTTGTTTCCCTAATATTAACAACTCTCCTTTAATTCTGCTTTATGTACGAGTGACAACGATTTTAAAAATAGGATATTAAAACAAAAAGAAGTTATCAGCCTCCGTCCCCTGATTCAGGTCCTATTTTTCAGGATTAACTATTTTTAAAGTTTTCAGTTTTTAGTTATTTGATGATTAATTGCACAGCTTTGAATCATGCACATCTTTTCCTTTATTTCTTAATTTTAAAATTATTTAGATAAAATGCTTTTTAAGTTACCACAAAAAAATACACAGAATACACTAAATTTCTCTACCTCTCACATCTGCATAGACTTTTGGTTTGTGTTACTTTGGTTATGATTATTACATTGTGAGGTTTTACAACACTGGCACTCTTTCCACACTTCTAATTAAGCCTTCTGTGCTTTTACCTGCTTAATACTGGAAACTTAACTCACCACAGCAAAATGTGCACAATTATAATAATGCAGTACTGTATTAAGTACTGTGAATAATCCAAAAGAGAATAGATAAATCTATGTCTCAAATATCCACTGCTCAGTGGTGAGCCTTCCATTCATGCAATATACTAAAAGGTAGACAGGGATTCCGTGTTGTCAGATCAGAGTGAATAAGGAGCAGCACAAAAAAGGGTAGAGCCCTGAGGGAGCGGGAGCAGGAGCCCTCATGGGGACATGAGAGAGCCTGCTGGGGTCAGGAAGAGACTCAGGGCACCCTGGAAAGGGCGGGCAGATGAAAGCCCAAGAAGCCCCAAAGACCGGAGGGTGCAGGACTGGACAGGCCAGTGTTCCCATAGCAAGTCCACATGCTTTAATGAACACTCAAAAGCTGAAGGCATTATGCCTCTATTCTCAATAAAACCACACAAGGCAGCTAGAAAACCTAGAGGTTCGTCTTTTGGCTAAAATTATATGCAGTGTGTATGGAAACATCAGCTACCTATCACCTAACCGGAAGCCAGGGTGCAGCTGCTGATCTTTCCTTTTACCAAGAAAACGAAAGGCATGAACACCTCACTCACTGCAACATCCCAAGACATGAGGTCTACAGTCCAGCAATAGTAACAGGGTTCCTGGTGGAAAGGGGCACACTGGAGGCTGAGGTTGTACTTGACTGGGGGTTAAGCCGCAGGGCCGGCTAAGGCCAGGCCTGGAAAGGTGTGCATGCCCCTGGAGGCTGGCTATGTCCTGGGTGACATTCTTAGTGACAGAAGGTTTGAACAGGGGTAGCCAGTCCTCGGAGCTGCGGATCAATTGCGGAGCCAGCAGGACCCATGTCCCTGACCCAGGGAAAAGGTGTCAAGCCACCTCCACTCCCCTGAACTTGAGCACTCGGTCCTTCCCAGAATGCCTTTTGTTTCCTGCCCCCCCCCCCCCTCCCCGGCAGGGCAGAGAGGAGCTATGACTGGCTGGCGGCCCACCGGGCGAGGGGAGCAACCATCTGCTTATAACCTGGGAAAAGCTCAGGATGCGATGTCCATTCACCCACACCGTAACTGGCAACATCGCCTACCTTATTGTGGAAATGCAGTTTCCAAATCACCCGGCTAAAGGTCATCATGGGCGCGTTTCACAGGCGACGTTGAGTTAGTGAGGCCACTCTTGCCCCCTCTTGTGGAGTGACGTCCCTCCAACTGTGACACCTAGTCTGTCATGGTCATCCGGGGATCTAAGCTCAGAGCCTCAGGGGAAGGAGGTCCGGCTGCACCTGGGGCCCACTTGGCTTCCCTGGACAGTCCTGGGCTTGTCCCCATCCACAGCAGGCCCCCGGAATGGCTGCCGCGGCTAGCACCGCCAAGAAGCGCTGAACCGACGCCAGACCTACAGCCTCGCCGAGAGCTATGGCGGCGGCCACGCCCCCTTTCCCATCCTTCACGGACTCCCGTCAGGACTTTCGGCTGCAGGCTGGGGCCGGCCTACTTTTTGAATAATCCCGCCTCCAGAAAAGCTCCCGGGATCCTGGTGGGTTTGGAGGAAGCAAGGTCAGTAGGACTGCTGAGTGCCCCAGAGATTTTTGGGGATCTGGGTATTGAGTGGCACCCAGGGAGAGCTGCTGTAGAACAAAGAGGACTTTCTCTGCGAACCAAAACATTTCCTGGCAGTGTACAGGCAGCAAATCCCCAGCTCAGCCACATTCACCTCTCGCGTCTCGCCGCAGACCCCAAGGAGAGACCAAAGAGAGTCCTCCAGGGAACTGGACACCTTAGTGTGGGCGTGGCATTGGCTGTGGGTGGTGTTACCCCTGGGGCGTGAGACGTGTCTCTGCTGTGGTCCCCACCTTGCTTCATAGGCACTGGTGGAAAACAGCCTGCCCCCAGGAGATGGCCCCACCTTCTCAAAAGGAGGAGGAGACAGCCTTGCTGAGCTGTGAGACACCTTGAGGTCTTTCTCCCTTTTCTTGAAGGATCACAGCTAACTAGTTCTCAGGTAACTAGCTCTATTGTGTAGTCCTATAGAATCCCAGAAGTCTGAGAGCCTTCCACCACTTCTTTGGTGTCTATGCCCTTTAGTCAAAGCTACAATGTTTCCACTTGTGTAATCCTATAATCTCTTTATCCAGTGATAGTCCTTAGTCAAATGCACCTCAAAATTCTTCAGCCTCTGCCCATCATCCAGTTCCATAGCTGCTTTCATATTTTTAGGTATTTGTTATAGCAGAACCCCATTTCTCTATGTCAAAGTCTGCTTTAGTCTGCCTGGGCTGCTTTAACAAATACCAGAAACTGGGTGGCAAAACAACAAACATGTATTTTTCACAATTCTGGAGGCTGAAGTCTGACATCAAGGTGCCAGAAGGGTTGGTTTTTCTTGAGGCCTCTCTCCTTGGCTGATACATGGCTACCATCTTGCTGTGTCCTCACATGGCCTTCTCTCTGTCCAAAACTATAATTTTATTTTAACTTGGAAAGTGTTCATTTACTATTTTCCAGTGTTATTGATGAAAATTATTACATTAGTATAATTCTTTACTTTTTGCTTGATTTTATCTCTGGTGTCTGAGACGATTCTGTCTTCATTTTTGCGCCTCTGATACTTTGCCATAATGTAACTATGAGTCTTTAATCGTTCATCCTATTTAGCAGGCAGTGGGTCCCATTAATGTAAATATCTGTGTTCTCTACAGCTCAGTGAAAATCTTATTAAAGTGTTTCATCAAATCTAAAGGTGCCATTAACTGTAAGTCTTACTATATTTTGTGTACTATTAAGAAAGAGAAAATACTGCCGAATAAACTGATACAAACTAGTGATTGTAGGATGCATCCTAACTTCTGAGCTCTTAAAAATGTGAAAACAAATGTGAGTTCCAGCATCAGTGAAAATGGTCTTCACTTTTGTATCTGTTCTCCTTGTTTCTTCAGTTAACATGGACAGCCAGCTTTTCTTTAATCTATCCCTATATCACTTAATTCTTTCCTGCCCCACTCTCTTTATTTATGCTTATTTCTGTGAGTATAACTTTGCAAGATAATATTGACAACATACTTGTTGTACTTTTCCTGTATTGACACTTTATGAAGTGCTTTACCTTTAATACTCTTAACCCCATTATGTTCCATGTGTAAAGCAAATTCTTGGTGTATTTAAAGCTGACTTATGAAGAAAAAAACTGAAAAGTATTAGGAAAAGTATACAAAGGATTAAATTCATCTTAGGCAATTTTTTAAAAAGTACTAAAAAGCAGAAATAAAGATTGATGAGATGTACAAATATCCGAGTATATGAAAAGACACTGTACATCATTAATCATCAGGGACATGCAAATCAAAACTGCAATGAGATATCACCTCACATGTGTTAGGATGGTTATTATAGAAAACAGAACAGAATAACAATAACAACAAAAACCCAAAGCTAACAGGTGTTGGTTATGGATATGGAGAATTTGGAAACCTTACACAGTGTTGATGGGGATATAAAATGGTACAGCTGCTATGGGAAAAAGTATGAAGTTTCCTTAAAAATTAAAACTAGGACTACCATATACCTCAGCAATCCCATTCTGAGTATATATCCAGAAGAACTAAAATTAGAATCTCAGAGATTTCTGCACTGCCATGTTCAGCATTATTCACAGTGGCCAAGAAACAAATGTCCATCAGTGGATGGATGAATAAGGAAAATGTAGTAAATCCATACTGTAGAATATTATTCACCTTTAAAAAAAGGAAATGCTGCCATATAAGACAACATGGATGAATCTGCAGGACTATGCTAAATGCAATAAACCAGACACGGCAGTATAAATACAGAATGATTCCATTTTTAGAAGGTACCTATAGAGAAGTCAGACTCAGAGAAAAGAATGGTATTTGCCTGGAGCTGGGAGAAGGAGAAGTCGTTCAACAGGTAAAAAGTTTCAGTTATGCAAGATAAGTTCTGGAGATCAGCTGTACAACATTGGGCCTAGAGTTAACAATAATGTATTGTTCACTAAAAAATTTGTCAGAAGGGTTGATCTTATGTTAAATGTTTTACAACATCAACAGTAATAATAAAAGTAGTTAAACAATGGGGAGAAAAGGAACTAGCCTCTTTTCATCTTGGAGCAAGTAGGGGGAAGTTCTTTAAAGAGTAAGCCATTTGGTGAATCCGGTGGGGTGCGATGTCTCAAGCAGTGTTGTTATTCACATAATGTCCACAGCTATTAAAAGTGTATTTTAGGGGCGCCTGGGTGGCGCAGTCGGTTAAGCGTCCGACTTCAGCCAGGTCACGATCTCGCGGTCCGTGAGTTCGAGCCCCGCGTCAGGCTCTGGGCTGATGGCTCGGAGCCTGGAGCCTGTTTCCGATTCTGTGTCTCCCTCTCTCTCTGCCCCTCCCCCGTTCATGCTCTGTCTCTCTCTGTCCCAAAAATAAATAAAAAAAAAAAAAAAAAAAAAAAAAGTTGAAAAAAAAAGTGTATTTTGTTTACATTTTCAGCATTATACATTTTTAAGACAAAAAATATTAAAAATAAAACAGAAAATTCTCAAACAGCAATTTTTGTAGTATTTAAATTTTGTGTTATTGCCTATTTTATCCCTGTGATGCATTCAACATTTTATTATTGATTTGTAGGATTTTTTATATTAAAAGTACTTACTTGTCTATCAAAAAAAAAAAAAAAGAAAGAAGAAGAAAAGTTACAAAATTAATCTTCCTTAAAATAAATACATTGAAAAACAACAACAACACATGACCAAATGTATGAAAAACTAAACTGAAATGCAAAGCCCAATATGAAATGATAGATTTATATCTGGAAAATTCAACAAAGAATTGATATTCAGAGTGTACAAAATATATATTTTTCAAATAGTTTCTACTACCTACAAACCAATAGAAAACTAGTTAAATTGTATGACTAAAAAAATTCATATTTGTTGACATTAAAGATGCAGAAAATTGCTCATCTAGTTAGGTATTCTAAAACAGGAAAGTAGAAGTGGTGCTGATTTAATTTTCATACTATGATTACACACGCGCGCGCGCACACACACACACACACACACACACACACACACAAAGTCTAATAATACCAAAAATGGACACAATGTGGGAAAATGGCATTTCTCTTGCATTGCTGATTGTAAGGTTACCTGGGAAAGCAATTTGGAAAATGATTTCAAACACTTATAAAATTGGAAAATGAACCAATTTTTACCAGTCATCAGGTTCTACTAGAAAAAGAAACCTACATTTGCATTAAGAACTTTAAAAAGGTATCCATTCCAATAGTCAATGTGTTATCTGTTAATTATTTTTCTGTTCTTAAATTTTTGAGATTTGACAATATTTCTCCCCTCTAGGCCTAAAAGATATAACACAGGTTTCATAATATTTGCTGTACTAAGTAAATTTGCTATGAGTTCTCTTTGACTTAGTCTGTTATAAGGCTCTACTTGTTATCAATAAGACTGGTAAACTTCACAGTTATTTTTAATTCCAACTATAAATTGACACTAGTTACAGAAATTTCTATCTTTAATTACCTGTAAGGAAAAGAATAAATAATTTTATAGGTAATTCATTCTGGAAACAGGTATATTTTCTTATTACACCTATTTTTTCAGCTCAAGAGAAAATAAGGTTATAGCTCTTATTATCCTGCAGAACTAGACTCAGACTTGTCTCGAAGTCCATTTGCCCTTTTAGAGTTAAGCAAACTGCAATAAATGCGTGTTCATTCAGGTAGAAATGAATATTTTTGCTTCTAGCTAACATTGCTTCAAGCTATTGCTGAAAGTAAGAAACATAACTATGTATGACAATTCTCTAATTTCTTAAATTATCACACCCTGATTGTATTTACATTTCAAAAGTAGTTAAATTTATTGACTATCTTGTCTGGTTGAACTGATAATCTTTTTTTAAATATATTTTATATAATATGGAACTATCCATTAATGATTCTTGTCAAATTTCATCTATAAAATCATCTGTACCTCAAATATAAGATCCTTGATTATCTTTCAAACTGTCATAAGTATAAAGTTACTCAGGCTTTCTACTTCTTCTTGGTCCAATTTGGATAATTTATGATCCCTTGGAAAATTTCTTGTTTATAATGCTTTTTTAAATGCATTGGCATAAATTCAATAGAATCATAGATTATAAATAGTATAATTTCAGCCTGGCTCTAACCTTTTCATTGATTAGCTTGTTTATATTCTCTTTGATAATGAAAATTCGTTTTTTATACATTTCCAAAAAATACCTTTTAATATTGAATACATTATATATTTTAAGATATTTCTTAGGACTTTAGACAATATTTAACACCCAGTGAGAAAACATTCCACTTTACCAACAAATAAAAAAGAGCTAATGAAAATCATTTCGATTTCAATGTTCATGATTTCTCACATCTGTCAAATTTCTTGTCTAATCCATGGTAGTACCTGCTCATTTGATGAATTTTTGGGTTTTTTTTTAATCATCTTACTTGATATTTTCCTTCGGATCTCCGAAATGTTTTTGGGCACTAGATGGAAAAGCTATGTATGCCTCTTCTGTGTGTCTTCTGGCTTTTTTTTTTAATAGAAAATAAGATTGGGAGATTGCATTTTTTGCATGGGGTCCTTTGTTGTCTACTAATTTGGATGTAGATGCTCCATTTATCCTCCACAATAGCAGGCTATGTGAGACATTGTTCTTTCTTCAACCCCATCTCACATAGTCATTTCTCCTCTGTCTGGTAAGTATATCTAGTACTACTGTCAGGGATGAGGCAGGTGGGGAGGTAGAATATGCAGGATTTGATTCCCCAGGAATCATACTACATACACTTTACAATTGCTAATCTTGAGAACTTTTCTCTTTCTTGTATCTATACCTACTTATGAAAAGGACTATTGGTGCCTCTGGCACATACTGCTAGATATCAATCCAATATCCATTCTAGTCTTCTTCATTAATAATAGAAACTATAAAAACTTCAATTTAGTTTGTAAAGGCAATGTGTAAAGCTAAACAAAGAAAATGAAAACTATATATCACAGACTTTCTTTTGAGAGAGATTGCCAAAAGACAAATTTTGGCCAAAGAGCCATACAGAAATGAGAAAGCCTGTTTAAAATAAGGTCGAGTAGTACAGGCTTCTCTCCTTTTTCACTTTTCTCTTTCAAATTGCTTATGACATGCTTTTGATTACTGAAAGTAGAGGTACGTTCCTGAGCCTATAAGGAAAACACTCAACACTAATAACAATTGAACAGAAAAAAACTAAGAAGCCCACAACATTAATGAAACCTGGAATCCTGAAATTCTTATCTTGGGAGGAAAAAATATAAAAACATCCTCATTTGTTTAAGCCATTACTATTTCAAGTTTTCTTTGAGTCATAATCAAACTGAATTACAAACTGTGTAGTTCCATACATTTTTCTTTTAAAAATGGTTTTATTAAAAGTTTAATACACAAATTAAACTTCACATAGTTAAAATGTGCAATTTAATTTTTAGTACATACTAAACCATCACTACAGTTAAGATAATAGGCATATCCAACACCCCCAAAAGTTTGTTTACATTTGTATTACCACTTACCTCTTTAAGGTCCCCATCACAAGATGACCACTGATCTTTATGTCATTATATTTTAGTGTAGAATTTTGCTTTCTGAAGGCATTTCACAATGTCACATTCTCATATGCAATGTATCAAAGGTTGAATTACTTCACATCCTAGCCAATACTTGCCATAGTGAGCCTTTTAAAATGTATACATTCTAATTGGAATATAGTATTATATCATTAATGGAGTTAATGGATTTAATTTCAATTGGAATTAATACATTTATACTTGAAATACATTTAATTTGTAGTTTCCTTTTTTAAAAAAATTTATTGTCAAGTTAGCTAACACACAGTGTATACAGTGTAGTTTTGGCTTTGGGAGTAAATTCCTATGATTCATCACTTACATACAACTCCCAGCGCTCATCCCAACAAGTGGCCTCCTCAATGCCTATCACCCATTTTCCCTCATTTTCCCTACGCCCCCCCCCCAGTGTCTCACTCCCATCAACCCTCAGCTTGTTGTCTGTATTTAAGAGTCTCTTATGGTTTGCCTCTCTCTGTTGGTAACTTATTATTCATTCCCTTCCCCTACAGCCTTCTGTCAAGTTTCTCAAATTCCACATATGAGTGAAAACAAATGATATATGTCTTTCTCTGACTGACTTATTTCACTTAGCATACTACCCTCCAGTTGCATCCACTTTGTTGCAAATGGCAAGATTTCATTCTTTTTCACTTCCAAGTAGTATCCCATTGTATACACATACCTCATCTTCTTTGTCCATTCATCAGTTGATAGACATTTGGGCTCTTTCCATAATTTGGCTATCATTGATAGTGCTGCTATAAATATTGGGGTACATATGCCCCTATGAATCAGCACTCCTGTATCCTTTGGATAGATTTCTAGGAACCTCCACAGTTTTCCAGAGTGGTTGCACCAGTGTGCATTCCCACAAACAGTGCAATAGGGTGACCCTTTCTCCACATCCTCACCAACATCTGTTGTTTCATGAGTTGTTTATTTTAGCCACTCTGACTAGTCTGAAGTTGTATCTCAGGGTGGTTTTGATTTGTATTTCCCTGATGATGAACGATGTTGATCATCTTTTCATTTGTCTGTTGGCCATCTGGATGTCTTCTTTGGAAATATGTCTGTTCATGCATTGTGCCCATTTCTTCACTGGATTATTTGTCTTTCAGGTATTGAGTTTGATAAGTTCTTTATAGATTTTTGATACTAATCCTTTATCCAATATGTCATTTGCAAATATCTTCTCCCATTCTGTTAGTTGCCTTTTAGTTTTGTTGATTGTTTCTGTTACTTTGTAGAAGCTTTTTATCTTGATGACATCCCTATAGTTCATTTTTGCCTTTGTTTCCCTTGCCTCCAGGGACATGCCAAGTAAGAAGTTGCTGCAGCCTAAGTCAAAGAGATTGCTGCCTATTGTTTCCTCTAGGATTTTGATGGTTTCCTGTCTCACACTTAGGTCTTTCCTTTATTTTTGAATTTATTTTTGTGTATGGTGTAAGAAAGTGGTCCAGTTTCATTCTTCTGAATGTTGCTGTCCAGTTCTCCCAGCACCATTTGCTAAAAAAACTGTGTTTTTTTTTTTCTTTTCCCCATTGAATACTCTTTCCTGCTTTGTTGAAGATTATTTTTTTCTTTTCCCCATTGAATACTCTTTCCTGCTTTGTTGAAGATTATTTGTGGGTCCATTTCTGGGTTCTCTATTCTATTCCATTGGTCTATGTGTCTGTTTTAGTGCCAATACCATACTGTCTTGATAATTACATCTTTGTAATATATGCTAAAGTCCTATTTTATGATGCCTCCAGGCTTGGTTTTCTTTTTCAACATTACTTTGGCTATTCAGGTTCTTTTGTGGTTCCATACAAATTTTACATTGTTTGTTCTAGCTCTGTTAAGAATTCTGGTGCTATTTTGACTGGGATTGCATTGAACGTGTAGATTGCTTTGGATGTTATTGACTTTTTAACAATATTTGTACTCCCAGTTCATGAGCATGGAAAATTTTTCCATTTCTTTGTATCTTCTTCAATTTCTTTCATAAGCTTTCTATAGTTTTCAGCTTACAGAACTTTTACCTCTTTGGTTAAGTTTATTCCTAGGTATTTTATCATTCTTGGTGCAATTGTAAGTGGGGTAAATTCCTTGATATCTATTCCTGTTGCTTCATTATCTGTGTAAAGAAATGCAACCAATTTCTGTACATTGATTTTATATCCAGAGGCTTTGCTGAATTCATGTATCAGTTCTAGCAGTTTTTCCATGTAGAGTATCATGTAATCTGCAAAAAGTGAAAGTTTGACTTCTTCTTTGCCAATTTGGATGCCTTTTATTTCATTTTATTGTCTAATTGCTGGGACTAGGACTTCCAACACTGTTAAACAACAATGGTGAGAGTGGACATCCTTGTCGTGTTCCTTATCTCAGGGGAAAAGATCTCAGTTTTTCCCCATTGAGGATTATATTACCTGTGGGATTTTCATATGTGGCTTTTATGATGTTAAGGTATTTTCTTTCTATCCCAACTTTCTTAATGGTTTTTATTAAGAAAGAATTCATTATTTGTCAAATGATTTTTCTGCACCTATTGATAGGATTGTATGGTTCTTATCCTTTGTTCTATTAATGTGATGTATCACATTGGTTGATTTGTGATAATTGAGCCAGCCCTGCAGCCCAGGAATGAATCCCACATGATCGTGGTGAATAATTCTTTAAATATACTGTTGAATTTGATTTGATAGTATCTTGTTGAGAATTTTTACATCCTTGTTCATCAGGGATATTGGCCTGTAATTCTTCTTTTTAGTGGGTCTCTGTCTGGTTTGGGAATCAAGATAATGCTGGTTTCATAGTGAGTCTAGAAGCTTTCTTTCCATGACTATTTTTTGGAACAGCTTGAGAAGGATAGGTTTTAGCTCTGCTTTAAATGTCTGGTAGAAGTGCCCTGGGAAGCCATCTGGCCCAGGACTCTTATTTGTTGGGAAATTTTTGATAACTGATTCAATTTCTTCACTGGTTATGGGTCTGTCCAAATTTCCTATTTCTTCCCTTTTGAGTCTTGATAGTGTCTAGGAATTTGTCCATTTCCTCCAGGTTGTACAGTTTGTCGGCATATGATTTTTAATAGTGTTCCTCGATAATTGTATTTCTGTGATGTTGGCTATGATCTGTCCTCTTTCATTCATGATTTTTATTCATTTGGGTCCTCTTTTATTTTTGAGAAGTCCGGATAGAGGTTTATCAATGCTGTTTATTTTTTTCAAAAAAACAGCTGTTTCAATCAAAATGAATGAAATCTTGCCATCTGCAACTACATGGATGGAACTGGAGGGTATTATGCTAAGTGAAATTAGTCAGAGAAAGACAAAAATTATATGCCTGCACTCATATGAGGACCTTAAGAGACAAAACAGATGAACATAAGGGAAGGGAAACAAAAATAATATAAAATCAGGGAGGGGGACAAAACAGAAGAGACTCATAATATGGTGAACAAACTGAGGGTTACGGGAGGGGTTGTTGGAGGGAGGATGGGCTAAATGGGAAAGGGGCACTAAGGAATCTACTCCTAAAATCATTGTTGCACTATATGCTAACTAATTTGGATGTAAATTAAAAAATAAATTAATTAAAAAATAAACCCAGCTGTTAGATTCATTGATCTGTTCTACTATATATTTTTTTGGATTCTATATTGTTTACTTCTGCTCTAATCTTTATTATTTCTCCTCTAGTGCCGTCTTTAGGGTTTCTTTGTTGTTCTGCTTCTAGTTCCTTTAGGTGTGAGATAAATTTCTGTATTTGGGACCTTTCTTGCTTCTTGAGATAGGCCTGGATCACATATTTTCCTCTTAGGACTGCCTTTGCTGCATCCCAAAGGTTTTGGAGTATTGTATTTTCATTTTCATTTGACTTCATATATTTTTTCATTTATTTAATTTCCTGGTGGACCCATTCATTCTGTAGTATGATTTTTTTTTAACCTCCATATATTTGGAGGCTTCCCAATTTTTTTTCTTGTGGTTGATTTCTAGTTTTCTAGAGTTATGATTTGAAAATATGCATAGTATGATCTCAGTCCTTTTATATTTGTTGAGGACTTTTTCATAAACCAGGATATGATCTATTTTGAAGAATGTTCCATGTGCACTTGAAAAGAATGTGTATTCTGCTTTTGGATTAAAAGTTCTGAATATATCAATTAAGTCCATCCAGTCCCATGTGTCACTGAGACATATTGTTTCCTTGTTGATTTTCTGCCTAGATGATGTGTCAATTGCTGTTAAGTGGAGTTTAAAGTTCCCTACAATCACAGACTTGTTATCTATACATTTACTTATGTTTGTGATTGATTTATATACTTGGGTTCTTCCACATTGAGGACACAAACATTTACAATTGTTAGCTCTTCCTGATGGATAGACCCATTAATTATGATATAATGCCCTTTCATCTCTTTCATCTCTTGTTAGTCTTTGTTTTAAAATCTATTTTGTTTGGGGGTGCCTGGATGGCTCAGTTGGTTAAGCATCTGACTTTGGTTCAGGTCATGTTCTCACGGTTTGTGGGTTCCAGCCCCGCATTGGGGTCTGTGCTGACAGCTCAATCAGAGCCTGGAATGTGTTTCAGATTCTGTGTCTCCTTCTCTCTCTGCCCCTCCCCCACTCATGCTCTGTCTCTCTCTCTCAAAAATAAACATAAAAAAATTTTGTTTAATCTATTTTGTCTGATATAAATATGGCTACATCAGCTTTCTTATGATATCCAGTAGCATGATAGGTGGTTCTCCATCCCCTCAGTTTCAATTTGCAGGTGTCTTCTGATCTAAAACAAATCTCTAGTAGGCCGCATATAGATGGATCGTGTTTTTGTTTTACCCATTCTGATACCCTATGTCTTTTGATTAGGTCATTTAGTCCATTTACATTCAGAGTAATTTTGAAAGATAAGAATTTAGAGTCACTGTGTTATCTGGTCCTTTGTAGTCTTGGCTGTTTTCCACTCACAGAGTTCCTCTTAGGATCTTCTGCAAGACTGGTGTAGTGGTCATTAACTCCTTCAGTTTTTGTTTGTCTGGGAAAGCTTTTATCTCTCTTTATATTCTGGATGACATCTTGCTGGATAAAGGATTCTTGACTGTATGGGTTTTTTTGTTTGTTTTTTTGTTTTTTCTATTCAGCACATTGAATTTTCCTGTCACTCCCTTCTGGCCTGCCAAGTTTCAGTGAACAGATCTGTGACTACCCTTATGTGTCTACCCTTGTATGTTGAAACCTGTTTGTCCCTGGCTGCTTTCAGAATTCTCTCTTTATCTTTGTATTTTGCCAGTTTCATTGTGATATGTCATGATGTTTACTTGTTTTTGTTGATTTTGAAGGGAGTTCTCTGTGCCTCCTGGATTGGATGCCTGCACCCTTCCTCAGATTAGAGAAGTTTTAGCTATAATCTGTTCAAAAAAACCTTCTGCTCCTTTCTCTCTTTTCTTCTTCTTCTTCTTCTTCTTCTTCTTCTTCTTCTTCTTCTTCTGGAACTCCTATTATATGGATATTATTTCATTTCATTGAATCACTTAGGTCCCTGATACTCATCTCACAGTCTAGAAATGTTCCTTCCCTCTTTTTCTCAACTTCATCATTTTCCATAATTTTGTCTTCTGTTTCACCCATTCTCTCCTCTGTTTCTTCCATCCTTGCCATCACAGCATTTAGTTTATTTTGCATTTCACTTATTTCTTAATTCACTTATTTCTTAATTCATCATGACTATTTCTTAGGTCCTTGATCTCTGCAGCAATAGATTCTCTGCTGTCTTCTATGCTTTTTCAAACCCAGCTATTAGTCTTATGACTATTATCCTAAATTCTTGTTCAGATATATTGTTTATATCTGTTTTTGAGCAGTTCTCTGGCTGTAATTTCTTCCTGGAATTGTGTTCAAGGAAAATTCTTCTGGTTCGTTATTTTGGCTAGTTTTCTGTCCTTTACACGTTTTAATAGCTTGCAGTGTGTCCTGCACCTGCGAGTACTACTATATTAAAAAGTGGTCATACACTGTCTAGGGCCTGTCACTACAGGAAGTGTTTTTGGAGTGTGTCGTGTGGACTCTGTTGTAGCGTCTTTGGTTGCTTTATTTCACTGCTCGTAGTGGTAGGTTGGAACTTCCACCAGGTGTGCTTTGATTTGTTCATTGAAGTAACCCTGGAGAAAAGGAAAAAAAAAAGTGGTGATGGGGGGGAAGAAACCTTATCCTATACAAAAAGAGATATGACAGGGGTGGAAAAAAAAAGTCCAGGTAGAGAATCAAAGAAACTATAAGGCTTAATCCAAAGAGAGAGAGAGAAAAAAAGAAGGATATACAGAAAAAGTATAAAAAGAATAGAGTAAAAATGCTTGATTAAACAAACAAACAACCAGAACAGAGAAAGGAACTCACAAAGATTTCCTCCTGTGTTTTCCTCTAGAAGTTTTGTAGTTTGGGCTTTACATTTAAATTTAGGATCCATTTTGATTTAAATTTTTCATGAGTTATGATGTATGATCTAAGTTAATTTTTCACTATTTGAAAATCTAATATTCCCTGAACTATTTATTGATAAGACTATCCTTTCTCCATTGAATTTCCTTTACTCCATTGTCAAAGATTAGTTGACTATATATGTATGAATCTCTTTCTGTATTATCTATACTATCCTATTGATCAGCTAAGATTTTTACTGGGCTTGCTTGAATCTATAATCCAATTTAGGTAGAAGTCCCCTACATACCTCTTCACTGTAAACTCTAGTTCCTGTTGCCTGTTTGAATTTTTTGTTCCAATCTGATTTTAGAAAGGCTATAGGAGTCTGTTTAGATTTTTTCTTCCTGCTCCACGGACTGGAAATTTTCTCCTGGTATTAAGCCAAGGCCATTCTAGGACTTACTTTCCTTGTTTTCCTCTATCAATGAATACTATCTTTGTTATCCAATGTCCATTATCTCAACAATATTTGTTTTATATATTTTGTCTATTTTGCTGCTGCTGTTCCTTCAAGTGGGGAGGTAAATTTGGTCCTTGATACTCTATATTGATCATATATAATTTTCATTCAAGCATTTATCACTGTGATTTTATTCTTCAGTAATATGCTATCTGTTTTCCTTATTTCTGATATTTCTTGACATTTTTTGTCCACTAAGCATTCTATATCTAGCTTTCCAAAAAAACTATAGATCTTTAAAAATATTCTTCTATAAATACCACATTTTTAAATAGGCAAGGGGCAGCTGAATTATGTTTTCAGCCCATCATCTTGAAATAAGTTTTAAGGTAAGATAAATAATTCAAGGCCAGAATTCAAATCTAGGCTTTTAAGTTTTCAAAGTTCAAGGAATGAATGAAAAAAAAAAAAATTAATAACATTCTACTTTTGTGACTTTATTATGATTTATTATTGTCATGATTTAAAAAATTAGCAAGGTGAATAACTTTTTACTGTAACTACAAACTCAAATGTTAGCAAAGGACAGTAGTTAGAATATTTTTATTTTAGTTCCACATTTGCTACTATTTATCTCTGTGATATGGGTTGGCTCACTTAATCTCTCTAGATCTGTTTCTGCTTATGGGAATGAAATGGTCACGACATTTTTGTTCAGTAATGTCAGTTATTTTCTAGCAGGCCATAATTGACAACCATTTTATGGGTGAGTTCTACCTGGCTTTTTGTTCTTCTTCAACTCTAAGATATTTTCCTTGATAAAGCTATAGATTTGGTGTTTAAAATAGAGCTGGGACACATTCAGAGTTTATTCACATGAGGTTTATATTTTTTTCCATTTTTTCCAGCTTATCTGATCCATTACTTTTCCTTTTCAATCTTTTACTACCTTCAAAGGACTTGTTACTTAATTTTGCCTTAGAAGAATTGAACTCAACATATTACTTCTCCAAGGAGATATTTGAAGTCTTATTTCTCATTGTGGCATAAAAGATTTCTCTCTTGTTAAAGGTATTTCAAATATATGTTGGAGAAAAGTTACTTTGAAATCAAGAATATTTCCCAGTGGGCGTTTGGGTGGATCAATTGGTTAAGCATCTGACTTCAGCTCAGGTCATTATCTCATGGTTTGTGGGTTTGAGCCCTGCGTGGGGCTGTCTGCTGTCAGTGCAAAGCCAACTTTGGATCCTTGGTTTCCCTCTCTGTCTGCCCCTCCCCTTGCTCTCATGTATGCTCTCTCTCTCTCAAAAATAAATAAACATTAAAAAAAGAATATTTCCCAGAGGTCAATGAAATTATGTCATATAGAAAGGTATTTACTTTACTTAAAGCAATATGACTTCCATTGGGAATGCATAAATCAGAGTTAGTATTATAATGGTGCACTATTATATGATCTTATAGTTTCACAAATATTAAATTAATTCTGTACTCTATAACTCAATAGGTGATTAGAAAATATACAGGGCATTAGATGACATCAAAATTATACTTCAGAAAACAGAAAAAAAACCAGATATATCAAAAGTAAGTTAATAAATAGGGAGGATGAACAAGAATGGAATAAGCAAAAAAAAAAAAAAAAACCTATTAAGAAGAAATGAAATTATGCTTCATTTAAAGAGCTTAGTAGTTATCACATGCAGAAGAAAAATCTGGATAAACTAAAAATCAGTGACTGTTTTTGGGCTCAGAGAATTGAAATTTCAGGGGAAATTGCTATCTGGAAATATGGAGGTACTGGAACACCCTGAGAGAAATTCTCTAGATCTGCTTACTTGGAAATGAACCTAGAGCCTTAAACAGGTAAGGACACTAAAGTGGTAATTTTGATGATTGTTATAGGTTGCATACAGACAAATGCAAGACTGAAAAATTTCTGGGGGCTTTGGTATTGAGGGGATCCATATTTTCATGTATTTTTATCTCCAAGATATATATATATTGGAGATAAAAACGTATAAAATAGATAGATAGATAAAAATATATAAAAGATATAAAATATATCCCCACAAATCTCAGGTTCCCATAGTGAAGATCAAGAAAAATCATCTTGGTTCTGGCAGGTTTCAGAAGGGAAAGGTAATCATTGTGAAATTTATCAAGGGTTATCTCCATAACAAAGGCCTATATTTCAGGTGAAAGGATTTTGCCAAAGCTTTTGGAAAGCTGGGATAAAGGCATTCCTGCCACTCCAGCCCTTTATAGCCCTCCTTTTACAACTAAAGGGGAGAAGTCATCAAGAGGCATCAGGCTCTTAGGAAATGAATTGAGAACACTGTACTTAGGGAAGAGAAATCAGTGGAAAACATGAAACAGAAGTATACCATGGATAACTACTTATGAAAGTCATAGCTTTGTTTCACAGGGTCATTTAAACACTGTGATTTAATTAGGAAATTATAGAAGTATCTCCTTCCACACACTTTTCACCACACTAACACACTAACACAATAACAGTGGGTTACAGCTGAAAAAGCTCTAAAAAAGGGATTCTTTTTGATGGGGAATGTTCATAGAAGACTAAAGCCAAGATAAATGACCAAAACGAAGACCCTGGAGGAAACTGAAGGTCTGGCTCCTACAGTACAGTGAAATCAACACAGCCCAAATCCATGACAGATGTTCATAAAACCTCCCATTTAAAGCCTATGTAACCCATTTCCTATTGCCATTATCAGAGAACAGTAGAGCTGGTCATTAAAGTAATAATAACTGGGGCGCCTGGGTGGCTCAGTCGGTTAAGCGTCTGACTTCGGCTCAGGTCATGGTCTTGCGGTTCGTGAGTTTGAGCCCCATGTTAGACTCTGTGCTGACAGCTCAGAGCCTGGAGCCTGCTGCGGATTCTGTGTCTCCCTCTCTCTGCCCCTCCCCCACTCTCACTTTGTCTCACTCTGTCCCTCAAAAGTAAATAAATGTAAAAAAAATTAAATAAAAAAACTTTAAAAAATAATAAAGTAATAATAACACATTTTACTCAATACTATTGTGGTCTATCACAATAGAGGAAAATAGACTTCAAAATAGAACTGGGCTCAATTTTGAATACAACACATAAAAATGGAAATTTGTAGCAAAGGAGCTGTCTGGTGGATGGAAAACAACTAAAAGAAAATCTCAAGAGTATTGGAGGGGTAGGAGGTGGGGGTGTCTTTATCCAAACCTAACAGTATTCTTGTTGAAAGCAGACCAAGGTGATAAGATATCACTTGAGATATAGGAGAGGATGAGCAGTTTGGTCATTTAATCAGAGTGGGGGATTCTAGCTAAACCAACTTAGCAGGATTTTTGTAATAATGGGGCAATGGAACTCCAAAAGTTTAGGCCTAGTTGGGGAAAAAAATCAGATAATCCTTGGTTAAACTTTGGTTAAGAAAAGATTATCACTAGATATACATCATGCCCCGTTTCCAATAAAAAATTACAAGATATACTAAAATACAAGAAAATATATTGTCTGAAAGTAACAATGAAGAATAAGAACTAGATTCAGGTATGGCAAAGATTTTGAAATGACTAGACTGGAAATTTAAAATAAGTAGGACTAATATGATAAATGCTCTAATGGAAAACATAGACCAGATGCAAGAACAAATAGGCATAGAGATAAAAACTCTAAGAATAAAAAAAATAGAATTCAAATACAATTGTTGAATGAAGAATGCTTTTGATGAGTTAAGTAGATTTCACATGGCTGAAGACAAAAGCAGTGAGTTTGAAAATGGTTAATTACCTTTCCAAACTAAAATTCTAAAAGATGAACCATCGAATAAAATTGAACAGAACACCTAAGAACTGTGGGACAATATCAAAAAAAATGTAACATATGTGGAATTGGAATACCAGAAGGAGAAGGAAAGAGAAAAAAATATTTGAAGTAATGACACACATCAAACGACAGATTCAGGAAGCACAGAAAACTTCAAGCAGAATAAATTAAAAACAACAGAAAACAAAACACCAAAAAGAAACACACCTAGGTATATTCAAACAGCAGAATGGCAAACACAGTGATTGAACAAAAGCCAGACAAAAGGTAAAACACCTTAAATATAGAGAACTGAGGACAAGAATTATAATAGACTCCTAAGAAACTGGGAATAGACTGAAATTTATAACATGTAGAAAACAAAACAAAACAAAACAAAACACCAACCTAAAATTTTTTTATCCAGCAAAACTATTCTACAAAGTGAATAGAAGTAACATCTTTCTCAAAGCAAACAATCAAACAAACAAAAAACCCAAAAATTCAGGGAATTCTCCAGCAAAACTGCCCCACAAGAAATGTTAATGGAAATTATTTAGGCAGAAGGAAAATCATGTAAGTTAAATACTTGCTTAAATAATAAGAAAAGAAAAAACAGAAAAAGAAATCAAGATAAAAAATTTTATTTCTCTTATTATTTGATCTAAAAGATAACTCTTCGCTTAAAGCAAAAATAATACCACTGTATTGGGTGATTATAACATATATAATATATCTATGTGTATATATATATATACACATAGATATATATATATATCTATGTGTATATATATATATACACATAGATATACACATATATGTATATACACATATATATATATATACATATAGCATACGTATAACATATATATGAAATAAATGACAGTAATGTCACAGGATATAGGGGAGGAAGGATTTGGAAATAGTCTGGTGAAAAGTACCTGCATTACATGTGATATAGTGTTATTTGAAGATGGAATTTCATTAGTTAAACATGTTTATTGTTAAACTCTAGAACAGCACCAAAAATTGTCAAGTAAATATAACTGATATACTAAGAAAAGATATAAAATGAAATCATATAAAGTGTTCAATTGAAAACAGATAAAAAGAGAAGGGAGGGCAACCCATAGAAAACACAAACATGGCAGATATCTAATTATATCAATGATTGTTTTTAAATGAATGGTTTAAATATACCAAGTAAAAGAAGTTAGATTCAACAACAACTAAATCCAGTTTTATTTATATATGCATATGTATACACACACACACACACACACACACACACACACACAAGAAACCAACTTTAAGTATAAATACTTAGGTTAAAAGTAAAGTGATGGAGAAATGTATACCATGCTAACAATAAAATAAAGCTGGAGTAGGTATTGATTTCAGACAACTTCTATGTCAGAAGAGCATTATGTAATGATTAAGGGTGCAATTCTGCAAAAAGACATCATGATCCAAAACATATAATCACCTGAAAACATAGTTTGAAAACATAGGAGACAAAATTGATAGGAGAAATAGACAAATCCATTGTCATATGTAGATACTTACACAAATCCATGTCATATGTGGATACATTATACTTACAAAATTATCATTAATGATTAGTTGAGATAAGCAGAAAGTCACTAAAGATATACATAAATTATCTGAGAAGTACCATCAATCAACATTATCTAATTAACATTTATAGAAAAAAATCAATACAATTAATACAGCTTTAGTCAGACTAACAATGAATAAGCGAGAAAAGATACATATTAGCAATATGAGAAATGACAAGAGGTCATTAATACTCATCTCATGAACATTTAAAGACTAATAATGACATACTGTGGACAACTAACCCTTAAGCTTACAAATTTTATAACTTACATCAAATGGACTATTTCTTGAAAGGTACAACCAACCAAAGCTTGCATAAGGTGAAATATACAACCTGAATAGTTCCTGAAAATTCGGGCTCCTGGCCAAAAAAAAAAAAAAAAAAAGTGTCTATTTTTTCTTTTCAGGCTCAACCATAGACAACTACAGAGGCTGTACCTGGTAGACCTTAGGGGAAAGCTGGCCTCTCCACATCAGACTTGGTACAGTCAAATACTTACAGGTTCTGAAGTTGACTTCAACTCACCAGCCATACTCTATGAACAAATATATAGTTGCATTGTTAGCCCAGATGTCTTACATTGGAGGCCTCTATGTCTGAGTCCTTTAGCTGAGGCCTTCCTCACATGCTTCTACTCAGACCTCCTTATTGGGGGAGGTAGACACAAAGACACTTTTCCTTACCATAACTCCATACTCAATAACTTTCTACTCCTAATCCTCCCTCTGCTTCCCTCTCTCCAGCCTCAGGGCCCATAAAACTAAAAGAACATTTTGTTCTAGTCTCCCTAGATTGTGAACTGACCCTCTCTTCCATGCTGATACATCTGACCCTGAACCAATGCACTGACTCATGGGGGAAAATGGAAAGTGGAGGAGTAGGCATTTTTTTTGGGGGGAAGG
The DNA here is from genome assembly GCF_046562875.1 of Panthera onca. NCBI lineage: Eukaryota > Metazoa > Chordata > Mammalia > Carnivora > Felidae > Panthera > Panthera onca. The sequence goes on along the minus strand of NC_138342.1, from coordinate 138,010,166 downwards.
GAGGGTTAGCCTTGCAGTTACACTTCTCCAGTAAGTGATTAAAGGCATTGCTGTTATTTTCATTTTGGCATGTTACTGCTTTCATTTGTGCCTCTGACATCTGGCTGCTCAACTTGCTCTCCAGTTCAGCTGAGTTCTTGACAGCTCTATCTCTGCTAAATAAATTTAATCACTAATTAATAACCTTTAAAACAGAAACCATTAAGCCTGGATGATGTAACTGGTGAATTCTACCAAATATTTATGAAATGAGTAACACTATTTCTCTACAATCTCCCCCAGAATATAAATGCAGTGGAAACACTTCCCAATTCATGTATGAAACCAACATTATTTAAAAAGAGACTGGATAAAGACATGCAGAAAAAAAAAAAGAAGACAAACCAATGTCTCTCATAAACTTATATATGAAAAATCTTAATGAAATAATATAAAATTAAAACAAACAATGTACAAAAGGAATTACACTCCATGAACAAATACAATTTATTCCAGGAATGCAAGGCTAGTTCAAGATTTAAAAATTACATTATATCTTGTCAACAGAGCAATGAAGAAAAAGGATATGATCATATCAATTGACATACAAAACACATTGGACAAAATCCAGAACGAATACATGAAAAAGATCTCAGCACACTAAGGGTGGAGAACTTCCTTGACTTAATAAAGAATATTTAAACAAAGCTTACAGCTAACAACATATGTGATGGTGAAAGACTGAACACTTTCTCACTAAGATTGGAAAGAAGATAAGGATGACCTTTTGCATCACTCTTTTTCAACATAGTACTGAAAATTCTATCTAATGTAATAAGACCAAAATAGTTAAATAAAAGTTATACATTTTGTACAGAAAGAAAAGTAACAACCAGTTTTTTTGCAAGTGCCGTATTGTCTATGTGGAAACCCCCAAGGAATCTGGAAGAAAAGCCCTGTAACTAGTAAGTGAAAATAGCAAGGTTGCAGGATACAAGATCAACATGCAAAAGTTGACTGGTTTTCTGTGTAGTACTGATGAACATCTGGAATTTGATATTACAAAAACAATATCATTTGCATGAAAAAATAGTGTATTTAGGTATAAAACTAACAAAACCTATGTAGGATTGTTATGTGAAAATCTACAAAAATCTGCTGAACCAAATAAATGGAGAGATATTCCATGGTCATGAGTTGGAATACTTACTATTGTTAAGATGCCAATTGTTCCCAGTTTGAATTATAATTAAAAACAATTCCAGCCACTATCCTAGGAAGGTATTTTGCAAATATTTTAAAAAGTGATTAAAAATATATATGAAAAGTCATAGACCTAGAATTGTCAACACAATACTGAAGAACAAAGTTGAAGGTCTAACCCTGCCAGATTTCAAGACTAAACATAAAGCTACAGTAATCAAGACAGCATTGCACTAGCAAAATAAAAGACACATAGATCAATGGAACAGGATAGAAAACCCAGAAATAGACCACACAATTATATTTAACTGATTTTTTAATGTGCAATGAAAATTCAATAGAGAAAATAATCTACCAACAAATGGCACTTAGAAAATTGGTTGTACATGGGTATAATAATAATAATCATAAAAACATCAGTAACACAGAGAAAACCTTAACATTTGCACAAAAATTCACTGAAAACACATCATGTTCCCAAATCAAAAATGTGAAAGTATAAAATTTCTAGCATAAAACACAGGAGAAAATGTATGTGACCTTGGTTTTGGTGATGAGTTTTCAGATACAACATTAATAGGACAGTCCATGAAATAAATAATTCATAAGTTGGGCTTTATTAAAGGTAAAATTGCCTGTCCTGTGAAGATTCTGCTAAGAGAATGAAAAGACAAGCCACAGTCTGGGAAAAAAAAATATTGGCAAAACCTAGATTTGATAACAGACTTGTAACGGACTACAAAAAATTCTGAAAACACAACAGTGAGAAAACAACTCAATTCAAAGTAGACAAATGATCTGAACATTCACCAAAGAATATATACAGATGGCTAATAAGCATATAAAAAGATGCTCAACATCCCTTGTCATTTGGGAAATGCAAACTAAAACAATTATGTGATACCATTTATTAGAACGCTAAAATCAAAACAAATGGTAATTGATGGAGAAAATGTGAAAAACCGGAACTTTCAACTATTGCTGGTGAAAATTCAAAATGGCATGACCACTTTGGAAGACAGTTTGGTGATTTCTTACAAATTTAGTCTTATGATGGAAAATAGTATCGTAGTTACTTTTTTAATTCCTTTGAAATCTTATGTCCACATAAAAACCTGCAGAAACATTATAGAAGCTCTATACATAACCACCAAAAACTGGAAGCAAACAAGATGTTCTTAAATACATGAATGAATAATTAAATACTACAGGGGAATACTGTATTCAGTTATCAAAAGGGATTTCTATCAAGTCATACAAGGCCTGGATGAATTTTAAATGTATATTGCTAAGTAAACAGGCAACCTGCAAAGGACACATTCTGTATAATTCCATTTATGTGACAGTTGGAAAAAAGAGAACCTATAGAGCTGGTAAACAGATTTACAGCTGCCAGGAATTAGAAGAAATAATCATTGAATAGAGAAGTACAAGGAATCTTTGAAAACAAACTTTTAATTTTAGAAAATTTTTTGGACTTGTAGAAAAATTGTGAAGATAGTACTGGGAGTTCCCAAATATTCCACACCTTTTCTCATTATATTAACTCTCATAATATTACCTTACATTAGTATGGTACATTTCTTACAATTAATTAAACAGTGTTGATGCACAGGTTAACTGAAACCTGTATATTGATTATATTTTCTTAGTTTTTACTTCATATCCTTTTTTTCTGTTCAGGACCCCATCCAGGATTTGAGCATTATACTTAGTGGTCATGTCTCCTTAGGCTTTTAACTGTGACAGTTTCTCAGACTTTTCCTCCTTTTGACGACCTTGGCAATTTCAAAATTGTTATTACTGGTTAGGTATTTTGCAGAATACTCCTGAAGTAGAATTATTTTTCTCATAGCACTGAGATTATGGGTTTTAAGGAGGAAATTACACAGTTAAAATGCCTTTTTATCACTTTATATCAAGGGTACATACTAGGAACATGACTTAGCAGTTGAAACTGCTAGATTGATCACCTAGCTGAGTTTGTGTTTGTCAGGTTTTCCACTACATAGTTACTTCCTCCTTGCCTCTTTTCAACTGTACCCTTTGAAGAAAGTGACTGTGCATATTTAAAAAGTGAAGAGTCATGTTCTATCCATGCTGGAGTATTTACATAAACTATTTGAAATTCTTCTGTAGGGGAGATTTGTTTCTTCTTATTTATTTACTTATTTATTTAATAAATTACTCATATCAATCAGTATGAATGTATGTGGATTTATTTTATACCTTGGGCTATAATCTAATACATTATTATTTTTATTTATTTTTATTATTAGTTTGCTCATATGGTTCCATAGTTGGACATTTGGAGCTCTTTCAGTTGACTCCCATGTGTCTTTGTTATATTCTACTTATTTTAATTTTTTTCTAAAGCACTTCCTCACTTTCTGGAATTACCAGTTGCTCCAGGCCCAGGTTGTATATTTTCTGCCTAGTCCTATAATCAACCATTTTCCCCAAGGAAACTTGGTTCCTTTTTTTGGAGAATGATATTAGAAAACAAGATCCAGGTGCTAGATGTGCTCATTGCTACGTGGGTGTTGTTGCTTCTAGGCCCTCTCAGATGACTAAGTAAGGAGAAATATATGCATGCTAGCCTGTATATATACACAAGATAAACATGTCTATATAAAACCATGTCTATTTTTATTAAGCTACATTTGAATTCACAGTGATTTCTCCAAATTTAATCCGTTATTACACAGATCATTCCAGACCTAATTATTTTGCTTTTCTTTGAACTCCACTGCAATGTTGAAACTCTGGTTCCAACCATCTTCTATCCATTATAGTGTCACAAATAATAAGATATTTTAGGGTAAGTTCATATAGTTCATATAAGGAGTTTCCATAAATGGGAGTCTTAGGGGAGTTTTATATAGGGAAATCTTTGTGTGTGGTATATGGGAACTCTCTGCATTATCTCCTCAACTTTTCTGTAAATCTAAAACTATTGAAAAATAAAAATTTATTAAAAAAGAATGGGCACTGTAATATTTTTCTTTCTGCTTTCTTAACACTTTAACATATTCCAAGATTATTATATATTCTTAGAATGATGTTATTGGATAGGAGCATAATGTTGTTTGAATTCTATGATGTATTATCTTTTTTTTAATACTTTATTTTTTTTAATTTTTTTAACATTTATTTTTGAGACAGAGAGAGACAGCATGAACGGGGAAGGGTCAGAGAGAGAGGGAGACACAGAATCTGAAACAGGCTCCAGGCTCTGAGCGGTCAGCACAGAGCCCGACGCGGGGCTCGAACTCACCGACCGCGAGATCATGACCCAAGCCGAAGTCGGCCGCTTAACCGACTGAGCCACCCAGGTGCCCCTATGATGTATTATCTTAAGTTCATTGCCATACTTCCAAACATTTAGTTGTTTTAAATTTGGTGGGATTATATGGGACAATCTAATGAGTATTTGTAAACATGTATCTTTGACCACGATTTATATTATTTCATTTAACTAAATTTCAGGAGGTGGAAATACCAGAGATAATACTCGAACATCATAAATATATATACTTATACATACACACTTGTATATTTTTATATATGTATGCATACACAATATATATTTATATGTAGATATGTATGTACATTTATATGAATATATGTATATATACATACACATGTATTTATACATATATACATATATAATTTTTTAAGGTTTATTTATTTTGAGAAAGAGACAGAAACAGAGAGAGGGACAGAGAGAGGAGAGAGAGCAGTCAAAAGTTGGATGCTTAACCAACTGAGCCACCTAGGTGCCCCATAAAGGAAGTTTGGACTTATTCCAATTTTATATCTAAATTTAATGTGAATTTCTATCTAATGTACACTGGAAAACACCATATGTCATCTGTATGGAGTGTTTGCACACTTTAGCGTTTATGTGATTAAATTTCCAACGTTTGTATTGATGAATCTGATCTTTTTAATATTCATCAGCCATTTCTAGTCATATTACTTTACTGTATCTTTAAATCTTTAACAGTTTCTCACTCTATTATTACTTTAATGAAAATTGCTCTATTGCTTCTTTATAAGTTTTTTCAGAGCTTTCATTTTAGTAATGTAGATTTAATTTTCTCAGCAAGCTTTCATTTAAATAAGATTTTCACATTGATTAATAGAATTAAACATAATCTCTTACCAAAAAAACTAAAGGTAATCTAATAAAAATTGGTGTCAAATTATTGTAGTTTATTTAATTACATTCTATTCAGAAGCATAATGCTTTATACTTGCCAAATTTTATACCTTACACAAAGGGGTTTCAAATCCATTATGTTTTACAGAATAGCATAATGTTACTAGCCAGATCTCATTCCCAAACTAAACTTTGTCAATATTAGCAATTTGTGTAATTTCATTGGGCCTCTGTTTTCTCATTTTAACAAGCTGGAGTATATTTACAATACCCACCCCATAAGTTTATTGAACAGATTAGAATAAAAACATGAAAGCTTTTATGTAGAAAGCATTCAGTAAATGGTATTTGCTTCCAACGATGACCAAAATAGATGACATTGCACTAGAATGCTTACAATGCTCATAATGTATTTAAGATAGTGATTTTATTATTAATACACAAAATTAAAATTTGTAGAGTTTGGTGACTGATTGTTATGTAGCTTGTAAGCATCAGAATGAAGAGAAGAATACTGGCTTCCTTAATCTCTGCTCTGTGCCCTTTTCCTCCACCACGGTTCCTGATACTATACCTCTGGGTGAGTATTATCTTTGAAGATAAGCTGCACATTGGGTATTCACATGATCATAGCTTAGTTGAGACAATTCTCTTGCTGCTTAGATAATCAGAGCCCCCAAATTGATAATTCTTCACTATTAGGTCACTGTACTACCAAATTCTATACCTCTTTAATGTTTTTAGCAGTTATCTAAGTGATAATATGGCAAATTGTTGTCAGATCTCTAGATGATTCCTACCCCTGAGAGATAGTCAGCCATTTGGTGACAGAATCAAGATGCAATGCATTTTTTAAGAGGCAAAATCCTTGAACATTAAATGCCACATAACAGTTTGAGCAACATAACAATATGAATATCCTATAAAATAAATTATATGTACAAATGAATGATAATAGGGAAAAATTAATGGTCAGAATTGGATGTGGGACAAAAAGAACTTATATTTGACCAACCATATCATGATTTTAAAATAACGCTATGATCTGATATGCTGCTAAACCACAGAGCCAACACAATGTTATTGGCTATGTATTCTAAAAATTGTGGAGAGTCTGTATCAAAGAAGATGGCATGGTTGAAGGTGATCATATCACTTGTAAGGTATATTATTGATTGTTAGGCACCATGTCATAGTGAGAAATGGATAAAATGGAATGAGTTTGAATGTTCTAGGATCTGAAAACCTTATTGTATAAACTTTATTAAATAAATGAGATATTTCTGATATAAAAATAATAGCCCTTTAGCATATACTAAATGTCTTAAGGCATACAAATATGATGAAGTTGGAATCATTGCCTTTTAAAGTGATTATAGTTGGGAAATTTAACAGGGAAAAACAAGACTCAGTGTAGTAGCAGTGTGACCAGGAACATAGGCACTGAACTCCAAAGTTTAGGTTTGAATCTGGCTCTTCTGCTCACTAATGAAGTTACCCACCTCACTAGGCTTTTAGAACCTGGAGACAATCTGAATTAAACAGATAAAAAACTCATTATATTTTTGAGAGGGCTATATTTTCTAAATATCTGCGAGCAAATATGACTAAGACCTGTATCTTAGTCATAAGATAGAAAGTCATAGCAGTCATAGAAACAAAACCTGTACCTCCAGATGTCCATGTTTGTGATGTAGACTAAAAAATAGTTGCTCAGAACCCACAAAATAGATATTTCACAAAGTCTCTTCAGGTGGAGCAAAAGGGGAAAGAAAGAAGCTGCAGAAGAACAAAGCCAGGGTGTTTGGAGAACAAGACAGCTACTCCCAGGGTGGAGGCCTCCATCTTTATTCACCTGTCTGTCCAAACGCATCTCAGAATTGCTTCATTTCCTTTTCTTCATTACCTGAATGAGGGTGTTTATTTTAATTACATTATCTCTGTTCCACCTACGTCCACTGAATATATGAGGTGGAAGCAAACTCATGCTTTTATTTCATAGGTTTCTAGATCAAAGGGGAACCACATGGATCTGATGAATATATAATTGCACACTTTTCAGAGTTTCTGAACTTTAAATTTGATGCCATGATCTTATTATTGGACTGGGAATTGGGGTTGTTTCCTTTGAAGATGGGGTATTTTGTGTGTTGGGAGAAGTGACTATTTAGTGGTAAAATGTAGATTGTCATTAAAACTAGTGCATTTATCATATATATTCAACTCTGCTTCCTAGTTATATGGATTCACTTCTTAGCTTCCTTCACTTTGGTTGGTACCCAAGATATGGTGTGTGTATAAAGATATGAATGTTACTTCTGGGCCAGAACAATTAATTGCTTATTTGAGATCACTCAGATATCTCTGTTGTACTGGCATAGCAATCAACAATATTCAAGATACTGTCTACTTTACCTTCCTTAAGAAATTCAAAAGAGCATAGACTTCTTTCAACTTGTGGCAGACATACATTGTGTGAAGAAAAAAAAGTCTTTGTTGTTTTAAGACATTCATTGAAATTTTGGCATTCTTTTTTACCAAATCATAACCCAGCCTATGCTGACTGATATAAGCAAGATGATAAATAGATTTAGCTTTAGATTTAGATATGTGAGGGGCACCTGGGTGACTCAGCGGGTTAAGCGTCCGACTTTGGCTCAGGTCAGGATCACACGGTTTGTGAGTTCGAGCGCCCGCATCGTGCTCTGTGCTGACAGCTCGGAGCCTGGAGCCTACTTCGGATTCTATGTCTCCCTCTCTCTCTATGCCTCTCCCCTGCTCACGCTCTGTCTCTCAATAATAAATAAACGTTAAAAAAATAAAAAAATAGATTTAGATATGTTAATATACACATATATAGATATGTATTTAGTTTGATATAAATCTATTTATATGCTTATGCATATATATAGAGACGAGATAGTAATTCATATATTTATGATGGAGAAATTCTAATATATTTATAGCTAGTCAGAATTATTTAATAGAGAGAGAAAATAGAACCAAGCAGGACAAAAATCCATAAAACTGGTAGAATCATACCGTGTTGAGGAGACGAGAAAAGGATCTAAAGTATAAGTGTAGGCATTGGCTTTTATAAAAATCTGGGCAGTTTTTTCATAATAACAGAATGAAACTGGAAGGGAAGAGAAAAGTGATGCATTATAAACCAGGCAGCAATTGCAGAGAATACATGGTGGCTTTCATAAGAATAGTGAGTATGTAGTATATTTTTTCAAATTATATTTTTATTGTTTGGAAAAAAAACTACAGTGGGTGGAAATTTCAAAAGAGTATAGAAATGCATTCTATATATAGGTATTGAAGTACTTGAAAATGTCTGTGAGTTTCTAGCATAGGTGACTGGAATTTGTAAATTACCGATTTAAGTTAAACACAAAGAGAACACAAGTCTGGGATCGGGGAGAGGAAGGATGATAGGGTACATGGAAAACAATCAGCAGTAAGAAAAGTACTACTGGTAGTTAACTAAAAATAAATAGGTGATGGGGGCTAAGAGTTACAAACTTCCACATGCAAAACAAATAAGGCTTGGGCATGAAAAGTACAGTATAGTGAATATATCAAGAATATTGGAATAACTTTGGTGACAGATGGTAACTATACTTATTATTATGATCATTTTGTAATGTATATAATTGTAGAATCATGATGTTGTACACCTGAAAGTAAAATAAGATTGTATGTCAACTATACTTCAATAATAAAATTTTAAAAATCAAGTTTTTCTGGGGGCACCTGGCTAGCTCAGTGGGTTGAGTATCCACTCTTGATTTCAGCTCAGAGAATGATCTCATGGGTTTGTGAGATCAAGCCCCATGTCAGGCTCTGCACTGATGGTGTGGTGTGGAGCCTGCTTGAGATTCTCTGTCTCTGCCTCTCCCCTTCTCCATAAAATCAAAATAAATAAACCTAAAAAAAACAAGCTTTTCTGAAGGTAAACTAAAATTAACAGTATTCACTATTATCAAGCAAAAAAGTAAATTTCCATAATCCTCTCAATGAAAAGAATGAATTCTACATCTATGCAGTTTACTGCCTTAAGCTTACTTTATAATCATTGAACAAACAAATGAATAGATAAATCTTAAAATTAATCATAGGAGAAGGATTATATTTCTCACTGTGGAGAAAAATGAAGCAGAGATCAGGTATTTTGTTTAGTGCATAGTTAATAAAAAGCAGAGATCAATTTCAAACTCAAGTCTTAACAATTCTGGATCCCATGGTTGTTAACAGGAAGGTATGCTGCCAAGTCTTGCAATATTGTTTTTCCTTTTCTAAAAAAAATTATCATAAATTAAAGGCTCCCACCAGCATTTAGCCTTCTATACCACCTTGACCACTGGTCACAAGTATCTTCGATGTTCTATACTACTCTGAAAGTGGCACATGACAACTACTCCAAGAACAATGCTCTAAATCATGTGACAAGGCAGTTACTTTCTCCATAGTATCTATAGTCTCAGCCCAGCCATCCTGTTGGGAGCAGCTGCCTGTATGGATATTAAAGCCAAGACTATGTAGAGAACAGATTTGATTGTGTTCATGAAGCTGTCTTGTTCAACTGTCCTAATGAACAACAACTGTATTAACATTTGGATAATGGGTTTTTAAGATATAACAGGGCTGACCATTTGTGGTCTGGACGTTTATGCCTTCTCAATATATCCATAATAGGCCATTAAAAAATAGGATTCTTCTAATCTCAACATAACCATTAACAAATATTGCATTTTACATTGTAAAATTTAAGAAACTTTTTACAATAAATCTTATTTGAGAATCTGCAACTCACAACAGACCTCTAAAAAGATTTATATAGCTAAGCTGCACTCTTATTGCCAGATGAAGAACAAATTTATTAATCATGCCATGTAGAATGTATGCCTTTAAATTGCTGCTGTATGTGAACTATTAGACAAAGCCAAAATCCTAAGAAGAGTTTACTTTTTGAGCTAAAATTACAGAAAATTTATTTATTTGATTTAGTCAAGTAAAAAATAAGTTAAATAGGAAAAAAAAAAAGACACAACAGCCATTTGAATGGACAGGTTAACAGCGGAAACCTTCCAAATGTTATTCTTACATAGATGCAACTGTACTTTGCCAGTTTAAAATTAATGTTCATGTAATCATCCTTTACTTCGATATTAAACATGGCAAGTTAAGTAGGCAAATAGTCAAACTTCAATTTATATTATCACTTAAGCTGATAGAGAATTCAAAGAAGAAAATGAGTAAACTATGTACAATTATCTCAACATAAAATAAAAAATGACATCTTTAAGCATTATTGACAGATTGTCTAAAGACCTATCTATACGATTCTATGCCACTCATTTCCAGATTACAAACATTAATTTTTAAAAAGTAAAATTATATATGCTGAAAAATAACTAACAGAGTTATGTTTCATTTTATCCTTGCAAATTTAAGAAATAAGAAATGAATCAGTATGTTCTGGAGTTTTTCTATTGTACAATCAAATGATTCAAAAATTGTTCTCCCAAAATGAAATTATGTTATGATCTATTGTAAAAGAGTAGATCATATAAACTCAATTTATTTTACTTTATTTTTCAAGATTTTCTTTCTTATTACTACTGAACTTATGAGAAGTGATTATTATCATTCAATAATAACTATACATAACTTTCCCTTTCACAACTTTCTTATTTAAATGATAAATAAAATAATGTTCACAATATTTTATTCAAAGTTTATTTTGCAAATTATATTCTGAACGTATAAATAGGTTCTGGCATCACTTCCAATGTGACAAGTGTTCCCACACCAACAGGTAATTCTTTGGGCACTAACTAGGTGTCTGGTAATTCAACTCAATTCTGACACTATGTACCTTGAGATGGCATCAGACTCCATAGGTTAAGGGCTCAGTCTCACAAGACAGCCCTTGCTCCCAGCCAACCCCCATTTCAGATGCCAGTTGTAAGCCAAGGTTGTTATCTGTGCCTGTGACTGATAGGCTACAGATTGGAGATTTCCATTACCTCCTCCTTGGACTTCAAATGCCAGTCACAAGTTCAGGTTGTTACCTGTACTTCTTTCTGATTGGCTATAAATCAGAAGTTCCCACAACCCTCTTTTTCCCTGAGCTTGATTAATTTGCTAGAGTGGGTCACCAAATCCAGAAAAACATTTCACTTACTAGATTACCAGTTTACCATAAAAGGGTATAAACGTAACTCAGGAACAGCCAGCCAGAAGAGATGCTTAGGGCCAGGCATGGGGAAAGGGTGAGGAGCTTCGATGCCCTCTCCAGACATAATACTGTCCAAATACCTCCACATGCTCACCAACCCAAAAGCTGCCTGACACTGTCCTTTTTGTGTTTTATACAAGTATAGACATGATTAATTAAATTATTGGTCATTGGCAATTGATTCAACCTCCAGGCTCTCTCCCTTTCCTGGTGGTCTGGGGTGGGAATCAAAGTTCCAACCCTCTAATCACATGCCTGGTTTTCCTAGCAACCAGCCCACATCTTTAGGTGGGGTCCAAAGGCCACTTCATTGACATAACAGAAGACACCTTGATCACTCACAACACTTGAGAAATTCCAAGGGTTTTAGGATCTCTGTGCTAGAAACCGGAGGCAGATAAACAGTATTACAGTGTATTATTTTCTTCTCATTATTTTCATGAAATTTCCTACCATGTTTCAAATTTGGTACACTAATTTTAATAAAGTCCTAAGAAAATTTGATGTACTACACTAGCTAATATGGAGGAATAGAGGGTGATCATGAATAAAAGATTACTAAAAATTTTCCATATCACACAATTTTATTTATAAGCTCTAATTGTTACAATACTTTCTATCCCGGTTGTTGTCACTAAAACCATCAAATCTGTTCTACTACATTTATGAATATCCAGAATCAGCCTTATAGGTTTTGAAAGTTTATCATTGTCTTATTGGAGGTTTTTGGTATGATACTGGATATATCATAATTTTTTGAAATATACAGCATGCCTGGGTGGCTCAGTTGGTAGAATATCTGACTTTGGCTCAGGTCATGATCTCATGGTTTGTGAGTTTGAGCCCCACATCGGGCTCTGTGTTGACAGCTCAGATCCTGGGGCCTGCTTCAGATTCTGTCTCCCTCTCTATCTCTCTGCCCCTCCCTTGCTCATGCTCTGTCTCTCTCTCAAAAATAAATAAAAACATCAAAAAAATAAATATAAAACACAACCAGATAAGTGCCAACTCACCCCCTCCCCCATAAATATGCAGCTCAGTGAATTATCACAAAGAAAATACTTGGATAACCAACACCCAGATCAAGAAATAAAATAGTACTGCCACCTAGGAAACTCTCACTTGCCCATTCTTTATCATAATCTCATTCTTTACTAAACATTAACACTAAAATAGAGTTTTCTGTTTTCCTGTGTTTATATAAATCAAATCATTCATTAATATTATCTCGCATTATTTAATTATACAATTATACTTATTTAAGTATATCCTTTAGGTCTAATTTTTCTGACTCACCATTATAATTGTAACCCATCCATTCATATTAGCTCATTTAGTACATAGTGTTCATTATATCTTTGTCTTTGATGCTTTTAGTGCATATTGTGATGACTCTATTGTCATTACTTACATTAGATATTAATGTCTTCTTTTTCATTCCTGACCAGCCTCTTCAATTCTTTGTTGTGTTTCATTTATAGCAGTTATTTTAATCTTTTTATATTTTTTATATTTCTATAAATTACTTCAATTTTTCTTTTTCTTTTCTCCATTCATTAATTTGATGTTCTTTTTCAATCTTATTGGAATGATACTTAGGTTAATGACTTTAGATTTTTCCCTTTTTAATATATGTAATTAAGACTCTTAACCTTCTTTCAATCATTGCCTTATATGTATTCCACAATTATAGTTACCTTATTTTGAAGTATAACATTTATAAAGTATTTAAATTTTGGTAACTTTAACATACAGACTGATGATTTTTTTCTATAATTTATATATCCATGTAAACAAAACTCAGATAAAAATATACAATGTTTTAGAAGCACCAAAAGTTGTTTTGTGTCACTTTCTAAGCAATAGAACCCTATTATAATTATAATTATAATAAATAATCTGATTTCTCTCTTTAACCTTAGATTTTCTTGTGCTGAAACTTTAAATGAATGGAATGCCCTCTTTTGACTTTATTGCAAAATAATAGCTATAATATGTACCCATTTTGTTGTGTGTATTAGTGTTTATTTTGTTAGTTTGGAATATTCCATTACTTATGAACATACCATAAGTCACTAAGTCAACAGTCAATTTTTCTAGTGACAGACATTCTGTTATTATGAGTAAAGTGATGAATGCTCCCATGTGTACATTTTTGGTGCACATAGGCATTTATTTCTCTTGTTACTTGTTACGTACGAGTAGACTTTTCTTTGTCATAGTTTGAGTATATGTTTACATTTAGTGGATATCACCGAACAGTTTTCCACAGCTGTTGTACCAATTTACATTCCAATCTATGATAATGATTGTTGTAAGTTACCAAATTTTTAATTTTAGCCATACTGATGACTATATAATTCATTGCCTTGTGATTTTAATTTGTATTTTCCTGATAAAAAATGATGTTGAGCATCTTCTCATATGCTGATTGGCTATATGGATATTCTTCTTTGTGAAATGTAAGTTCAAGCCTTTACCATAATATTTAAATTAAATTGTTTGTCTTTCACTTATAGATATGTAGGAATTCTTTAAAATATCTGGATATGATTCAATCTTTGATATATGTTGTATGAAAATCTTCCTTCCATCTATTTTTTTCTTTTTCATTCATTCAGTTGTCTCTACTGAAGTAAAGATATTGTTAATATTAATTCAGTGTAATTTATGAGTTTTTTCCTTGAATGGTTAGTGTTTTTTGTGTCTTTGACAAAAATTATTTCCCCAATGTCATGAATTTTAATTTTTTTTTCTATAAAGCTTTATGTCTTTTATTACACATATATTTTAGGGTTCATAACAAATTAATTTTTATACTAATGTGAGGTGAAGGTGAATATTTATTTATTTTCTCCATAGACTAACTTAATACAAATTCTTTCCTTTCTTTTTTAAATTTTTAAATTTTTAAATTTTTCATTCTTTCCCTTCTGAAATCTATTTCTGCACTCTATATTCTATTAAACTTTTCTATATGTTTATTCTTGCACTAATATGCTGTTGTGATTTTTGTAACTTCATAATTGTATAGTAGTCCAACTTTGTTGTGATTCAAGATTGTCTAGGGTACCTGAGGTTTTTGTGTTTTCATTTTATTTTTAAAACAGACATCACTTTTTGCAAAAAGATCTCAAATATTTAATGAGATTGCTTTGAATTTATATAGCAATTTGGGAAGCTGACATCTTTAACATACTGAGTTATCCAAGTTACTAAACAAAGTGTAGCTTTCCATTTATTATGTCTTCTTTAAATTATCCTATCAATGTTTTGTTATTTTCAGTTAGAGACATTGTGCATACTTGATTATTTTTATGCCTAGGGGTTTTATGGTTGAGTTTTGTTTGTTTGTTTGTTTGTTTGTTTTTGATACTATGGTATTTAACTTATTTATTTATTTTTATTAGTTTAGATATTTGGAATAGTTAGGCATATGTTAATCAAATGATAAACCTTTCATTTATGCATACTTTTGTACCCTCAACTAAATCTCTTCCCTGCCAGATAATGGATTATATTTTAGATAAAATAGATTTTGATATTTATTTAAAGGAAATTTTAAATCATTATATACGATATAAATTTTCTATTAGGGCTATAAAATCTGGTGGATATTGTGGCCATGTATCAAACAAAGCTAATAGCCTTTAACCACCCTAAATCTTGAACTTCCAGATCTATATAATACTTCTCAGAATATATTTAGAATTTCCCATGAATATATCCCAACAAAAATATTTTTTAAAAACTTAAGAGGAATGTGCCTGGGTGGCTCAGCTGGTTAAGCATCTGATTCTTGATTTTGGCTCAGATCATGATCTCAGGGTTTCCTGGGATTGAGCCCTGTGTCTCTCTGCACTGACAGCATGCATCTTGCTTGAAAGTCTGTCTGCCTCTCTCACTGCCCTTCCCTAACTGGTGTGCTCTCTTTGTCTCTCTCTCAAAATAAAATAAATAATAAATAACTTTAAAAAACTAAGGATATGAAATTTTATAAAATTCCTGTAAGATTTTTAAGTTTCTAATGTTCCTTCCTTCCTTTCTTCCTTCCTTCTTCTCTCTTTCTCTCTCTCTCTTTCCTTCTTTCAAAATGTATTTATGTATTTATTTAGACAAGAGATTCAAGACTGGCAGTTACAAGAAGCACTTACTTAGGGCACTATAATAAAACATACCTTCATATCAAATGCATGAAAATATGGAGCAATTTTTGTTTAATTATAAGCCAGTTTCCTTTTTTTAAACCTAATATCAGGTAGATTGTCATTATTACATATTTTTATATTTGCTAGGTTATTTAGGCATAAACTAAAATCTTAGGTGGGAGCCACTCTATGCAACAGTGGACATTTTAGTAGTTGTAACATTCTCCCCCCGATAAGCTGTTAAGTCTTCAAAGGCAAAGTAAGTAGCTTCCCTCTTAGACAGAGTTATTATTTGGTGATGCTATAGTCAGGATCAAAATAAATCTGTCAAGACTGAAGAAATTATATTTGCCACAACCCAAATTGAGGGCCTTATTTGAAATAAGTTGTAAAATAGGTAGTGGGAGGGGTTTGATTTCCCCATCAATAAGGTGATACACTTTAAATCACATTTCATTCTTAGACAAAAGTCAGAATGCCGTTCTAAGAAACACTAAAACCTTTTCTGTTATTTTGATGGAGAGCCCTCTACAGCGTATAAATCAGATATAAACTCAGTGTGCTAAGGCAAGCCATATACCCTTTTCATGTATCCAATGTGCTGTACAAGGAGAACAAAATGCTATCAATCTTCAAAATCTACAGTACAGTAAGGTAAATTGTTAGTGCCTCATTCCCTTGCTTGGATTTTTCATCTCAGATGCCAGAGCAGTAAAGTCTATAAAGAAAGCCTTATTCAGAGTCTCTTGTTCCTACTTTTTGTCAGTTCTTTATAACTTTTACTCAAAACTCACTACCATTTGCCTTGCTGCCTCCATAGCTATATCCATTATCTCAGCTTCCCAACTACTAGACGAGCGACCCAAAGTCTGTGCCTAACACACAGAAAAGTTCTCAGTCAAATATCTAAGATAAGACAGTAAATACATAACTAGCATGACCTAGATTACAGTTTACTAGACACAATTCTGGTTTACAACTGTGGTTCCAGTGTCCCATCTCTTGGCCTCACAACCTTTCAGTCTGAAAAGTGCTGTTGTTTGGCTGCAGGATTCTATTGTCTCCCCTGCCATAATCTGAAATCTCTACTCTTACCTAAGGAGTAAGACCTATGGTCTATGACAATTTGAGTGTAATATAAAATTTATTAATTAGTTTATTAAGTTATGTTAGGGAAACCATTTCTATAAAAATATGAATAATGAATTTCAGCTGAATCTCTTGTATTTTCAACAATTTCTACTTCTGTTGGAAGGAAAATGAGACAGGAAGAAAGTTTTTCCTTGCATTATACTGTATATGCTTAACTATTGGTAGAAGAGCCCCATAAATTTCAGAGATATATATTCTTGTCAAGTTTTTAGCTATTTAGATTTTTACATTAGCAAGCATGTCAAAAAGAGATTAAAATCATGAAAAATTTTCGGTAACAAGTAAACTTGAAATTCAGTTTTGAAATATTGATATTGAAAACTGCAAAGAAAGGTCTTTATTTTCTTAATAAATATTTTTATTTCATATTAAAAAGTTGGTTATTATTTTTGTATTTTAAATGTGTATAATTCACATGACTAATTATATAGTACAGTGCCAAATAAATATTAAACTATAGCCAGATCTCTTTATGAAAAATATTTTTTAAAAATCCACAAAATTAAGCACTCTAATTTCAAAATTCATAAAGTCATTTAATAAAATGGGTTATTGTGAACTTTAGAAAAGCTATGATTATACAAGATCAAAACATTTAAAAATGAAAAACTGATCCAACAACATTCAATGATAATGAATTTAATGTGTCGTTTATGCATTTAAAAAATATTTTAAATTTAATTTAGTCTTTTGGTGAATAATATATTTTATTTTCCATTACAAAGTTTTTTTTTTTTTTTTATTTATATCTATTGTCCAAATCTGAGAAACCAGGGAGGCCTGAACACATGAAAAGAAGGGACTGTTCTCTACGTGACTATCAGAGACTTGATAGACTTGCCAAGCAGGGAGACAAACTTGACCAAATCTTGCCCTTAATTTAAATCATACCGATGGGAATTGCTTGTACCTTAGGTCTAAATTAAATACTATGTATATTGATGCTCCCTGTTCATTATAGCTGTTTCAAACTTTAATCCTTGAAAAGACAAGGGTGTATTTTTCACATGCTTCATACACACACTAAGCTACAGTAATCAAAGCTGTTCTGATGAAAGAATCAGGCTCATAAAAAATGTTACTCTCTGAATATATAATATATCCCAATTCCCAAAACATGTTTTCCCAGATTAAAAAAAAAATTGT
Source organism: Panthera onca (assembly GCF_046562875.1). NCBI lineage: Eukaryota > Metazoa > Chordata > Mammalia > Carnivora > Felidae > Panthera > Panthera onca. The sequence continues at coordinate 137,992,126 of NC_138342.1, read as the reverse complement.
TCTGCTAATTTTTTATTTGTATCTGTAAATACAGATCATCTGTATGTGTGCGTGTGTGTATATATGTTCAGCTTTTACTTATTACATATGCCATTACTTTTCATGAGTCCTTTTGAACTCATTTCTGAGTTGTACATCCATTCTGAATGTGCATACATTCCCTCCTTCCTGCTGCACTTCGTCTTATATTTTTGACTGTGACAAACTTAGCTTTTTGTGGTGCCTAAAAAAAGGCATTTTTCAACATTCTTGTCCTCTTCTTGATCTTCTCCCAGCATATTTTTCTCTTACTTGTTATCTGAAGTTTTTGATGTAGGGTAGTAGAAAAGGAATTCTCTGCTTTTTTTGAGTAAAGCATAGTCTTAAAGACATTTCTGCTCATTCTCTCAAGATAGGATTTTAAAAAGACCAATGACAAAATTTCATTGGGATGTACAAGATATAAGCTAACAAACAAAAAGAGACAAACACACAAAAAAGACTCTTGGGGAGCCTGGTGGCTCAGTCGGTTAAGCATCCAACTTTGGCTCAGGTCATGATCTCACGGTTAGTGAGTTTGAGTCCCACGTTGGGCTCTGTGCTGACAGCTCAGAGCCTGGAGCCTACTTCTCATTCTGTGTCTCCTTCTCTCTCTACCTCTTCCCCACTCACACTTTGTCTCTCTCTCTCTGTCTCTCTCTCAGAAATAAATAAAACATAAAAAATAAAAAAAAAAAAACCTCTTAAATATAGAGAACAAATTGGTGGATGCCAGAGGGAAAATGGGTGGGGGATGGGTGAAAATGTGAAGGACATTGAGAGCATACTTGTCCTGATGAGCACTGAGTAATGTATACAATTGTTGAATCACTGTATTGTACACCTGAAACTAATGTAACACTGTATGTTAGTTATATATGAATAAAAAATAAAAATAATTTATTAAAAATATTTAGAAAGATCTATAAGTGACATACTTTCAGTGAAAAACAATAATAAAAGACAAACATCTCTACTGTAATGTTTTTTTATTATATTCTAGTAGAAAGAGAGAGAACAACTGTCTAAATATAGACTATGATCTCAGATGTTGATAAGTACTATGAAGAAATATAAAGCAGAGTAAGAAGACAGAGCGTGCTGAGTAAGAAGGGGATCTATTTTAGCTCAGGGATGATGCTGGGATGCTCTGAGGAGTTGGCATTTGAAGACATAGATGAAATGATAGAATAGACCAGAGGATCTGTCGAATGTTCCATGTCAGAGGATCCAAATGCCCTAAGCGGAGAAGTGAATGTAGCCTAAGTCAAGGAATAATTTTTGGACAGCAAAATATTTTTAAAAATAAAACATTAACTCACTTAATATTTATAACCCTGAAAAGTCAAACTATTGCTATTCCCAAGTGAGGAAACAGGCAAATTTTAACTCGCTCATATCTTGTAAATGTATGAACTTGGATTAAAATCCCGGCACTCTGATTCCATCATCTTTGATATTATCCCATACAACTGTGGACTGCTTAAATCCTATACATCATTTTCCTTTACCACTCATTAACTGCTTTTGTCAGACTTTGGTATTCTTAGAGCCTCCAGTACTAAGCTCATTACTTTCATATACTTGAATATAGTGATACTCATTATATTCTGTTCAATATCTTCATACTCTACCAGACACAGATATAGAAGTCCCTTTGGGCCTCTTTCATTAAACTAACTTGTTTTTATCAACCAAAACTGATTATTTCTGACCAACTAAAACATATTTTTTATCACTTTGTGCCTTTTATTATGAACTTTTATTTATTTGATTACTTTTCTTGCTTCTACTTATTTTAATAGTTTGTCAGATATGTGTCAGTAATCTTGTTTTGACCAAGAAGAAAAATATTGGAGTGGGAAAATTTAAAAGTTAAATACATATTTGACTTTCAATTCTTCAGCATTCTAGGAAAAAAGGACACATTAACATTTATGTAGTTTATTATACCTCAGGTTTTTTAAAAAATTAAAAGGTAAGTATATTTGAATGGTATACTGCATACAAAGTGTATGTTCCATGGGCAGTAATGGGGAGTGGCAGACAGAGGGAAGCAATTCTGGAATGCTCTGGGGTCATGAATGTTGATAAGATGTCATAAAGTAACCTTTGAAGGATCATAAATGAAAAATGAAACTTTTCAATTTGGTTCAGGCTGAACATCCTTCCTGAGTGAAACTTGGCTTAAAAGGAAAGAGGTTTGTTTGGTTTAGAAAAATCACTACAGCATGCTTTTGCCATGATTCATGCTAGTGATAATAAGTCTCTGACAAGCGGTGGCCAAAAGGATACAGAAGAGATGTTTTTTGAAATCTCAGGAGCTGCTACAAACTACAGGTTCTAGTTGGATTTTAATCTAGTTCGTGAGGAAAAGTGAGAAGCAAAAGGTGTTGCTGTTTCCATCTCAACTAACAGGAAAGTGAAATAAATTAGCTTTCTCAACCTGACTAATTTTCCAAACTTTCACACACTTAGTTTTAATGTGGAGGTTTGGTTCCCTGACTCTATTCACTCCTACTAACTACCAGCTATTAATAGCACTTGTGTCCATCATACAAGTGATGTGAAAAATTGATTTGACAATCTAGTGAACCTATTTATATGTTTTCCAATTCCTGAGAGCATCCTGGTATCATTCTATGTCTAAAATAGAACCTCTTCTCACTTAGCACTCTGTCTTCTTATTCTGCGTTATATTTCTTCATAGAACTTATATACATACACACATACATGCATATGTACATAGGTATATCTACAGATATATGTATATAGATATAAATACTATATGGGTATACATATGATACACACATTTATACCTATATATTCGTAGATAGGTAGATAGATAGATAGATAGAACTAGAGGATGTTTACAGAGTAGTAGTACAAAAACAAAACACAATTATATTTTAAAAAATGAATTTTTTGTTACATTTTGCCTACCACAATGCAATCAATAGTATATCAGTTATCTGTTGCTATGTAACACACTGATGAGAAACTTGGTGTTTTATTTCATTTTTGTTGTATTTTGTTTTTTTGTTAGGTTTCTTTATTTATTTTGAGAGAGAGAGAGAGAGAGCACAGGTGGGGGTGGGGACAGAGGGAGAGGGAGAGGGAGAGGGAGAGAGAGAATCCCGAGGAGGCTCTGCAATGTCAGTGCAGAGCCTGATGGGGGCTTGAACTCACAAACCAAGAGATCATGATCTGAGCAGAAATCAAGAGTCAGGCGTTTAACTGACTGAGCCACCCAGGCATCCCCAAAACTTGGTCTTTTAAAACAATAAACAGTGATTTAGCTCATGAATCATTGACTCTCTGTAGGCTTGACAGATCTAGGATGGCCTTGGTTGTGTAACCTGCTGCAGTCAGCTGGGGTGTTAGCTGGAAAGACTGATGGCGTTTGGCTTTGCCGAGTTCACTTGGACTCTTCCATGTACCTTGGGTCTTGGCTGAGATGAATCAGCTGACTGACTCTGTTCTAAGTCTTATTCATATAGAAGCTACAGAAGTCCAAGCAAGCTACTGGGGACATGCAAGGCTTCTCCAGTCTGAAGTTAGGGAGTAAGATATAATCTCACTGTGTCTCTCTCTTAGCTAAAACAAGTCACTGTACCAGCTCAAATTCAAAGAGTAAGGAAAGATCCTCCACCTCTAAAAGAAACATCTGCAACATTACTCTGCAAAGAAAATGGACCTAAGGAAGCACAAATAATTGTGCTTTCCCAATCTCTCATAAAAAGTCTTACATATTTGTAAAGAAAGTATTAACAACCTTCTCAGCAACTTGCTGCTCCTAGGTTTTCCTTAAAGAATCAAGGGATTTTTGTCTGTATCATCATAACATTAAAAATAATTTATTAATGAAGTTTCCAGTTGCTTGCATATAATTTTATTCTTCTCCTGCTATCTCTGTGGCATACTGAACAACTTGTACCCTTGGGCTTTGTCTCCTCTGGATGTTACTAACCTGCAAAAAAGTATGTTCATTACTATCCTAATGCAGCAGTTAATTGAATTTCAGTACTAGTCAACTTCAGCCAAGGTCATCTTAAGTCGGCTTCTACTTTGACAGGAATCTATTAGCATCAGGACACACGAAGCAGTTAATAGCTATATTTTAAGTTTGGTTATTTTCATTTTTTCTCTCCTTACATCTTAATAAATGGAAACACATATCAAACCTTACAGTTATGAATTAGAATGTCTTTCCTGGTAAATGACTTATTGATGCTGAAGTGATTAACCTTTCATTAAAACTTGATATAAAATTCTTCCCTCCATATATCTATGTTTATTACTCAAGCCCCAAAGGAAAATACATCAAACATAGGACAGCTTGGTTTTTTAAAACACTTTTGCAACTCAGAGACTCATAAAATCTGGGATTTTCTAATGTCTCCTCCACTACATCTACTTTATAATAAAAGAAAATAAGTTCCATAAATGAACACACACTTTCCTCAAATGTATCCTGCTTTGTACCTTTGGGACTGATGTATAAAATTAACTAAGGTAATGCTCTATAATCCCCATGTAACATATAAATAAAGAAGTGTAAGAACTTTGGCAGAATGTTTTCTGCTATGAATCAATGTAGTGCCTGACTTTGTATATCTCTTTACAATAACTTGTGACATAGTTGAAACATACTGCATGATGGCCCAAGGGTTTTTAGGAACTGAACATAAACGCAGTGTTACAATTTCTGTAACTAAGAGAAGTTATGTGTCTCCATCCAGAGGAGCCTTTCAAACCCTCTGTCCTATTTATTCCTTCAGATCCACAGGGGTTGTGGTTCTATGATCACAACACAGCACTCAGCTCATACAGAGCCATCACCTTTTACCCTGTCTTCTGTTTTGACTCTGCTTCTGTTTGATAACATTCACCTTTCCAGCCTCTAAAGGCCACCAAACTCCCCAGCCAATACTTCACTGGGCCAAAGATGTTGAGAGCTTCCTGTGGAGCCCGCTGTGGCTGGTGCCAGGACAGTGCTAGGGATGATCTGACAATGTCCACTAAAGGGCCATTAAGCTAACAACCAGGCTGCTGTGAATTTGCTTCACTGTTATGGAGAGAAACCCTTTCCCTCCCTGTATTATAATCTGTTACATCAGTAAAAGAAAGCTGTTATATTAGACAGACTTTAAAGAACATTCATGTGAACTTAGCTCTTTTATAAAACAATCAAAAACATAAAGAAAGAAAGAAAATCCCAGCTCTGGTCATCTCTGCCTTTCCTGCCTCCCCTCTAGCCCCCAAATTCTTTACACAAATTGTGGGATCTGATAACAACCTGAGTTTGGAATACTATACTGTACTTAGAATCTCATGACTAGTAAGCACTGCTAAATGAAGACATTTCTAGGTGCACGTTCTTCTTTCCTGGGTGATTTCCTGGACTTTGCCAGTTATAAAACCTAGATGACTCAAGACAGTCCAAATGAGCTTTGGGAACACATTTACCTTTTACTTAAGTTTCTTTTTTTAAAATTTTTTTTAACGTTTATTTATTTTTGAGACAGAAAGAGACAGAGCATGAATGGGGGAGGGTCAGAGAGAGGGAGACACAGAATCTGAAACAGGTTCCAGGCTCTGAGCTGTCAGCACAGAGCCCGACGCGGGCCTCGAACTCACAGACCGCGAAATCATGACCTGAGCCGAAGTCGGCCGCTTAACTGACTGAGCCACCCAGGCGCCCCTTAAGTTTCTTGATAATGAAAATTAAACTTTATAGCAACTAGGGGGACAACATTCCACTGGTATAATATTTGCAGTTTTATTGAGATGTAATTGACATAAAACATTGTGCAAGTTGAAAATGTAAAATCTGAAATATGTGGCTGGCTTAGTGACCAAACAAGGAGAGGTGAGGAAAACCAAGTTCTCATGTTCCTTGTTATACTGCAGCAGAACGTTTGGTAAGTTGTCATTGTGGTAACTTGACAGAACATCTGTGTAACTACAAGGCCTCTGGCTTTCTGGAAGCAGTTGGAATGATCCAGAGTATTAGTAAGTATTAATTATTCCTAGCTGCTTTTAACAAAATATTATTGTTATTGGTTTTTAAAGTTTATGTATTTACCTGATGGAGAGGGAGTGCATGCAAGCAGGGGAGGGGCAGACAGAGAGGAGAGAGACAGAATCCCAAGCAGACTCCCTAATGCCAGCAAGGAGCCCAATACCGGGGTCAAACTCAAGAACCATGAGATCATGGCCTGAGCCAAAGTTGGTTGGTTAACCGACTGAGCTACCCGGTGGCCCCTTAATAAAGTATTATAAGAAAAAATTTATCTCAACCAAAATTTGGATTATTTGCTGGGAATGAATGACACAAAGACTAGAGACTGAAGGACAAGATACTTGTTCCCACAGCATCAAATATTAAATCACGGACCCAGAACAGGTTAACAAAAACAAATAACAAAATTGGCAAAAGGGATAATTGAAACCACACAGTAGTTTCTGGTGCACAGCAGTGATAAAATCAGCTGGCAGTATTGGAAAGCCTTTTTGACCAGGCAGGGGAACAAGTCCTCGGTGTATCTGTTTCCTATTTCTGCTGTAATAATTTTCCAAACATTTGGTAGCTTAACAAAATAAAGCTTATTCTTTTGCAGTTCTGGAATAATATATCAAATATTAATAATAATATTGGGAACCATATATAACACTGTTCCTTGTGCCATTCTCAAAGGCCTCGTATCACAAGCTCTCATTTACAATCAGTCCTAATCCTGCAACAGATTGTATTAAATAAAGGTATCACCTTCTAATGCAAGATAGTTTTATTGTAACTATTAATAAAATGATGGAAAAATGTAGATTGAAGGCACTTAATAAGAAAGGCTTAGGAATTCTATCCAAAAAGGAGCATGGTGAATGTTTACTAGTACATGCTATTAGAAGTCTACTATTTTTTTAAGAGGATTTCATGGTTAATGATCACAAGCTTGATTTGAATAAAAAGATTTGGGCCTTCACATATGCATCATAAGTACCAGACTATGAAGACCTCAACCTAAAGGAGAGTTCTCTGGCACCTACTATAGCCAAAGAAAAACATGTCAAGGAAAACCTCTAAGAAGTCATGGATAACAGTGGGTAAAGGGTTTCTTCCCAGAGAACAAGCACAGGGTCTTACTAAGTTTGTGGGAGGGGATAGGTAGAAAATGGCAAAGATGTTCCCCTCCTAAAAATTCCTGAATCTGTGAGTTAGTTAATTACTAGTTACTAATGGTAAAAGGGACTTACAGACAGATCTTGAGAAGAGGGTGCTCATCCTTGATTGTTTGGGCAGGATCAATGTCTTTATGAGAGACAGGGAGAAGGATCAGACTCAGTTGGAGGGTGTGTGATGATGGGAGCAGAAAGAAAAGGGCTATGTGGTGCTGTTCAGAAGCCAAGAGTCTAGAAATCTCTAGAAGCCGGAAAATTCAAGGGAATAATTCTCCCCTAAAGCTTCCAGAAGGAACCAGTCCTGCTGACACCTCGATTTTAGCCCAAAGTCACTTCAATATCCCAAACTGTGAGATAATGAATTCGTATTGTTTTAGGACAACTAAGTTCGTGGAAATTTGTCACAGCAGCAAAAAGAACCTGATACACTATGGAATTCACTCCACTGATGGGTCAGAGGAGGCTTTCAAATCTTGCCCAGGATTTAATCACTGCTGTGGACTAGAAACTTCTGTGATTTCAGTTCTTTTGCCAAATTTTTATTGGTTTGTTTCTGTTATTCTGTTCTGACTCCATGATTTTATATTTGATGGGGTAGGAGCAAATACCTCATCTTTCAGTCTGTAGCCTCAAGATGATAAGCAGTCAAATACGGACCTGTTGCAAAGAATAATGCATCACACAGGAATCCCAGACTTTTCCTGAATAAAGTAATTTAATGGATCCTGTGAAAGGAGAAAGTTATGTTTGAGGTATAAAAAGATGATTCCATGAATTTCTGCGTATCCAGCAGATTGCATATAGATGTTTCCCCAAATCTATGATTTCCTTTTCTAAGGCACATAAATTCCCACCTGGGGATTTTTTATTTTTATTTTTATTTTATTTTTTATTTTGTTTTATTTTTATTCCCCTGACCACCTTTCAGGAGGCTTGGGCATCTAAGTTTTTCCCAATGACACATGAACGAAAAGCAAATTCTACTTTACTTCGTTAAAGAAAACTACTGCCTGTTATGGTTAATTCTATGTGTCAACTTGGATGGTGTTATTGAACGAGATTAACATTCAAATTGGTGAACTTTGAGTAAGCATATTTTCCTCCATAATGTGTTTGGGCCTCATCCAACCAATGGAAGGCCTGAATAGAGCAAAAAATCTGGCCTCCTCCAAGCAAGAGAGAATTCTTCCACAGACTACCTTCAGACCTCATATGTACATAAACCTCTATCGTATTGGTTTGTTTCTCTGGAGAGCTCTGACTAATTCCACAGCCACTGGACTTTCTTTCCTCTTTCTTTAAGTTGGAACGCAAGATATTTCCTTGATCTAGCATAGATCATAAAGGGATGGTAAAGTTTTAGGACTGGGGAACTTACTATAGCAGAATACCTCAATAATAATATGCACTTTTTCCTGCAGGACTTTTCAATAATAAAGCAATAACTTATTTCCTTTCCTTGCTATTTGTGCTTGTAAATAAGAGAATACCACTGCCTTCTTTATTTCACCTCCTTATTGCCTGAACTGTGTCTACAGATAATTATTCAAGAATTATATATGGGTAGTATTTTTTTCTGCATCCTAATATATGAGTGTTGTTCTATTGTACTCATTCAAAAGAAAAACAGACTGGCCAAAATATTCTTAGGTCACAATTTTGTTTTCCCTGAGAATTGAATTTCATAAAACAGAAGAGCCAGCTTATATGCACACCACTGTCTTTCCATATATGAACCAGGTAGAAAATTGGCTGGTGTCAGGGAAGTCAAGGACTAGTCACTTTTTCAAGTGAATATAGATTAATTGGTTCAATAATTGCCATTATTTATTTATATCAACAGTTTGGGAGTTGGTAGGCAAACTGCAAATGTCAGTGATGTTTGACTTTCCTCCCTGGTGTCTTTACAGATATTTTATGAAAATTTGAGACCTATTTTATTTGGAAATCTAAACCATGAGAGTGCAGTCCCCAAAGATCCACAAGGCTAATTTACTCTTTCTTGACTACAAAGACTACCTTTTTACTAAAATAGAACATGTTTTTAAAATATTCTGGGGGGCGCCTGGGTGGCGCAGTCGGTTAAGCGTCCGACTTCAGCTCAGGTCGCGATCTCGCGGTCCGTGAGTTCGAGCCCCGCGTCGGGCTCTGGGCTGATGGCTCAGAGCCTGGAGCCTGCTTCCGATTCTGTGTCTCCTTCTCTCTTTGCCCCTACCCCCTTCATGCTCTGTCTCTCTCTGTCTCAAAAATAAACGTTAAAAAAAAAATATATATATATATATTCTGTGATGAGCAGGGTGTTTCTGGGGTGCTGAAATGCTACTCCAAAGGGTATCAAGATTTTAAAAGAGACATAGAAAGATAAAAAACATGGCCGCTCTCAGTCCCTCTCTTGATCTGTTGTATATTGCACTAAATACTGTAGGAAATATGCATTATATGTTTTATCAATAGATGTGCGTAATTAAATTTATTGTTTTTTGTTTAAATGTTTTTGTAAGACATCTCAGAGTCTATGTAGAATGCATAAAGGTGGAAACAAATATATCAATTAAATATCAACATAATTTTAGGTGTGCCTGGGTGGCTCAGTCAGTTAAACATCTTACTCTCGATTTTGGCTTTGGTCATGCCTGCTTGAGATACTCTCTCTCCCTCTCTTTCTGTCCCTACCCTGCTTATGCTATCTCTCTCTTCCTGTCTTAAAAACAAATCAACATAATTTTAGTCAGCTCAAGACCTGCCATGTTACAGACAGAATACAAATTTGGTGCAAAGACTTACTTTCCAGTATAAACATTAAACATTTGGAACCTAAGAGTAAATATACATTAGATACAGAAAATTTGTTGATAAAAAAAGTTATTTTTCCTTAAATTACATGAAAGAGTGTCAGTATCAAATATTAAAAAGAACATTGTCCTTTATATCAGCAGAATTGAGCTGTGCTTACAGACTGATAACCATATAACTATATTACAAACATTTTAGAGAGTCCAAGATGTTCAGATGTAAAACTCTGAGTGGTGTAAGTAGGCAAAAATTTTCTATAGAGAAACAATCTCCTTTAAATTAGAAATATTGATACCACTGTTCTACACCCGTGTTTAAGGATGTGTCAGAAAAATGTTCCATATTTTTAAAATTTGATCTATATTTAGATTCTTGGTGTTATTAAGCGTGATAATAGATTTTTGAAGTAATATATTTTGAAATCACATCCACATTTGAAAGTATAACCATTACATTATAGTACTTATTTTTAGGAAAAAATAAATTAACTAAGAAAATATTTGTAACAAATTCATCCCCAAATCATCTTGTAAGTATCGTATAACTTGTTATAGAAAAGTGTTTTGTAATTTTGTTTTAAGTTTTAATAAGAGTTTTAAAGATACGTAGTTGGGTACCTTAAAATTGTGTGTCACAAATGTCACAAGGATTTATCAGTACAAATGTGTGATTGATATGTCTAGAATGAGTTAAAAAGAAGGAGGTCTTAAATTTGTGTTTTATATGCACTTACTTGAACTCTATATACTTTGGTATACAAATCATTCGTTTTATAATAGAAAACAAAGAGCTGCAGCTGGTTTGATGATATCATATGAAGACAAAAGAAAAAAAATGCTTACTTTTAACTAAGTATTTTATAAGTAATTTAAAATTTTGCCAAGTCTTTTTGACATAATTTGTCCCTTTTAGATTTCTGAGATCAGATTTGAAGATTTCAAACATTTAATGATAGTTGTAAAGATATAATGCTTGTTTTTTAATGTGTATTTATTTATTGACAGAGAGAGCAGGGGAAGGGCAGGGAGGGAGGGAGAGAGAGAATCTCAAGCAGTCTCCATGCTGTCAGCACGGATCTCAACGTGGGGCTCGATCCCACAAACTGCAAAATCATGACCTGAGCCAAAATCAAGAGTCAGGCACTCAACTGATTGAGCCACTCAGGCCTCCCATGCTTGGTTTTATTCATAGTGGGTATGAATCAAAATCTTGGATTTGCAAGAAATAGAACTTTATTTTTTTGTTGCTGTTTTTAGTCACCCTTTTAAGGCACAGTTGATGAGTCTTGAAGAAGTATAGAGTTATGTCACCACCACCATCATCAAGATAAAGAACAATTTAATCACCCTAAAAAGTTTCCTTATGCTCCTCTGCAGCAAGTTCACTCCTAATTCCCCCCGCCCTAGCAACCACTTATTTGATTTCTGTCCTCATAACTGTGCCATTCTATAAAATCATATACATGGAATCAGATAGTATGTAGTTTCAGCAACTGGTTTCTTTCATCTTGTATAGAGATTAATGTTGTTGCATATCTAAGTAATTTTTTTAAATCACTGAGCAGTTTCATTGTATGAAGATACCAAATTTTTAATCCATTCAAAAGTTTAATGACATTTGTGATGTTTTTAGATTGCAGTAATTATGGGCTAAAACTGCTACCAGCATTTGCAGTTAGGTCTTTATGTGAATAACTGTTTTGCTTCCTTGTAGGAAAATCTTAGCAATAAGGGTCTCGGGTATTATTATGAGCACAGGTTGAAGTTTATATGAAACTGCATATTATTTCTCATACAAAGTGGTTGTACCATTTTGCATTCCCACAAACAATTCATGAGAGTTCAGTTGTTCTGCATCCTTACCTGTACTTGGTTTTTATCAGTCTTTTAAATTTTAATCATTCTAATAAGTGTTTGATCATATATCAATGGGGTTTATATGTGCATTTCCTTAAAGAATGAAGATGATAAACTGTTTTTTTTTTATTTTTACATACAATCTGTGTATCTTCTTTGGTAAAGTGTCTATTCAAATATTTTTCCCATCTTGTGTTAAATTATCTTTTTATTTTTGTGTAATGAAAATTTTTTTTGTCAATTCTGCACCCAAGTCCTTTGTCAAGTATCTATTTAGCAAATAGTTTTTTACACCAGTTTTTAAAATTTTTTCATAACAATGAATTTCAAAGAGAAGATTGTTGTTTTAATTTGATAAAATCCAATTTATCAATTTTTGTTTATGATTTGCACTTTTTGTGTCACATACAAAAATTATTGACCTAAAGTTGTCAAATTTTCTATTATATTTCTTTGTAGAATATTTGTTATTGCTATATCTTACATTTACTTCTGCAACCCAATTTGAGGTAATTTTATATAAGAGGAGAAGAAAATCACATGTTATAAGTGTAAGGAAATCAGCTGACACTTGTTATATGAGTTGATTTCTTAACTCCTTATTTTATCCCAGGATTGATATGTCATAAGCCAATAACCTATTTTCTCAATTACTGTTATTTCACAGTAAGTCTTAAAAATTGGGGCGCCTGGGTGGCTCAGTTGGTTAAGCGGCCGACTTCGGCTCAGGTCATGATCTCACAGTCCGTGAGTTCGAGCCCCGCATCGGGCTCTGTGCTGACATCTCAGAGCCTGGAGCCTGTTTCAGATTCTGTGTCTCCCTCTCTCTGACCCTCCCCCGTTCATGTTCGGTCTCTCTCTGTCTCAAAAATAAATAAACGTTAAAAAAATTTTTTTTAAAATAAATAAAAATCAAGTAGTATAAGTTTATTTCTAGACTTTTTATTCAGTTCCATTGATCTATGTATCTATTTTTATGCCAGTACTATACTCTCTTAACTACTATAGCTTTGTAGTATGGTTTGAAATGAGGAAATATGATGTCTTCAGCTTTACTCTTCTTTCTCATGATTCTTTTGGCTATTCATGGTCTTTTGTGGTTCCAAATACATTTTAGAATTGTTTTTTTTTCTATTTCTGTGTAAGATGCCATTGGAATTTTTACAAGAGTTGCATTGAATTCATAGATAGCTTTGGGTGGTATGGACATTTTAACAGTATTAATTCTTCTGATCCATGAACACATAGTGTCTTTCCATTTGTTTCTGTCTTTTACATTTTATTTTATCAAAGTCCTATAGTGTAGAGTGTACACATCATTTACTTCCTTCATTAAATTTATTTCTAAGTAGTTTATTGTTTTTGATGCTGTTTTAATGGAATAGTTTTTTTCTTTCTCAGAATTTTTTTTTGTTAGTGTATAGAAACACAACTGATTTCTGTATGTTGAATTTATGTCTTGCAACTCTACTAAATTCATTGATCAGTCCAACAACTTTTTTGGGGGGGGTCTTCAAGATCGTCTATATAAAAGCTCATATCATTTGCAAATAATGATAATTTTACCTGTCACATATTTAGTCTACTAACATTTGACAAGGGAGCCAATAACATTCAATGGGGAAAGGATAGTCTTTTCACTAAATGGTGTTGGGAAAACTGGATAATGCAGAAAGACAATAATGGACCTCTATCTTATACCACTCACAAAAATTAACTTGAAATGGATTACAGACTTAAACATAAGATCTGATATTGTAAAAAAAAAAAAAAAAACAAAATAAAACAAACAAACAAAAACACCTAGAAAAAAACATAAGAAAGAAACTCCTTCACCTTGGGCTTGACAATCATTTTTTGGATGTGACATCAAAAGCACAAACAACAAAAGCAAAAATCAACAACTGGGACTGTATGAAACTAAAACCTGTATGAAAAACCTGTAGTATGAGATAAAATATTTGCAAACTATACATTGAATAAGGGATTAATATCAAAAATATATTAAAACCTCATGCAACTCAGTAACAAAAAATATGATTGCCAACTGGGCAGAGGGACTAAATAGACATTTTCTTCAAAGAATACATCAAAATAGCCAACAGGTACATGTAAAGGTGCGCAACATCACTAATCATCAGGTAAATGCAAGTCAAAACCACAACCAAATATCACCTCACACCTTAGAATGGCTTTCATCAAGAAGAGAAGAGGTAACAAATGTTGGTGAGGATGTGAAGAAAAGGGAACCCTTTCGCATTGTTGGGAATGTAAATTGGTTTGGCCACTATGGAAGTAGTGTGGAGTTTCTTCAAAAACTTAAAAATAGGACTACCATTTGATTCCATAATCCCACTTTTGGGTACATATCTAAAGAAATGAAAACTGGATATGGAAAAGATATCTGCACTCCCATTTTTATTGCAACATTATTTATAATTGCCAAGATATGGAAACAACCTAAGTTTCTGCCAATAGATATATGGATAAAAAAGATGTGAGATACATGTGTATCTATTCTAATTCTGTTCTATCAATTCTATTTTAATTAATACAGAAATAACATGTATAGAAATAATTTCCTGTCACCAAAAAAAAAAAATCTTTGGATACACATCTGGAAAATAAAGTTAACAAATAATCAATTTTATAATTTTGTTGTCTATGTGTGACAAAGGCCTTGTTACATGTAGCAATGTGGAAAGAGAGGGAGCCTTTCCTGGTTAGTTTACAGTTTAAAATTCACTTGCTTGGCTAGTGAATAATGGACATATATTGAGCATTATCAACAATAAATATTAACACTTGGCAGAATTCGGACACTGAGCAAGGTTATATAAGAGAAAATTATATAAGAGAAAATAAGGAACGTAATATTTTGTAATTGAAAACAAAAGGATATAGGTGAGTGTTTCTATCAGTTGTTCCTCTACTTGCCTCATATGTGTTTATTTATTACTTTAGGCTAATTGTCACCTTTTTCTGTCGCTTCCTACTATCAATGTGTATTTTTGATTACCAGGTATCTGTGAGATAGTGTTTGTGATAAAACATTCCCTGTTTGGGGACACAGAAACAAAATTAGTCTGCCATTCATATCTTTATTTGCCAAGGGCAAAATTTTATACTCAGTGTCAGAGAACTGCTTAATGTAGTTTCAGTATAAACCTTCCTGATGAAAGGAAATAAATAAAGGGAATAGTGGAAGCACTAACCACTAAGCTGATTGTAATGGTTGTCAATTTTACTACTAGTTTTACTCAAAAATTATTATCCATAATACTATTATTGAATTATTGAATATTATTAAATTATTCTCAGTAGGTCATATTTCCACTCTGTTTTTTCCCCCTAACATTTATTTTTGGGGAAAAAAAGTGTAAGGAAAGTTTAAAAGATTTTAAAGTAAAAACCTTCATATCTACCATCTGGAATCTGCCTTTGCATATTTACATACTTGGATTTCATGTTATCTGTCCATCTACTAAATCTTCTATCGATACATATGGTTTGTATTGTAACTCAAAGTAAATTGTTGATATGAGTCCAGTTCTTCTTAAATTTGACACAGAAATTTTAAAATAGACTTTACTGTTTGTTTACAGGTTTTTAAGTGGAAATTACATTAAATAAAATGCACAAATCTTAGTTACATATTACTTGTTTTCCTAATCCCTGTCATAATATAGATTCTTTTATTTTATTATTATTTTTTTTTAATTTTTTTTTAACGTTTATTTATTTTTGAGACAGAGAGAGACACAGCATGAACGGGGGAGGGGCAGTGAGAGACGGAGACACAGAACCGGAAGCAGGCTCCAGGCTCTGAGCTGCCAGCACAGAGCCCCACGCGGGGCTCGAACTCACAGACCGTGAGATCGTGACCTGAGCTAAAGTCGGACGCTTAACCGACTGAGCCACCCAGTCGCCCTATTATTATTTTTTTAAACTGTGTTTATTTTTGAGAGAAAGAGAGACAGAGTCCGAGTGGGGGAGGGGTAAAGAGAGAGGGAGACACAGAATCTGAAGCAGGCTCCAGGCTCTGAGCTGTCAAGCATAGAGCCCGTCAAAGGGCTCAAACTCACAGACTATGAGATCATGACCTGAGCTGAAGTCAGATGCTTAACCAACTGAGCCACCCAGGTGCTCCTAACTTCTTTTAAAAGGCTAGTTATCTTGATGATTCCCCTAGTATATTAATCAAGAACAAAAGAATAAAAAATACACCATCAGGAAGAAGAAAAATCACCATAGATTCTACAGACACTAAAGGATAATGAGAGTGGCGCCTGGGTGGCTCAGTCTGGTGGGCGTCCGACTTCGGCTCAGGTCACGATCTCGCGGTCGTGAGTTCGAGCCCCGTGTCGGGCTCTGGGCTGATGGCTCAGAGCCTGGAGCCTGCTTCCGATTCTGTGTCTCCCTCTCTCTCTGCCCCTCCCCCGTTCATGCTCTGTCTCTCTCTGTCTCAAAAATAAAAAAAAAAAGTTAAAAAAATTTAAAAAAAAGGATAATGAGAAAATATTGTGAACACCTTTATTATAATTAATTCAACAATTTAGATGAAATAGGTATATTGCTCAATAAAATACAATAACCCCAAATTGACACAGATATAAATAGAAATTCTAAGTAGCCAGATAGATTTAAACAATGATTTTTGTAGTAAAAACATTCCCACAAAAATGCCTTAAGACCAAGATGTTTTCACTGGTGATGTCTATCAAATATTTAAAAAATGGATGCTATCAATTTTATATAAACACACTTAGGAATCGGGCAGAAGGACACTTCCCAAATAATTTCCTCAGTCTCATACTTAACTCACACCAAAGCTTGATAGAAATTTTAAGAAAAAAAATTTTCAGAGTAACATTGTTCATGAGCTTACATATAAAAATCCTAAGAGAAAAATATGAGCTCACAGAATTCCTGCAATATATTTCTGACAATTGACAAATTGAATTATATCCCAGAAATGGAAGATTTCATTAATATAACAAAGGAAGCCATTCATTTTTTAATCTCAATAAATGAAGAAAAACGTATTTGACTATATTCAATAACCTCTCATCATATAACATCTGCACAAAATTTGAGATAGAAACTCTGCCTCAAGTTGATAGAGAACATCTAAATAAAACCTCAGTTAATAACATACATAGTGATGAAATAGTACTCTAAGTCCAGAACAAGTTAATGATTCCTTCTTACACAATTATATTTAATACTGTATGGAATTGCAGGCCTTTCAAATAAAGCAAATAATAAAATCAAATTAATGAGGACTAGGAAGAAAAAATAAGGCCTTTCTCTAACTAAATCTAACATGGATTAGGTATTAGCATTGAGATTATGATCTAACACAGCAAATAATTCATGGTGTTTTATCATACAATGCAATAGCATCCAAATCTTCTCATTTTTGTTTACTTGTATAAAATTTAGTTGGAAAGATATTTAACACGTATGCTCCATGCTTCTTTAACTGTTGATACCTGTCAAATTTATGTTAGTCACTACATATTTAATCTTCCTTTCTCTTGTTAATAAAAACTGGTTCATAACCACTATACTTCTTCTATATTTGCAAAGGACATAAGATTCTTAGGGCACAATTAAATGCAATACATGGCAAAGAGATATGCTTGGAATAACAGGAAATTAAATTAATGTCTTTTATGTTTATGGACTTTTCAGAAGCATCTGTATCTTTCATATCCTTTATGTGTTTTCAGCTTTAAGAACTAAAGGAAAGGGAGAGGTGCCTGGGGAAACTAAGGCAGTTAAGTGTTGGACTCTTGATTTCCACTAAAGTCGTGATCTCATAGTTATAATCTCATGGTCATTATTTCATGTGTGGAACCCTGCACTGAACATGGAGACTGCTTGTGATTCTCTCTCTCTCTCTCTCTCTCTCTCTCTCCCTCTGCCCCTCTCCCCCATTTGTGCTCTCTCTGAAATAAAATTTAAAAAAGATTATAAAAATGAATTAAAGCATAGGGATGTGCAAATATTTGTATTTTGATAAAAGACTGGGGGAAAGGACACATGCGTAATGTCTATCATAAGGAAAAAGTTGATTAGACTTTTGGAAGGATGTAAACAATTTCTCTTTGTTATCTTCAAGTTGAGTCAATACCAAAACACCTAATTTGGGATTCTTACATAGAATGGCCTAAAAATAATTTGAATAATAAGGAAATTTCCTTAATTGACAACTAAAACTCTCTAGTCCTATTCTTCATGGGTTTTAGAAGACAGTAGCTTGGGTAAATTTACAGTTGAGAAGATATAATGGGGACAAGTGAATCAGAGGCATGGGAATTGTTAAATTTTGCAATCATGATTTAAAATTATAAAATTTAACACTCATGATTTAGGTGATGCATGTGTGTGTGTGTGTGTGTGTGTGTATTCACCAAATAAGACATAACTATGTCATACAGAATAAAGAACATTTTATCTCTTTCCATTAGTAGCAACATGGAATCTTCAGGTATCTATTTCACAAGAGTTTATTTAAAATGTCTGTAAATTAAATTTTCTTTTCTTTGAATAGGGCCTATAAATGAAAAACATTTTACATTTTGCCAACCCCTCCATGAAATATCCTTTTTTAAAAAAATATTTAAAATTTATTTTAGAGAGAGGGAGAAGAGTGCTTAAGCGGGGAAGAGGGGCAGAGGGAGAGTGTGCGAGAGAGAGGGAGAGAGAGAGAGAGAGAGAGAGAGAGAGAGAGAGAGAGAGAGAGATTCTTAAGCAGTCCCCATGCTCAGTGTGGAGACTGACATGGGGCTTGATCCCATAACCCTGGGATCATGACCTGAGCCAAAATCAAGAGTTGGACACTCAACTAGCTGAGCCACCCAGGTGCCCTGAGATACCCTTAAAAATATTAATGCATAGAGATTACAAATCACATTTTAAAGTGTCTCAGAAGACAAGAAATAGTCTTTTGAGACAATTAGTTGCTTAAAAAAAAACAAGAAATAAATCTTTATATAATTTAATTTTCATAAAATGACTACAGGTTGGAAGAGGATGTTGTGCTGTTAAATTTACATGGATATGAAATTGAATATTATGGGATTGTTTAAAACAGGACATATGATTGACATTTGAATATACTTAATTCCTAGCTATCTGCCCACACAAAGGCAAGGGGTGTATGTTCCTGTGGATCTTATGAAATAGGCTGAAAGAAGACAGAAAAAGAGTCTCTTATGTCAAGGAGTTTTAAAATGGAGCCAGGAAGCCATTAAGGACATGGGTCTTATGCACATTCGCACTGAGTAGAGCCATGAACTTTGAACTGGGCCAAACCACAAGTATTTCAAACTCTACACAAACATCCACAATTTTCTTGCTACAGTAATGTATTTTTGCTTAGTGATAGCCTTACCAACCAATTACATTTAGGCAAGATTAATTTTCAACCACCACAACCAACCAAAATTCCTTGTAAACAACACATAGTAGTATTTCTTCTGTCTTTAAAGACCCCAGACTTCTATTCCCTAGGAGGACACAATTTGGGTTCCTGCCCAAATCTCCTCTCTCAAAACTGCAGTTTGGAGACCACAGATAAATTCTTTTGTTTTATTTCAGTTCTGCCTCTTTTCTCCATTCACAAAGCTTACATCAATCTGAAATTACTAAGCGACCAAAGAGTTTTGTAGAATGCAGAAATATGCCTGTGGATCAAAAGTATACTGTGGTTCTGAGGAACTGAAACAATGGGCTTGATTATCTCCATATCCAGAAGTAAAACAAGAAAGGAAGCATTATGATTCTAACATACTGAAGGATACTAAAATATAACCATCTGTTTCAGGTGACTGAAGTGGGGTCCAGTGTTTATTGTATGCAATGGTATTTCTTTATTGATAAACCAGAGCCCCTCCCCTATAAAAAATGCATACTTGTGATGGCACACACAAGCAAACGTAGGTGGCAGGGATAAAATATGAGTAGAACCTACCAACTGGCCACTGACTAGATATGCAGTAAGCTGCATAACACCGAGAGAACAAATGCAGAGATGTCTTTTTTTGACATTAGCCATATCAGACAGGGAAGAAAAGGCAAACTTGCAAGACATGGTCAAGAGAGAAAGTGAAAATTTTCCTTTAATAATAAACCTGAAAACGGAAGTACAAAATACAAGACATAAATAATATTGAGCCAGATAGCCAAAAATATTAAACAATCAGGAGATAAATTCAAAATTGATGAAATTCCAGTTACAGAGAAATTTCGATGTAAGAATCAGAATCAGTGGTCATATTATTGACAATGAAACAATTTATCTTTGAGAATTTTCTGCAAGAATAGGAAAAAAAAATATCTTGGGAACTTGGAAGTGAATAGAGAAAGAGATGAGTAAAAGTAAAGCACAGAACAACACACTTTGGTATTTCAACATTGGTAGCAAGCATATTTATCAATAGATCAAGCAGTTCACATCTTAAAAGCCCTTTATAATTTATAAATTCAATCACGTACATAGTCTATAATATTTACATAAAAGCAACTAGATTCTCACTATGGTAAAAATGATTAGAGAGCAAGTCAAACAGAGAAGGATTGCCCTTCCATGATCCTGATATTTCCTACCATGTAAACTCAATTATTGTACCATAACAAGAACCTCTTTCCATTCTTTTATTCACAAAGGCATGTTGAAAGAGAAAACTTGACCATGGCCAACTCAGTTCCTCAGTGTTTGCCAGTGCTTAGTGTGGGGAAAGGGTACTGACTGTAAAGAGACACAAATGAATGTTTAGGGTGTTGGAAATATTTTATATGCTGTTTTTAGTTGTGGTTACCTTTCTACCTTTATTAAATGCACAATTTGTGATATACACATTTGTTACATTTATGCAATTGTTAAAATTCACCTAATCATATACTCAAAATTGAAAGATTTCATGTCTATAAACTACATTTCAATAAAGCAAATACAATATATATAATTTCATCATCATCAACTTATGAATTGAACATTTATTTTAATGAGATAAACTGTAGGTAGGCCATATAGAAAATTATATTGCTATACATTGTGGGCATATAAATTGATACTTCTTTGATGCCAACTTTAATACTTAGCAATACATGAATAACTTAAAACTCAGTTTTATTTCTGGCCATGTATGTATACAAGCAGAAATGTGTAATTATGTTCACTATAAAGTTATTTCTCATAGAAAAAAAGTGAAAAACTAAAACATAAATTTCCTTCAGGGAGTTAATGTTTAAACAGAAATTTATTCAGGGAATATATATTATTTTATTTTATTTTTTATTTTTTCCCTTTTTATGTAATCTTTACGTGGGGCTCAAATTCACAACCCAAGTTCAAGAGTTGGATGCTCTACCAACAGAGCCAGCCAGGTGGCCCCAAAATACATATTCTTTTAAAATTGAGACTAATAACTGTTTAACAAATATCAACATGAATACATAAAAAAAAAAACAATGACACTTGAAACTCAAACTATTTTAAATGACACTTGAAACTCAAACATGAATGTATAGTGTATATGGACAGAAAATACATAGTAAATATAGAAGAATGTATATGACAATGCCACTCAATGCTTTCACGGAAGTGACTGTATGTTGGGAGTATGAGAACCTGAGTAGGTTGAGACTTTAGTTGTTATTAGCAATATAATTCATTAAAATAATTTTATGAAGTAAATATCATATCATGTCAGCATTTGAGATGTATCTATACTTGCTATATTATTTCATGAAATTTTTGAATGCTTTAAATATTTTAACATTATATTAACCTTATGTTAAAAGTAGGAAGTGAGGGATGCTTAAGACAAGAGCCCAGTTCTTAGAGAATAAACATGGATGAACGGGTAAATGAAATATATTCATAATTAATTGCTTCCCAATATGGAATTGGAAAGAAGGGAGGGTAAGAGATTTAATACTTATATGGATATGAGGAGAGAACTGTTCCAACATGTTTGAAAAGCTAGCAAGGGAAAAATTCTTAGAGATAAAAGTATAATTATTCCCTGAGAGACTTCTCAGATAAGGAAATTCCTACATGTACTTTCATCTTATAGATAGTCAATAAAAAGTCTATTGATATTTTCCCCAACAACCACTAGTCCCTATCTTTCGTGATTTGGAGAAAACATACAGATTCACCCAAATCAGTTCAGCTATATTGGGAAAATAAAATATTCATATGATATTAGAAGACATGAAAATCTAAGCACTTGGTATAAAAGGAAAAACAGATAATATCTCTACGCAAGGGAAATTTATGGGTTTAGAAGAATAAGGCATACTTCAACAAAGATGAAACTTTCTCTGGGGAAGGAAAACAGAATAACAAAAGATTGTACGAGATAGATATTAAATGGATAAATGATACCTCTTTGGTGGACTTAAAAGGAAAGGATAGGACATATTTGGTTGAAAAATGGATATTTTTATGAAAACTAGACTTTGTAGAATTCATAGGCTTCACTGTGAGGAATGCCCCCAAAAATATATGGAGAAGGTTTTAGAAAAACAAATGTCTGTGACTGAAAGCAGAGAGAGAGAGAGAAATGGAAAAAGGCCTGCAGATTTAGGCCTACAGAAAAGGTGGTTCTTAAGAAGGGCTAACATTTTAAGAACTTAAAAAGCCTCTCTTATAGATATAGGATAAAATAAGTGGGAGATGGAACATCAGTGGCATATCCTACTGTTGAATAAAAATGAAGGATAGGAACGGATGGCCCTGCTGTTATTGAAGTACTACAAGTTGTGTGAGGTCTGGTAAATTCCAAATGTGAAGTAAGACTAGGTCTTAAGAAGAGCTCTTGGCAAAAGAACGATTCTCCTGGGCGCAGGAACCAGAGATGTGAATTCTCTCAGTTGGAAATTAGCCAAGGCGGATGCGAATGCAAGGATAAAAATGTATTTCTTTAAGAGAGGATCATAGGTTTAAAAAAAACAAAAAACAACAAAGTATGAACTTCCATTGTACAGGGGTAAAAATTATCTAGGGATCCCTATGGATAGAGAAATCTGGAGATAATAGGAAATCAAGACTGGAAAGAATTTATAAACTCTTTTTAGAAAGTTTTCTGATATAAGATAGGGCACAGTGTTCTGAAAAAAGATGGGGCACAGAGAAGGGGAGGCTATGACTCTCTATAGTGCACAATTTTATTTAGCCCTAGCTTGCTAAGAACAAGAGAATGGTACAAATGAAGACATTTTAAATATGTTATGCAGCAGATAATCTACAGGTTGACTACTTCATGAATGTTCTCTCTCTCATCTCTCTCTCATCTCGATTTCTTATCTCTATCTTTCTTTCTTAAGAGAATTATGATTTCATTTCTCTATCTCCTGATGGACATGAGTTTCCAGAAGAAAATTATTATTCTAAGTCAATTCCGTTTTTATTCTGTGATAACAGTTTAGGGACACCATATCTGTAAGCCATATCTGGCCAATGAGACATGAGTAAGATATACTGAAATGAACTACTTCTGAAAAATGTTTCCTCAATCTCAGAAAAAAGTTCATGATCCCAGAGACTTCCCATAGTTTGTGCCATTGTCCTTGTGAAGCTGTTATGATTCCTGAAACCCTGCCAACTACTACTTCTCACAGGAAAGAATCCTTACAGCTAGTGTCAAATAGTTTTCTATGTATTTTTTCTAACCGAGATATAATTGACTTATTAGATTAGCTTCATGTGTACAACACAATGATTTGATACTGCCATGTGTTATAAAATGACCACCACAATAAGTCTGGTATCTAAAACAAAAACAAAATCAAACTCATAGGTACAGAGGAGAAATTGGTGGTTCTGGAGGTGGGAGTTGGTAGTGGGGTGGACGAATTGGAGGCTGATAGTCAAAACATACAAACTTCCTGTGCTTATCACATGCATTCTTCTTACCTAATCTTGTCTTTAGGACCAACTCTAGACACATGCTGTAATATACTTGAGAAAGTTTCCCTTGCAGACTTCTCTACACAGAGAAGGGAAGTCAAATAGCTTGAATTAAAGGATGGAGCAAAAAATAAATAGATTTAAATATATTTAAAATATTGAATAGGAAGATATATTGTGTCAATTTCAGGGACAGTAGAGAATTGTAAGTTGCAATCTTCAATTTTTCCCCCTGTTTTTGGGACTTAATCATTTGGGGGTAGTCAGTTACTTTGTTGCTGAGAAAAATAAAAATGAAAGAGCATCTTTTGTTTTTACCTACTTAAAGCAAATATCCTTTCTAGTCCAAAGAAGTTTTGGAATAGCTTTAAGAAGCTGAACAAATCAAAACTGTTTTGAGGTCTTTGATACTTAAACGAAGGGAAGACAAATTTACCTTTAATAGAAATGGATTTTGTGAAGACAGAAAGGACAAAGAGAGGACTGTCAGGTGAGCATTGGTTACCTATCTGGACCTCTGGACTACTTTTGAACTTCATTGTCATTTTGACGGCTGCAATCAAAACCCAGAAAATATTCTGGAATCCCTAATACAACATCAAATGTTTGGATTCCAGGTTTTTTGATTTACCCAAAGGTTAGAAAATATTTCTGATATTTGGCATTATGCTTTTAAAATTATTGCAGCTTTACCTAAAAAAGAAGGTTTTGTATCTATCTCACTCACTGTTTTAGAATTATTTCCCCTTTTTCCACTTGCTATATTTGATCTATGTGTTCCAGGTATTTATTTGGACACAGAATAGCCCATACCACCAAGGTGTTTTGTATTGTTAGATCCTTCAGAGCTCAAGAATTGGAAATAGCAGAATAGGCAATTGGACACAGGGAGAGCAGAAGGGAACTTCCATGTCAGAAGGATGGTGACAAGCACATTTTCTGCCTACCATCAACAAGCATTTTTTACTCTGATCCCTCATCTCACAACACATTGGGGAGAAGCCTACATGAAATGTGAAGACTGAAATCAATATCAGTGCAAACTGAAGTCATTTTTTTTTTTACCAAATAAAGTTGTATTTGTCCAAAATGTATAATTTTGAAATGCTGCATCGCCCAACTCCTGTGAATCTGTTTTGCTACTTGCAGTAATAGAATCCCCTTATTTATTGGTGGGTAGTTGTGCCAATCAGCCTTTGTAATTTACTTCAGGAACCTTAAAGAGCCTCAAATGGTGAGGACGGAATATTGACAGTACAGAGGGAAGACCAGGAACTTTTTCACTGTGGTTGTGTCACTGTTTTTCATTAGGGACATTAACTAAGATACTCCTCAAGGATTTCAATCCAAGTCTAAGAGAATAGTTAATGAGAAAAATTTAAAACTGTACCCTGTGGTTTGGGTGGGAAAATATCAGAAATGGGTAGAATGATGTTTTCTCTGGATACGAACAGAAGAGAAAGCTAGCCTGACACCCAGGATCAATATTGTTGGGCACAGTGCTTCTGCTATAGACCAGAGGTTCCCAAACTTTCTCAGCTCACAGAGCCCTTAGTGTATCAAGACCTTTTTCATGGTGTCCTCAGGTCAAGAGAGTTTAAATGAAACAATCAGTTTCATTTAAATCAATCAGAAACTGATTGTTTGATTTAAATAGTTCACCTAAATTCATATAATCATCTGAAACATAGTATATATAAATTAATACATAAAAATAATATTTTAGTTCATTTTTAACCACAGTCTTATAATTGGATATGAATACCTTTTGGTGCACTGCATACCTTCTCAAATCTTGGAATTGGATTGAATACCACTCTTTTCAAATTATGTTCCATAGTAATTTTTACACAGTACTTGGTTTTTGTAACAGCAATTGCTGAAAACCTAGATTTGCAAAGACATGGCGTTAAAAGGAGTGCAGTGTGAATTATGTTTAATTGTGAAGTATCAAGTGATATCTGATGTGGAGCTGAGTATTACTGTGCTTCCCTTAAAAATTTAAAATACTCAGTGACAATTGGGTAAGTTCACCTGAACACCTCAGCACACAGTTTGGGAACTGCAGCATAGACATTGCTATCATCACAAGAGATATAAAACATAATAACAGCAGCAAGGTGTTTTTTTTAGTAACTTTACAGTTATGTTAGTGTAGGGTCTGATAGTTTGGATGCTAGGAAAAGAATACTATGTTAAATCCCAGCTCTGCCATTACCAGCTCTGTTATGTTATTTGTTTTTCTGTACCTTTGTTTCCTCCTGTTAAGCTGGAGTTAGGTAGAACCATTGTTTTCTATAAAGAGCAGGATCCAGAACATACATAGAATGAAAATAAGAAAACTAAATAGTACCTGTCTCCTAAAGCTGTTATGAGTATTAAATGAAATAAAATACATACGGTTTCTCTGAAGTATGTGACAGATTATTCACACAAAGATTTGTACTTAGTATTATTATTATTGATGAATTTCTCTCCGGAAATGTTATATTAACGATTACTGTCACCCATACCTTGCCAACCATAGATATGTTACATATAAATATAAATTGAAATAAAGAACCATTTTTCAATTCCACAGTAAGTGTAATGAATTTGGTGATTCATCATGCAGATAATAGTTTTAATCTTATAGGAGTAAATGACATTAGTAATTAACATTTAAAAATTTTTTCCTGAATTCTATTCATTTGTATACACATCTCTTGTCTCCTCTAATAAGCTGACTCTTCATTAGAATAATTATCACATCTTGTGAAATTTTAATATTTCCAAAACATCCAGGGCTTGCCATATATATACATAAATACATATTTTGTTAGATGGCTAAGCTTCTTGCAATTTAACAGTCTACACTATGATTACTGTGCTGACATATTAATTTGTTAAATAAACACATTTAATGCTTTCTGTATGCCAGGAATGCTTCACAAATATTAATTCATTGAATACCACTCTTTTCAAATTATGTTCCATAGTAATTTTATAGATCCATAGATTATTGAGCACTAGCTAGCAGTAAGTAAAGCTATTGTTTTCTTTAAACAGCAAGATCCAGATCATGAAAATGATAACTGACAATTACTTAGGTTTTACAATATGTTAGACATTATCTTAAGTGCTCTAGATGTATGTAAATAGTTTGATCTTTATAACACTATGAAAAAACTGAAACATAGATTAATTTTGTACCCCAGGCTACAAAACCGACTGGAGGTAAGGAAAAAGCCAAGTACAACTAGAGAAGCAGAGAGAGAGAGAGAGAGAGAGAGAGAGAGAGAGAGAAATAGAGAAAGAAAGAGAGAAAGAGAGAAGGGATAGAAGTAGGAAGAAGAGAAAGAGGAGAAGAAAAGGATGGAGAAGAAGGAGGAGAAAGAGACAGAGAAGAGAGGAGGGAAGGAGGAGGAGGAGAAGGAAGAGGAAGAAGATTTGAGGCAGTTTATACCAATGCTTATAATGCCAAGTATTGGAAGTTAAAAATCAAGGTCACGTGAAATGATAACAAAAGATAAGTGCTTTTTAATTACTCAACTTTACTTTTGATCACTTCTCCTTAACCATCACTTAATAAAACATATAGGGGTTCTTGCTACATGTTACTGTGTGATTATCCTTTGTTACCTAATTTACTCCCTGCTTTTATTTGTTTTTGCATTGAGAAATTCCATAGAGGTAATTTAATATGCTTAAGAAACCTCTGCTTATTAGTCATAGTGATAGTTTGATTTGCATTATTTTATTTATTAAATTGTTGGATTGTATGAATTATCACTCCCATTTTACAAATGAGAGAAATAGGGCACTGGTAGGTTAATTATTACATTTTTATTACTTAGAATTTTCCTGAATCAAAACCAATTCTTTAGTATACCATAGTGTAAAACTTATCCACTACAAGATTTGTAGATAAAACTTAAATCATTGTATGTAGTAGGTAGCTTTTTGGAGGGAGTGAGGTGATTCCTACAATGTATTGGTAAGTGGCCATTTTGTTCTTAGAATATAGTTATAATTTTGTGGTCTAGAAAAACAAAGTTAAACATTAAATGAACTCTGCAGAAGTAATCTAATGTTTGTGTGTGTGTGTGTGTGTGTGTGTGTGTGTGTGTGTGTGTTTTACCTTCTAAAAACTACCTCAATATGTCACTATCCATCATATTTCAAGACTACAGGGAAAGCACACACAGTGTTCTTGAAATTGCTTTTATATTTTTTAATACCACTTATATTCAGAAAGCATTTCTTTGTGGTCAATCCACATATTTCCACTATATGTTAAATCTTTTCCTCTTATTTTGTTCCCACAAAACATGAAGAGTAAATCTCTGAACTGGTCTCTTTATGACCAGGGAGACAGGTATTTCTTATTAACAGGTTAAAATCTTAATTTTCATATTTTTTCTTATAAGTATTATTATATTTTAACTTCTTTATATACTTTGCATCTCCATTTCAGATTTTTAATATCAGAAACCCAAATGAGAAGAAAATTACTCCTCAAATGTCTAAAGGATCACTTTAAGATTCTTATAAAATATTTCTATAACCAATACTCTCCCTCTCTCTCCGATTCTCTTCTTGATCCTTGGTATATAATTTCTACAAATATCCAAATAGTACATGATAATGATAACTAGCTTATTTTGTTTGATTTATAATTTTAATTAGCAATATTGTAACAGTAATCCCAGCTGGAGCAATGACTAATTTATTTGGTACCTCCCATATGTGACTACTGTGTATGTTACTATATATACATTGCTTGTATTTCTCACAATAAACTGCAAAACTCCTGTTATTTGCCAAATACTAAAAAGATAGAAACCAAGGTTTGGAGAGGTCAACAAAATTGCCTATGATCATGCAGTTACTGCTGCAGCTTGGATTTGACTCCTGGCATTTGTGAAAATCATTTTGTGAAGTAGTCATGTACTCAGAAAAGTACTTGGAATCCTTGTTTTCTATAACTGTGGATAATACAATTTAATGTGCATCAAAGCTTCCACTGAGAACAGAACACCTGTAATTATATTTTTTAGTTTTCTTAAAAGTATCAAAGAGTTAACAATTCAATGAGGAATTTCTGGGCCAAAACTCAAGAAGAATAAAAAAAGGAAAAAAAAAATGAAAGAAAGAAGGAAGAAAGGAGAGAAGGAAGGAAGGAAGGAGAACAAAACAAATGTAATCTCAATAACTAAGACTCTATTAATCTGAAGGCATTTGTAATCGAGGAATAAAGAGCTTCAAAATGGATCTCTGTGTTAGTCTAAAGACCTGGAAAAGATCACAGTCTGAAAAAATTAGGGATTCTGATTAACCATCTGGTGTGTTAACCTAGGACCCAAATGTCTTTACCATCAAAGTAAGGTTCAAAAGTACTAAAGCAGCCTACCATGCATTGTAGCCTGTTTTTTTTTTTTTTTAATTATAGCCTTTAATTAAAGGTGAGGAGGAGAAGGTGCTCCTATAGCCTGTTTATACATGGTCTTTTAAGACTTGAGCTAAAAATAAATTCTGAAATTAGATTAATGTGATCTGAGACTGCATCAAAAACAAACAAAATACATTATCTTTTAAAGAAAATGTAATCACACTAAAGTTAACTAAGCAAGTATTATTAGAAATATCTTTCCAGGGGCACCTGGGTGGCTCAGTCAGTTGAGCGACCAACTTCGACTCAGGTCATGATCTCACGGTCCATGAGTTCAAGCCCTGCGTCAGGCTCTGTGCTGACCACTCATAGCCTGGAGCCTGCTTCAGATTCTGTGTCTTCCTCTCTCTCTCCGCCCCTCTCCCTTCATGCTCTGTCTCTCTCTCTCTCTCTGTCAAAAATAAATAAACACTAAAAAAAAAGAAATATTTTTCCAACACAAGGCCCAGTATAGAGTAAAAAATGACCAAGCACACAAAGAAACAAGACATTGATTAAAAATGACCAGAATCCACAGACAATTGAAATAGTCTCATAAGGACTGTTAGTAAATATCAAATACAGGCTTCAAATTCAAATTATACTGATATATATGTGTATATATATATATATATATATATATATATATATATATATAATCGATATAACAGTTAACTTTGAGTACTTTGACAACATCCAAAAAAATAATTACATTTAAAAAAGGAGTAAGATATTCGAAAAATAAACTAACACACACACATATATGTATATGTAACACACACACACACACACACACACACACATATATATATATATATATATATATATATATATATATACACACACACATAATAATCAAGATTAAGAACTCAGTTGATGGGTTTCATAGCAAATTAGACAGATATGAATGAAAAAGTAATGAACTGAAAGGTAGGGCACATAACACTATCTAAATTGAAGTATAAGTGGAAAAAAACCCAGAGACTTGTTTTTAAAGCAATCATTAAAAATATCACAGGACTAAATACACACCAAATATCTTTGCTATACACATTGTAACTAAGTGAAAATATTCATATACTTGAGTAATAAGAAATATACTGAGAAATACTATATGTATCAAAGAAAAATATAACAGAAATAGGGAAATATTTCAAATTATAAGATTATTCCTATGAAGTTAAAATAAGGGAAAATTTGGGGCTTCTGGGTGGTTCAGTTGGTTGAGTCCGACTTCAGCTCAGGTAATGATCTCATGGTTTGTGAGTTCTAGCCCCACATGGGTCTCTGGCAGACAGCTCAAACCTGGAGCCTGCTTCAGATTCTGGGTCTCCCTCTCTCTCTGCCCCTCCCCCACTCATGCTCTGTTTCTCTCCGTCTCTGTCTCTCTCTCTGTCTCTGTCTCTCTCTCTCAAAAATAAATAAGCATTAAAAACAATTCAAAAGAAGGCAAAAGTCATATCTCATTTTTGGATTTTCTTTTTTTAATGTTCACTTAGTTTTGAAAGAGAGGGAGAAAGAGAAAGTGCAAGCACATGTGGGAGAAGGTGAGAGAGATAGGGAGACAGAGAATTCATAGCTGTCAGGGCAGAGCCTGACATGGGTCTTGAACCCAGGATCTATGGGATCATGACCTGAGCTGTAGTCTGATGCTCAACCAACTGAGCCACCCAGGCTCCCCCACAACTCATTTTTGAAGATGGCAACACTTTTCTATAAAAACTTAACAATGAGATTAGGTGAAATGACAATTATTACGGCAAACTTTTTTCTGTAAAGGACCGTGAAGCAAAGATTGTAAGCTTTCCAGGCTCGTATTAAAATGATTCAAACTGGCTGTTGTACCACAAAAGCAGTCATAGACAATATATGAACATAAGGGTGTGTCTGTGTTTCAGTAAAGTTAATTTACAAAAATAGGTGGTTGTAGTGGACTGAATTAGATCAAGGTGCCCTAAACTGGCGACTCCTGAACTTGAAGAAAAGAATAGCCATCAATCACCATGGGGGAGATTGTAGAAGGAACAGTTTATTAGGACTTAAGTTTTTGACACGTTAAGTAAGAGGTGGCAATTAAACATCTTAGTAGAGATATCAAGAATGCTCTCGGGCAAAATATCATGCAGTTAAGGAGCAGTCTGGCTGGATATATACATTAGGAGCTATTAGTATAAAAATGTGATACAATGCAGGAAAGTGTATAGTTAAACAGCTAATTTGCTCTCCATTCAGTTTCCTTTACCAAAAAAAAAAAAAAAAAAAAAAAAGAAAGAAGGTAAATGACTTGGTCAAATATCCTTATAAATATATTAATGAGAGTCTTCCTGAAAAAAAAAATTCTGAAAAAAGTTACCTTCCAACAGAAGACTCTTTATCCTTGGAATGGTTTAAAAAAATGCATCTGATCTAAAATTGCTTACTGTACACCTATAATCTGTGAATTTATGTAAGTGGGCTATGGACTATGTTACATACATTATTTAATGATCTGAGCACAAAATGATCTAATTTCTTGACCAAAATGATCCCTTCTTTGTAAGTGATATTAAGCACGTACATCACTTAGAGTCCACTTGTGTTAATCTGCACTCAGAACAGGTCCAGGGCAGAAGAAAGAACATGTAGATCCCTGTTGATAGTCCTAGACCCTCTCTGTACTTCAATTGTGCCTCAAAATTCATTAGTAATCTTTAGTACCAGGTAATATTTCTGATTTACCAGAGTCTGAATTAACAATGCAATCCTGTGTACTTATTGTTAATGTCATTACGTAAGTTCAGATTATCACAGGAGTGGCTTTTCCGAAGAGAGTCAAGAACTGGGATCCCTTAAGGCACTCCAACAGTGACCATCTGAAAGAAGAGAGGACATGCAACAGGACTGCTGGAGGATAATCAGTGAGGGAGGAGGAAATCCAAGTGTGTAGGCTAAGCTAGAGACCAGTGAAGAAAGAGTATCAAGAGGGAGTAAGTATTGACTGTGTCAAATGGTGTCACAGGCATTGTGCTTTAGCATAATACATGAAGTATCTTGGTGAACTTAGCAAGAAGAGTAGTTTTGGTGAAACGGCTGGGGTAAATGCTTACCTCAAAACAATGTGAAACAGTTATCTGAAGATAGTGACTACAGACAACAATTTCACACAAGATTTTGCTGCAAAGAAGACTGAGGACATTAGATGCAGGGTCAAAAGGTTTTTATAAGATAGAAATCATTTTTAAAAATATACGTTTCAGTGCTGACTGAAATATTTAATCAAGGAGAAGTTTTAATAATGTAGAAAGGAGAATAATCTTGGGGCAAATGTCTGGGAAGGGAAGAAGCAATCAAGGATGCAGATTGGGCAATGGACATCAAATAGGTAAATAAGGAGTTCATTTCTCATGAAAGGCAGAAATTTGCTCATTTGTGTACAGGTGGTCATATATGAGTAGATGGAGTGGGGAGACTGTCAATATTTTCTTGTGTGAATTTTTGCAGTAATTCCAGAAGCAGAGTTATTATCTAAGAATATAGATGGGATAGGAAATGTTGAAGGTTTTAGGAGAGAAAATAAGGTTTGAGATAATACTGTAGGACAGTAGGAAAATAAATGGATCAGACAATTATAGTACAATTTTCTGGCAGCATTAAAAACCCAATTTAGCTTTTTGTTCATACATTTAAATAAGTATGAGCATTTCCTTTATGCACAAAAAGCAGCACAGGTTTGCAAGCTAAAAGAAATTAGAGATTGAAGTAAACCATAATTGCTATTTTGCCAACAGTATGAACAAGTGAGCCAGGTGCCTGAAATTCAAGGGTAGATGCAAGGAAATAGTTATAATGATTGACCATGGAACTGGAACTAGTCACATTTTTTAAAATGTGCAGTAAAACACACACACTCACACATACATGCACACTCAGATCATTAATGGACTATATCTATTTTGTCTTCATACCAGGTTTTGCTATCATAGTAAAGTTTTTTATGTTCCACAGGTTTTTTTCTTCTAAGCTTACAGATGAAGGTTCTGTAGGTTTAGCTCTGTTTTTAATTTATTCTACTTCTCAGTGAAGAGGAAAAGAAATATTGAAACATTTTCAGTGTCTCAATTCTCCTATGAATTCTGATGCTAAAAGGCCTAACAGGTGCCTAAATTACTCTTGTGGGTACAGATAAAAATCTAATTGTCATTGAATGTTAACAAATGCCAAGTACTTTTCTATCACCTCTAGACAACAGAGAAATCCAAATAAAACAGTAATGTGGGTTTTATTATTTACTATCCCCAATTTTGCCTCATAGACGATGGCATTGGTGCTCACAGTAACCTTCCCGTAGTCACCCAATATAGAGTTGAGAGCACAGTTCAAGATTAACTTATATTTTACCTTCAAGCATTTCCTCTCCTTTTCCTGACTAGATGGTTCAAGTAAGTAGAGTCCAGGTGCTGAGAATGTACTTCATGAACAGAAAATTATGATATGATACATAGCTGGATAACGAAAGTATTTATTTGTTTTTCTTAAAGTGTGGTGCGTGTGTGCACGTGTGTGTGTGTGTGTGTGCGTGCGTGTGTGTGTGTGTGTGTGTGTGTGTGTGTGTGTTGGGGAAAGAGGGTATGGGAAGAAACCAGAAACCCAGGTATTTCTTCTCAAGTGATTTGAAATTTTATTTCAAGATAATTTTAAATTTTAAATAATATTATAGATCAGAAAAAATGGGTAAGCATGGGATGGAATTTAGAAACCATTAAATTTCATCCCATTTTAGAAATGAGTAGACTCAGCTCCAGAAAGTTTATGTAAATTGTTCAGATTTTAACATATTTTTGAACAGCACCGGGGTGTGGAGGGAAACAGAATATTGAAGTTGTTTAATAATTTTCAAACATTTTAGCGGGATTCATTTGTATACAAACAGTGACAATTTTATGATTCACATCTATTTTTCAGAGTAATTCCAGGAGGAATTATAATAGGCAACATTTTGCCAACCTAATTTTCAGTCTGATTAAAAAAGCTTCTCCTTCAGTTATTTAAATTAATGAAGTTTTACTCCGTGTTTACAACTAACCTTCAAAAGAAATTTATGAATGGCCTTACTTTAAAAGTGGCTTTGGGTTTTTATGCCCTTTAGATGAAATTTGAAATCATTCAAAGATGAAAGCGAAATTACCCCTTTCATTTCACAGCAGGTGACTAATATTCACTGATCCAGAATGCTGATTCCTGGGAAAGTGAATGAAGATTTTCTAAAATTAAACTAAACTGTTGCCAGTTCCTCAGGCACTTATCTATGTTGTAGAGTATCAGCCACTTTCTTCCTCTTCTTTCTCTTTCCATCTTCCAAAGTGGCTGTTCCATTTTGTATTCCCATTAGCAAGGAATATGAATTCCTGCCACTCCACATCCTTGCTACCATTTGTGCTTGAATGTGTTCCAGATTTTTGTCATTCTAAGAGGTGTCTAGCGGTAACTCACTGTTGTCTTGATTTGCATTTCTCTGATGACATGATGTGGAACATCTTTTCATATGTTTATTTGCCATCTGTATATTTTCTTTGGCGAGGTGTCTATTAAGGTCTTTGGACCATGTTTTAATTAGGTTGTTAGCTATTTTATTGTTGAGTTTTAAGAGTTCTTTGTATATTTTGAAGAATAATCATTTATCAGATGTGTTTTTTGCCCATATTTTCTCCCTGTCTGTGGCTTGTCTTCTAATGCACTTGATAATTGTCCTTTGCAGAGAAGTTCTTCATTTTAATGAAGTCCAGCGACTTTTTCAATAACCATACTAGCAGTGCTGCTATTGATGATGTTGTTGATCTTTATATATTTTGGAGTCTCATAGGAGACAAAATATTTAATAAATTTTATTGAAGAGCACTTACTTATTTAACAAATACCTATGTGTACTTATTATGTTCCAGTCACTATTCTAAATGCTTCATAAGACTCACTCACTTAATTTTCAGAAAAGCATTTTGGGTGGTTATTTCATAGTCCCCATTTCAGAGATGAGAATACTGCAGCAATAGAAGGTACTTAAGTGACTTGACCAAGTAGATGAGGAATTGGGATTACTGCTCAAACAGACAGGCTATGGTCTCTGTGTCCTCTGTAACCATACTGCTTCTTCCATGTTGAACATGGTTTTTTAAAGCACTGTTTTCCAGTCATTGCTTGATAATCAGGTGGTACATTCCTTCTCTTCTGATTATTGGGCTTACCCCAAATTTCAGCTCCAGAAGTATGGTACTTGATATACAATTCCGAAGAGATTCTTTACATTCAATCTTTAGTCCACTATGGCATTCTCAGAGACTAAAACGTTTTACCCAAATAAGTGTTGGATAAAGAACCTAAAATGGAGAGAGAAATCTGACATTTCTTTTTCTGAGCAGCAGAATTGTAAATTCAATTGCCATCATGATCCATCTGTTTTATTTGTCAATTTATAACAACTTTTGAAGAACTATTTAACATGTAAAATTCTGGATATCATAACGTGAATAAGAATTGCTGATTACTGATGGAAAAAACACACAGCTATGTAGATTTGCATCATCATATAAAAATTGTGGTTTTTACTCCCAACTGAGCCATCAAGTTTGCCGTCAATATTTGTATACTTTAGTCAGCTTGTTTAGACAGTTTATTTTCCATGAAGCTATATCCAACTTCCTTCATTCTTGTAAATCCAGAAGAAAGTCCCTTGCTTCTATGTCCCATATTTTATTCTACACCTGACATAATGAGGAAACACTGTAATAATCTATTGGGGCAGGTGTTATTTGTCAGCCATTTTATGATCAGCATCTTTTGAATTAATCTATTCTCATATAAAGTAGTAATATTAAGGAAGCGTAGGTATTCACTTTTCTTCTCCATTTGGAGAATGGAAGATTCCAAAAGTATATTATTAGAAATTCCCTAATTATAAACTTCTCCGGAAAATTCCAAATAGCATGAAACTTTTGGTTATATCACAGAAAGTCCTTAAGAAAACATGACTGCTACTTTCTTCATGTAATTTTTCCACCCACCCACAATCTATGCCAGCCATTTCCATAAACTTTTCATAAGTAGTTCATCTGGGATGATGACTTTCCATATTCGTGTTAAATATCAGTGATACTGTTGCGTATTGAGCATCTAAAGTGAAGCCAGAGTGTTCTATTTGTTTTATGCTTTATATTTCAGAAGCTCAATAGTAACTAGCTTGCTTAAAACCTTTTAGCTGTGTGTCTTATCAACAGTCTTAGGAATAGAACTACTAATATGTTTTCTTATTCTATTATATTTCTTTGCATTCTTTTCATACCTATTCTACAGATCAGAAACTTATTCAAATGAGTTAAAATGTTTCACCCAGACCTATTCATTCTGTTAAAGTAACTTGCAAATTCATGCCATAAACAAACATATTGATTTTGGCTCTAGAGGGCTTTTGTAATGAATTTCATAATATTCTCATATCCCTTTTGTAATTAAGCCCAATTTAATCCCAGGTCCATCACCTTCTTAACAATCCAGGTGCGTATATGAATAGAATCGTACTGCTAGTGGATACGACTACATATTGAATTTGCAAGTCATTTTTATGATGGGCCCTTATTTATTTAGTCTGTTCTGCTTGCCTCTGAGATGATTTAATTAAACAAGTAATAAAGAGGTGTAGGTACAAAAGGGTATATATGGAAACATGTGGGATACATCGCACGTTGAATACAAATATGCTGTTGAGAATGCATAATATCACAAAATAATGAGATGAGAAAATTTTGCTAGTAGATATCCAGAGCAAATATAATAGTCCAAGCTTGGACTGAATCAATAAACTTCATATGTGACCAGAGAGCAAAGAGTCTTTACAAACACAAAGATATTTCTTTTTATTTGCTCTTTTTTCATTATATTTAATAGGAATGAATTTGTGTCTTTCGCATAAATTGGAAAAGTTACGCAGTAGAAATCAGGGAAGTGGGAACAGTGGTTAACCATTACTAGTGGAACTTTCATCTTATGAATTTGCTCAATATTTGCATTCGGGTACAAAAATGTAGAACGAATAACAATGTCTAATATGAATTTAAATTGACAGACTATCTTAGCATAAACACGCTATTAACATAAAAATGCTGTGACATTTTTATTTATGTCGAGAGAAAATAATAAAAATAAATGAATACACTCATGCTGTATTTGTGCTAAGTGGTATTATAATGTCCAGAGAATGTCTGGGCTATGCGACCTTGAAGGAGGAAAATCCTATGCACTTATTTAGCCAACTGGAAGCGGGGACCTCAATGTACCTTTTAAATAAAACCATAAGATTCTGGTGACGTTTTATAATATTCAGTGCATGCACGTGGTGTGGTGTGAATACAGCCACACTCTGCTTCCCACAGCATGCAAGCAGCAATGGGCTGCAGGCTAGGTCTCCTCTGAAGTCACTTGTCAGCCTGACTGAAAGAAAGAACAAAGAAATGAAGCAGAGGTGTATTCTCTTCTCAGACATGCCTTTAGTACATTTAGGCATTTTAGACAAAAAATAAAGAAATAAAATAGTCATTGAAGTTTCACTTCTCAGTCTGATTTTGAACACCAGAAAAATCAAGGCCAGGTTTTAATTACATACACATGCAAGATTTCTTTCATTTTATGTTTTTTTCTAAACCTAAGACTGTATCTACTTTTCTTTTCTCTAAATGCTTTAAAATCCATAAATAAAAAAATTAAAGTGATTTTTTATTAGGAAAAAAAGAGGGGATTATTTTGTGTGGACACCTTGAAAATAGTAAAAGTGAAAGAATTCACAGCAACTATTCCCATATAATATAAACATGGGATGACATAAAATAAAGAGAAGACAGTATTTTGAGCACTATAATATTTCAGAAAATCACAAGTTAACTAATTACGAATAAATGTCTCCAAGATCATAACTTTAAAATCAAATAATTAGGTTTGCTATTCACCTGAAAGGCTATTTCTTGATTTATGGCATTAGTTTGATCTGTTATAGGAGAAACTACTCTGTCCATTCCTTTTCTTGCTTGCATGGCCATATATTATTACCTACAGTCATACCAGATGCTTTGTGGATATTTTTAAATGATAGTGATATTCGCACTTGCAGTTAAAATTTGCATAAAGCATCAGGAATAATATGCCCAATGTAGCTAAAAACTGGTTAAAAAATCTGAACAAGTTCTTCTTTTAAATGATCATGTATGTAGAATGGTGGCATTACGCTGCACATGATACTCCTGAGGGCAACACTGTGGAAAAGGAGCAGCCTCATGTAATACAGACATAACTAGAATTTAGTTTTTAAAAATCCATTATTCATCCACTTTTTAAATTGGAAAAGTGATTCAAGAACACAAAATAGATATACCACCACTGATCACTGTTTAGTTTCAACAGTCAGTGGCGAAGTAAATTACATTGAAACAAATGGCGAAGTAAATTACAATGAATATTTAATAAATAATTTTAAAAATTTTAATATTTTGTTTTAAATATTTTAATAATTATTTTAATACAAATAATGCATTTCGCCAAGAAGTGAAAAACGGCTTAAAATGGGATGTCAATATTAGGAAAAAAACTCCGATGATAATGATAGTTCAAAGTCCGTCAATAATTAAGGCTCCTGTGGAAGAACACTGTGTCCTGATTATGTGTTAGACTATATTATTTTTACATTAAAATTTTCATGGTCTTACAAAATTTTTATAGTCAGTGTGCTTATATAATGACTGATACAATCCGCTTTAATTTCTTTAAAAATATTTCTATGTGATAAATATTTCCATTTGTAGACATTATATTTTTAAATATATAATTATAAGATTCTAACAGACTAACTTGTGTCATGAAATGTATCTTCGTCATTTTGGTATTAGTAGCAGCAGTAGTAGTAACAGCAATAGTAGTATTTGCAGACTGGAGTCTGGACGTAACTATATTTTAGGATATAAATTCTTATAAAAATATATTTTCTTGGATTACAACAAGCATTTTTAGGAATGAGAAGCCTCCTCTTAAAGAATAATGATGTAAACTGCCAGTTCTATATCTCACGGTGAAATTAGGTGTGTGAAGTTGCCTGAAGAACTCATTCCTGATCACCCCATGCAATCAGATTGAGGTGGACAAAGAAGATGAGAAGTGAAATAATTTAATATCAAATTATTTTGTCACCAAATTGATAAGCTGTCCCTTTTTCACAATGCAAATAACTTGGAGATAATTTTGAATTCTGTAATAAAATGTGAGTCAGAACATACATTTCGAATTAAGAATAGGAAATCTTCTCTAAACGAAAATAATTTAGATGCTCTTCATAAGCCAAAAACAACTTGTTGAAACATGGAGACAATTTCTTTTCAACGTGCTGTAAGAAATGCTTGTCACGTGATGGAACTGGAGAGTGTTATCTTAAGTGAAATAAGCCATACAGAGAAAGACAGATACCATATGTTTTCACTCTTACGTGGATCCTGAGAAACTTAATAGAAGTCTACGGGGGAGGGGAAGAAAAGAAAAAAAAAAAAAAGAGGTTAGAGAGGGAGGGAGCCAAAGCATAAGAGACTCTTAAAAACTGAGAACAAACTGAGGGTTGATGGGGGGTGGGAGGGAGGGGGGGTGGGTGATGGGTATTGAGGAGGGCACCTGTTGGCATGAGCACTGGGTGTTGTCCGGAAACCAATTTGACAATAAATTTCATATTAAAAAAAAAAAAAAAAAAGAAATTCTTGTCACGTGACAGCTCTAGGTCAGCCACAATCTGATGTTGTCTTTCACCACCTGTGTCTGTTCACAGGGCAAAGAATCAAAATCATTTAATAGAGTTGACAAATAATTACACAAATGAGATGCCTGTCCTTTCATATATTTAACTTGTATCACTTAATGATAAGAATAATCATACTACGAAAGCTTATCCTTATATTCCAATGAAATGTATTTTATGATTTAATGGAAGACATTAAGTCCTTCCACTTTATTTCACTATTGTCCATCTCTTCTTTTCTTTCACTGTTTCATATACCCCAGAAGTATTTACAATATCCTCTATGTCTTCTCTCCAGTTGGTTGCGGTGAAAGCATTTTCCCACATTATCATCCTAAATTATAGTACATTTAAAATAAACATAAGAAAGTAACTGTGAAATATATCCAAATAAAATGAAAGTCTTCAATAGCATAAAAAAAGTCATCATAGGAACATTAAGAAAAGTTTTCTCTTTGGAGGAAGTGGTCAAAGAAGTCACAACCTCAATATTCAATAGCATTTTGTTTACAGTAAAAAGGAAAAGGAGAGACATTCCTTCTGGTGTATATTGCCATGGTCAAGCCAAAACTGAGTTCTAAATATGTATAGATAAAAATGGTGTTTGATACCAGAAATATATATAGTTTGAAGTGATGGTTGATACTAGACCGTGGAAAGTTTAACCACAGACAAAGTAGCTGTTATTTGATAATGTAAGCAATGGAAACTTCATTAATCAAAGTTTTCTTTCTTGCCTCCCTTCCCACCCCAGTGGATAATGCTAATTAAACTCAAAATATCACTTTGTCCTTCCTCATGCCCCACTGAAAACCAAAAAAGAGATGAAATAAAGAGATCTGTCTTGAAGTGAGCAGCATGACTAAGCATACTATTAGGGAGTTGTCCTCTGCTTGATTCTCTGCTGAAGAGCTATTCTGGAAAAGCCAGTCTACATACTTCTTACATTTTTTATAGCACAGCAAATAACTTTATGTTACTGTATCTCCAGACAACACTGCAGGAAAATAACAAAGCCATTAAAAGAGTGGTTCAGAAATGAACATGTTTGTGGGTTATAACTTAACAAAACTTTCCCACTGTCAAAGACATTGGAGCTCAGAGTGACGTTTTTGTGACTGTGCAAAAATGTCAATCAAGCGATATTAATTGCTACCCATAGAATTGACTCTCTGTCCAATTGGATGTCATCCATGTAGAAAATAAATCTCTTTTAATAGAATTAAGCTACATGAATGACCCTATTTGAAAAAGTCATATTCATGAATATTTACATAGTTCTGCATTTAAATAAGTTGTCCATGTTCTAGAAAATCCAAGGGAATATGCAGCACTATTCCTCAATAATTGATCTAATGTTGTAATCAAATCCCTGTTTCTCAGGCATTTACCATACAGTATTTAATACATCATAATATATTTTTCGTATAATAAATTATAGACAATCTACAATGGAGTAACAACATAAAATCTTCTATTCACTCATTTATTAATAAATTATTTTAGGTCTACTACGTGCCAAGTACTGCTCTAAGAGCTATGGAAAAAATGGTACATAAGACAAGCTGAACACCTATCTTCATTAATTTTTGTTTTATAAGATTCTGTTTGTGTCTCAGTCACTTTGGGCTTCTATAATAAAGTACCATAGCCTATGGGGCTTAAACATTAAACATTTATTTCTCTCAGTTCTGGAGACTAGAAAGTCCAAGATAAATTGTCCTGGCAGATTTGGTGTCTGCTGAGAGCTCATTTCTTGGTTTACAGATGGCCACTTTTTGCTGTGTCCCTTGTATGGTGGAGACTGAAAGCGCTGAGTTTTCTTCCTCCACCTATAAGGTCACTAATACCTTAATGGGAGCTCTACCCTCCTGATCTCATTTAACCCTAATTACTTCCCAGAGGTCCCACTTCTTAATACCACTGATAATATTGTAATTTATAATGAGAAATATGTATTTGGTCTTCCATCCAGTTTCTGCCACAGAACTCCTACAACTGTTGGAATTTTCTTAAGTGAGGGAAGCAACAAAGCTATCTTTTGTTTTAATAATGAGGCGACTTTTGGAAAGCACGTAAGAATGTGGTCTGGCTGCAGGAGAGCCAACCATGTGATTAAAGGATTAGGACTTTTAGTTCCCCAATCCCACTTCAGGAAAGGAATCAATCACCAATGGTTAATAATGTAATCAATCATGTCTATGTAATGAAGCCTCCATAAAAACCCAAAAGACAGGGCTGGGGAGCTTCTGTGTTGATGAACACATAGAGGTGCTGGGAGAGTGGTAGCTTGGAGAGGATTTCATAGAAACAGTACAGATGGGTGGTTGCAAGGGCTGGGAAAGGGAGAAATGGGGAATGTAGGTCAAAGGGTCCAAACTTCCAGTTATAAGAATAAGTTCTGAGGATCTAATGTACAGCATGGTAACTATAGTTAACAATATGGTATTGTATACTTGAAAGTTACTAAGAGAATATCCTAAGCCTTCTGCCCGCACGAAACATCAGTTGTGTGAAACGATGGATGTGTTAATTATGTTAATGTAGATAATCTTTCTGCAATGTATATGTAAAACCAGTCATCATACAGTATACTCTACATATGTAAAATTATACAGTTGATTACCCCTAATGAAGTAGGAAAATAAAATAAAACCATAGAAAAGAAAAAAGCTCCTCTGTCCGGTTCCTGTGGCCTCCCACACAGCCTGATGGGAAATGATTCAAAGATTTCCAAGTTACACATTTACACTCCTCACTTCAAAGTTTTGGCTGAAAATTGACTACACATTTCAAT
Source organism: Panthera onca (assembly GCF_046562875.1). Taxonomy (NCBI): domain Eukaryota; kingdom Metazoa; phylum Chordata; class Mammalia; order Carnivora; family Felidae; genus Panthera; species Panthera onca. The sequence goes on along the minus strand of NC_138342.1, from coordinate 137,949,352 downwards.
GTACTCCGTTTGGATGAGAGGGATGTCTAGCAACTGGAGGCCAAAATGGGATCATCAGATGCCCCCGTCTAGATGAAAAGGAATAGAGGCCAGTGCCCCACAGATATCAACTAGGGAGGACAACAGTAGATTAAATTTAAGATCCTCGAAATTGGGTAAACCCCAGCATTAGAGTTACTAGGAGAAAAAGGGGAAAATACTGAACAAACTAAATAGGAATGCCAAAAGAAAGATCTGTAAAACTTGATTTGAATTTTTTTTTTTCTTTATTTTGGAATTGGTGTGAGGCTAAACATTGACATTGCTAGATTAATTTATCTTGCTAATGAACTCAACAGGAGCTTATGAACCAAGCTAAATTCCATTATAGAACTACAAATAAGGTAGATCCTTTTTGTGGACGTTTGAAATTTGATTGTGGATTACATACCTGCCTATACTCTGTTTCTACAGTTTTGTCCAGGATTAATTCTGTCCTTTAAATTCTTTTGAGTCTCTTTCATTTGCTGTCCACAGGAACTCATTGCCCTCAAGTCTCATGATGCATTGGCTATAGCACTCTAATTCTGCCTGTTCCTTTCAAAAAATACCATGTTCTGGACCTTTCTCACCCCTCATCATAATTGCATTCGCTCCATCAAAATTTACATGCTCCATGCGCCACTATTTCTGGCTTAGAAAAAATGCTGACATCAATCAACTTAAAACCTGCCATATAAAGAATTATAAAGGTATCAGGGTTACTCAGCCTAGAACATTGTGGCCTTTAGATATTTATATGGCAGTTATTTTGAAGAGGAATTCGTTGAGGATAACTTCAATTGAAATTTGTGACATTGTAGCTGCACGTACTACTTAAATTGTAAAGGTGTACCATTAAACCTACTTTAGGACTAAGCACTTATGGAGAGCCCTCTAGGAGTGTGCTGTCCCAGACAGTTGCCAATAGCCACATATAGTTAGAAGCACTTAAAACACGGCTAATATGAATGAGGATCTGAATTTTTAATTTATTTAATGTATATTAATTTCCACTTCAATGTAGAAACTGAGGAAATATAAGCAATCATTCCACAAAGGAAAATGTATTATTTTGCTAGCACTACATTTCACTTTAGCAGGTGCATTGGGCATGACATTTTGATTGTATTGTAAGGTGAGTCTCTGGCTTCTGTGTCTTTCTGGTGTTACACAAAAATATATTTAGTCATTATGAATGGATTGATTCAGTTCAAACATTTTTGTCTATATGCTAATGTCTATGTCAATACAAATAACACTGTAATATGTATGTTTTTTTGAAATATTTTATGCAGACAGTATGAGTTACAGTGGTAATATGTACATGTTAATTTTAAGTTGAATCAAAATACTTCCTATTAATTATAATATAATTAAATTATTTTCTAGTTAAAATAGGATATATACATTGGTTTTAAAATGAAGAAATATTACCGAATCAGAATGGATAAAACATGTAAAAGTTATCACTACAATGGAAAAAGTAATGAAAAATAGGCTCCAAAAATGTATGTGGTCACTGTCATAATGAATGTCAATTAGAAATCGCTAGGTTGAATAAAATGAAAAAAAAATTTGTTTGTTGCCTAAAATAACTTTACACAAAATAAGGTTGACAAAATTGACACATATCCATAAGATACACACTTAATTTGAAAAGAAAATTCTTCCTGAAGTAAAAGAAAAAAAATTGACAAAATTAGTCACCTGAAATCAGAATTAAATATTCAGCAAAAATTTTAAATCATATTTAACAAGCTCTGAGTGTGTAACTTTGGCAGCTATCAAATTTGGTTCTTACACAAAGCAAAAACTATTTTTTGCATGTTAAGATAGTAAGTTAATAATTTCTTTCCTGGAAATTTTGTAAGACAACTAACTGTACATTAAAGACTAAAAAAATATATTTTAACAAAGTGAAAGATCTTCACTTAAGCCACTAATTACTTATGCAATATAAAATCATCCCAACTATATTTATGATCAATTGTTTAAAAACACAAAAATAGCAAATACTTTCTTTTTAGTTTGAATTACTTATGTGGTGCAAGAGACATTGTTTGGTTACAACACTGTGTGTCTATGCCCTCAAAGTATTTCAAAAATAAGAAAACAATGTTGCCAATTTGCAGACTAAAAATCAAGCTCATGACATAGATATTTTAGATTCCATTGTACTTGAGCAAAAAGAAGCTCAACTAGATATGGAGCAATTAGTTCTCATGGCAGATGATGCTTACGTTATTTTAGTTTGAAAAATCTGGATTTATTGCAATTTTAAAACAACCAAATGCTAGTTTCTGTATTCCTTTATTCCGCTTTATAATACATATTGAAAAATATATATACTCTAACTTTTGAAGCAGATTTTTCAGAAAACCTGTATGCATACAGTTGTTAATAGCATTCAGCAATATATGCAGATATTATTAATTATGACTAGTTTGTTAACAACTGAAAGAAATAGAAGACAGTAAGTTATTTAATAAGCTTTTGCCATAGTTCATTGGTTGACTCGCAGATGACTATTACTGTGGTGTTAACTCCAAATCTAGGTTTTCTTGAAAAAAAGGGAATGCTTCCTAAATATTCAGTAACCAGGGACAAAAATTGCCATTATTTATATTTCTTCCTATCACACTGTGTGTGTGCAAGTCAAGTTTAAAGTTCCAAGGAAAAATAAATACTGTTACTTATGTAGAAAACATGACCACATTCATAATGTATGATGTCCAGTGCAAAATGAACATGTGAGACCACTTGCTAAAAAACTATTAAGAATTTTAAGATATTGGCAGCCTAACATTATGCCAAGTGTGAGGTCTCTGTTATTGAGCAGTTTGTGCACTTACAAAGCCAAACGTGGTGAACAACTATAAGGATTTGTGTTGAAACTGAATTTTCATGTTGTATACGGATAACAATTACTTTTCCCATTTTTCTAGTATGAATCCACCTGCAGGTGATTGTAATTTTTTAATCTATAGCATTATGTACAATAGCTATAAAAACTACACAAAATTTAAATGACACTTTGTTGATACTGACAAATTTGTAGATGCTTTCAATTTATTCAACATCCTTTAAATTCTGTTAGGAATACTGAGTTGACATAATAGTTAATGAATTTTCCTAATTTTTCAATGTCTATTTATTTATTTTTGAGAGAGGCACAGAGTGTGAGCAGGGGAGGGTCAGAGAAAGAGGGAGACAAAGAATCTGAAGCAGGCTCTAGCCTCTGAGCTGTCATCACAGAACCTGATGTGGGGCTCAAACTCACAGACCTCAAGATCATGACCTGAGCTGAAGTTGGATGCTTAGTTGACTGAGCCACCCAGGTGCCCCTGAATTTTCCTAATTTGAATAGGAGTTGGGAACTGATATGCTTTTGCTTAGAAAAAAGATAAACCAGTTTTTTGAACATGGACTGTTAAAGGAAAATGATGTTTTGTAATGATTCAATTATTAAAAACTGTTCAAGTAATTTAGAACCACATGGGAATGTGTATCTATTTTTCAACTGAAAAATTTATAGAATCTAAATGTAAATGTAAATCAAATAAGTATCTCTGATGAAAATTTGTGGTCTTATCAAAATGTTATGTAAATGTAAAAATGTACACTAAATTTAAAAGTCTTGTATGAAAAATGAATATAAAAGATCAGTAATCTTATATTGTTATTTAGAATTTATGGAGTTAAATAGTCATGTTAATCAAACACTATTACTAAAAGTAATTTCACTGGTTTCTTATAACTTTTTGTTTGAGTCTCCAAGGAGAGTTAATTTTAAGTATGTCACCTACATTATAGTTTTCTTGCACAAGAATGTTTTAATATGCTACTTTTCATTGCAATCACCTAATATTTATGCCATTTTATATGTCATCAAGACTTAGAAACTATGGAGTGAAGGACAAATGTATTCCAAAACCTCTTTTTGTAATAAAATTTTATTGGAGCATACATACCCTTTCCTTTTATATATTGTCGATGGAATTTTTTAATGTTTATTTATTTTTGAGAGAGACAGACAAAGAATGGGGGAGGAGCAGAGAGAGGGGGACAGAGGATCCCAAATGAACTCTGCACTGATAGCCACACCCAATGTGGAGCTTGAACTCATGAATCCCGAGATCATGACCTGAGCTGCAGTCAGACACTCAACCAACTGAACCACCCAGGCACTCCTGTCAATGGATGTTTTTATGCCATCAAGGTATATTTGAATCATTGGATCTATGGTAAATTGAGCCACATAGACCACAAAGCCCGAAATATTTACTCCCTGACTCTTGATCCCTACTCTAGATGACATAAAGCATTTGTCTCCTGGGCATTTGGCCAATTAATACTATACTTGGAGGAGGGACACAAGCACCAAAATGCTGAACTGAATAACATAAGATCCTGTAATCTCAAAGGAAGATGTAATCGTGGGAAGACCTCCTGAGTAAGCATTGTCCATTGTTAGTGTGGTAGTGACAAGTTGGAAAGGTAACTTTACCTAAAATTTCAGAGCATGCTAAAATTAGGGGGACTGTGATTTTTGCAACGTAAAATATATTTGTCCCTCTCTACTATATACGTTTGGTTTAAATTGTCTATGTCTTGGGGCACCTGGGTGGCTCAGTTGATTAAGCCTCTAACTTCGGCTCAGGTCATGATCTCACAATTCATGGGTTCGAGCTCCGTGTGCTTATAGCTCAAAGCCTGGAGCCTGCTTCAGGTTCTGTGTCTCCCTCTCTTTTTGGCCTTCCTCTGTGCTCTCTCTCAAAAATGAATAAATTTCAAAAAATAAAATAAAATAAAATGTCTATTTCAGAACTAGATTCATGCTAATAGAAGTCTCAGCCGCAGAATTGCAGGTGTGTGTAACGATAACAATGTCTCCTACATTCTAAACAGAAACTTGTCTAAAATTAGGTTACCCTAAAACTCCCAAAGCCATGCTACTGTAAGGGGATCTATATTATTATTTCTATAACTGAGTATCAGTGTGACCCTAAGGATCAGATGGAAGACCAGTTGTTGAAAACTATATCCATTTCTGGATCAAATATGATGAGGCTTTAAGGAAATGAACATCAAAACCACAATGAGATATCACTTTACACCTATGAAAATGGCTATCATGGTTTTTTAAATGGAAAATACAAACATTGGCAAGGATGTGGTGAAATTGGAAAACTAGAACCCTTAAAAGTTGCTGGTATGAATGCAGATTGGTGCACAGCTCTCATGAAAATCAGTTTGGCTGGGTGGCTCAGTCGGTTAAGCCTCCGACTTCAGCTCAGGTCATGATCTCACGGTTCGTGATTCTGAGCCCTGGGTCGGGCACTGTGCTGACACCTCGGAGCCTGGAGCCTGCTTCAGATTCTGTGTCTCCCTCTCTCTCTGCCCCTCCCCACCCTGCTCACACACACACACACACACACACACTCTCTCTCTCTCTCTCTCTCTCTCTTTCAAAAATAAAATAAAATAAAATAAAATAAAGAAAATCAGTTTGGCAATTCCTAAAAAACAAAAACAAAACAAAACAAAAAAAATAGAACTACCCTTAAGTATATATCTAAAGGATTTACAAACAAGTGTTCAAATAAAACGTGCCTATGAATGTTATAGCATTATTTACAAAAACCAGCAAGAGGAAACCACCCCAGTGCCTGCCAATTAATGAATGGATAAATAGAATGTGGTCTCTCTGTGAAACAGAATATTATTCAGTCACAAAAAGAATGAAATACGTGGATGAACCTTGCCAGTACCATCTCGATAAAAAAAAGTCAGACAAGAAAGCCATATATTACACGATCCCATTTATATTAGCAGACTACTGATTGTCAGGGCTTGGGAGGAGGGGAAAATGGGGAATGACAACTTAATTGCTACAAGGTTTCTTTGGGAAGATGAAGATGCTCTGGAACTAGATAGGGATAGTAGTGGCACAACATTGTGAATGTACTAAATACTGTCTTATACACTTTAAAATGGTTAAAATGATAAAATTTGTTTGTAATTATTTTTTTTAATTTTTTTAATGTTTATTTATTTTTGAGACAGAGAGAGACAGAGCATGAACGGGGGAGGGTCAGAGAGAGAGAGGGAGACACAGAATCTGAAACAGGCTCCAGGTTCTGAGAGGTCAGCACAGAGCCCAATGCGGGGCTCGAACTCACGGACTGTGAGATCATGACCTGAGCCAAAGTCGGACGCTTAACCCACTGAGCCACCCAGGCGCCCCTGTAATTATTTTAACCACAATAAAAATACAGCAATTTAGACTAGGAACAGCATACCATTAAAACCTGCCATCATTATATTAAACAAATGGGTTCTTTGAAGGATTAAGGAAGTCCTGGGAAACCAATTGTCAGTAAACGTACTGTCAATGTCACCAAATGTTTGCTAGCAGTTGGATTTGATGATTCTAAAGGTACCATAGAATTTTTTTTTAAATAAAAATTTGACCTGTTCCTCTAAGTAATGGTTAAAAAATTTTATACATTTATATATTTCAACCAGCTGGCTATCCAAGTTTGGAAATTTTAAATGATAAAATGGGGGATGTATTTTTATTAAATTGTTCATTTTTACATAGCAAAACCATACTTTAGTGCTATGAGTTAGCTCTTGACAAATTCTAATGATCAGAAATGACAGTTTATTTCAGGGAATCTACCAGCTTTGGATCAAGTAAATAGCTTGCTTTCCTTGAGGAATCTCATGGTATCATTTATTAGGTAGTTTCTGTTATAAACAGAATTAGTACTTTTATGGCATCGTTTGTGATAAATATATGATTGTTTTAAAACAACAATGTTGACTACTTCCTGGGCTACTCTGGAGAAGGTGGGAATGGGAAGAGGAGGAAATGCATAAGGATTTCATAGAGAGAGTATTCTGTATTCTAACAGGTATTAGGAAATGAGAATTATTAGTGTATTTCTAGCATGGATTGGAATTCTGGAATGAACTCTCAACAGGTATCCTAGTTAAGACTAGAGTACAACGTTCCTAGTTGTTCAAAAGTTTGGATTCAGAATTCTCAAAGATCCCTTTTGTTATTATTGTTATTTAACTTTCTGGAAAGGTATTTAAATAATTCTTTATAGATATTGTTATATAAAAGTCGCTGTGGTGGAGGAAACTTACATATACCACAGTTAATATTATGTGTCATGTAACTGAGACATGTAATTTTCCACAAGCATCTTATGTTCACACAGACTGGATTTTCTGAGCAAAGGGCAATGATAATCTTTGCAACATTATTTGCATATTTGCAAAAACATATTCCCTTTACTAGACTATGCTGTCATGAGTAAACACATTCAATTTGTCTCTTAGGCTCAAAACTTTGTTTTGCATGAAAATATTCTTTGAAGCAAATGCATGAAAATATTCTTTGAAGATATAGGCAGCGTCTGCCTTCATGCCAGAGACGGAAGATTTTGTACAGCACGGAAAAATCTCTGCCTCCTCAGAAACAGTCCAGGAAAGTAAAATATCATTTCCCTTTCTAAGGATATTCTTATATTCCAGGGTAAAGATAAGTTGCTCTCGCTCTTTTTCTCTAATAGGCAGATCACCAGTAGCCTTAAATAAGATCAGTGTTTCCTGATTTCGGGTTCCTCTTCTATAGTGTGCACCACTGCAGGCTCAGATGCCATGTACCCCTTATCAAGTCACCGTGAAGGGACTGATATTTCAGAAAGGGACATAAAATATTGCTACGGTTGAATATTATTTCTGTGAGTAGCCATTTTGTCTCTGACCCCCAAATCCTAGACCTTTGATACACACACATACATGCACACATGTGCACATATATATTCATAAATATTTATGAACATGTATGCACCATAATTACATAGATTATATATACATAATGCGTATATATGAAATATATGTACAGACATTTATAACTGAGGTAGTCTCACTTGTTGGCTTGCAAGAAGAGTAAAATCTCAGACTCTTCAAACTTCTGAATAGAATAGTTTATTTGATATAAGGTTACATATTGTATTCATTTCAGTGGGTGTGCATTATTAATTTCCAGTTCTTCATTAGTACTATTGATATATACATTTTTAGGGGGGATTTTTTTCAGGTCTGGTACATTTTGTAGGCACTTGAAAACACTATATCCATTTCACCTAATTAATAATATAATGCCTTCCTAGAGCCACACTTAGAATCTTGGTTTACTTAAAGGATTTTCAAGATAATGTTATGTCCCTAAGAGAGACCTAGATTACTAATTATTGTTCTCTGATGACATAGGGATTTGTGTACCTAATCCCTTGAGGGTACTACAGCTATCACCTCTTTCCAGAGATTATTTCAATAGGCAAAGCTTGGGTTCTGGTTATTCTAACTTTCTAAAAGAACCTCAATTCTGTGACACTTTTATTTCATCAAAAGAGTAGAACATGAGTCATGCACAAAGGGGACCATTAAATTAGTTGAGGTCAAACTAATAAATCCAGAACAAATTTATCATAGATCTTAAGAGGAAAAACCTATAGGCACTAGAGATAGACTCAAATTGCCTAAGTAACCAGCCCTAAAATGTGAGAAATTATGGAAAGTGTACAATCTCCTCAGTGAACACCATACGACTTCAGAAATTGAATTATATATGTATTTTATGATTTTCAAGGATGTTTTGGTATAAACCATGAATTCAAAAAGTGGTGATAGCTACAAGAAATGTTCTTTGCAATTTGTTTTTAAATTTTGTGTTTTCTTTGCATAAATAATTCAGAGTTTTTTTTTAATTTTGCAGATATAGTTTAAAGGATCTGTATATATATAAATTGGAAAAATGATAATTTTATTTACTTTTTGTAGAATATTATAGTTTTGTAGAATGTTACAATATAAAAGAATTTTCTTTTTTTAATCTGTAAATTAAAGTAGTATTATAATATCTTTAATTTGCAGAAAGCCCTTACCCTTTGAATTTACTATAAAAAAAAACTAGTTGCCTTGGAAACTGAAGAAGTTCATGGCATTCTGAATACATTATTAACCCATTATCACGCATCTGTGATATTACACTTCAATAAATGGCAATTGATTTTATGATTGTAGTTTTTTCTGGTGTAGGTTTATATAAAATATTTTAACCTAAAATCATCATAGCCTTTGAAACACTTGAAATTCCTTTGTTCCTCCTCCTAGAAGTTATTTGTTTAGAATTTTATCCATTCTTATTTATATTATTTATCATCTTTATGTGCATTGATCTATAATTCTTTTGTGTGGACTTATTCTGTACCTCTTTTTCAAATTTATTTTTAAAATTTCCTGTACAAAAATTACTCATTTCTGATCATATTAGATGATACACAGTTCCCACCATTATCTCTTATCGTGCTTCAATGGACATTCAATGTAGTTATTTTAAATATTAAGAAAACAAATTGTAACCTGACTCCTTAATGGTCATCTGAATTAACTTGGATGAATTAGAGAAGTTAGTAACTCAATATTTCAAATTACAGTTGCTTTTAAAAATATGTTACAGGGGCACCTGTGTGGCTCAGTCGGTTAAGCGGCCGACTTTGGCTCAGGTCATGATCTCGCAGTCTGTGAGTTCGAGCCCTGCCTCGGGCTCTGTGCTGACAGCTCAGAGCCTGGAGCCTGTTTCAGATTCTATGTCTCCCTCTCTCTCTAACCCTCCCCCCTTCGTGCTGTGTCTCTCTCTGTCTCAAATAAACGTTAAATTAAAAAAAATATGTTACAAAGCCATAGTAATCAAACAGTATGGTACTGGCACAAAAATAGACATCAATGGAACGGAATATAGAAATAAACTTATATTTATATGGTCAATTAATCTATGACAAAACAGGCAATAATATACAATGGGAGAAAAGCCAGTCTTTTCAATAAATGGTGCTGGGAAAACTGGAAGTTACATGTTAAAAGAACGGAATTTGACTACTTTCTAACACCACAAAAATAATCTCAAAATAGTTTAAAGACCTAAACATGAGACATGAAACCATAAAAATACTAGAAGAGAGCACAGGCAGTAATTTCTATGCCATCAGCCATAGTAACATTTTTCTAGGTATATCTTCTAAGGCAATGGAAATGAAAACAGAAATAAAGTATTGGCACTACATCAAAATAAAAAACTTTTGCACAGAAAAATAAGTCATCAACAAAACAAAAAGAAAGACAATCTACAGAATGGAGAAAATATTTGCAAATGATTTACCCAATAAGAGGATAATATCCAAAATATGGAACTCATATAACTAAACACCAAGAAAACACAGTCTGGTTAAGAAATGGGCAGAGGACTTGAATAGACATTTTTTACAGAGAAGGCATACAGATGGCCAACAGGCATATGCAAAGATGCTCAACATCACTGATAGGGAAATTCAAATCAAAACCACAATGAGATACCACCTCATGCCTGTTAGAATGGCTAAAGTCAAGAAGACAAGAAATAACAAGTGTTAACAAGGATGTTGAGAAAAAGAATCCTTGCGCATTGCTGGTAGGAATGTAAATTGGTACAACCACTGTGGAAAGTAGAATGGAAGTTCCTCAAAAAATTAAAAATAGAAATACCATATGATCCAATAATTCTACTATTAGGTATTTACCTGGGAAAAACAAAAACACTAACTCAAAAAGACATACACCCTTATGGTTATTGGAGCATTATTTACGATAGCCAAGACATGGAAGTAACGTAAGTGTCCAACCATTAGTCCGTAGACTAATGATAATTAAAATGTGGTATATATACATAATTGAACATTATAAAGCCACATAAAAGGATGAGATCGTGTCATCTGAGACAACATGGATGAACCTAGAGGGTATTATGCTAAATGAAATAAGTCAGATAGAGTATGACAAATACTGTATGATTTCACTCATAAGTGGAACCTAAAAAAGGAATAAACACAAAGTAGAATCAGAACTATAAATAGAGAACAAACTGATGGTTGCCAGAGAGAAGAGGGATGGAAAGTTGAACAAAATGGGTGAAGGGGTGAGGGGAATACAGGCCTCCAGTTATGGAATCAGCAAATCATGGGAATAAAAAGTAGAGCATAAGGAATACAGTCAATGATGCTGTAATAGCAATATAGTGAGATGGATGGTAGCTATCCTTGTGGCGAGTGTAGCATAATGTATAAACTTTCAAATCACTAAGTTGTACACCTGAAACTAATGTAGTTGTGTGCTAACTCCATTCAAATAAAAAAAGAATTTCAAATAATTTATGAAGGTATTTCTACCTCAAGGAGTTGGAAGATAACTCTTCACATTGTAGAGTAGGTGTGGGATGCGCACAGTTACTTCTAAAGAGCACAGTATATAAAGTTGGAAAAGAGTAACTTTTCCATGGGGAAACCACACACACTCCCAAAGCCAGGTGATTGACATTAATATAACTAGGGATATGTTATGTTAATACTATATACCCTTGATATGATGTGATAAGAATAACACTTTACCTTTATGACTTTCCTCTAAAAGCCCATAATTTCAGTCTAAACATGAGAAAAACATCAAATTCAAGATGAAGGGCTGTCTACAAAATTACAAGCAGTACTCCTTACAACTGTCAAGGTCATCTAAAACACAAAAAGGCTGAGAATTTGTCACAGTCTAGAAGATTCTAAGGAAACACATGAACTTAAGGTAATGTAGTTTCCTGTATGAGACCTGAAGCAGAGAAAGCACATTAAATAAAAACTACTGAAATCTGAGTGTAGACTTTAGTTAATAATAATGATTTGATTTTGGTTCATTTGTTGTGACAAGTACAGCTTGTTAACAATAGGTGAAACTGGGTGTGGGGTATATGGTAACTCTGTACTATCCTTGCAACTTTTCTGTGATTATAAAACTGTTCCTAAATAAAGAGATTATTATTTTTTAATGTTATTTTTCTCTCAAGCACATGAAGTCTTCTAATAGTCAATCTAAAATTAGTGTGGTGTTTTGGCTGTTAGAGACCAAGGTACATTCATTCTTTCCTCTGCCAGTTGTGACTTCCATTTTCAAAGTAATCTGAGTCGCTAAAATGGTTTCTGGAGCGGCAGGTACTGTGTCTATATTTTAGTCACCAGGAAAGAAGATGGGATGAGACGGATATTACACCATTTAAAAAAATATGTTCTGAAAGTTGTTGGACACAATACTGCACTTATAAACTATCAGCTAAGAAATATAAACATGGCCACAATTGGCTCCATGGGTGACTGGGAAGTTTACAGTTGAATCTGGGTGATTGTGTACCCTGATGAAGATCAGGGGTTTCTCAATACTATAGATGGCAAATAAGAGAGAAACAGAGAGACAGGAATAGAGAGATGGAGATAGAGAGACAGAACAACACAGAGAGAAAAATATTAAAGTAAAATAAGCAGAATCGAAAACATTCTACCTCTTTGGCCACACACATGTCCACATGTAATTTGCTTTTCTACACAAACTACAGTTATCTTTCACAAACAACACAAAAGCAAAGCAAGACATAACAAAATACAAAGAACTAGCTAGTTACTTTACCTAGTTGAAAATCTACTCCTCATAGGTGGCATGCAGTCCTCTCCATCAAATATAGGTGTTATTCCCTCAGAGTCCAGTTATATCAGACATAAGATTTATTCAAATTATAGTAATTAAGACAATACTATTGGGGATAGACTAGTACACGAATAGAAACACACAGATCATAAGAAAGACCCTCACATATATACAGACACATGATTGATAGAGGCAGAAAGAGAGATTTATTGAAGAAACCTGTATTTTTAATAAATGATGCTGTCATTTTTGTATTCATGCAGACGAAATATGGAATTGCAGCTTTATATCATTCAATACACAAAACTGAATCTTCAGTGAATTATAGATCAGTTTGAAATGCATAACTCCATCATCACACAGAGCTATTTAGTTAACTAAGTTTGATTGATCAAAGGAAGATCCAGCATTGAAGAGGATCAAAGTTTTACCAAAGTCAGCATATAATGCAGATTGTTTACATCACTCTATATTGCACATATCTAGAAGACTGTGGTTGCAAACATTTAGTAAAATCAGAGCAAAAGATCAGAGTGTCTTTGTCTTAAATTCAAGCATTAATTCTGATTTAAATATTTCAGGAAATATGAGTCACTCTCATCACACTTTTTTTTTTTAACAGAAAAATTGTCTTTCTGCTGTTTAGTTTCTACCATTATAAATGGATGTTTAGGAGTAAAATATCTATGACAAAGAGCAGGACAGTACATGCTCAGGGCAATACCACAGGAAGCTTACCAGAGAGAAGGTGCTATGGGACTGAAAACAGAACAGAGACACTAGATGCCAAGCGGTGCTATGGAAATGCTGGATTTCCAGACCAGTCATAATGTACATGTTACCACCCCTAGCATTCAATTGTGATAGCAGAAACACCATACCTTATTAGTCAAGATTATGTCCTGGATTTGGATGGATTACTGTCTTAACAAAGTCTAGAAGCAAGATCTGCAAACTACAAGGGAGACAAAATTGAAGGTTGAATCTTATTGTGTTCAAGAGACTTTGAAAACCCTTTGGATTTTTCACCGATGTGGATAAGCAGAACCTGAAAGCAAGATGCACAAGTTCAAGCACTCAACAATCATTTATATAAAAATATCAACACTCTTTAGAGGAATATAACAATCCTGATGGTCTTCAATGTATCATCAACAATGTCTTGTCAGAATAAAAAAATATGCAATATGGGAAAAACAGAAAGATGTGACACATAGCCAAGAATAAAAATCTGTTATCAGAGACCTAAACCAGATGACTCTGATGTTGTACATGAGAGATAGAGTTAAAGGAAGTAATTTGAATACTTTCACCTACTTAGCACCAAGGTAGGAAGGATTGATTGAAGGCTGATTGATTGAAGGAAATGCTCTGTATCTCTATTAAGGTGGAAGTTACATCAAGATATATATTTGTCAAAAGTCATTGAATTGTGCACTTAGAGTGTGTGTATTTTAATTTACACAATGTATGCCTCAAGTAGGTTGAGAAAATATGTTTGACCAAAAATCTCTCATATTTTGTAAGCTATCCTTCCTGGTGAAATGATTTCTATCTTTAAACAATAGTGTATAAAATAACACAGCTCTCATAGTTTTAGTTCAGACAGTGGGACACACAAAATTTGAAAAACAAAATAAAACAACATAAGACAAAACAAAACAACACTACTGATTCCCAAGAAAAAATTTTATGTCACAGCAGGTGTCTGGAAACAGTCACCATCCTTTGCTATGATCTGTTGTTTAAAATGCCCTAGGGCGTTTTTAGGGTTACAGCAGATGCTAGTTTAACTGTAGCAAAATGTGATTACACTAACACTTAGAAAAATGTTCTTAACCAGTAATAATTAAACATCTCATAGACTTTAACCTCTTTGTCATAAAATTAAGTTAAAAGATCTCTTATGTATATATAGTCATCATTCAAAATATGCCAATATTTCCACATATACGTAATGTTTTCTGCAAATGATAAAATAATATTCTTATTTTGTTCTAATAATACTTGTGTTTTTTATTTTAATGATTAATAAATGAAAAGAAATCAAATATTAGTTGAAAAATCCCAACTAAATCATCTATTACAAATACTACTTAAAGGAGGATTTGTAAGTCTCTTACTCATTCTCTAATCATATTTGTTTGATTTCTTAGCTTATTAGTCTACTATATAGAATCTTTTTTTTCACAAGTTATTTTAAGATTGTTTTTATCAAACTGAACCTTTAAAAAATAATTCTTATTGATTCCTTCTGAAGAACTTAATGACACTAACTTCATGACAGAAAGCAATTAAAAGTCAGGGGGACCTGGGTGGCTCAGTAGGTTAAGCATCTGACTTTGCATGACATCATAATCTCATGGTTTGTGGGATCAAACCCCACATTGGGCTCCATGCAGACAGTGAAGAAACTGCTTGGGATTCTTTCCTTCCCTCTGTCTCTGCCCCTCCCTGTCTTGTGCACTCTCTCTCTCAAAATAAATAAATAAACTTAAAAAAAAAAGTAACAACAACATCACACATTTTATGTTAGGATTATTCAGGTGGTTATTATGTTATCTCTAAATTAAAGCATTATGTTCTAGCCTTTTAAAAACTCATACTAGAAATTTATATTTCCAGGTAATATAGTCTGGTTAATATGTCTGTTCAGATAAAAGTGAAAAGTATACTTGTAGAATGTAGAAATTTTTTTTTTTCCTTAGGAACTCAAGAGTGAAAAAAAATGTTTCCTTCTTAGTGCTATGAAGTTTAGTTCAGTCTTAACATCTTCTTCAACAATATCTCTCTTTTTCTCCACAGGTGTCACTGTTCCCTGCTGTCAGTGACAAGCATTGAAGCCCATAGAAATCCCTTTCCTGCCACTACTTTCAACAGCCATATAAGATCAGCACCAGGCTACAGTTCTCCTGGGACTCTAATGAAACTGAGTCAGCCCTTCCTCCCCATCTATAAAGGGACCCTACAAAGTAGTGATTGACAAAGTTTCTAGCTTGAGGGTTCTAAAAATGTGTTCACATGCATGAAGTCTGCTATCATTCAGACTATTAATATACTTGAAAAGATATCATTCTTTTTCAATGAGCCACACAAAATATCAAATGTTCAGTATGTATTATTCGTATACAAACTATAATACAAATACACAGAGGATTAAAGAAATATTAGCCCCAGGAATAGTCCCTTGATTCAATCATGTACAATCACAGTATCACTTCATCTGAATACATGATATATTATGGATTGGACAAATAAAGCAAAACCAAAAATGTGTATTTTTTTGCTATTGTCTAAGATACTCTGTCTTCTGGATGGGGAGGCTTTGTCTATTCATTGACCTTCTTACCTTACTGAGCATACGGCACAGTCAAGTGAAACTAAGAGAAGAAACAAAATTCATACACCCTATTCTGAATGTTAGCATCTGGGAATTCCTAAAGCTGTCTCAACCCTCTAGACATCCACCTATATGTGACATTTAATATTTCTTTTTCTTTTATTCCTCTTCCCTTTTTTTCAGCTTTGAATAAAGTTTCTGGCGTTTTGAGAAAGCTTATTGTTAAAGTATCTTAAGTGTTAAAAATAGCTTAATGAGCATTTTTCTTGACGACAGTGAATATTTCATTAATTTGTCTTTTTGATGTAAAGAATGTGCATTTATTAGTTCACGCATTTATCGCATATTTACTGAATGCTATTATATGCAAGATATGTTAGGTTCTGCATTTGCAGCAATAAAGAAAATTCCTACTCAAATCCCAAAATATACAGGCTATCTATCATACATGCATAGATTTATCATAATACATATCTATAATACTTATCTATAATATGTAGAGTATCTATTATATGTACATCATACATATATCACTATGTATGTATCTGTCATACATATTGTACTGTGGATGAAGATGAAGAAGACTGATACAAATCGAGGGAAACTTTTTCACTTGAAAATAAAAAAAAAGTTCTTTTATTGTCTAAAGTTTCATTCAACATCCCACTCTAAAATTCTGTTTTATGTGGTAAGATCAGGTGTGTTGGTAGCCATGGAAGAAATGAAGACTGTTTAGTGATCAAATTCTAAAGTTAGAAGAGCAAAACAATGGGCAGATGAAATGTAGAAAGCAGATTAACATGTGGCTCTTATTTCTGCAAACCAATCTCTTAATGAAAATTAGACTGTCAAATTAAAGGAGAGGGAAGCTATAATCACCAATTGATACCACCAAGAAATTCTGTCCTAGTATGTTTCATTTTTGAATCAGACTCTCTCAATGAAAAAATCTGAACTGAAAAGTGCCTTTAGAAAGGAGAATATAATAAATTTTTTAGAAGATGTCTTAGACAAGTAGTGCAATTCCAGTCTTTGGTTACTCCAAGCCCATCGTAATTCTTAGGTAAGACTGAGATTACCCACAGTGGTGAATTGCTTGGTCCCATTGGACTTCAAAAGAACAAGGAGAAAAACTGTGGTTGCTATTAGAAGAGAAAGATAAGACAGAGATAAAGGAAATCTGGATGAAAAGCGTATGACAAAAGAGGCACACACGAAAAAGAAGCAGAGAAAGATCAGAGTTCTCCATGACTTCAAAGAAAATAGAAAAAGAAAACAGATTGTGCAGCATTTGCACACGCACACATTTACATACACACATACACTCACTGTCACCCATTCACATGCCATGATTAAAACAAGTAAAACACAATATGTTTGATGAAAACATGGTCAAAGTATGATAAACAAACTCTTCTGTTAAATATGTCCCTTTACAAACATAATAAATGACACACATATGTAATTCATCTTCTTTCAGGATGTCATATTTTCTCTCCAGGGAATCGTCATTTGCTAACTAAAAGCTCAAACATGAACCATTCTCATAAAATATTTCTCATCTTCATTTCCCTTTTTTACAAAGCTTCAGTTGCTTTCTGCCAACACATTCAGAAGTCTAAATTACTTTTGAATTCTTGACACAATTAAAGTGCCTTCAGCTTTGTACAACAGAGATCATGACTTAAAAATCTCCATGTCTTCTGTAACCAAAGTAGTGTCTGAGACTCTTAAAGTAGGTGCTCAGTAAATAATAATAAATTGAAAACATCAATATTATTTTAAATGCTTATGGCATAATTTTTCAGGGCTGGTAGATTTCTCTCTCTCCTACTTCCTGTGAATATTGGAGAAATATTTTTGTTATTATTTATCAGGAAGTGTGAAGAATCTCAGAAGTGACCACGTTGTTATATTCAGTTAGTGAAAATTAATAATTAAGAAAAAGTTTTCACTAAATATTCACTAAATCAAACAAAATTACTTCTTTCTGATTAACTTTTTACCTAAAGGTCTTTAAAATCATCTTTTGTGAATCTCCATTATTTGTTCTAACCAAAATGGGTGATTCCATATTTATCAATAACTTACTTTTGACAAGGGGACAAGGACCTATGATAAATAAAGTACCAAAATAAACTATTTATGAGAATATATCATGGCCTAAAGTTTTAATATAAAAAGAAATGTAAAATAAGTGTGACAAATAAGCTTAGCTTAAATAAAATATATCATCCCATATAAATGTCATATAGATGTCTATATAGATGCTATAGATCAAGAGATGTCCTCATTTTGCCATATGATTCTGTGGTTGTTTTTCAAAAGTGTTTGGATTGATGGTTTGAGATCATGATATACTCTTATTAATATAACAACATACTGAATTTGAATTTAATTTAAATTTTATGTAGGCACCCTGTACACAGAATTTTTAAAAAGTCAATTATTTTTATACGGTTCAGAATAGAAGCTACTCTTCTCTTATTTATTTATTTATTTTTAAATATGAAATTTATTGTCAAATTGGTTTCCATACAACACCCAGTGCTCATCCCAACAGGTGCCCTCCTCAATACCCATCACCCATCCTCCTCTCCCTCCCATCCCCCATCAACCCTCAGTTTGTTCTATTTTTAAGAGTCTCTTATGCTTTGGCTCCCTCCCTCTCTAACCTCTTTTTCTTTTCTTCCCCTCCCCCATGGTCTTCTGTTAAGTTTCTCAGGATCCACAAAGGAGTGAAAACATATGTTATCTGTCTTTCTCTGTATGATTTATTTCACTTAGCATAACACTCTCCAGTTCCATCTACGTTGCTACAAAAGCCCATTTTTCATTCTTTCTCATTGCCACATAGTATTCCATTGTGTATATAAATCACAGTTTCTTTATCCATTCATCAGTTGATGGACATTTAGGTTCTTTCCATAATTTGGCTATTGTTGAAAATGCTGCTATAAACATTGGGGTACAAGTGCCCCTACGCATCAGCACTCCTGTATCCCTTGGGTAAATTCCTAGCAGTGTTTTTGCTGGGTCACAGGGTAGATCTATTTTTAATTTTTTGAGGAAACTCCACACTGTTTTCCAGAGTGGCTGCACCAGTTTGCATTCCCACCAACAGTGCAAGAGGGTTCCTGTTTCTCCACATCCTCGCCAGCATCTATAGTCTCCTGATTTGTTCATTTTAGCCACTCTGACTGACATGAGGTGGTATCTGAGTGTGGTTTTGATTTGTATTTCCCTGATGAGGAGCGACGTTGAGCATCTTTTCATGTGCCTGTTGGCCATCTGGATGTTTTCTTTAGAGAAGTGTCTATTCATGTTTTCTGCCCATTTCTTCACTGGATTATTTGTTTTTCCAGTGTGGAGTTTGGTGAGTTCTTTTGGATAATAGCCCTTTGTACTATATGTCATTTGCAAATATCTTCTCCCATTCCATTGGTTGCCTTTTAGTTTTGTTGATTGTTTCCTTTGCAGTGCAGAAGCTTTTTATCTACTATTCTTTAACCTATGAATCACCTCCCCTCAATTTCCTCTTCAGAGAAACAAATATTTTAGACTCATTCAGTAATGTATTCTATTATTTTCTTACATATTTTTAATGACATCATATTTGTAATTGCTTTTATTTATTTTAAAGTTTAAGATATTATCAATTTACTTTCTATGACAACATTTGAAGATTTAGCTCCCTTATAGTAGTTGCCCCTAACAGCCAATAAAAATGTATATCAACATTCTCCTCTTCTACCATTTCTCCATTGTCAACATATAATTTTAGTTTAAATCAACATCTAATGTTTACAAGTTCTGAAATTATATATTTTTTTCATAATTATATATATTTCCTTACTATTGCAGTGTTGTTTTACTGGGAATTCAGATTATTCTATTTCTTAGAATGAATTCTTAGATTTTCCATATGAAACAATTTCAAACTCAAATTCTAAAATAAAATTGCAACTATACTTTCCTTAATTAATAAGCACAGAATAATTTATGTTTCTTTTCTAAATTTTTTAGCTATTTGTTTAGTTTTTAGAGAGAGACAGAGAGAGCCAGAGTGTGAGAAGTGGAGGGGCAGAGAGAGAGGGAGACACAGAATACAAAGCAGGTTTCAGGCTCTGAGCTGAAGGGGCTTAACACACAAACCATGAGACTGTGACCTGAGCCAAAGTTCAGCACTTGACCAACTGAGCCACTCAGGTGCCCCCTTATGTTTGTGTGTGTGTGTGTGTGTGTGTGTGTGTGTGTGTGTGTGTTTGCTCTTAGAGGGTATATATCTCTGTACCTCTCAATCCTCTTACTCTCATCATGATTTGGATTTGAAATCTACTTTCCACTTTAATACAGACCTTCACTTAACTTTGGGAATTCTCGTCCCTCTCCTCTAAGGTCAATTTCTTTTTGATTACATGATGGCCCCCTTTATCTTGTTTATGCCATTATTGATGTAGTTATTTCCAATAATTATGAAAGTAAATGTTTTGAGGGGTCCTTTCTCAAATGTTTTTGGTTAACTTTCCCCCTCAAATGATAGTTTGAGGGATACAAACTATTTGTTGGATCTAGATTGGAAAGCATTTTCTCTGTGAATTATGAAGGCTTTCTAGACTTCTATGACTGCTATCTATAGATCCTATGCCACTCCTGATCCTTTCTGTGTGAACTCTTCCCCTTCAAATCTCACCTCAAAAGTTTTTAGAATTTTTAAGTAATGTTCAAAATTAAAGAGAGAGAGACGGACAGAGAGAGAGAGAGAGAGAGAGAGAGACAGAGAGAGAGAGAGAGAGAGAGACAGAGGGAGAGAGAGAGAATAATATGTGTTAGCATGGACCTTTTTTTTACCATTTTTTCAGGTGGTTTTATCTGCATACCTATATCCTTTAGTTATGAGAAATGTTCTTTTTTTAAATTTTTATTTATTTTTGAGAGAGGGAAAGAGAGAGGTAGAGAGACAGAGGGACAGAGGATCCAAAACAGGCTCTGTGTTGACAGCAGAGAGCCGATGCAGGGCTCAAACTCAAATACCTACTGTGAGATCATGTCCTGAGCTGAAGTCAGATGCTTAACTGACTGAGCCACACAGACACCCCCTGAGAAATATTCTTGTATTAGTTTTTGACAATTTCCCTCCTCCATTTTCTCTAGTCTAACTTTCTCTTTTCTTTTTTAGTAGTTAGTGAATTCTCTACATTTTTTTTCTTTTTCTGCTTTATTTTCTAACCTTACTCCCCTGTGTGCTAATTTCTGAAAAGTATATCTTGAAACCTTTTATGCTCTCTAAATCTTCCTTTTTTATTGTACACTGTTCTGTTTATCATGAAAGTAATATTTTCTTTTATTTACTTTTCTTAGGATATCAGTTGTCTGATTCTCATGGGATTTTTTTTCCTGCTACATGTACTATGCTGTATTTTTTGTTTCCTTTTAGGTTTTTTTGTTTTTTTGTGTGTGTTTGTTTTTGTTTTTTTAGGTTTTGCTTGTTGGTGAATTGATGCCTGCTTTGGTTTGTCTTTCATATCAGAGGATTTCTTCAAATATCTGGTTATACTTGACCATTTTGTTTTCATATTTAATAGTGTGGCACTCAAAGTTTTCTGGGGATTTGTGAGCATGAGTGGGACTTAATGAGTAGAAAACTTAATATTAACACACCTGCTGACACTCAGCCATCTAATCCTAGGAGTCCCAGCAGTCAGTATATTGGACCAGAGAGGTACTTCCTCTTTTTGCTGGTACTGGTAGAAGTGGAGATGAGGCTGGAATACGATAGAACCAAATCAAAGACTGATTCTGTGTTTCCTGATAGCCAAGTGAAAGAGATGGGGGCAATTGACCATAGACTTCCATATATTCCCTATTTTTCCACATAGCACTCCAGTCTTCACTGAGTGTCAGTGCTCATAATCCACTGTATCTCTGGTTGGAAGACCTGAAAAAGTGAAACTATAGAATTGTAGCAAGTAGGGGAAGGAGCTGTAATTGTTTTATTTGCAGGCTTTAAACCATAAGCCATGTAAACCATGTTTTGAGGTAGCAGCTATATAACCTGCCTTCAGATGGATTTAGTTTCTGAAATTTCTAAAATCTTCCAGAGTTCTTTTGTGTGATTCAGCTTATGTCTACACTGTATGCTCTACTCCTATCAGGCATTTAGGTTCGGTTTCTCAGTTTCAATATGCCAGTTAACATGTATGCATATAAATTGTTTATGGAGCTCTTCTTTTTATATGTGCATCTCTTATGCCTACATTTGTTCAGCCACAGTTTTTATTCTTGGAAATTCATGCATCATGAGAAAAATCCACTTACAGTCATTTTACTGAGATTTCTGAAGAGGGAAAAATTAAATTGTGTGCTCATTTTTTCCTGTTCAAATAGAAGTCTTTCTATCATTATGAAGTATCATGAGAGTCCATACATGCATTTAATAATTTTTTTGCAATTCTTCTAAAAATAAATATAATTATACACAGCAGAATAAATTTTCTGAAGTGGGCATCTGTTTACAATATAATCAAGCTATTAAATTTTGCTTCAATTGACTATAAAAGCTTTTATGACAAATTAGGACAAAGAGCTTCTTACTTAATAATATGAAATATTAGGGGTGCCTGGGTGGCTCAGTAGGTTGAGCGTCCAACTTCAGCTCAGGTTATGATTTCATGGTTCGTGGGTTCGAGCTCCACATCAGGCTGAGTGCTGATACTTCAGAGCCTGGAGCCTAATTCAGATTCTGTGTCTCCCTCTCTTTCTGCCCCTTCCCAACTCATGCTATGTCTCTCTCCCTCTCTCTCTTTTTCTCAAAAATAAATAAACATTAAAAATATTATGAAATATTAAACCAATTTTATTTAGAGAATACCCTATCAAAAGAATATTTTTCTAATATTTACCTATAAACCCTCAATTAAATGGTACCATGTGTTTTTGTCATAAAAAGATGTGTTTTCTTTTTATTCATGAGACTTGGCACAGTTACCATACATGTATATTTTCCAAGTGAATTTTAGCTTTATTTTAAGTGGGTTAGTTAGACTGTGCACTTTTAAGTTTAATAGTTAACTGTTTTTCTCAATAATACCTAATCCCTTTTAGCAAACAATTCTTTAGAATCTTATTTTAGAGCATGTTGTTTTTGGGGAAGAGACAGAAGCAAAATTTTACAACCTAAAAAAAATAGACACTCAAAGCTTTTTGGTTAAATTTGTACTGATCTTCATTTTATGTATGAAGACATGTTTTAGAATCATGAAACAAAATTTGTTTTCTTCATTGAGATTTTCTATAATTAGAAGCACATAAATCATAAATGGGATAGTAATGTATGGAAATTTGAAAGTGAGAAAAGAATTCAAATAAGTAATTAGTGTCTTGGCTTTTAAGCTAATTTATGTTCAAAGTTCATATAAATATGCTCTGATAGCTTTGACAACAAAGTCTGCAATGATAGAACACAATATAAATGAACATGGAAATTACTATATTATAGAACAATGAATTTTTGTTTACTTTTAGTTTTCTTCACAACCACAGATTTGCTTTAAGTGTCATTGCAAATAAAATTATATCTCTTTCATATGAGGAACATAAAATATTTTGTATTTGAGAGATAACAACAATGATGTCAACATGTAATCCACCTTAAAACAAGATTGGAATTTATGGAACATCTGAATTTAGCACATCCTACACTTTAGTAATCTACAACAATGTATCTTTAAAAAAGAACTGTCCATTTTATAGCAAATAATTACAATGAAGAGATATAACTCTGAGGAAAACACTTGTACACACACACACACACACACACACACACTAACATGTACATGCATTTGCACATGTCTTTAATGCAAAAACATTCCAAGCATGACTGGGACATCTGGGAAAAAGCACGTACCTGTAAGTGATACATGTTTGAAGAGTGTTGAACATAAATCTGCCTTCACTTTAGTAGCTTTGTTAAAGAAGAATTATATTAGTATATTATCTTTATATTATGGATTAGGCATGTCTATAAAATTATTGTAACCTGGACTTAATTTAGATGTTAACAAAATAATATTAATTTTTAGTCATATTATGTTAGGTTGGTGATTTCAAAGGAAATATTATCTACTTAAGACCAAAATTAATAAATACTTTGAATAATAATTATCTCTAGAAATGTGAGAAAATTCAGCACATGGACTTTATAGTGAAAGAAAGAAAGAGTTTTTATTGCATACTTAAATTATTTTTAACTTTGTTTCTAACACATAGTGGTGATATTCAAAGTTATTTGCTAAGATGAAATTTCTGTTATATATACATTGTTTTTTTCTGGTAATTATGTTGGAAGAAGTGAAGAAAGCTATAAAGTTTTTACTTTAAGTTCTCCAGATGTTATACAGATTTTTTGATAACTATATATTATAAAGTATGATTATAAAATATAAATATGAAAACTACATGTTATACAAAGGTTGACAAGAACTCAACTTTAAACTGTTGTTAAGTTCCTTAAGTAGGAACTAATATAAAAGCCCTATAAAACATTAAAAGGCTCAGATTAAAAGTATCCGGGAACCATAATGCTAGCAAGATTTTAGGAGTCAATATCCAAGAGTGAAAGAAAGGACTGACATTTGCTTATTTCCCAGTGGGTGGTTATTGATTCCAAAATTAGAAAATAAGAGGGTGAAAATCTGGAGGGATGTTTCTATACATTTGTGGCAGGAGAAAAGTTGGAGTAAGGAGAGCGTCAAGCATAAGACCCTCCTTCTTCCCATCATCATTTACTCATTTTTTTTTTTAATTTGGACACTGAAGAGCTAAGCCCTAAGAGTAAACATTCAACACAAAATAAATGATCTTACCAAAGATAGAATTTAGCATTAAACTATCTCAAATCCCATGTGAATTAAAGCAATGCCCTTAGCCTAACATCTGCCAAAAGGAAAGTAAGTTCTGTTGCCAGAAACTAGTATTATTAGGAGGTAATATAGTCTCCACAATTTTTACTTGCAATTTACAGTATAAATATAGCTAGGAATAGAAATAGATAGGACGTTATTGAAAACCCAGAGGAAAACGTTCAAACAATTAAAACACCCAAAGAAGATCCAAATAGTTGAAAGTATGATATATTAACTTAACAAAATGTATTAAAGTTTATAAAAATTTAAAAAAGAATGCACAATTTTGGCATAGAAGTGAAAAATATAAAAATAAAACAAATAAAAACTCTAAAATAAAGCCCAATGTTTGAAGTTAGAAATCAGTGGATAAGAATGGCAGTATGTTAGGAACAGATGAAAAGATAATTGCTAATTGGAAGGTTGATCAGAAGAAAAAATTCAGAATAAAATACAAGGATCATGGGAAACAGAAAACAAAGAGCATGAAAACAGAAAAAAAATGAAGAAATATATGGGACATTGTAAAATTGTCTAGCTTATTTATAATTTATGCCTTACTGAGAGAAAATAAAATAATACACGGAAGTAATATAAGAGAGAGAGTGCCTAGAATCTTTCCAAAACTAATAAATGATATCAAACCACAGCTTCAAGGGTTATTAAAAATTTTCACCAGAATACATAAAAAAGATATAGAAATTGGTGAAAGGACTAAAATTTGTAGTTGACATCTAAACAGAAATAAGTGCAGCAAGAAGGCAGTGGAATAGTAGCATTAACAGTCTTAAAAAATATTTACTGATTACTAGAATCCAAAAACCAGAGAAATAACTAATTTCAAAAGGAAAGATATGCACCAATAAAAACAAACTTAATAACATAGTGAAAAAATTTGCAGGAAATTATAATGTACAATTTGTTAGTGGCATTTAACTATAGAAAATATTAAAAAAGAATTCCACGTGGAGGAAAATGATCCCTGGTAAAAACTCAGTGATAGAGACAGAAAAAATTGGAAATGTGCCCTGTTTTTTACATTCCATGGGAATAAGTAAAATAATTCATTTATATTAGACATTTGTGTTTGAAAGCTGTATGTAGTACTTAATAAATTAATCTATAAAAGTGTATACTCAATTCAAAAGAGAAAGGATAGAAATGGGACATAGAAAAGATAGAGCAAATATAATCAAACAGTCATGTTAAACTGAAAAGTCCTTTTGGACTAAATGTTCTTATAAAATATTTGCATTAGACATAAAACAAATCATGGTTATAAGGAACGTTCATTCTAAATGTAAAGGAAAATGTTGAATGTTAAAATATGTAAAAGATAAAAGTAAATAAATGCTCTTAAATATTTATATTCCAAAAATAATCATATGCTGGGTCATAAAAGAAGACCCGAGAAAATACATACATACGTAGATAAAATCGCTGGCATTATTTTTTCTGATAACAGGTGATTTAAAGTGAAAGTAAAGAATATAGTTAAGTCAAGAATAAATTAATAGAAATGTGACAAAATAAATCTGTAAATGTTTGAAAGGGAAAAGAAAATTAATCCTATAAAATAGGATAAAATAAAGAAAATAGTAGAAATTGTTGAAACAAACAAATGTAAAACAGAATGAAGAAGACCCAAAATTGCCTTTATGAAAAGACTGTTAATTCAATTAATATTTGGCAAGACTGGACATTGGTGAATAAAAATAGCAAAACTCAGATTATCCATATCAAGAATGAAAGGGGCTGTCATAAGATAGGACATTTTACAAAGTAAGTGGCTATGGTCTTAAAAATATCAATGCTATAGGGTTTCCTGGTTGACAGTTGATTTAGGGTCCAACTTAGGCTCAGGCTCAGGTCATAATCTCATGGTTTGTGAGTTAGAACACTGCATCAGGCTCTGTGCTGACAGCTCAGAGCCTGGAGCCTGCTTTGGATTCCGGGTCTCCCTCTCTCTCTGCCCTCCCCCTGCTTGCATTCTTCCTACCTCTTTGTCAAAAATTAAAAAAAATTAAAAATTTAAAAATATACACTAATGTCGTAAATACAAAGAATGAAACAGAAACTGTTCTAGATTAAAGGACATCAGACATGACATCTGAAAGTAATACATAATATTTGATATTATTTTACTGTCAATAATACTATAGAAACAATGTATAAATCTCAAGAAAGATAAAAATATCTTTTATTTTTAAGTTAATACTATTGATACACAGGTACATAAGCACATTTGCATGTGGAAACTTCAGGTGTATACCCTGTTATTAGAAAGTATGCACAAAAGGATTTATATGTAAATGGACACTGTATCTGCAAGTTACTCTTCAATACTTCAGGGAAAAAGAATGCAGACATGTATTTCTTTCATTATCTTATAGTATTTATACAACTTTTGGGTAAGTTTCAAATTATGCAAACTTTTAAAAATAGAGCCAAAAAATTAAAATATTAATTTGAAATGACTATTTCATATTCTTCCCTTAAATTAAATACCTACGAAGAGAATTTTATGAGGCAAAGTTACCTGGTCATTTTGAAATAATACCCAGAGTCATATATCAAGAAAAACATGTCATTTATCTGTATATTGATTTTTAAATTTATTCAATTTCATTAGCATCAGAATTTTGGTGTCAGGGAAGCAATTTTGATTACTGCTTCTAATAACTGAACCAAATGAAAGGTGACTGCTAGAACTCATGGTGACCCACACACAAACACATACACTCTCACACTTTAATAGACTAAAAATGCTCCCTTTATGTATTTTCATATTTCAGAACTGTTCTCCAATCCTTTTCAGTGATGAATTAAACCATACGAAAATCTAACTAGCTCTGAACTAAACACTGTGTAAGAGTACTGATTCCATATTTTATTTATGAAAAGTACAAAATAGGTGTGGCTGGGTGGTTCTATCAGTCAAGTGTCTGACACTTGACTCTGGTTCAGGTCATGATCTCATATGTGATTGAGCCCAGCCTTCGTTGGGCTCTGCGCTGGAAGTGTGGAGCCTGCTTGGGTTTCTCTCTCTGTCTCTCTCTGTCTCTGTCTCTCTCTCTCTGTCTCTCTCTCTGCCTCTCCCCTGCTTGCTCTCTCTCTCTCTCTCTAAATATATAAACATTTTTAAAAAGTAAAAATATAATTTTCATTTCTATGCTAGTATTCTAATTGACTTCTATTCAATGATATAAATTAACTATTATTTTCCCATTTTTGATGAAATATATCTATTTGATTTCCTTTCTGGTGTTTTGACAGGGAGAGACTGGTGTGTTGATTCAAGGCAAGAGAACAAAGAGGATTTTGAAGATAAAATTCAGTGATGACATGAATTTATTACCATGGTTTATGCACAATGGATATGGCAAAATTAAAGAGTTGCCTAGAGAATTAGATACATATTCTTTTGTTTAAAGGAGAACACTGTTAGACTAATCATATGTTTAAAACTTTGTCTTTACAAAACTTTCAGTTCTACCTAATTTTCAGTAAAGCGATGGGAAGCTTTAATTTTTATAAATGATCCAACTTATGTATTCTTAACAATGAACCTCTTACTTATATAAAAATCAATTATCAAGATTGTTACCTTAATCTGAATACTTATCCAAGGCATATTTCTATTTAAACTAATGCCTGCTTCTGTGATAGGACAAACTTGAATAATATTGAAACAACTACACTTATGAAATGCATTTAATGATTGGACATTTAGCAAAAGCTCTATTATCTGGATGTTAGCCATGATAGTAGTTGATGTTCAAGTCAAAGAAAATTTTAAAATTGAAGAGTAATTGGTTATCTCATTTCATAATAAAACCTTATATTGAATACAACTTACTGAACTTAAAACTAATCTTAATCTTTTGGCTCTTACTAAAGATTCTCTCCTCCATTTGATTATATTGTTATTTTATTTTTCTTCCTTTGTAGTGATGCTGTCACATTCTTGCATTATTTTTATTTATAAAATACACTTGTAAATATATTGATTGATACCTGTGCAATTGGTCGTGACATAAATGGTAGTTTTGAAGCTCATATTATGAAATGGGAAGGGAATTTTTAGATAATGTGCTTCAGTGTTATAAATCCTTCTTACATATGAGAAAATATTAAGATAGATAGCACTTTAAATACTGGGACTATTTAAAAAGTAGATTAAAATAAAGCCTAATATCTCTATTTGTTGTTGTATAGATTCAGTTTATGGAAACTACTTAGTTTATATTATTTAGCTCACATTCATTGTTTGAAGAGTGTCAAATTAATCTTGCTTTTTCTCCATCCTTATTCTTTCTGTATATATACATCTACATGAGAACACCCAATTTAAAAATAGTTTCCTGTAATGAAGATATGCATCAATGACTACATCTAGCTGCCACATCAGCAAATTAAAAACTAAATTAATTTTATCAGAAAGAATCATGATTTCATATTTGTATGACAAAACATGACGTTTCATTTGTTTTCTGAGTGTGCTGATTCCTGTTATGGTCTTCTTAAAGTTAGGTCAAGTAATTTTAAAAATAAGGTGTTTTATGAAAGTTTCTTATCACTACGATTTGCTACGCTCTTTAATCTTAGAATAATCGTTTCTTCAGTGAGTTTATTTCTCCAGTCAATATCTTTTGTTCATTACTTTCCACAAACTTTGCCATTTGAACTTACTTGAAAATATCAGGAAAGTGTTGCCTATGTTAAACCAAATAACATTTAAGTAGTAGGCTCTTTTAAGTGTGAATAAAAATTATGGAGATCAAGAGCTGAATAGCATGATGAAGTAAACATAAAAACTCAAGAATGGGATTTTTCAAATACTTGTTTTTCATTTTATTTCATTTGTTCCTTTCAGACCTAAGTATCCCAATGTAAATAGAATTTAAACAAATATTTTTGTTATTATTGAAAAGAGAAGTTTAGTTTTGTATACTAGTTGGAAAGAAAATCAAACTTATAAAATGTAATATGTAGTAACTGAACACAATTTTTAAAACTACAAAGGCATGTACAGAGTGCTAAATTTAAGTTTTTATATTTTTTATCATTAACTAAAGGAAAAACTGGATACATGCTCTTGCCAATCAGGATGACTTGAAAGTCTTCATGCGTTTCAGCTCTTTTATCTAACCAGCCCCATTTAAATAACTGCAAACTTATCTTTCAAGCAGGGTATAAATTTGTAAATTCAGAGACCAGGCTATTTGTTGCAAAACAAGAGAAAATGGAAAACAAAATGAAGTCTTCTTTTTTCCCATTGTGGAATCCAACCTTTTTCTTTCAAGTTTTCTATTCACTATAGTTAACATACAGTGTTACATTAGTTTCAGGTGTACAATATAGTGATTCAACAATTCTAAACATTACCCACTGCTCATCTTGATAAGTGTACTCTATTTTGTCCTTTTTTTCACTTTGCGCTTGTAAAATTTTTTTTTTCTCTAAGTTTTTCTTTAAATTCCAGTTAGTTAACATACAGTGTAATGTTAGTTTCAGATGTAGAATTTAGTGATTTGATTCATCACTTATATACAATACCCAGTGCTCATCACAGTAAGTGCCTTCCTTAAACCCCACCACCCATTTGGTCCACCCCCTGCCCACCTCCCCTCCAGCAACCTTCAGTTTGTTCTTTATAGTTAAGAATTTGTCTTTCTTCATTTGCCTCTGTCTTTTTTTCTCTCAAATGTTCATTTGTTTTTTTTTTTTTTGAATTCCACATACTAGTGAAATCTTACAGTGTTTGTCTTTCTCTGGTTGAATTATTTCACTTGACATTATACTCTGAAGCTCTATTCGTGTTATTGCAAAGAGCAAGATGTCATTCTTTATATGGCTGAATAATATCCCATTATATATATATATATATATATATATATATATATATATATATACACACACACATATATGTGTCTATATATATGTGTGTGTATATATATGTGTGTGTATGTGTATATATATGTGTGTGTGTGTACATATATATATATATATATGTATATATACACACATACCACTTCTTCTTTATCCATTCATCTATTGATGGACACTTAGGCTACTTCCATAATTTGCCTATGGTAAGCAATGCTGCAATAAACCTAGGGGTGCATGTATCCTGTCAAATTAGTGTTTTTATATTCTTTGGGTAAATAGCCAGTAGTGCAATTACTGGGTCATAAGGTAGTTCTATTTTTAACTTTTTGAGGAAGCTCCATACTGTTTTCCACCGTGGCTGCACCCGTTTTCATTCCCATCAATAGTGTATGGATTCTCCTTTTTTCCCCACATTCTCACCAACATTTCATCATTAAGACTTTTTTTTTTTTAAGTTCCAAGTAAAGTGTCTTAAATCAGCAATGGGAAATAACTGGAAACAAATACATTTGAACTCCAAAATCTCAATTGGCTCCATGATCTCTTAAATTGAGGGTAAAAATGGGAATTAAAATTGAATGATTGGTTAAGCGGGAAATATTCGGGGTCTTTTCTGGTTCCATACAAAATTTAGGATTATTTGTTCTAGCTCTGTGAAGAATGCTGGTGTTACTTTGATAGGGATCACGTTGAATATGTAGATTGCTTTGGTAGTATCAATATTTTAACAATATTTGTTCTTCCTATCCAGGAGCATGGAATCTTTTTCCATTTCTTTGTGTCCTCTTCAATTTCTTTTATCAGTTTTCTATAGTTTTCAGCATATAGATTTTTCACCTCTTTGGTTAGATTTATTCCTAGGTATTTTTTTTTTTTTTTTTTTTGTGCAACTGTAAATGGGATCGATTCCTTGATTTCTCTTTCTGTCGCTTCCTTGTTGGTGTATAGGAATGCAACCGATTTCTGTGCATTGATTTTATATCCCGCAACTTTGCTGAATTCATGAATCAATTCTAGCAGTTTTTTGGTAGAATCTTTAGGGTTTTCCATATAGAGTATTATGTCATCTGTGAAGAGTGAAAGTTTGACCTTCTCCTGGCCTATTTGGATGCCTTTTATTTCTTCGTGTTGTCTGATTGCAGAGGCTAAGATTTCCAATACTATGTTGAATAACAGTGGTGAGAGTGGACATCCCTGCCTTGTTCCTGACCTTAGGGGGAAAGCTCTCAGTTTTTTCCCCATTGAGGATGATATTAGCGGTGGGTCTTTCATATATGGCTTTTATGATCTTGAAGTATGTTTCTTTTATCCCTACTTTCTTGAGAGTTTTTATCAAGAAACAATGCTGCATTTTGTCAAATGCTTTCTCTGCATTGAGAGCATCATATGGTTCTTGTTCTTTCTTTTATTGATGTGATCAATCACGTTAATTATTTTGCAGATATTGAACCAGCCCTGCCTCACAGGTGTAAATCTCGCTTACTCATGGTGAATAATTTTTTTAATGTATTGTTGGGTCTGGTTGGCTAATATCTTGTTGATGATTTTTGCATCCATGTTCATCAGAGAAATCGGTCTATAGTTCTCCTTTTTAGGGGGGTCTCTGCCTAGTTTTGGAATCAAGGTAATGCTGACTTCATAGAAGAGTTTGGAAGTTCCTTCCGTTTCTATTTTTTGGAACAGCTTCAAGATAATAGGTGCTAACTCTTCCTTAAATGTTTGGTAGAATTCCCCCGGAAAGCCATCTTGCCTGGGATTCTTGTTTTTTTGGCAGATTTTTGATTACTAATTCTATTTCCTTACTGGTTATGGGTCTGTTCAAATTTTCTATTTCTTTCTGTTTCAGTTTTGGTAGAGTATATGTTTCTAGGAATTTGTCCATTTCTTCCAGATTGCCCATTTTATTGGCATATAATTGTTCATAATATTCTCTTATTATTGTTTTTATTTCTGCTGTGTTGGTTGTGATCTCTCCTCTTTCATTCTTGATTTATTTATTTGGGTCCTTTCTTTTTTTTTTTTTTTTTGTCAAACTGGCTAGTGGTTTATCAATTTTGTTAATTCTTTTGAAGAACCAGCTTCTGGTTTTATTGATCTCTTCTACTGTTTTTTGTTCTTTTTGGTTTTGGTTTTGGTTTTGATAGCATTAATTTCTGCTCTAATCCGTATTATTTTCTGTCTTCTGCTGTTTTGGGGTTTTATTTGCTGTTCTTTTCCCAGCTCCTTAAGACGTAAGGTTAGGTTGTGTATCTGAGATCTTTCTTCCTTCTTTAGGAAGGCCTGGATTGCTATATACGTTCCTCTTATGACTGCCTTTGCTGTGTCCCAGAGGTTTTGGGTTGTGGTGTTATCATTTTCATTGCCTTCCATATACTTTTTAATTTCCTCTTTAACTGCTTGGTTAGCCCATTCATTCTTTAGTAGGATGTTCTTCAGTCTCCAAGTATTTGTTACCTTGCAAATTTTTTCTTGTGGTTGATTTCGAGTTTCATAGCGTTGTGGTCTCAAAATATGTCCAGTATGATCTCGATCTTTTTGTACTTACTTAGGGCTGATTTGTGTCCCAGTGTATGATCTATTCAGGGGAATGTTCCGTGTGGACTGGACAAGAATGTATATTCTGGTGCTTTAGGATGAAATGTTCTGAATATATCTGTTAAGTCGATCTGGTCCAGTGTGTCATTCAAAGCCATTGTTTCCTTATTGATTTTTTGATTAGATGATCTGTCCATTGCTGTGAGTGGGGTGTTGAAGTCTCCTACTATTATGGTATTACTATTGATGAGTTTCTTTGTGTTTGTGATTAAATGATTTATATATTTGGATGCTCCACATTTGGCGCATAAATGTTTACAATTGTTAGGTATTTTGGTGGATAGACCCCTTGATTATGATATGATGCCCTTCTGCATCTCTTGATACAGTCTTTATTTTCAAGTCTAGACTGTCTGATATAAGTGTGGCTATTCTGGCTTTTTTTTGTTGACCATTAGCATGATAGATGACTGTCCATCCCCTTATTTTCAATCTGAAGGTGTCTTTAGGTCTAAAGTGGGTCTCTAGTAAACAGCATATAGATGGATCTGTTTTCTTATCCATTCTGTTACCCTATGTCTTTTGATTGGAGCATTGAGTCCATTGACGTTTAGAGTACTGAAAGATGTGAATTTATTGCCACTGTGATGCTTGTAGAGTTTCTAATGGTTCTCTGGTCCTTTATAATCTTTGTTTCTTTTGGTATTATATATATATATATATATATATTATAGATATATATATACTATATATACATACTTATATATGTATACATATATATTATATACATATATATGTACATATATATGTATATATATATTATATATATATATATATATATATATATATATATATATATATAATATATATATATACATACTTATCTTTTCTCCCCTCAGAGAGTCCCCCTTAAAATTTCTTGCAGGGATGATTTAGTGGTCACAAACCCTTTTAAATTTTGTCTGAGAAACTTTTTATCTCTCCTTCTATTTTGAATGACAGCCTTGCTGGATAAAGAATTCTTGGCTGCATATTTTTCTGATTCAGCACACTTAATATATCCTGCCACTCTTTTCTGGCCTGCCAAGTTTCTGTGGATAGGTCTGATGAAAACCTGATCTTTCTCCCCTTGTAGGTTAGGGACTTTTTTTCCCTTGCTGCTTTCACGATTCTCTCCTTGCCTGAGTATTTTGGGAATTTGACTATGATGTGCCTTTTTGATGGTTGGTTTTTGTTGAATCTAATGGGGGTCCTCTGTGCTTCCTGGATTTTGATGTCTGTGTCTTTCCCCAGGTTAGGAAAGTTTTCCACTATGATATGCTCACCTTCTACCCCTATTTCTCTCTCTTCCTCTTCTGGACCCCTAGGATTCTGATATTGATCCTTTTTAATGAGTCACTGATTTCTCTAATTCTTAAATCATGCTCTCTTGCCTTAATCTCCCTCTTTTTTCTGCTTCATTATTCTCTATAAGTTTGTCCTCTATGTTGCTGATTCTCTGTTCTGCCTCAGCCATCCTTGCTGCCACTGCATCCATCTGTGATTGCATCTCAGTTAGAGCATTTTTAATTTCATTCTGGCTATGTTTTACTTCTTTTATCTCTGCAGAAAGGGATTCTAATCTATTTTTGACTCCAGCTAGTATTCTTATTATTGTGATTCTAAATTCTGGTTCACACATCTTGCTTGTATCTGTGTTGGTAAAATCCCTGGTTGTAGTTTCTTCCTGCTCATTTTTTTGGGGGTAAATTCCTTCATTTTGTCATTTTGAAGGGAGAAAAGGAATTAATGAGGTAGAAAAATTAAAATTAAAAAGTTAAAATTAAAAAATATTAAAACTAAAAAATTAAACACACACACACACACACACACACACACACACACACACATAAACAAATCAGATAAATTATGCTAGATCCTAGGTATGTTTTGGTCTGGGTGTTGAAAGTGGTTTGACGGATTATAGAAAACAAAGCGGGGGGGAGGAAAAAAAAGGAAATTGAGAATTTGAAAAAGTGAATACACTCAGGTAGACTAAAATGAGATGATGGGAATAAAATAGAATTTGAAAACATATACACAAAAGGAATGAATGTAATAGAAAAAAAATTACAGAAAAATATTTTTAATTAAAATTAAAAAAAAAATATGAATTTTTTCTGTATTCATGAAAAAGAAAAGAAACAAAAAAGAGGAAAAAGATTAAAAAAAGAAAAAAGAGGAAATCTTTTGAAAATTTGAAAAAGTGAATACAGTGAAGTAGACTAAAATAAAATGATGGAAGTAAAATAGAATTTGAAAACATTTACACAAAAGTAAAAAATGTAGTAATAAAAATTAAAGAAAAATATTTTTAATAAAAATTGAAAATAAAAATGGATTTTTTTCTCTTTCTGTACTCAAGAAAAAGAAGTGTAAATGAGAAAAAAAAAAGAAAGAAAATTGAATAAATGGACTTGCTAACAGATTGAAATAGTACTGAAATTACTTCGTTTTCCCCTAGAAGTCAGTCTATGTAGTGCTTTATAGTCCATAAACCAAGCCGGCTGTGAAACTTGTGCTCTTAAAGAGTGAAGTTGGTCCAGTTGGGCGGGGCTCAGTGTAACGGATCCGCTCTCCACTAGATGGCGCAGCTAGCCTACTGGAATGGATTGTTACGGCGCTCATAGGTGCCTATGCACATGCGCGGGAGTGGTAAAAATGGCGTCACCCAGCTATCCAGTCTGTTCTCCTGTATCAGCAATTGCACACCCGTCCTCTGTCTTCAGCTTTCGTCCACTCCCTGCTTTTTCACTCTCTGTGACCAGGCCCCAGGCTGTACCTCTCTCCTGAGTTTTGTCTCAGATGCGGCTGTTTTCCCCGGCCCCTTACTTCCGAAGGACAGTGGCTTTGACCCATTCCACCCCTCTGCAGAAGGGTCTCACTGAGCAATGGCCTAATGAGCAATGGCCAAATATCAGCTGCACCCAGGAATGCTTGCTGGACCCTGCTGCTGTCGGTGCCCCGAGACTGTGGCCAGGTGCCAGCCCGCCCCAGAAAAAGTTCGCGAGATAGTGTAGCAGCAGCGTTTCAGGGATTATGGAAAATCACAACACACATCTGGCACCAGGCTTCACCCTTAATGACCTTGTTCCAGCACCAGCGAATGTGGTTGTTTTCTGGGGTCTGCTGGGAACAGGTGGCCTCAACAGTCTCTACCAAATGTCCTTTCAGCAATGGAATTGCTTTTCCCCGTGTGGCCTGAGAACCTCCCGGACCTCACTCTGTTCCTGGGGATTCACCCTTCCGACCAGAGCACCACCAGGTATGGAGCTGTGGAGTTGCAGGCTTTGCGCTCCCCTTGTTTACAGTCTTAATGGAATTTAAACCCTCTCCTTCCTCCTTTCTCCCTTTTTAGTTTAGTCCCTGCAGCTGTTTCCAATTTTCCACTTTCTCTCCAGCTGCTTTTGGGAGGGGTGCTTTTCCCGTAGTCTCCCCAACCCCTAGTCTCCATCCTCTCTCCTCTTGCAAAAGCACCTCTATTCCTGCGCCTTCTCACTCCCCAAGTCTACCTCTCCGCGCCGTGTACCTGCTGAATTCTGTGGTTCAGGTTGTGCAGATTGTTGTGTTAATCCTCCAATCAGTTTTCTAGGTGTGTAGGATGGTTTAGTGTTGGTCTGGCTGTATTTCATGGACACGAGACACACAAAAAACTAACATGCTGTTCCATCATCTTGGTTCCTCCCTCATGTAATCTTTAGAACAAACTTGTTGAAATATACAAAAATGCTTGCTAGGATTTTAATGTAAATTTTAATCCATAGGTCTATTTGGGGAGGACTGACATCTTAATATTTCCTTATAATACATGAACATGTTATAACCTCTATTTAGATTTTGGCTTTGTTCTAAATGATTTATATATTTCAGCATAGAGATCCTATACATAATTTGTTATATTTAAACATCAGTGCTTCATTTTTAGCACCGATTTTGTGTGTTGGGTTGGATGTATACTAATGTAACTTTTTATTTCATATTCCATTTTTTCATTGCCATTATAGAAATATGACTGACATTTGTTCATTGACATTTTATATTGAAATACTGCTAAAGGTACTTATTATTATAAGAACTTTTTTAAAAGATTCTTTGGAATCCTTTACAACATCAATCATGTCATTTGAAATTAAAGATCGTTTTAATTTCTTCTTTATAAATATACGTGAATGTCACTTATTTTTCTTGATTTATTACATTGGCTAAAACTTCTGGCAAGATGTGGACTAAAAATGTTGTCTAACATTGGACTTCACTGGTTTCTTTCTGACTTAGGGCATGGGGAAAAGGCCCAAAGAGTTAAGAATATAGCAAGATTCTTAGATTCAAGATTTATGGTTTTAACCAATAATTGATCGTCATTTCTTAAAATATTTTTCAGGCTTTCTTTTTTTTCTCTCTTTCATTGACTTTAATTACACTTATATTTGACTTATTGACATTGTCTCCACAGCTCACAGATACTCTATTCACTTTGTATTTCCATTTTTCTTTGTGTTTCTTTAATCATGTCTTGCAGTTCATTAATCACTTTCCTGGAATGTCTAAATATCCTTAATACATGCAACTACTTTTTTTCATCTTCCAAGTTTTTACTTAACTTTTCAACAAGTGGAATACAAATAGTTACATAACTACTGGTTACTTGCATGAACTATTGTGCAAAATATTTTTTACTAATTTTAAAAGCTAAGTCAGATCAAGGTCAGTTTCAATAGATTGATTACTGGTCATAATTTCCTGCTTCTTTGCATGTTTGTGGATTTTTTATTGGATGTAGATATTGTTATTTTGCCTTATTGGATGCTGGATATTCATATATAACTATCAATATTGTTCAGTTTTGTTTTAGGGCACAGTTACTTGGATTTGATGTTTTCAGATATTGTTTTTAATATTTATCAAGCCTGACTTTGTTACTATAAGGCTAATTATTCCCCCACATGGAGAAAAGACTTACAAATTTATCTAAATAAAACCCCAAATATCATAAAAATTTCCAGTCTGTCTTCAAAGAGCAAGTAGTATTCCCAAGAATAAGTGAAAATTGGATGTTGTTACCTCTAATATTTCAAGGTATTCCCTTAGGGAGTTTTTTTGCATGTATGTTCTGATTAGTACTCAGCTGAATACAAAAGGGTTTCTTTCAGACTTCCACAGTTATCTTCCTGACCATCTTTTTCCTCTCTCGCACATTATCCTGAGAACTCTAGTTGCTTGTTCTCCCCACAATTGCAATTCTGTCTGTTCAGTTCAGGTAGTGTACCAAACTCGGTCTGGTTTCTTTTTATTGTGTTGTAGCCTGGAAATGCTCTCATTAGGAAGATGACACAATTATAGAAGTTACATGAATTGTTTGTTTCTCATCTTCAGAGATTATTGCCCATCATTGCCTTATGTAGAGTTTTTTTATAGTAATTTTTTGTTCATTTGTTTTTGTTGCTACTTGTGAAGAAGAGTAAATCTTCAATTTTATGAATTAAGTATGAATTAAGTATGAATAATTCTTATTCATACTTGAAAGTTTGTCATTGCACCTCTCCTCAAAGCAACTCTATGTCATTTGAAAAAAAAAAGTTCTTCAGACCATAGGCCAAAAATCACCTCTTTGAGGTGGTGACAGGTGGTGCCAGGAGGAAAAGAGTAATTACTGTCTGGGTCACTGGCACTGAAAATGGTCATTTCCCCAGCTTGATGTTCTTCTATGTGCTTGTCTCATCTCTTGAGACACTTGTTTTCTTCCCTGCCTCCTATGGAGTTGTCTTCAAGATGTTGGCTTCTGCAATTTGCAGATTTTGCAAGGTAGTGTTTTTGTTTTTGTTTTTTGTTTGTTTGTTTGTTTTTTGTTTTTTTGCCTGTAGGTTATTTATCAAGGAGCAAAGGCAGTAATTTTTCTAAATTCCAAATGAATGTGAAGAAAAGCAATATGTTACTGGTTGTGGTTGTTATTGCTATAGCCCAAAATAAAGATAGTTCAAAAACTGGATGTTACTCCATTTTGGTTAGAAGTATAATACTACATTTTTTAACACAAAAACACTTTCAAGGGCTGACATTAGTTATAATTAAAATAATAGAATTTCTAGGAAATTGACTAATGTATCAAATTTCTTATCATAAATAGAATAACTCAAAGATTAAAACCACAATTTAAGTGAAGCCTTGAGTTTATGTTTATTTGTAGAATTTAATAAAATTTTACAATGTAAACACTTATAAAATTATTATTTTAATTTACTAAAAATATTAAGTGCCATGTCATTTTTAATCCATAATAAAATATTTTCTGATATTTATCTTTAAAACCACATGTGTCAGTCCTTGACTTGTTTGCCCTTGTTTCCTTTATTATTCAGTTAACTTACTGTGTATCAGAAGGAAAGTTTATGCCACACTATGAATCCTGTAGAGAAGGAAGAAATTTTCCACTATCCTTTAAGGGTGTCTGGCTGGGCCTCAGAAGTAACCTGACATAAAACAGATTAACAGAAGAAAAGGATATACATTTTGTTTAATATTTATATATTTCATTCATAAGAGAATATAGATCCAAAGAAGTTACCAGAGCAGGAAGCTTTCATTCCTTTTAGACAAAGATAAGAACAATTTTGGAGAACAAACAAGACAAAGGGGTTAGGGCTGGGAGTTGTAAGTGGTGAAGAAGTAACCAGAAGGATAAAGGTTAGTTTAACAAGGTTTGTTTGTACAGATTTATCAGCTCCAAATTCCCCATCTGTGGTGATAAAAATGTTTTATTTCCTTCCAGTACAGGAAGAGTAACTTTCACATGGGAGTTTTATCTCCTGCTTTCAGGAATAAAAAGGAAGCTCAGAATATCTTCATGTACCTGCAATTTCTTAAGTGCCTTTAGCTCAAAATAATATGTCAAAGAGACACGTTTTTGGGTAACATATTCTAGCTTCCTTTATTCCAATGCAAGTTGGCTCTTATCTGGGTTTGAAAACAGTTGAAACCATTAGCAGGGTAGCTAAAAAGAAGCCTGTGTGTTTTTCATCTGCTTTTCTGCCTCTAGGAGAATATGCAGGATCTATTATGCCTTACTCTATATTCCTCAGGTCCCATCAGAAAGACCTACCATGGCGCAATCTTCCACCAAGTGACCCACATTCTGAATACAGAAACACTATAACTATACTTTGTCTCTTCAACGTGTTGTAAGCATTCAGAATGTTTTTGTGACTCCTACCTTTCTTGTTACAATGAGTGATCCCAAAAAACAAAGCATAACAGAATTTTGATGGTAGGTTACTCACCTCTTTGAGTCTGAACATTTTAATGACTACTTTGTGGGGGGAAAAATGATGGAAATGACTGATACATTAGTACAATTACCACTTCCTGTCACATGGGTGAAGTGGTGTTTGTAGGTGAGAATTAAGGATATGAAGTCAATGTCACTATCAGCTGCATACAACTGATACTGCACAAATTGTGGTTACAAGTTTGTAGAATGGTCTGGCTGCTTGAAGACATTGGAGAGCTCTTAAGCAATTAAATGATAATCTCAGGACTTTGAATTCTCAGGTAAAAGATTGGCTGGAGACACAGGACTTTTAGAGA
Source organism: Panthera onca (assembly GCF_046562875.1). NCBI lineage: Eukaryota > Metazoa > Chordata > Mammalia > Carnivora > Felidae > Panthera > Panthera onca. The sequence continues at coordinate 137,908,465 of NC_138342.1, read as the reverse complement.
TATTAAAGCAATATTTTATTCTAAGTTCAGGACATATATACCTCCTAATAGGCTATTTGTTTCTTTTCAAATCTTAGTATCTAGTGTGATGGTGTTAGGAGATGAACCTTTTGGGTGTGCTTAGGCTATGAGGTTAGAGTCCTCATGCATGAGATTAATGCCATAGAGAGATCCTTCATTCCTTCTGCCACATGAGAATACAACCAAAAGTCTGTTTCCTGAAAGAGGGTCCTAATCTGACCATGCTTGTGCTCTAATCTTGGACTTCCATCATTCAAACCTGTGAGAAATAAAATCATGTTATTTATAAGCTACCCAATATATGCTATTTTCTGGAACAGATCTGGAATAGATAAGGACAATATCTGAGCATCGAGCCTCAATCTGATTGTGGTCAGTGTTGAAGTTATAAATCAAGTTTAATATGCAAGCCTGCCAAATTTCCAAACTAAGGTTGTGGCATTAGTACAGTATGATGAAGTAACTTAGACTTGGTTTGAGGATATTAATGTAGATTTAGATGAATTGGAGACCTTTGAAAACACAAATCACTCATCTCTTATGGCCTTCAAGCCCATGAAGTAAGTTCGATCCCAAGAGGAGAATTATAAAATCTTGAGCAGAAAACCATGGCCTATACACTAAAGGAATTAAAAGATTTTGCAAGTTTTAATACCAAGAATCTTATGAGAATGTATTTAGGGGTATTAGGCTGGAGGATAAGTTTGAATTTGGCTGAAATTATCTACATGCAGACAGCTCATCGTATTTAAGGATTTAATGTAGTAGCTTTGGCAGCTGGAAGTAGCTTTAACACTTTGTTTGATTCAATGCATGAAGCCTGGGGTTAACAGTGTTGTTATCTACATCAAATGATGTTAAGATTCCTGGGCTCACTTGGTCTATTTTAGAGAAGAAAAATGTGAAGGCACAAATGATGTGTTGTATTTGTTATGTAAAAAGTTCACGTGCCTTCCACCAATTAGTGTTCACTTAAGGGACCATGAGGATAGTCCTTTCTCCAAGACATTGAAAAATGTATTAGTGATAGGAACACCAGTATTCCTGGGAAGTTCAGGTTGGGAATAAGAATAGGAAATATCACTATTGAAATGCGGTCCCTCTTCAATAGGAATAATAGCATACTGGAGTGACAGAGGTTAGGTCACTGTGATTAAATATCAGAGACAATGTAGGTGAAATGACATGATCAGAAACATGAATGGAATGGTAATTATTGGTTTGACATGCAAAAATCTGTAGTTGTTAATCAACTTCACCTTTAAGAATAAATAGATGACAGTGCAATAAAATTATTTATTTTTTTATTTTTAATTTTTTTAATGTTTATTTATTTTTGAGAGAGAGAGAGAGAGAGAGAGAGAAAGTATGATCAGGGAAGGGGCAGAGAGAGAAACAGAGACACAGAATCTGGAGCAGGCTCCAGGCTCTGAGCTGTCAGCACAGAGCCTGATGCAGGGCTCAAACCTATAAACTGTGAGATCATGACCTGAGCTGAATGACGTCTGATGTTCAACCAACTGAGCCACCCAAACACTTCTAAAATATTATTTTAAAATCATACTTTATTTATTAAAAATAAAGCCTGGATAGTGCATAGATGTTTGATTTGATTGGTCTAATAGGAAATCATAGTTGCTAAAATAGTTCCTACATTAAGCCAGTAAACTGACACACATCTAGTTAAGGAAGAGCCACCATATATGTTTATGGATGCTAAGTGACAAGTAAACTTTTGTCCAAGTTCTGTAGGACAGTAATTCTCATAATTACATTGTATTGTTTGAATAGATCTAATTAGTAAACTGCAGAATGCCTGCATTTGGCTCCCTGGTAACTAAGGTGCTATGAAAGAAAAGGAAGAATTAGGTAGAAGACCCCAGAACTGCCCCTTCTTAAGAAATTAGCAAAATGTAAGCAATGCCTCCTCATTCCTGGAGGAATTTCAGAACTTACTAGCAATATCTAAGACATGAAAAGTGTAAGAGTAGTGGTTTCTTTCAAATTTCCGTTTAACTGATGTGTTGTTTGGTGCAGAACCCACATGGATTGGTTGCTATTTAAAACTTAAGCAGATGTTATCTAAATCCAGTTGCTGGTTAACATATTGTACTTTGATTAGATCCAACTCACAATTCACTCCCTGAAAAGTAGTGCAAGGTATATTTTTTTCCAAAGCAATCACCAGAGATGAGGAGAAGCACTTCACTTTCATTGGGGAGGAATAGCAGTATGTATATCTTGACTATCTTATCTCAGGGCTATATCAGCTCTCATGATCTCTGTCTTAAAAGAGTTTTAAAGGAAATCAATTACCTGAATATTCTGCAGAATGTCATTCTGTCCCATTTTTGGTAACTCCAAATGATGGGATATGGCAAGCAGAATATAGCTACTAATCAGATACTCTAGTGAAATATATGCATGCTAGTGATAAAAGGTAAGCCAATGAAAATTCTGGGTTCTGTCAAATTACTAAAGTTTCTAGAGGCCCAGCATTTTGAAAATGTTGGGAAACTCCTCTAAATTCAGAGACAGGTTGCACCAACACAGAAAGTGGCAAATTTCATCTTGGGTCTCTTCAGATTTTAGAGGCAACATGAACCACATTGGTCTGCCTGCCCCAACTCATTTTAATTAACTCATTTAGCTGAAATTTTTTGAGTGGAGTCAAGAGAAAAATATAGCTCTACATGTAGCAGGTTTGCCGGAAATAAAAGTCTCCAGAAAATTATGCCTCATAAGCCAGCAGATACAATGGTGCTGTCACTGCCAATCATAAGTAAAGGATGCTTCAACTATCCTTATCTGGTTAGTCCCAGTACAATAATTATAGAACAGGGGCACCTGGGTAGCTCAGTTGTTAAGCGACCAACTTCAGCTCCCATTATGATCTCACAGTCCGTGGCTTCAAGCCCCGCTTTGGGCTCTTTGCTGTCAGCTCAGAACCTGGAGCCTCCTTTGGGTTCTGTGTCTCCCTCTCTCTTTCATCCCCTCCCCCCCCCACACTCTCTTTCTGTCAAAAAAATAAACATTAAAAAAATGTTTTAAATAATAATTATAGCACATATTCTGAGGATTTTGCAGCAAAACGATGCCCTCCTCTAATGATAACTATTCTCTTCTTGAAGGGCAACTCTTGTCTTTCTCCTAGGCCCTGATAAAGACCAAACACATAGCTGTGGTATACCCAAAGGCTATGAGATCTGAACTGAAATCATGAATAGAGTGAAATTTAATCCCTTGAACCATAAAATTGATCTACAGCAGTAGTTTTTTGCTAAAAATTAGCACTTCCATGACCAAGTTTACTAGGAATATCCAACAACCCAATAAATCAAAGACTACTGAAACCTCAGATCCTTCAAAATGAAGGTTTGAATAACCTTAAGGTCGAGAAACCTGGCCAGCTTAGGAACTGGCTATGTACAAAGAGTTAGATAAAATCTAATAAATGCCACTACACCTTCATGGCCAGCACAGATATAAGAACTATAGCAGCTAGGTGTATTCATATTACTTGTATATTAATCAAAATTTTATTTTTGCCCTTTCCTTTCCTTAATGTGTGATACTCAACTACATAATTTAGACCTTATGGGGAGAGTTTGTGCATCACATTGTCTTGGGTATGTTGCCCAATGAGAGTTTGGATTTACTCTTCTTAGAGAATAGAGGAGATCATCTTTGTATGATAGGTATTCACCTAAGATTGAGTATAAAGATAAAGAGTTAGATAAAAATAAATGACTTATGTAATATGGTTGTACCGTTCCTGAGTTTCATCTTATTTTTGAGTGTCATACTAAGTTAAGAGTTTCAAGAACAGAGTAATATTTGTTGTTTATTAACAGTAAGTTTCCTGGAGACACAAGCTCTGTCTTGTTTACTAGTATAGGTATTTCCATGTACTCCCACATAATTTTAGATTTTTAATCTCATTTCTTCTGTTGGTATAGGGTTGATATATTGATCTACTTGATATATTGCAGTCCATTTGCTATAAATATTTCTTAGAGTTTGTATCTCTAAATCATATTCTGAACTCTCATAAACATAATACATATAAGAAATTGTCACAACCTATAAAATACAGTCGAACCTAGCTATTGAATATATTTTCTTTGAGGCTTAAGTAATTCTTTAATTGCTAAATCCATGAAAAAATATTTCAAGCATAATAGGTTATAAAGACTGACTCTAATATTAGAATTTGAAAGAACTAGTTAATATTGTTTTTTAAATTTTTTATTAAATTAATATTATGCTGATAAAACTGACAAGGCAATTTCTACAAGCTTTAAGTGATGACCTTTACTTTCTTTTAAATTGCATCATAAAAGTCAATGAAGAGACGTTTTACACAAATGGATAGTGCTGAGCTGTTCTTGTCATGCACAAGAAAGCCAACACTATGATGTATAAATAATCTGTGGCATATTCACAAAATGTTTCTCTTCTGTCTCCATGACATTTTGGTTCAAAATACCATACTAGTCATGAATACTTGCTATTTGCACACCACTGATTATATTCAGAAGTAGATGTTGGCTATAATTCCCAAATCTATACAAGATAATTAATCTGTCTGTACTCATATTAGAAAAAATAATAATAATAATAACCCAACAAATAAATGAATGTGACATTTAAATCATCTGGAGATAATTCTGACAATGTTTGGTAGAAAGATTAAAATTTCCCGCCACAGACTAGTGGAGTTCTCTCTTTTTTTTTTTTTTTTTAAGAAATGAGAGGTTTCAGAGATCAAAGCTGCTATGGCATACACGGAAGCCAATCCATCATCAACAGGAATGTCATCACTCTGAATCACTCTGTGCCTTGTCACTTCTTCTGACATTCTTGTTGAAGCTAACTGGAGCAACAAGCTTCAGAGCTGACATTTATGCTTTTGTCATGATGAGTAGTCCTACTAAAGTAAGCTGCCAAAAATTCAAAAAATCGAATAAAAACATCTTCATGCAAACTAATATAAGAAACTAATGAATAAAATCGAATTACCAAAATTCACTGAAAAAATACTTCTAACCTTCAGAATCACACAAGCGAAGGGGCGCTTGTGTGACTCAGTCAGTTACGCCTCCAACTCTTGGTTTTGGCTTAGGTCATGATCTTGTGTTTCATGGGTTCAAGCCCCATGCTGGGCTCCGCCCTGGCAGCACAGGGCCTGCTTGGAATTCTCTGTTTCCCTCTCTCTCTGTCCCTCCTTTACTCATGCTGTCTCTGTTTTTCTCAAAAATAAATAAAAAGAAACTTTAAAAAAAAATGAAAGAATCATGCAAGTGGAGAAACCAATTTAAGTTTCATGCCACACTGATAGAAAATTATGGAAATTATTGTCTTTTATGTTTTTTAATTAAAATTCATTTTTAATATTTATTTTTGAGAGAGAGAGACAGAGACAGAGACAGAGAGTGAGCAGGGAAGGGGCAGAGAGAAAGAGAGAGACAGAATCTGAAGCAGGCTCCAGGCTGTGAGCTGTCAGCAGGAGCCTGATACAGGGCTCGGATACAAACTGGGAGATCATGACCTGATCTGCCAGAAGTCAGACACTTAACGGACTGAGCCACCAAGGTGCCCCTAAAATTAATGTAAATTAATGTTTTAAGTGTTCAAATAGCTTAAAGGATATTTTCAGTCCCCTTGTTATAACATTTTATTCCATTTATTTTCTGAAATTACTTAACTGAAGTAAAGTATATTATTCTCTGAAGAAAATGGGTTATATCTATTGGAGACTTTTCCTTTAAAATAAAAGTGGTTATATATTTATGCATCTCTGGCATCAGTGAATATTTACCTTGCAAATAAGTGCCCAAATATGTATTTAATGAATGAGTAAATAATAAAAGGATGTATGAAACCATCTAATAGCATCTATGGTTTATTGTATTCCACTAAATCTTTAATTTGCTATATCACCTTTCTATGATTTATTCTACACTCTTTTGAAACGCTACCTTTACCTATTAGAAATAACATTTTGGCAAATACCTCCCAGGAAGAGAAGAATGCTATTAGATAATTAACTCTAAGATCATTTATGTAAGGTGGAAAAATATGAGGTAATTACCACAATTCTCATTACAAATGATACTCCATATAAAATACATCTTTATGATTCAGAATACATTTGCGGAGTGAGGTGCAGTTGCCTATTTTAGTCTTCGCTTTAATGATAGGTAAAAAGAGTTTCCCTCACTCATATGAGCCCTTATTTTTCACTTACAGATTAAGCAAAATTTAACTATCTATAGTATTCTTCTTAAAATACATATACTTTACAATATAGATAGCTATTTATTAACCTAAAATTGTATATCTCTAAAGGTGATAATTTTGGTGGGGATCATGTTACCTGAATCCAATTGGTGCACTTTTCTCTGAGATTTCTTCTGAATAAGGATTTATAATTATCATCATCTCACATAGATGAGATTCAATTTTTGAAAAAGGCATAACCAGCTTTTTTATTTTCTGAAAAATGGTATGAGTTATTTCCACAGGAAACACATGATATGAAATTACTCTTTTGGTTAGGAGAATTTTTTGTCAGAAATATGGAGAAGTAATTTTCCCGTAATGAATCGTATGGATAAGAAATGTTTAAGGTGATTTGCTTTGTTAATATTTGTTAATATTCCATTTTGGATAATTTTGTGCCACCATATTTATCAATGCTTCAATACAAAAAGATTAGAATAAAAAGAACCTGTGATTCAACCTTATTAATAAAATCATCTGTGGTATTTTTTAAATGTTGTATTATCCTAAAATGAATATTTAAGCATTTTATGTTATGATTGCAATCATACTGGGTACTCTAACACACTGAAAATATTTACCCTGTCATTTACTAAGGTAACACTTTCAAGTGTTATCTTCCAATTCAGTGCCTGGAAAGGGGATGCATAATAGAGAACAAATGATTATCATATGGTCATAATAAGCCAGCCACTCTGTTGACATTGTATATACATTATATCGCTGTTCATAAATATCTTATTTGAATTGTGGCATTTTTGGTCAATAGTTAGGGAACACAGCTTAGAGAAACTTAGTAAATAAGAAGGTTTGCCAAGGTAAGAAGTGATAACACTGATATTTAAGTCAGGATACAACTGACTCCAACATTTTACATTTGTCAAATTTGCTGTTGTGTACACTCACATTAAACACCCTAGCATGTACTTTAGACGCTATCCACTTTTAGGTATAGATTTTAATACACAGTTGTCTAACTGCCAGAATTATATGCCTATGCCTCGGTTGGACAAATAACAAACGTAGCAATATTCATCCTACGTGTCATTGGTTATATAGGTCATAAGACATTATGTCAGCTAAATGTAAAGGGGACAGCTGTTCTTATTTTGAAATTTTACATGCATTCTTCCTTTATTTTTGTGTGTGGGTTTGACATGTTCTTGACAAGTATTACTTATGTCCATTACAAAGTGTTCAAAGTGGAACGACTTACCTGTAGAAATTTGACCTCTGTGCATATTGGCATTGAATAATGTGAGCTATTGGGGTTGATATTAAAGAAGTGATCATGTTCTCTAGGCACCTGAAATGAAGCATTTATCCCATTCAGATGCCTTGGGAAAAAGATACTTGAAATAAATTCCCTTTTGCTTAAAATTGTGGAAGGCACACTGCACATAATGAGAATTTTCATGCACAAGATCCCATGGATAAATAAATTTCACTTCTTGAATGGTCTGAATTCTTTTTCCTTTCAGTTAATAAGAAATTATGTATCCTTTTTTTGAATTGGCATACACAAATTTTGCATTTGAATTTAGTGACCATTTACTGTTTTAGCTGTTAATCATTTATTCATTAAAAAATATTGAGGGCTTATTTGTGCCAGCAACCTCTCTAAGCACTGAGAATAGGGCAATAAGTGAAACAGTCCTAACAAACTGTCTTCGTGAAGTTTACATTCCAGCAGGGAAGAATAGATAAGAAAAAAATAAAGATTAATATCTAAAGGAGAGAAATCAACTAAGAAGGATGAATAGGAAGTTTCAAAATGCAGAGGTTGAGGGAATAAAATATTATCAGATAGCAACAGGGATGATCTTTGATGAGAAGATGACTTTTGAAAAAAGACATGAAGGTTCAAAATATTACATTTATATATCCTACTTATAATTTGTAATAAATAATGTATTAAAGACAGAGAACAGTTTATTAAATGCATTTTTAATCTATGAGTTTCATAATGCCCTATTGACCACTAGAAATCACCTCTCACCTCACTGGGCCTCTTACGCATTGCACTCCAAAATCACTGAAATTCTTTCAATTCTTCAAAGTCAAGAAAGATTTTTCTACAGAGGAACCTTTACACATATTGCCCCTGTAACATAAAATGTTCTTTTCTTTTTTGTTTCCTTCCTCATCATCAAGGTCATGTCTTCAAATGATCATTCCATAATCATCCCACATAAAGAAAGTTTCCTCTTATAATTTAACATAAACTATCTTTTGATTTAGAAACACTTCAATTATATATATATATATATATATATATATATATATACATATATATATATATTTTAAGACTTCTACTTCTTTTTATTATTTTTTCATTATTTTATTTTTATATCTTTTAAGACTTCTACTTCTTTTTATTATTTTTTTTATTATTTTATTTTTAAGAGAGAGAGGGAGACAGAGCATGAGCAGGGGAAAGACAGAAAGATAGGGAGACACAGATTCCTAGGCAGGTTCCAGGCTCTCAGCCATCAGCACAGAGCTGGAGGCCATGCTCAAACTCACAGACCTCCAGATCATGACCTGAGCCAAAGTCGGATGCTTAACCGACTGAGCCACCCAGGCTCCCCTTAAGGCTTCTACTTCTTACATCAGTTTGAATATTTTCTATATTTCAAAAAAATTATTTGCTTTATTGAAGCTGTTAGTCATTGACAGATATTTGTTTTGTAATGTTCCTTTTCATCCTCCAAAAACAATAAAACACTGAATGAAAAATTGAAGATGATGCAAAGAATTGGAAAGACATTCCATGCTCATGTGTTGGAAGAACAAATATTGTTAAAATGTCAATACTACCCAATGCAACTCTCAGATGTAATGCAATCTTTATCAAAATACCAGCAGTATTTTTTACAGAACTGGAACAAACAATCCTCAAATTTATATGGAACCATAAAAGATCTTGAATAGCCAAAGCAATCTTGAAAAATAAAAACAAAACTGGAGGTATCAGATTTCAGACATAATTTCAGATTTCAAGTTATATTACAAAGTGATACTAATTAAAACAGTATGGTACTGTCATAAAAATAACACATGGATCAATGGAATGGAACAGAAAATCAAGAAATAAATCAACAATTATATGGTCATTAATTTTCAACAAATGAGGAATGAATATGCATTGGGAAAAAGATAGTCTCTTCAACAAATGGTGTTGAGAAAACTATACAGATACATGTAAAAGAACCACTTTCTTTCAGCATACACACACACACACACACACACACACACACACAGACACTCACACACACAAAACCCTCAAAATGCATTATGACTTACACGTGAGACCAGAAACCATAAAAATTCTCGAAGAGAGCATAGGCAGAATCACCCTGACGTTGCCATAGCAACATTTTTCTAGATATGTCTCCTAAGGCAAGGGAAATAAAAGCAAAATAAACTATTCAGACTACATCAAAATAAAAAGTGCACATGGGGCGCCTGGGTGGCTCAGTCGGTTGAGCGCCGACTTCGGCTCAGGTCACGATCTCGCGGTCTGTGAGTTCAAGCCCCGCATCAGGCCCCTGTGCTGACAGCTCGGCCCGGAGCCTGTTTCGGATTCTGTGTCTCCCTCTCTCTGACCCTCCCCCATTCATGCTCTGTCTCTCTCTGTCTCAAAAATAAATAAATGTTAAAAAAAAAGTGCACAGTGAAGGGAATAATCAACAAAACTAAAAGGCAAACTATGGAGTAGAAGATATTATCAAGTGACATGTTTGATAAAGGGTTAATATCCGATATATATAGAACAGTTACAACTCAACGCCCAAAAACCAAATACTCCAATTAAAAAATGGGCAGATGGCACAAATAGACATTTCTCCAAAGAAGACATGCATATGACCAACAGACACATTAAAAGATGTTCAATATCACTCATTCTCAGGGAAATGAAAATCAAAACTACAATGACATGTCACCTCACACCTGTCACAGTGGCTAAAATAAAAGACAAGAAACAAGTGTGGGCAAGGATGTGGAGAAAAGGGAATCCTCTTGCACTGTTGGTGGGAATGCAAATTGGTGCAGCAACTGCAGAAAACAGTATGGAAGTTTCTCAAAAAGTTAAAAATAGAATAACCCTATGATTCAAGAATTGCACTGATGAGTATTTATGCAAAAAGCACAAAAGTAGAAATTCAAGGAGATACATGCACCCTTATGTTTATAGCAACATTATTTATAATAGCCAAATTATGGAAGCATTTCAAGTGTCCGTCAATAGGTGAATGGATAAAGAAATCTGATACACATGTACAATGGAATATTATTCAGCCATTAAAAAGAGTGAAATATTACCTTTTGCAGAAACATGGATAGAGCTAGAGAGTATAATGCTAAGTGAAGTAAGTCAGTCAGAGAACAACAAATGCAATACAGGGAATCTTGCAATATTTTTTCATGATTTTTTAAAAAATTATTTGCATATTTTTTGCAATTGTAATCCTATATTTTATAAAATGAAAAGAAGTTATTATTTTATCTACCATATTTGAGAGAGCAATGATCTCAAAATAATTTCATGACACTATTGTCCCTTGGCTGCATAAGGTAAATTTATGACTGAAAGTTAAGAAAAATGAATTTCTTACACTATTTTACATGATGATTACTTGAATATCTATTGCTTATACTAAATCTTTTCAATGATTGATAATGTTTCTGCATTGTAGAGTGTAACATTTGTTTCTCCTGTTCAAAAAAATATTTCTTTTCAACTTATCCTTTGTGCATGCTATACACAGTGAGAATGCTAGAACCACCTTAAATTTATCTTTAACTTTTTGTTTAATGTATGTGGTATTTGCTATTTAACCAAAGATTTTTACATTATATCTACTTCCCCCATTAAACTTTAGTTACTTTCTTTCTATAAGGAGAATAGATGTATCTTTAGTATTTAATATAAAACATACATATTTCACTTAAAGCAAAATCCATTTTCTGTCTGGAATCCCAGGATTTTATATTAATTTCTTACCTCGAAACCATTCTGTGTTGTATCATTTTTATATATTATCTTTATGCTATTTTCTTACTAAAACTCTTTCTTGGGAATATATTTTTATTTTTGAAACCTTGATAATTTTTTCCTTAGCTTCTTGGAAAGGCAATCTTAAAAGGAGTTTTTTTAAAATTACTACATTTATGTACTCCATTTTACATGAAGTGATCTGAAAACTTTTTTTTAAAGCAGAGTGTATATCTACACATACGCACATGCGCACACGCACACACACACATACACACACACATACACACACACACAAAATTGTGCTCTGTAAAGGCCAAATAAGTAAATTCAAAGGGGCTGTGGTTAGAATCTTTTAGGTTTTTAATGGTTGTACTAAACTTTGCCATTCAGTTACGAATATAGTATTACTTTTGATTTAAACTTTGGTGTGAAGTTAAAACTCTCTGACATTTGGTCTATGTACTTGGCCTTTTCTTCCACAATAAATTTCCTTCAAAGTTTTAGGTATCAGATTGGATGATTCTGACAGTTTCTAAGTATATCTGGTCTAAACCTGAATTCACTGACTGTAATACATATGTAAGATGAACTTATATGCACTGAGATCACTGTTAAGACACTCTTGAGAAAAATTACACCTACTACCTGATCCCCATGACCTCTAAAACTAACCAGCAGACCTCAGTGGCACTATGTATTTGAGAAAAAAATTATCAGTTTAGAGCAATATCCAAAAAATTCTAAAATTGGTTTATTTCTCTTTCTCTAAAGCCCTGTTACCCAAAGATTCTTTGGTCCTTTTAGGAAAGGTTAGGAATGAGATTTATAATATGTGCATATTTGTAGTGTGATTGGAAAATCTTTTCTGGAGATCATATGACTTTCTCTTAAGAGGTGATGAATCTGGAGGCACCTGGGTGGCTCAGTTGGTTGAGCATCTGACTTCAGTTCAGGTCATGATCTCAAGGTTAGTGAGTTCAAGCCTCACATTAGGCTCACTGTTATCAACCTGTCAGCAAGAGCTCACTTCAGATCCTCTGTCCTCCTCTCTCTGCCCCTTGACTGCTTGTGCTCTCCCAAAAATAAATAAATATTGAAAAAAAAGGTGATGAATCTGTGTGCTTACTCATGTTCGGGAATTGGAGGATGGATTATTAATTCTCATGGCAACAAAACTATATCTGTTTGAAAGACATCTAGTTTTCTCTGTATAAATGAAATGATCCCTAAGTGCATTATCTAATTATTTTGGTTATTTATACCTCAGCATCACTTAACCACAGCCACAAATCTCTGTTTTTTAAACCTGAGACCTGATTTATCTCTGGAAATTATATGCTACTATATGGCTTCTTGCAATCTCATAGCATACCATTTCTAATAAAGTCAAGGAGTAGATATAAATGGTAGCATCTTCTGCCTTATTTCAGTCTTCTGTAGGTAGAAATTTCATTGCTAGTGCTTTCCTCAAAAGTTTCTCAATAACATGGTCCAGGTGTCTTTGAGGAGATATTTACAGGTATATGATAAGATCACATGATAAATTCCCTCCACCTTCCCATTGTATAAGCCATTTTCTCTAAATAAGTAATGTTTAGGGACACCCTGGATGGCTCAGTCAGCTAAGCTTCCTACTCTTAATTTTGACTTAGGCCATAGTTTGGATCCCAAGTGGGGCTCTGCACTAACAGTGTGAAGCCTGCTTGGGATTCTCTCCCTCTCTCTCTCTCTCTCTCTCTCTCTCTCTTGCTCTCAGCCTTGCTTTCTCAAAACAAATAAATAAACTTAAAAAAATGATAAATAAAATAGGTAATGTTTAGTTGTCTGAGCCATGTTGGTGGTCTGAAAGGAGGTGCAGGGCTGGATGAAAAATGAAGACAATTCTGCAGCAGCAGTAGTGGTATTATTAGGACAAGGAGCAGCTTATGGACATACTAGCCAAACAGATGCTCACTAAGAAGTTCATGGTCCAGGACCAGATGAATTCTGACCATCACACAAGGACCATGCAAGATAGGTATATGGAAGTCAGTGGGAACCTGCAGGAAATGTATGACAAGGTGGGTTAAGAAAGGAGAAACTCAATGCCATTTCAAGACCCAATGAATTTGCCAAATTTTATAATAGACTCAAGCAAATAAAAAATTTTCACCAGAAACACCCAAATGAGATCTGCGTGCCAATGTCAGTGGAGTTTGAGGAGCTTCTGAAGGCTGGAGAGAATCCAGGTGAAGAAGCAGGAAGGTTGGTGGAGTTCACAGATGAAAAGGGATGCTGTGGTTACCTTGACTTCCATGACTGTTATCTTAAAGACATTAACCTGAAGGCCTCGGAAAAGCTGGATTATCATGTACCTGTCAATCTTTGATCAGTTGTTTGACATTTCTAAATAAAGGAAGAATACTGAATATAAGAAATACTTTGAAATGTTGCCTGTGTACCTTCAAGATTATACAGACTGAGTGAAGCCCCTCGAAGATCAGAACAAAGTTTTGGAGTAAGTTTGAGAAGTGAGAGAATGGTACCTTCCCTGAATGGCCAAAAGAGATAAGCCGTGCCCTGACCCATGCTGGAAACTATTGTGACCTTTCTGCATTCTCTTTAAGCTTTAGGCCTGAAATGTGGTGGGACCTAAGAAGAGCATGGCCAGAGGCTATTCCACACCAGACGAAAGCCCTTGGAGTCACTTGACACCTCTGTTTGGCAAAAATCCCAAGTCAAATGGCACCAAATGAGATACTGAGAAGGACAAAGACTGCTGTCCTAGAAGCCCAGATCTACAAATACGTAGAGATTGTTGGGGAACAGTGACATCTCATTCATGAAAACATACATAACAAACAGGCAAAGATGGGGAAGATTGAGAAGTAAAAAGGAAAAGTATATCAGTGAGGATGAAAGTGAAGACAAAGAGAATGAGATCATTTCCAGCTCCCAAAACCTGCCTCTTGGCTGGCATGGCAAACCCATTTCCTACCAGTTGTATTAGGTTCATGGTCTAAACTACAACCATGAGTTTTGTGGAAATTACACCTACCGAGGTCCTGAGGCCTTCTAGCAGCACCGTGCTGACTGGTGTCGTGCTCAAGGCATGAGGTGCTTGGGCATCCCAAACATTGTCCCCTTTGCTGATGTGACACAGATTGAAGACGATGTCTCCTTGTGGGCCACACTGAAACTGAAGAAGGCATTAGAATGATGGCAGCCTGACACTGAGGAAGAATTCACAGTGGAACATTGTGAATAAGAAGACATATGAGGATCTGAAAAGACAAGGACTGCTCTAGTGTTTAAGGATGTATCTTAGCTTTGGGGCTTGCCTGGACTTACCTAACATCTGCTTTTTCCATTTCTCCCAACCAAATGCATCTAAAGAGTCTGCTACTTAGTCTTACAGTCTAGCATGCATCTTGGACAAATCAAGGCATACTGGCAGATTGAAGAGTTGAGATGTGTTTTTTCTCTGTTTTATATTAAAAGATCCTGTCAGAAAATTTAAAATATATTAAAAAAAAATAGGTAATGTTTGATACCTCAGCTTCATTAGGGAATCCCATTAGAGTGTTTGTAGTCAACTAATCAAACAAGGAGCTGGACAAATTACATATTGATTTAGTATTTTTGGTATGTGAACTTATGCTGATAAAGCACCACATCTAAAATTATGTATCCCCTTTCTTGTTCCGTTATCCTGCCTTCTGAAAATTGGTGAAATTAGTTCATATATCATAAGGTTATTACAAACATTACATGAGTTAATTTTTGTGTTTTTTTTTTCAAGTTTATTTATTTTGGTAGAGCGAGAGCGAGAGCGCGCGCGCGCGCGCGAGAGAGAGAGAACCAGCGGGGGAGGGGCAGAAAGAGAGCGGGACAGAGTATCCCAAGCAGGCTCTGTGCTGAGCACAGAGAGCCCAATGCAGGGCTCCAACTCATAAACTGTGAGATCATGACCTGAGCTGAAGTCAGATGCTCAACTGACTGAGCCATCTAGGTGCCCCAGATGAGTTAATATTTGTAAAGCTCTCATAAAACTATCTGTCATATTATTGCTAGGGAACTGTTTGTTAAACAAAAATTTATAGAGGATATAAAAGCCCTTTAGCAATTGACTTCTTTTGTTCTTTGTCCTTTTGATCTCAGATTTTTCCTGGATGCTTTTCTAATTCTTTCTTTCAATAAACACATTCACAGTTAAGAAAAAAAAAAAAAATAACCAAAAGCTCTCCCTGGAAAAAGGATTATGAAAGTGCTATTCTTTTATTCATTTAACATTTTCTTACAACTACTATGAGTTTGTAACAAAGTTATATGCAAATACAAAGCCTTATCTTTCAGGAGCTTCAGAAGAAAGGACCAAATTAGAACACAACACAATAAACATTAAAGAATAACAACAATAAAAATGATCAACCAAGAAAAATGATGTTTGTGTCTTGGATGAAAATATCAAGAACGGATTTATACTGAATATGACATTTATCCTAGATTGTGTGTGAGAAAGAAGATATTAAATGAGAAGAGTTAGACAATTCAATTCAGAGCATATGTTGTACAGGAATGTGTAGAAATTGGAGAACTGAAACCAAATTAAATATTCTTTGAATATTTAAATATTTCCCATGTAGTGCCTATGATACCAATTTTTATTACATACATGAATTTAATCAGCTGCAAGTAATGGAAGCTAAACTTTTAGTCAACTAGAGTGATAAGAGGTTTATTTTGTATCTCATATCACAGTATAAATATATGGAAGCTGGAATTGGTAGCTGTCAAAAATCTTTTTAATAAACCAGTTTATTTCCGTCTTTCTATTCTCCCAATCTTAGAATATGGACTTTATTCTTCATTTGTGTTGTCTTGTGAATGTACTGAAGTTTGCTAAATCTATAGATTATTTTTTATCTAAATTTTTTAAAATGTTTATTTATTTTTGAGAGAGAAAGACAGAGTGTGAGTGGGGAAGGGGCAGAGAGACAGGGAGACACAGAATCCAAAGCAGGTTCCAGGCTCTGAGCTGTCAGCACAGAGTCCGACTCGGGGCTGGAACTCACCAGCCATGAGATCATGACCTGAGCCCAA
Source organism: Panthera onca (assembly GCF_046562875.1). Lineage (NCBI taxonomy): Eukaryota > Metazoa > Chordata > Mammalia > Carnivora > Felidae > Panthera > Panthera onca. The sequence continues at coordinate 137,892,075 of NC_138342.1, read as the reverse complement.
GTCAGCCATTAACCGACCGAGCCACCCAGGTACCCCAAAATCTATAGATTCTTATTCCAAGAAAATACAGAAAAAAAGAACATAAGAACAGTACCAGATACATCTATAACCTTTTATAAAATATGATTATCAGTAAAATAGTTTTTATTCTCCCCTGCCTTTAATTTAGAACCATAGTGTTGTCTCAACCCCAAGTTATCTTACAAATATTTCCCCCAGTTACTTGGCAGTATTCCACTTACATTTCACTGGTTAAAACAAAATAGATGTCGCTAACTACAGGGAACCTTGGTAAATCATTATTTAGCTGAGCACTGCTTCCCCAACCAAAAATAGGAAGAAAGGAGGGAATATTGGATACGAATTGTCATGCTATACTTCAATTTTTGCTAACAAATATATGAGCTTGTTGACAATACCAAAAAGTGATTTTCTCTCAATAAGACAATTTCCTTGTCTTTTAATGAATGCTTCCTTTGACTTCATGGCTCTACCTTCAATTATAGATTACAACAGTTTGCTTAATATGTGGGACTCACTGCTCTGTAATTCAGAGGATTCAAGTTAAATATCTTATTACAGACAGAAACAATATTGATGAATCATCCATCCTTCAGTTCAGTGTGCATCCTAAATGCCAGGCTATAAATTTGAAACAACAGGCATTCAATTTCAACTAAATTATTTAAAAATTCTTGACTGTGCTATAACATCTCCATTATATTTATATATCTTTTACTAATCAAATCTATTATATCTGTAGCTGCGTTAGTTATTGGTTTCCAGCTGCCTCTTTCAGCAATGAAAAGCAAGGTTAAAATTTCTCATCCATTGCTTTGAATTTTTCAGAAAATCTTATACATTTGTCAATCATAAAAATAATCCTTTAGAAAATATCCCCCAATATTTATATCACTCACTTATCAGTGAAATGTCTTCAGGTTTAGAAACACATGTGAAATACCTGGACTGTAAATCATATGCCTGTACTTATATTGAAATGCCGTATATCTTACAAAACAAGAATAAAAAATAATGAAATTTCCCTACTAAACTAACACACGCTAATGAAGAGTTTATCACTCTTAAGAAGAATGCAAGTTTTTAAATAGCCTTTCTTCCAAAATTAAATTTTTATTGCTTTATTGTTAAATATATAGTCACAATTTTTCCCTTGTCATGAGCTGACAAAGAGAATGTACATATAAGTACAGAAGCTCAGGTCTTCACTTACTTGCTGTGTTTCCAATCTTACTGTTCTTAATTATTATTTCTTGAAAAAATCCTTTTACATTTATGGACAACAATATAATATAATCTACATATCCCTTGTGCCCACTTATAGATAAACTATAAGTTTTCATATATCTCTGAAATCTATGAGAAAATAAGGATGATAATGACAACCACTATTCACTGAAGAATTATTTTTTAGAAAGTTAGATGATAAACATATAGATATTAATATCAGTACATAAATGGATATATAGGCATAGATAAATACATATTTTAGGCATCTTGTTCAGCTAATAATAAGGTGGACTTGCTCTTTTTTTAAATTCCCATGTAGAAAAAAATAGAAATTTAAATAAATTTTTTCCTACTTCTATGGGCTGATTGTCTTTTTCACCCCTCAGGATATGCAACCACATTTGGTGAAACCACTATTCCAGCTGGAGCCATAATTAAAAATTGATATTATTCATCTTTCATTCTCCTGGAAGATTTCATTCTTTAACCTATGTGGTATACATTCTATATATTTAAACATTTATAGAAACAACTGGACTGTGCTTTTAGTTCCTCTGTTGACACAGCTTTCTCCAAGTGAAATTGGGCCAACTCAAACCATTTCTAAATATCTTTGTATTTGCTTAAGTTACTATATTATTTGCCCTCTGAATTAAGTTTCACACATTTGATCATTTTTTATTCTTGTTGTATTAGGATATCTTGACTCCTCTTAAATAATGATCATTGAATCTTCACTGCCATCCTTTTTTTTTTTTTCTTTCCTCATAAACAATAAGATAAAAAAAATAAGATTCAGTCTATAGTAATTTAAACATATAGTTTCACATTTGGAAACAACATTTTAAATGAGCTTTTTTTTTAAATGAAAGATTATCCATCTTTCATATAACTCCACTTTTCAGATCTGTATTCATGAATGACATTCCATTTGTCTGGATATTTTTTCCACAATGCCTTGAGACATGAACAATGCAGAGATAATTATGAAATAAATTAGTACCCTGAGAAAATTAATTTCAATAATGTAGTAAAGCAGAAGCTAGAATGCAATGAGTTAGGAATTTGAAAGTAGTTGATGAATAGAAGGAAGAATGTGAAGAATGACGTTCTAAGTGGTTTTACAATGAACTAGGAGAGTCTTATTTTCAGAGCATAACAGAAGAGGTGGTTTTGGATTCTGATAAGCAGAACAATTGAAGCAGAGATCATTTTAGGTAAAACATGAGGTCACTAAGTACTGAGGTGGTGGGAAGAATAAGATCATTAAAAGATGTGGTCATGGACTGGAATGTCTAATTAGATACCCTAGAAAAAAAAGGATACACAATCTATATGAAGGTTAAGTCAACTGACGAGAGGCAAAGATTGTTATGTTTATGTGGGTAGTAACTATGAGGCTGTCATTAATAGAAGGGTGTGTAAAAGGAGATATTTCCCAAAGCAGGGCAGAGGGCTGTTTAGAGAGGATAATCAATATATTTGTAAATATAGTACTTATAAAAACATCATATGTGGAAAATCATTTTGGCACATTTTTGATGTTCTATTTTATACTCTTAACGACTTATCAATGTAAATTGTTTTTGAAAAAGGTTTTATAACTTTTTGTAAGTACAACCCTGACAGATTAATGAGCATAAGACAAATGATTGACATGCTTCTTACAGCTGCCTTTGTCTTAATAAACACATGTTCTTTTCAAAGTGTTAGAATGTGTAACATTTTAACATGCCCATATTTTAAGAACTGCCCTATCCTTTTTTTCAAGTTGTAGATACAAAAATGAAGAACTGGCCTCATATCTACCTGAATAGCATTATGATCACACCAGCAGAGTTTGTTGTTTGATGTTAGGAATTATGATGTATATCTTAAACTTCATGTTCTTTGAATATAAGCCAAGATTAATAACATAGCATTTGTATTAACTGATATGAGTTAATATATGTAAAGATATGTTGTAAATTCTAATGGTCTAGTAAATTTTATTACATCAAATATTGAATTAGAAATGATGAAATAATGTTTTCAATACCCAGCTTAATTTTTTTATTTTATTATCCCTTTGAAATTATAATTTCAGTTATAATCTTCAAAATCCCAAGGTAATATTTAAGGCATTGCCATATCTCTCCTGGCAATCCTTGTGCTTCTATGAGTAAGTCTTGAAAATAATCATCTTCACAGCATTCATCGTTTGCTTGTTATTGTTTTTTTAATAGCTACTATTAAATGGTTATTTATTTAATAGTTTCTATGTTCAAGGGACTGAGCTAGAGTAAAAACTAACCAAATTGTGGAAGGACTCATTCTCAATTTTTAGAAGCATTTAGAAGCACTTAACAAGTGATTTATTAAGGATTTGGTATATAATCCTAACAATGAGTGAGAAGTGAAGGATATCATTCCCAAGGAAAATTATTATAACCACAAATGTCCTCTAACTTTTCCCATTACTAAAATCCACAGCCACAATGAGCCATTAATAATAAGAATCTTTTTTTTAAGTTTTTATTGATTTATTTTGAGAGAGTGAGAGCACACACAGGAAGGGCAGAGAGAGAGTGAGAGACAGAGTCCCAAGCAGGAACTTGATCCTATGATGCAGGGCTTGAACCATGAGTTCATGATCTGAGCCCAAATCAAGAGTCGGACGCTTAACTGACTGAGCCACCCAGGCACCCCTCAATCATGCAATGAGGAATCTTAAAGCAGATACAGGTATGAAAATGACTGAAAAGTTTGAGAAATACTACTTTAAATGAAAGCATTTTTTGTTTAAATTGTCACCTTGTGTGTGTGTGCATGTATAAAACAATAAGAAATATAATAGATTAGAAATGGCAAGTTAGAAACAAGATGGAACTGAAATAGGTAGAGGGTGAAATATACACACAGCAATGTGGTGTATCAGCTTAAAGCAAGAATGAGAATTGTTATGTACACTTGGCAAATTGACCATTTGATTAATATGTTACATTCCTCATTCACCCTGATAATATTCCTTGTCTGGAGGTCTATTCTCATATAAATAATGATGGTTTCTTTTGGTTAGTATTTATATGGTACATATATTCCTTTATTTTTCTTTTACTTCATCTATAACTTGATAGTTAAAAAGTTTTCCTTGAGGAATGAGGTTTTTTTGTTGTTTTTTTTTTTTAATCCAATTTGGCCATTTCTGCCTCCAAATAGTGACAATTAGTCTATTAACATTTAATTTAGTTGTAAATATGATTGAGATTACATATACCATCTTGTTCTTTGTTTTACTTTACTCCTGCACATCTTTGTTTTGTTGCCTTTTATTTCCACTAGTGGGTCATTATTTAAAGTTGTTTTTTTTTTTTCAATTGTTTACTCTAGGTATTACAATATACTCTCCGTAATGTATCAGTCTGTCTAAAAGTAGTATACCCTTTAACTTGTAGTAGAATACATTATACCATGATTTCATCTCTCACATCCTCACATATGCTGTCACCCCCACATTACGTTACTAAGATTTTTAACTGTTTTATGTTTATACCATTTTGGTTAGATAGTGTATTATCTTTTAAATATATCAGAACTAAATGAAAGGACTCTTTTATATCTACCATTATTTTCTTCAAATTTTCAGCTTGCTTTCTTTATTTATGTACAACCACATTTCCATCTAATATAATTTTCCTTCTGCCTAATAAACATTGTTTAAAATGTTTCAATTATGGGTTTGCTGGCAATGGATCTTCCAAAGTTTTTTTCTATGAAAAAACTCATATTTTGTCATGATTTTAAAAGATATTTTAAGTGAATACATAATTCTGGGTTCACAATTTTTGCTTTTAGTATATTAAAGAATCCTTCCATTGTTTTCTGGCTTCCAAAATTTCATATGAAAAATTGCTGTTGACTCAGGTCTGTTTCTCTGTGTATAAAGTTTCTTTTTTTTCTTTTGACTGCTTTATTTTTTTTTTCTTATAGTTTTCAGCAGCTTGACTCCGGTGTGATTTTTTTAAAAAATATTCATTGCTTGAGAAAGAATGAAATATGGCCCTTTGTAGCAATGTGGATGGAACTGGAGAGTGTTATGCTAAGTGAAATAAGCCATACAGAGAAAGACAGATACCATATGGTTTCACTCTTATGTGGATCCTGAGAAACTTAAGAGAAACCCATGGGGGAGGGGAAGGAAAAAAAAAAGAGGTTAGAGTGGGAGAGAGCCAAAGCATAAGAGACTGTTAAAAACTGAGAACAAACTGAGGGTTGATGGGGGGTGGGAGGGAGGGGAGGGTGGGTGATGGGTATTGAGGAGGGCACCTTTTGGGATGAGCACTGGGTGTTGTATGGAAACCAATTTGACAATAAATTTCATATATTGAAAAATAAATAAATAAATAAAATAAAAATATTCATTGCTTGGGGTTCTTGAGATTCTTATCCATGCACTGTTGCCCTTTACTAAATTTGGAAACTTGATAGGCATTATTTCTTCAAATAATTCTATATTTCCTTTCTTTCCTTCTCTATTTGGCAGATAAATATAGGTAATATTTCCCCACTGTTCCTGGATTTCTTGTTCTCCTTTGTGTACTCTTTTGTGCCTTTGTTTTAAAGTTTGCCATTAATCTCTGTTGATTTATTTTATTTTATTTTATTTTTTTGACTCTGAGGATTTTGATAAACCTTTGAGTCTACTGATAAACCTTTTGAAAGAATTCTTTACCTGTGCTATCTTCTATAAATCTGCTTTATGTAATAGATTGTATATAATTTGGCATTCATATTTAACCCCTTGTTAGAATTTCCAGTGTGTCACTAAAATTTCCCAACTGTCCACATCTATTTCCAACTTTTTCACAGGATTTTTTAGCATCTTAATCATGACTATATAAGTTAAAAAGCTTTTCTGATATGTCTAACACTCGGTTAACCTTGGGTGCTACTTCTGAATTATGCAGGGTCTGACGACCCAGAGGGCTTTTCTCTCTATTCTATGCATTTGTCCTTTCTCCAGCGGCACACTTTTTTTTTTTTTCTTATATTTCTAATTTTTTGAATTATCCTCTCCAGCTCAGTTTTAGGAAATCCCTGTGTGCCTGTGTGTTGGTTTGGAGCTTTGTCAGTGTTTCTGCACATCCTTCAAACCCTGGAACATTAAATCTGCCTCATGTCTGTGGAGACCCTTTGTGGGATTGAGTGTCCTGCCCCTTTCCTAGTGGCAACAATCTTCTGATTTATATCAGTACAGGATGATTGTTCTGATTGGTTTTTCTGCCTCTCTCATTGGGTCAGGTAGCTTTTTCTTCTAATCTCAGAGAACCTTTGCCTTGAAATAGAGTTTTCTGTCCCTCTCAAGTGCCTTACTAGCTGGTTATTTGCTGAATGACCTGTGGTGAGGTAGGGGTCTTTCCTTCCCCTCCTTCAAGAGCAGATGGATTTTGCTTCTACCCTCCCCCCATCCCCAGCAGCAGTGTATCTTTGTAAGTGATCCAGGACAGGAGTGTTTCTTGTTTCACCAGCAGTAGAATATGGCTTTCTGATCACATGAGAAAAGAAGCTAAGGAGTAGACAGGGTTCTGTTTCAGTGTTCCACAAAGGATGGCGGTCAGGTCTCTCACCTTTTCCTTAACCTGATTTGCGAGTCCACAGTCAAGGCTTGTGGAAATAGCTGCTGGGTGAGTGTGGGCTCCATATATGTCTGTGGCTCCCAGCTAGTTTATACTGTCACTGCAGCACACACTCAGGCTTTAAGATGTGTAAAACCTCAATTGTTTCCCCCTTTGTTTTCATGGCAAAGTTTGGTGCCACTCTGATAAAAGTGAAACCTTTCATTTGCCCTGCATCTCCTTGGAATCTAGTTGGAATGGCTTTCTTCTGATCACCCTTCCCTAACTTGATCCTCAAAGTTGAACATACCACACTGAGCATAAGTCTAGTGTTATAAGTGATTCACTTTTCACAGTTCCTAAAATTAAGCCTAGCGTTTTACCTAGTTTTCAAGAGAAGAATAATATTTTCTAATATCAAACGTGATTAGGTGTTGGATTCTTAAGAGGAAATATACATGTCTCTTTTGTAGCACCTCCAAAGAGTTTGTTCAAGGGTAATTTGACTGTGGTATTTGCATAACTTGCTGACTTTATTATTTGACCCTTTTATAAATGACAAATGTACTGTATAATTTTAGGGCTAAATGTTATATTAACCTGTATATTTTGAAAGTGCAACCTAAACAAAGTCCAGAATTACACTTACATATGTTCACACCACAATAATGATTTTTTTTCTAAGTGAAACATAGAGAATGAAAACAAAATTTCAAGTCTTATTTCAGCAATTAATTTTTTCTCCGACCTTGAAGAGGTAATTTAATTCCAATTTTCCTTTCACGTAAATATTAGGGTGCTCCATCTCTCTTTAAAAAATCATGTCAATTAAGTAGTCAATGGTTTAGATCCTTCCAGGTGTATGAGCTACTCCCTGAGTGTAAATTATATTGTACTAACTGCATTCAGCCACCAGCGCTTGAAATTCAGTGAATTACTGCTCTGCTGCGCTAAATGTTCCCCTAATGACTTGAAAGAGTCCATGTACTTTTTAAATTTTCCAGCTTAAATACTAGGGGTTTTGTAATGTTCTTTACAAAAGTTGAAGAGAAGTAATATCTTATATATGGCATATTTTCTCACTACTAGTAGAAAAACAAAGCTGACAGGAAGCTTGAAAACTAATTAGATTTTACAATACACCCACTGCTTTTAATTTATGAGATGTACTTTAAAGGAAAAAGAAAAAAACATGCAAGTTAAGGATACTATTTAAATTCATCATGCTGAACAGAATTTCTGAAGCATAAAGCAAAGGGTGTCCCAAAACACTTGGTAGCATAATACCTGTCAAAATACTTGCTAATTAGTAAAATCTAAGAGCAGTTCCTAGTGAATGTTGTTATCCATACTTTCAAACAGTACATTTTAAGGTCTTGAAACATCACTCTGTGTTATCTTCAGAGAGCATTTCCTTGAGACCTTTGTTATGTACTGAAATGTGTTACAGTTTTAGATAAGTATGCCTACGTGGTTATCTATTCAATAGTATTTTTTTAATTTGATCATAATAATTTGTTGTTATACTTGGGTTTCCACTTTAATTAATTTCCAAATCTGTTGATGTAATTAAAGATATTACTAACTTGAATGTAATTTGGTATATGATTAGTTCTTCATCCGAGTTTCAATATATTTCGTGAGTATGTTATTTTGGCATCACTTTATCTTTCTTGATATGAGAGCACCCAGGGATTGTGTTACTTTTTCCCTCCCTTCTGTTCATGTTTTTCTACTCTTGTGATATACATTCACCTCCGATCAAGTACTTTACAAACCAAAATCTCTGATCTCTTCCACAGAATTAATTTACATTTTTATACATATCTGTCTTATAATCAAGTGTTAAAAATAAAAATAAATAGAGGTGCCTACGTGTTGTAGTTGGTTAAGCATCCGACTCTTGGTTTCTATTCAGGTCAAGATCTTGCGGTTTCGTGAGATTGAAACCCAGGTCGGGCTCTGCACTGGCAGCATGAGCCTACTTAGGATTCTCTGCCTCCCTCTCTCTGCCCCTCTCCACTCACGCTGTCCCTGTCTCTCTCAAAATAAATAAATACAGTTAAAAATATATAAATAAATAAATCTTGTCTACTAGGACATTTTGTGCTCTTGGCATGTCTCTTAGATATTCTGTCCCCAGTCATATTTGACTTTTCCAAGTGTTACACATTTTATAATCTAAGTAATATATGTTCATATGGTATTTGGAATCTTATTTCCAAGGGGTTCAACACAACTTTCTGTTTCCCTTCAAAAGACCAACTCTGAAAGATCTGTGGAAGGAACGACCATGGCACACAGGAAATACCGGAGAACTAAAGAAAAAAAAACCTTTAATGTATGGAAACTTGGTTTTATATTATTCTTACATTTTTATGTTTGTCTATGCATGTTATGGCGGATGAACATTTGGGTTGTTTCCATTATAACTATCATAATAAATACAGGTCCCCATTTTGCCTGTTTATATACCATTAATAATAAACTTTTAGATACAAATTTATGTACAATTATTGTCTATAAACACCAAATCCACCTCTTATACTCTGTGATGTAAAGTTGGCACTCAGCAAAATATATTACTCATACATCCTTGTCAGTTTGATTCTTATTGCATTTTTCCATTAGGAGACACTAGAAGAAACTTAGGAAGACAGGAAGGAGAATGACATCTTTCCCTATATTCTTGCCAGAATCACCTAGCTGAATTAAAATTTCATCCCAGCACCAGCAGGTTGAGCCAGATTCTTCTGACAGTCCCTGAAGCGGTTCCATTGACACCTATATATATATATATATATATATATATATATATATATATATGTGTGTGTGTGTGTATATATGTGTGTGTGTATATATGTGTGTGTGTGTATACACATACGTGTGTGTGTGTGTATACACACACACACACACACATATATGAAATTTATTGTCAAATTGGTTTCCATACAACACCCAGTGATCATCCCAACAGGTGCCCTCCTCAATGCCCATCACCCACTTTCCTCTCTCCCCCACCCCCCATCAACTATTCATTCTTGACAGATCTGAGCAAGAGCATTCCACAGTACTCTTCTGAAGTCCTGAGATACAAGAATATGTAGGTGATCCATTCCTCAAATATCTGAATTATAATTGCAAAAAAACCCTTATTCAACCTTTTAACCTCCTGATTTCTGGAAACCCAACCTCTCCCCTTTTGTTTTCCTGTCCTTATGTTGATAATGTTTCCCACACTCATATTCTCTGGCTCTGTGTTTTTTTGTTTTTATTTTTTAGACTTCTTGCCTCTGTAAACAATTCCTTATTATCAATCTATTATTTTAAATATTAGTACGGTTCCTGTTTTATTGGCTAGTCTCTGACTGATAAAAGGTATTTAAGGTCCTGACTATGAATTGCAAAATTAATTTCCAAAAAGCTTTTGGCAATTTATATTAATGGAATCAACACATGAATATGCATTTTTCTTTATGTCTTTTTACTCACATACCTAGTTTTAAAATATTTATCAATGCTCTAAGTTACAAAAGAGATTATTTTACTTTAATTCATATGTATTTCATCAAAAATGACTTATTTTGACATAAAACCTGTTGTTCACAGGTCTTACCTATTTTTAGATAATTTTAAAGTGCTTTGAATAGATATTTTGCTGACAATATTCAGATTCATTTTTATGAACCACAACGTTCACACAAACCAAGTATTTTGTTTTTCTGGATAGCATTTTAAGAGTGGGAAGAGAGAATATACTTTAATTTTCTGTTTTACAGCCTGTAGATTAAAGTTCTATGTGATTCTTATAATTATTAAATTACTCTACTTATAAGTAGAAATGTATTGGAATAGAAAAGTAGCTTTGAGAGGCTAGGTGGCTGAATCCATTAAGCATCCGACTCTTGATTTTGGCTCAGGTCATGATCTCGTGGTTTGTGAGATCGAGTCCAACATAGGGCTCCTGGCTGCAGGCACAGATTCTCTCCTTCCTTCTCTCTCTGTCTCTCTCCCACTCATGCTCTTTCTCTCTCTCTTTCTCTCTCTTAAAATAAATAAATAAACTTAAAAAAACAACTAGCTTTGAGACACTTCAGTGTACCTACAGGTACCACTCACAATTTATTTGAAAAAACAATTAGAACAAACAATATAAAATATAAGATAATTAATGTGTTTCCTCCTGCTGTACCAACTCCTGCCAACAGAGGTATCAGGGATTCATTCATATATAATCATTTTCTCTTATTTCAAGTGAAATAACTGGTATCACCTATGTCTTTTAGCCTTCAGTGTTTATTCTTCCTATTTAAATCCTTAATGCTGTAGTCATTTTTTTTTTTTTTCTGAAATAACCTAAATGAAAAAAAAAATGTATTTGCTGTCCTGGGATCATTGTATTTTTTTCCAATATACCTAAACATAGTTTCATTGTTTTAAGTTTATTTATTTGTTTTGAGAGAGAGAAAGAGAGAGGGGCAGGGACAGAGAGAGAAGGAGAAGGAGAATCCCAGGTAGGCTATGCACTATCAGCACAGAGCCCATATCATGAGATCACGACCTGAGTTGAAATCAAGAGTCAGATGCTTAACTAACTAAGCCACCCAGGCACCCCTGGTAGTTTAAATGTTAAGTAAGCTCTCCATTTTAGAATAGTTTTAGAGTTACATAAAAGTCTTTAAAATAGTAATGAGAGTTCTCATATACCCCGTAACCAGTTTGCCCTTTTATTAACATCTTACATTAGAATGGTATACTTATCACAATTAATGAACTGATACATGATCTTTGGCTAAAATTCATCTATTATTCAGATTTCTTTAGTTTTTATATAATGTCCATTTTAATGTTCCAAGATCCCAACCAGAATATGATATTACATACGTATTATGTATGATATTACATTACATGTTTCCTTGGTCCCCTCTTGGCTGTGACAGTTTCCCACACTTGCCTTGTTATTGACGATGTTGACTGTTTGAGGAGTACTGGCCAGGTATTTTGTTGGATGCCCTTCTGAATTTGTCTGAGGTGTTTTTTTTTGTTTGTTTGTTTTTTTTTTTTATGATTAGAGTAAGAGTTATGGATTTTTGGGGAGGAAGATCACAGAGGCAAAGTGCAATTCTCATCATATCATATCAAAAGTACACACCATCAACATGACTTATCACTGTTGATGTTAACCGTGATCACCTGGATGAGATAGTGTTGCTAGATTTCTCTACTGTAAATTTACTGTCATGCTCCTCTTCATATTTTACTCTTTAGAAAGAAGTCACTGTGCACAAGTTGCACATAAGGAGTAGGAATTTACATCCTCCCTCTTTGAGTGCATATAATCTACATGAATTATTTGGAAATACCCTAAATGAGAGAGTTCTCTATCATGTTCTATTTGCTTATTTTTTTCAATCATTTATTTATATCAGCATGGAATCATAGATACTTATTTTATACCTTAGGTTATAATCCAATGATACTTTGTTTATTTTTATGTTCAAATCATTCCAGCTTTCACCACTGAAAGAACTTTCATTTGTTTCCTGTATCCCTTTGACATATGTGTTGTGTTTTTAATTGCCATTTATTTACACTCTAGCTCTATAAGATACTTCAGGGTCATCTTGTTTTTCCCCTGCTTTCCTCCTAGAATCAGCTATTTCTCCAAGAAGTCTTGGTTACTTATATTGAAGAATGGTATTAGAAGATCTGGATTCTAGATACATTCATTCCTACTGGGATGACCTGTCTTCTAAGTCCTCTAAACTGAGAATAGAAGCAAATACACATATGCATGGTACACAGTGTATATACACATATCTGTAAATATACCTCTGTGTATCCCTTTCTGTCTATATTAAGCTAAATGTGAGTTTATATTGACACCTCCATCTCTATCCCATTAAAACATGTACTATTCTACCAGGCTTTTTTGCTTATATATAAACTTTCATTCCAAGAGTGAAAAATCTGGCCCCCCTAGTCTCCTCCATTGATCACTTAATTGTTCAATTCGAGTGTTCATGCATAACAGTTTTAGAATTATCAACCTGTAGCTCCATGAAAAAGAAAAAAAAATTACCAACAAGAGTATGGTACTTAGGTTCAGTTCTTTTGCTTTAGTCTATGATCACCATTCATTGTCCAAGTTACTTAAGTCCACACATTTCCCCCACCCACTTTAGTGAGGTTATTTCCCACATTATAATTAAGTTAGATTCTGTTGTCACAGTCTACCTTCACTCCTGGAATCCCACAACTTTCTAAAGGATTTTTTTTTTCAGTTGCAAACATTAGGGATCACTCTTTATGCAATAAATTTCCATTTGTTTTGCAAATGCAGTGTCCTGGATCCACCGTAACTTATTTCAGCAGCCTAAAAAATTCCCTGTGTTTCACTTGTTTTATCTTTTGCATCATTCCCATCGTTCTTGAATGTTCTGTTTTCTTTGCTTCCCCCACTATTGATTTGCAAACTCCTTGGGAGCTGCCAACCTATAATCTGAAATTGGCCTCCTTATGAGGAGAGCAAAAAGAGACCAAAGATGCAGACCACTCCAAATTGGTAGCTGGTAGGTTTAATAAGCAAGAGGATTTACTTGTATTTATTTTTTAATGTTTATTTATTTTTGAGACAGACACAGAGCATGAACAGGGGAGGGGCAGAGAGAAAGGGAGACACAGAATCTGAAACAGGCTCCAGGCTCTGAGCAGTCAGCACAGAGCCCCACGTGGGGCTTGAACCCATGACCTGTGAGATCATGACCTAAGCCGAAGTCAGATGCTTAACTGACTGAGCCAACCAGGTGCCCCAAAGGAAGAGACTTTACAAATGAGGCTTGTCTTCAGTGGCCTTGAGATGAATAGATCACTATGCCTGCCAACAAAAATTAACATTGGCTAATGAAACAGTAGAAATTTTAATTAAATGACTTAGGGAGTTCACAAATGTTGAGGGGGAAAAACAGGCCTAAGATATGGTTAGAAAAATATAATGCAGGTTGGAATCAAAAACATATTTAAATCCTTACTAGGAAAAAATCCTGGGGAGATACCAATATTGGTAGGAATGAGATTTATACACCATTGCTGCCATTCTGCTTCTGCAGTTCTTGAAAATGAGAGGCCTCATGGTAGGAGAGAACACTACCAGCATTCCCATGTTCCTTATGGACACCAAATTTCAAATCAAGTGTAAAATGAAAGGGTCTGCATTAGTTTCCTGTCTCTGCTCTAACAAATGAGGATAAGATTCATGATTCGAAACAACAAAAATTGAGGCACCTGGGTAGCTCAGTCAATTGAGCATCTGACTCTTGATTTCAGCTCCTGTCATGATCCCAGGGTTGTTGGATTAAGCCCATGTCAGGCTCCGTGCTGAGTATGGAGAAAAAAGATTTTCTCTTTTCCCTCTGCTCCTCTCTCGCACTTTCTCTCTTTGTCTCTCTAAAATAAAAATAAATAAATAAATAAATAAATAATAAATAAAACAGATGATTAAAAAAATAAAACAACAGAAACTTTTTCTCTCACAGTTCTGAAAGTCAGAAGTCAGGAAATCAGTATCACTGGGCCAAAATCAAGTGTCAGCAGAGCTGTGCTCCCTCAAGAGACTCCAGGGAATACTTGTGCAGGTTGACTTTTCCAACTTCTGGTGGCTGCTGGCAACCCTTGACTTGTGGCTACATTACTCTAATCTCTGTTTCTGTGTTCATATTGTCTCCTCCTCTTCTGTCTGTGTCAAATATCTCTCTGCCTCTCTCTTAAAAGGACATTTTTTATGGCATTTAGAGCACCAACAAATCATCCAAGATAATATTGCCATCTCAAGATGGCATCTAACTCAATCACACCTGCAATATCTTTGCCATATTAGGTAACAATTAAAAGTCTGGGGATTGGGGATGAAATTTTTTAGGGGACCATTTTTAAGCCTATCACAGCATCTGAGTGTTTGAGTCCACATTACAGAACACATACCACATTACACACATGTAGAAATGTGGTTCATATTGTGGACAAGTAGACAATAAAATATAGTTGCATTTTACCAATTACAATTTGGGCTCCTCACAAGATCATTTCTACTTACCTGAATTTAACAGAGTAGTTAAAAGAAATTATACCATATTACAATTCAGACTTAGAAAACATTGAATAGCTATCTTTAAAATTAAACTCAGTTAAGGTAAGAAAGTTACAGCCAAAGAAATATGGATGGGTGTTCCTTAAGCATTTGCCCTTAAACTAAGTAAGTTATGTATTTAATAGAAATTTCTCAGGTTCCACAGTTAGATTTCTGATTATTTGGATTGGACAGAACATCAAACTCAGTTAAGACTACACTAGGGTCAATTCTTCGAAGTAGAGCTGTACTGGCCATACAATCAGGCCTATGCTAGACCCATGCTTATGAATTGTAAAACTAAACCTTGACAGGATCAAAATAAAAAGCCAGTAAATTAACTGCCTGTTAAACATAGCATAACACTTTTGGGAAAAAAAAAACCCAACATAATCCATTAACTCAAAAACATAATCTAATCTTTCAACAATGTGGCACCAAACATCAGCAAACAAACAAAACTTGTCAGACTATGAGAAGGAGGAAAATGTGATTTGCATGGGGGACAAGCTCAAGTCAGTATAAACAGACCTAGACCTGACACATATATTGGAATTAGTAGTCAAAGATCTATAAATATGTTACAATTGTGGTATAATTGTATGTTCTGTAATTAGAATTACTGTATACATGTCCAAGGACTAAAAGGAAACAGTGCCACTCACAATTTTATTATATGAAATTGGTGCTGCCTTCTGCCATCTCTTATTTAGACTTTTATTTTGCGAAGTGAGGAATTTAATTCTGATATGTCTAGGTATGTTTTCCTTTGTCTTTATCTTATTTGGCTTTAGTTGTGGTTCTTGAATCTGTAGCTTTATATTTGTTTTTTAATTTGAATATGAGTCTTTTTATTGTCTACAAGTATTTATTTCTGCATTCATTACTCTTTCTTATCCCTTTCTAACTCAATTTCAAAGTTTATGAAACTTCTTATAATTGTTCTATTAGTTACTGTCATTTTGTCCACTTTTTTCTGCTGTGTTCTTTTTCTCCATGCTTCAGTTAATACTGTTTCTATTACTTTGGTTTCAAATTCAACAATCTTTTCTTCTGTAGTATCCAGTTTGCTGAAGGCACATCCGCTAATTATTTTATTTCAGGTATTCTATTATATAGTTAAAAATATTAAATTATACCAAGTGTGTTTTCTGGTCATAGCAGGAATTAATTAGAAAGGACTATGAGATTGTATGGCCCTTACCGGGAGCAATTGATGGGTTCAAGAAAGACAATAAAGCCTGACAGTGATTAATCAGCCACTTGAGGCTAAATGAGAAAACCAGAGATTGCGTCAGCAACATATAAAGTGATTTTCATCTGCAGTAGAGGGCAAGAAAGGCTGCAGAGTCCAGGATCAGGGATGAAAATTAATCAAGGGTAGATGAATTTCATGTAAGTTTTAATTCCAACCTTAACAATTTTGCTACGCCAAGGCCAGGGCTGACACTGGGAGCAGCAGAATCGAGACATATAAGAATCATCTGGGTGGATAAATTCAAAGACTTTGAAACTTCAGATTTCCATGAAATATTCCTTGACCTATGAAAATGCTCCTCCTTTCTATTGAAGGCTTGTGCCCTTCTTTTTCTTAGACACAGTATAGGCAATATCCACTTTGCTAGGTAACACACTACTCCCCTGGTGTGTGGTCCACGTCTCTTGCTTCCTCCTACTTTTGGTGCTGAACTTTCATTGGTAGAGGTAGCACATTGCACATTTTTGAAGAGATCCTTACTATTTACCAAGAGACACAGAAAGGTTTAGATCTTGAAATAAACCAATAATACAAAAGTGTCCTTGTCTGTGGGTAAGCATATCTGCCACTTGGGCTGTATGTCTTTCAGCTGTAACGGATTCATAGTATCTTGATGGTGCAGAATATTATGAGAAATTTGTGCAAATCTCCCAAGGAAAATAAAAATGTACATTAGAGACCTGGAGCAAAGCTTTGATTTCTACAATAATAAATTGCCATTTGACAAATAGCTCTGTTGGTACTTTTAGGTCTTAGTAGAAATGAAGCATTTGACTTTAAGATATTAAGAGTGATCATGTGGTCCAAAGTGTCCATCAAGCATTAATTTCAACCTGACTCACCAAGTCATGATCTCAGGCACCTCCGGCATCAATCTGTTGTAGTTTGGAAACAGTACTTTTAAGTTAACACACAAGCAGGCACTTATGTCACTAGGACTATCAGCTCCATTGTCACTTCTCCTTCAACTTTACCTTTGACCACATAAGGGTGTCTCTTTTGACCAACTAGGGAATGAACGAAAAAGCAGAGACTAGTCTATGATGGATTGACTTGATATTTGGGTACAAACCCAAATATCCTGGTACAAACCAGGATTATATACTTACTAATACTAATATCCTTTTAGGGATATCCCTAAAAGGTAGTGAGTACAAGAAACCCTCACACTGAGCAAAGCTTTGGGCAGTACATCTAGCTGTCTAGCTTGTTTGGAAATAAAAGTACTCAAGTAAAAATATATTCAGATTAAGGAACAGTAGAGTATTGCTGGTTGGCCAGGGGCCTAGAATAGTAAAGATGAGAAGATTGGTGTAAACACACAATGTATTTCCTTGTACGAAATGTTGTTTATGAATTATACTAAAAATTAAATTGTCTATGCTTAAGAGTACTAAAACACCAAATGATAAGCCAGTTGAAGCCACTTCAGTATCCTACCTATGAGAACTGACAACTGTAGGGATAAGTCTGACTCCAACAGTCACAGGAATTAAACTCCTAAACTCAACATGGGAGAATCAGTTTGATAACTGGAACCAGGAGTAGTGTTGGGCCTTTCCTTTCAAAGAAAGAAGGTGGAGAAAAACAGCCAAAGTTTCTACCTAAAGGTGTATTTTATAGAAACTGATTACCCAGTGAGTTGGAAGAATGTATATACATTCTTAATAGTGATGAAGAACTCAGTTAAGCCAATCGCTGACTATATGTCTGACTTTGTATTGTTGTAAATATGTTCATGACATGGAAGCTTCTAATTTCCCCCAATTCTTGCTAAAGAGTGTGCGCCTGATGAATGAGACAACACACACACACACACACACACACACACACGGAAGCAGAAGTGATGTGTGTGTATACGTGCAAACATAATGGTCTAAAAGAGAATTTTTTTAAAAGGAGAAGGGTAGTGCATAAATTTCCCAAACATCCTACAGAAAACGAGTCTGCAAATAAAAATTTACATAGATGTGATTTTAAAAAATATGAAGATCAAATCATTATAAACACTGAGAAATTTTACAATAATGAAACAAAACACAAATGTGTGATGTTAAAGAAAACCATCTAAAATGTTAAATACATGGTAAGCAAAATTTTACAATACTATATATGAAATAAACACTAGTTTTAAAACTGAATTAATGATAAATTTACCAATTCACCTAGAAAATAAAAGGATTATTTTTAAGATATCTATTTCCATTTCAAAACAAATTAAAATGTAACTTCAGTACATCAAAAATAAGAGTACAAAGTAATTTAAAAGGTACCAGATTGAAAATACAGGTAACCTTCACAAGAATGAAAATCCAATTATTATTATATTGTTCATTAGTAACTGCAGGAGACAGAAGTGAACGTAATAAGGACTTGAAACTACTGTGAAAAAAATGACAGTCAACATTCTATTTTATGCACAAAGGAAGATCCATTCAAGAATAATAAAAAGCACTTTTTCCTGACATGCCCACAGCCAAAGACTTTACAACTGAAAAAAACCCATACTGAAATATTGATAGAAATATACATTTCTTCAAAGCACGCATGCACATACCTGCGCATGTTTTGTAAAGAAAGGCTTTTTGGTATACAGAAAGCAATGTTGATTACAGAAATGGAAAAAAATACATTGAAATGTTATTACAATTTTTTAAATGTTTAAAACAATATATGTTACTGTATTAAATCAAGGTATGGAACATGCATGCAATTGGTGGGTAATTAAGCCCATTCAAGAAATACAAAGTGATGAGCACCCTAGAAGCCTAACCTATGCCCTCTGCCAGTAAGCTCCTCTTCTATTGTCACTTTTACACACAGATTCATTTTGATTTTTTTGAACTTCCTATGTAAGCAATCATATCGTAGTATTATTTTCTGTTGGATTCTATCACTCAGTATCTGTATCATTCATCCATGTTGTTACAGATGATAGAATTAGGCTTAAGTTCTTTACTGTACAGAATCCCATTGTGTGGAGCCTAAGTTTTTGTTCTGAGCAGATGTTATTGCCTCTTAATTTTTTTAAATTTAAATTCTTTTTAATGTTTATTTTTGAGAGAGACAGAAACAGAATGTGAGTGGGTTAGGGGCAGAGAGAGAGGGAGACACAGAATCCGAAGTAGGCTCCAGGCTCTGAGCTGCCAGCACAGAGCCAGATGCAGGGCTCGAACCCATGGACTATGAGATCACGACATGAGCCAAAGTTGGACGCCCAACCGACTGAGCCACCCAGGCACCCCATTTCCTCTTCATTTTTAAAGGATGTGATTATAGGAAACAGAATTCTGAGTTAACCTCTTCTTTTCCACTTCAAGACTTTTAAGATGTTGTCCAATGTTTTCTTGCTCACATGGTTTCTGATAATTTTGTTTTTGTGCCCTTATAGGTAGAGTGTTTTGTTTATTTTGATTTTTTGATAGATTTTCTATCGTATTTGGTTTGGTTTCAACAGTTTAATAGAATATGATTGTTTTCTTATTTTTTAATGTTTATTTTGAGAGAGAGAGAGAGAGAGAGAGAGAGAGAGAGAGAAACCTGGCAGAAAGGGAAGGAGAGAATCCCAAGCAGACTTGCCAACATGGGGCTCGATCTCAGGAACCGTAGGAAAATGACCTGAGCCGAAAGCAAGAGTCAGACGCTTCACCGACTGAGCCACCTAGACGCTCCTGTTTTCTTACTTTATTCTAGTACTTACACTCTTTGCTATTCTCTGAGTCTCTTGGATCTGTGATTGGTGTTATGTCCAGTCTATATTTCTGTATATAGAATTTTGTTATGAAATCTAATTATATGTGTAGTGCACTATTTGAGGTAGTCTCAAAGATCTTGGATGCTATTTTCTCTGTTTTTTATTTCTTTTATTATATTTTAAATCTTTCTTTTTCTATTTATATATGCTTCAAGTGATTTCTACTGATGTATCTTTACATTTATGGACTGGTAGATACTGCTGGACTTGGCTCTCTCTTGAATGAAGAAGTCAGTATCATTAAGGATGTGATTCAGAAAATATATTTAAGTCTCCAGATAGTTGAAATGTGTAGAAGTCTTTAGAAGGGCTGTTCTCGTTACTTAAATGTTACAACTGATGGAGAACAATGTTTATAAAATCTTCTAAAACAAAACAAGTAAGTCTAGAGATGATATTCCATTGGTGATATAGGAGAACTGTTGTAAGATTGTATACATGGGCTGATACCATTTCAATGAAGTGCTATTAACATAATTTGGTAAGTTTTATTAGACTTGGAACCTGAAAGCCTAACTTTAATTGCAATTTTAAAACAGGAGAGTGGTGTTAAATGATGAAAAGTGTACTTATTTTCCATGGGTCTCAATTTCTGAGGTTTTTAGTTTATGAAATAGTCAGGTATTTTAGGTCTATTTTTAAAACAGAAATATAACAATGCCATCATGTGGACTTTCTCTAACATTTTGCTTTAAAAGATTCTTAATAGTTAATCTCACCCTTTACATATAACCATTTTACTAATGAGAGCTAATTTTGATGGCCCTAATACAGTTCCCATGTATTTTAAAATGTAAGACTTCCAAGTGTCCAGGCATAAAGGCAGACCACTAATTCAAATCTATTCCCATATCATACAAAAATTAAATATATTTGTGTGTGTGTGTATGTACACATATATTTTAAAATAAAGCACTATTTTTAGTTTTAGGTTTACAGAAAAACTCAACAGACAATACAGAGCATTCCCACATGCCTACATGCCTGTTCCCCACCCCCCCTCAGATGCTCTATTCACATCTTGCATTAAAAGTTCACAGCAAGGTTCACTCTTTGTTGCACAGGCTATGATTCTTGGCAAAAGTATGATGACATGCATGGAGCTACCATTAGAGAATCATACAGAATAGTTTCACTGCCATAAAAATCATCTGTGCTTCATCTACTCATCCTCTTTCCCCTTAAACCACTGGCAACCCCTAATCTTTTTACTGTCTTCATAGCTTTGCCTTTCCAGAATGTTATGTAGTTGAAATCATACAGTATGTACCTTTTTCAGTTTGGCTTCTTTCACTTAACAATGCGCATTTGAGTTTCCTCTGGGTCTTTCCACGCCTCAGTAGCTCATTTATTTTTATCAATGAATAATATTTTAATGTATGGATATACTACAGTTTATCCATTCACATATGGAAGGGCATCTTAGTTGTTTTTATGTTTTGGCAATTATGAATAAAGTTGTTATAAACATTTACATACAGGTTTTGTGTGAACACAAATTTTCAAATAATTTGGGTAAATTCCAAGGAGTATGATTGCTGGAATATCTGATAAGTGTAAATTTTTTACTTCTCTCTACTAAAATAATGTAGAAAAATGAATAACCAGGAACAATGAGTAACTCTAGTATCCCAATCATAGTTTCTAAATAAACTCCCATTAAAAGGAACCAGGATAAATGGACCATTCTTGGTTTGGTGTAAAATGAGCTTAGAATATTCTTTTCTATGCAAAGGCAAGAAATCTATCAATGACTACATGTGTCATATCAAAATGATTCAGAAGTGAACTTGAAGAAATACTTGATCACCAGAAAGAACAACCTTATTGGATCAACACACACCAAATATGTCAAGATAGACAAATTGTTAATAATAATAATAATTTTAAAACATTTTTTATCACATTTGGAGGATGTTAGAGAACCAATTCACTTTGGTTGCATATTGGTTGAATATTCAACAGGAAAACATTCAGGATTTTTTTTTGCCTTTTCTTTTTAAAATGTACCATAGTGTCACCAACAATAGAGAATGAAAAGTGTCTCATAGAAATATCCAAACTAATGAATAAATAAATGATAGACTATCAGAATTTGCAAAGCCCCAATTACATAGTGGATCTATGGAATAATCATAAATAGTGGTTAATTAACATCATACACAGAATAATTAGATAATAATCAACATCTATAATAGTTTGTTTTTAATTTTTTAATGTTTATTTATTTATTTGAGAGACAGAGAGAGAGAGAGGTAGAGAGAATCCCAAGCAGGCTCCACACTGTCAGCAAAGACCCCCAACATGGGGCTCAAACTCACAAATTGTGAAATCATGACCTGAGTCGAAACCAAGAGCTGAATGCTTAGCTGACTGAGACACGCAGTCACCTATAGGAGTTTTG
Organism: Panthera onca; assembly: GCF_046562875.1. Taxonomy (NCBI): domain Eukaryota; kingdom Metazoa; phylum Chordata; class Mammalia; order Carnivora; family Felidae; genus Panthera; species Panthera onca. Next base: position 137,869,689 of record NC_138342.1, on the reverse strand, counting down.
ATAAATCCAGTCTACCTGAATAAGCTTCTAGATATAACTAGCAAACTTTCTAAAGCACAGTAAACCAAGGGGAATATTAAATGTTAAAATGGGATACCAGGAGTAAAATCTAGATTGTGAGAACCATAGGACAAATGACCCAATTTCTAGAACAATAAAGTTGAAAGGGTAATAAAAGCAAAAGAGGAGATTAAGTGACTTAAGAGTGCAATTTGTAAATTTTGCTTGGATCATAATTCAAGCAAATGGACAGAAATAGAAATTAGGATCAATCAGGGTAATTTGATATTTATTTGATGATATTAAGGAGTTTCATTACAGGTTTTTATAGACTTAAAAGCTGTATGTTTCTGCTTTACATGAACTGTTGTATTTTAAGGATATATATTAAATTATTTATGTATAAAATAATATGATGTCTGGAAGAGGCTTCAAAATGATCCAGGAGAAGGAATGTGTAGGAATGAAGTTAAAGTATAATTATCCATGAGTTAATCAGTGTAGAAGCTTGGTAATGGTTATATGATTTTCAAAAAACTATTATCTTTTTTACTGTGTATATTATTTTTCCTGCTTTAGACTTAAAATTGACTTGTAGCAACACCTTTACTTCACAAAATACAGATTGTGTCTTATTAATAGTTGATCAAAGTTCTCATTTTTATTGGGCAAAATAAAATAGTCCAAGAATATTAAAATGAATCAACTTTATTAAAGTTATTTTAAAATTGTTTAGAATTTATTTTTTCAATAGTTTATTCTTTTTAATTTCACTATTACTTCAGGATTCATGTAGTCATTGAAGATCTCTTATCAGATTGTAGGAACTATGATATTTTACCATATATTCTGTTTTATGTAGCATATTATGATTTCCTAGATAATTTAACTTAAAATGTATGTTGGAGGAGGTAGGGAGTCTAACTGACATAAAACACTGATGTTATCCCATAGTGAGAACATAATATCTTTTCCAAAGAGCTTTGAAATTAAGACAATTGAATTATATGGATGTGATTTAAAACATGTTCTTTCTCCCCTAAATAGTAAGATTTCTAGAAGTTATAAGCAAGTAACCTATAATTAATGAATAAAAATAAATATTACTATCTTATTCTTAATTTATCTTTACTCATCATTTCTAGTCTCTACAGAATATTTTTATTATAGTTTTTCTAACTAGTGCATATAAATCTTTCCTCCTCATTAAGTATCTCATTGAGAATCACATAGCTTTAGTATTATTCAGAGTGTGATTCCTTTAACAGTATATAATCTCAATACATATTTTTGCTATTAAATTGCTTCATTGGATAAGATTGCCAGTGTGCAATTGTGAAGTAAAAATTCCTCCATTCATTAAGTTTCAATGTAGAAAATGTCAATCCCAATGAAATTGTAAACACCTGTATTTATCGTGCATTCAAGATTCGATCTCAAAGACCCAGTAGGTATATTTTATGAAAATGATTGTACTCTCCTCACTATAGCTTGGAAATCTGACTGTGAGAAGAGTTCAGTTACATATAAATTAAATAATGACATAAAGGAAATGTAAAAGTGACAAAAATGATACACGGATAGGGTTTTTCTTTAGACCTAGTTTTCAGTTCTTAACTTAAATTTCCTCTAAAGGGAAGAAGAATTGAAGATCACTGAAATATATATGGCTCTCTTCTCAGAAAGCCCGTTCAATTCTTTCAGGCTCAAAATAAAAGGGAAAATATTTAGATGACAATCAAATTATGGTTTAACATTTTCATTCACTTTATTTTAAAGACACTTTTTTCACTTAAGTTTCTATATAAAAATGATACTGATTTTCTGGTTGCAGCTAAGATTCCCACTCTGTTTTGTCAGTAACACTGCAGAGGATAAATACATCCATGAGGACACAGTTATTTTGTGCTTAGAAACACGTGAAATTGTAAAAATCTCACCAATAATACAGATTACATCAAATGTACTTCTTCCATACTGAACTATCACATTTTTATTAATTATTTGATAGTTTTTGAAGTAATTTTAATATAGTGAAATTTCTAAAAACAGTTGATTTTCACTCTGGTGTATTCTGTTAGATGGGTGTTACTAATTACATTCTTAATTCTAATTGCTATGTGTTTTATGTGTTTTTTGGTCAGTTTGTATAGTTAGTGTGCTGTTTCCAAAGGTAGGATACATACTTCTGGGAGTTGGGAAATATACTTTTTGTTTCGTGTGTTTATCAGCATATTGCTTATAATCAGGGTGATTACATATTCTTATTAGTCTGGAACAATTATGTTTTACATATGTTGTCTTTAAATTCCATTTGTTTTATATTCAGTCCCAGATTTTTCATATTATCTCTATCATTATAATTTTTATTTGCATGAATAAAGCCGGGATGAGCTTCTTAAGCTTCCTTTTTATACTTTGGCTTCTGTCAGACTCTCCTTTAGCAGTGACTGAGATGCATGTGACAGCATTTTCACTTCAGCATACTCACATTCTGTGAGATGCAACATAATGAATTATCTCGCTTTCAAGGAAGTATTTAATGCTGCTCTGCGTGACACATGCTCTATCAGCCATTGAGTCGTACAGCTCATGTCACAGGACAACCCATATCTTATATAAAGCCAGGCCAGCAGATATAGAAGTTGGAGGGAAATAGGTGAGATTACAGGTCCAGTGCATGTAAAACATGTATTGGAAATAGAACATGAGTTGTCTTAGTCTAGATTGTACAGAGTGGTCTGGATACTCTCGTTATGGTAATAGCATAATTTATAGCATCACATAAATTTATACAATGTATTTTTATCATTTGTGATATTCTTTTTCTTTTTTTTTGAGAGAGCGTGAGTGGGGGAGGGGTAGAGGGAGAGAGAGAGAATCTTTTTTCCAATGTTTATTTATTTTGAGAAAGAGAGAAAGTGAGGGTGCATGTTCATACATGAGCATGAGTGGAGGAGGGGCAGATTGAGAGGGAGAGAGAGAATCCTAAGCAGACTCTGCACTGAGAGCAGATGGGGGACTCGATCTCACCAACCGTGAGACCATGAACTGAGCCAAAACCAAGAGGTTCTTTTTCTTTTTAATTTTAAAATGAAACATCCTGGGGGTCCTGAGTGGCTCAGTCAGTTGAGCATTTAACTTCAGCTCAGGTCATGATGTTGTAGTTATGAATCCGAGCCCACATCAGGCTCTGTGCTGACAGCTCATAGCCTAGAGCCTGCTTCAGATTATGTGTCTCCCTGTCTTTCTTCCCTTTTCTCTCTCTCTCTCTCTCTCTCTCTCTCTCTCTCTCTCTCTCTCAAAAATAAATAAACATTAACAAAAATTAAAATGAAACATTTTACAGCTATAGGCTCAAAAAATACATAAATTGTATGTCAGTGGAAACATGAGTATTGAATTTCTGCTTTTGTAAGTGAGAGATATGATTGTGTAACTTGTGCAAACTATTCATTTGACACCCAATCTGAGGGCATAGTAGTTTTATTGACTATATGGAAATCATAAGATGCAAATTTTCTGAAGAAACATCAACATATGACTTTCTTAATAGATCAAATGACTATTGTAGTAAATTCTAAATTTAAAAAAGTGAAGATGAATTATTTATGCTTATAATCATAATATGAAAACAAATTTCAGTGGAACACAACATCATGATATAAACAATATTCTTACTAAATTAAAAAATATATACTCTTGAAACTGGTATGAAATATATATATTTAAAATCCATCTAAGCTGTGATGTATAGCAATGAAATAGAAGCTCTGTGGTCATGTTCTTTCTTGCCTGATACCAATTGAATTAAAAAATTTTAGAATCTTTGATTCTTAAGATTCTAAACTTTTAAAAACAAGTTTAAATATTCTACAAAGTTCTAAAATAATTTTGTAAATACGCTTTCTAATACTTATTGTGATTAAAAAAAAGTCAGTTGAAAGCTATCAACCAGAGTAGTCAAGAAACAATATGTAACAGACAATATTTACTGACAATAAAGTCATAAGCAGGTTGAAAGTGAATTATGTTTCTTTAAAAGAAAGGGAGAAATGGAAGAAAAAAACTAAGATGAGAGCTTCAAAATTATCTTCAAGATTTACTTTTGAATTTCATAATTGTACTTTGAAATATCTTAAATTGTAGGAAGAATCTATTGATAGAAATTTCAACTTTTAGTTGTATTTAAATTTCTATGTAATAATGGAATGAGATGGAATTCAGAAGCCTAAGTTGCTTTATTATCTCATTCAAAAGAAATCAACTTGTTTTATTATATGTAGCTTATAAAAATGCATATCAAAGTCAGATATCTTCAGTGGAAGCCTAAAGACAGGGTTAATGAAACTACTTGGGCTGAAACCTATAAATTTAGGTTTTAATATATAAAATAAATTATAATTAAAACATCCTTGATCTGGGGCATTTGGATGGCTCAGTTGCTTAAGCATCCAACTCTTGATTTTGGCTCAGTTCATGATCTCACAGTTTGTGAGATCTAGCCCACATCAGGCTCTGTGCTGACAGTGTTGAGGCTGTTTAGGATTCTCTCTCTCTCTCTCTCTCTCTCTCTCTCTCTCAAAAATCCTTGAGTTAGTTGAATTTGCTAATCTACTAGGTGTCTCAGTGTAAGAGTGTGTTTTTTCAATTAAAAATAAAATAGTTTAGTAGTTAATATATTAACCTTAATAAATTATTAAATAAATTAGGATTAATAGATTAACTTCATAAGTTAATAGATTTATCTTACAATTCTCAAAGAAAATTTCAGGCAATTTTTATACAAAAATAAAAATTAAGCAATATTGAAAAAGTATATATATTTCTTAGAAAACTCCAGTGATAGTATTAGTGATAGTTAAGAATCTGATAAGATATATGAATAGTTCCAAATATTACTTCTTGTTTGATGTTGTTTTTCAATGTTCAGATAATCAAAATTAAAAAATAATTTTTTTGGCTTTCAATGATGGGATATATGCCATTTTAGTTTTAGAAGAATATGTTTTAAAACTGTATTTCTAAAGGAAGCAAAGTTAGCCAATTTAGTAAAACCAATTTTTGACCAATAAATAATTATTTCAAAAAATAAAATGTCCCAGGTCATCTTACTTATAACACAAAACAAAACAAAACAAAACAAAGCTCCAAAAACTCTTGAATTTAACAGCTTCTCAGTAAGTTATGCTGATTCTGATTTTTAAGTTATGCTTATTCTGATTTTTCTTCAGAAAATACTAGTTTTATAGGTGTTCAATCCTGGAGACTTCTGCATTTTATTTGTGTTTCAACTTAAGGTTTAGCAAGTCAAGATTTAGTCAGTTTTGTAGGATTACAATTATGTATTTACTTGCTTTGCCTGCTGTTTACATGGTTTACATTATAGTTGAAGAAATATCAAGTCAGAACTCAAAAATGCAGTTCTGGTTTTTATCTATCAAATTATTCAAATACTAAAATGTGTTCTGTTAAATATTTCACATGTACCTAGATATCCAGATTCAAAAACGACATATATTGAAACTTAAATGAACCACAATAAAAAGCTTTCTGACCTTAAGAGGTATTAAGTGAGATAATTTTCTTTTTTATCATGAAGTTATTAAGGCTGAAAAAAAATCTCAAATAATCTTTTGAAAGAGGAGTTTACTGGTACTTATACTATTCTAGATTCACTGGAAATTCTTTGTCTTTAACTGTAATGGTTCTTCATTTTGCTTTATGGAGATCTACTTCTGGTTCTTAAAAGTTTCTAGGGTTATGTTTGTTCATTAATGCTTTTAATGTTCCTTGTTATATTGCTGCTTCAATTTTTACTGTCTTCCTCACATCAGGTTCTCACAGCCTGGAGTTTACCTTGAGTCATAAAAATTTGAGATTGTGACCTAAACTAATGATGTAGAACACTGCACAGTTCTACAGGGCTCAGTAGGATTAATGGAGGTTTGTATACTTTTAATCAAGTGCTATAATGAACACACAGTGAATTTTGTAGAATGGCTACAAGACAAATACGCCTATTAGGAGGGAAAAAGATGATGTGATGAGTCACATAAATAAAATGATCAAGGTAGAGAAAGTGCTACAGATCTCTAGTTAAATATGAGAATCCCACCGAGTATTTGCAATGTGCTCTTAGATAATGGCCATAAATAAGCATATATTCTATGTCAAATAGTTAACTTTTACATCTGTAAGGCAGAGTGAGATAGTACAGATCTGAGTAACAAAGTATATGGAAGAGGAATATTGCTTCCAAGGTTAGATGTACCATTTTTATTAAAATTTAACAATAATCATAAAAATCATAGATTTGAGATGTAAACTTAGGTTTTGTGCCAATTTATCTCTTGACACTCATCATATCAGATTGCTTCAGAGAACTGAGCTAGTTGGGGCAGAACTGCCTGGATCTAAAAGGTCTGAGAGGAGTGAAAACTGTAGATTGTTAATGGTTACCTGAAGCTTTATGCGGAGAAGGATTTGGGGCTACTTCTGAATTCAGCAGGCCAGAGAACCTCTCTGGAAGAGGACAGTCATGATGCATGTGGAGGGGTGATTTCGGTGGCATGATCACCATGCATTTCCCATCCAAGTCTCGATTTTTTTCAAAGTTAAACAGATCAATATCAGTGTGAATATCGATATACATATCTCTTAAAGCATAGCCTCCTTGTCTTTTTTTCCAATGATCTACATTGTAATTAGTTTTACATAAAGAATCTACCTATGTGTAATTGTATTCTTTCTTTAAACAGTTATTTATTTTTAATGATTTTTTTTTTATTTCTACATCCCCACTTTCATTTTTCTCTTGGCCCCTCTCCATCCTCATTATTACTTAATATCACAGCATCTCACCTATTCTAACAACATAATGTATATCTTTTGGTATTTTATTTTTATACTCAAATAACCCTATAGATACATAAACTCTTTTTTTAAAATGTTTTATTTATTTTTGAGAGAGACAGAGACAGAATGCAAGTGTGTTAGGGGCAGAGAGAGAGGGAGACACAGAATCGGAAGCAGGCTCCAGGCTCTGAGCTGTCATCACAGAGCCCGACTCAGGGCTGGAACTCACCAGCCATGAGATCATGACCTGAGCCGATGTCGGATGCTCAACCGACTGAGCCACCCAGGCGCCCCGATACATAAACTCTTATAAATAGGTATACAGGCATAGGTATATATGAAACAAATTTCTGTTATGATTTCTTTTATTTACTTTAAATTTTTTAAATGTCTACTTTTGAAAGAGAGACAGAGCATGAGCAAGAAAGGGGTAGAAAGAGAGGGAAACACAGGACTGAAACAGGCTCCAGGCTCTGAGCTGTCAGAGCAGAGTCTGACGCAGGGCTCGAACTCATATACCGTGAGATCATGACCTGAGCTGAAGTCGGACGCTTAACCAACTGAGCCACCCAGGCTCCCCTGTTATGATTTCTTTTAAAAAATAACACATTTTGCATAATTCCAAGCATCTTGAAATTTTTTATTCTCACACAACAGCATAAGATGGACATCCCTACATAATATGTATTAATACTCTTTGTCATATTTTTTAATGTCTATTAAATTCTACATGCCTTGTATGTACCATAATTTTTAGTCATTTTTATATTGAAGTGCAAGAGATTTCTTTCTATGCTTACCTATTATAGGAGATCTTTGCCTATTAGAAATATGTTTCAATAACATCTGCTAAATATTTTATTATTTTTTATAATTACATTTATGAATGGAGTCTTTGGTGCCTATTCAAACATAAATGGCTCTTCTTTTAGAGTTCCTGAGTTTAAAATCTTTATAAGGTATGTATCTTCTAATTCTAGAATGTATATGTACTTTTATTCATATTCGTTAAGGTATGCATATATTTTTAAGACTAATCCTATCTGACTTTTGTTCATTACATAGGTGACTGTCTCTCTTTTTAAACACTCAAATGGATACCAAAATATGCTAGAAACATTAATTAAATAATATATCTCACTTCAATTTATCATATTTTAATTAATCTCCTATATATTGGTATCTACTACATTATTAATCTCCTTCTATGCCATTCCAGCACTACATTGATTTAATTACAGTGAGTCCATAGAATGTTCCTCTGATGAGCTATTCCCCCATCATTGTTATATTTTAGCATTCTTTTCTTGACTACTTTAAAAAATTAGTTCTTTCAGAAGAAATTTAAAATTATTTTACAGAATTCAGAAAAATAAAAATAACAATGATAACTCTTAGGGTATCTTCACTGTAGTTTAATTTAATGAATAGAAGTTTTCTGAGAATGTATGTATTTATAATATTGTCTTTCCAACCAAGGACAAAGCATTTAGGAGAGGAATAAGACATTCCTCTCAAGACATTACACAAGACATTAAAATACACAAGACATTACAATATTTGAAACCCTATCAGTGTACATTTAGTATATAATCAAGAAACTTTTTCACATAAAAATAAAATTCTTATATAAAAATAAATCACATCCATGAATAAACAATGCAAAAAACTGAAGTTTTAGCCAGAAAAACTCAATAATGATATTTGAATTCAGTATAAATTTAGTATCAAAACTAGAAAACATTCCTTTTATGTGAAAATTTTGTTTCATTTTGATACTAAGTTTATACTGAATTCAAATATCGTAAGGTTCTCTGTGTGTCATTTGATCACTTTCTTAAATGCTTTGCACAATTATTTTTCACCCTAATTATTGGTAGTAGTATGTTTGCCATCATTTTGAAATCAGCATAGTTTTGAGAGAGATATAGTGACATGTACTTTACATAAATATATATTTTATCAAGATATCCCTACATTTCTAATTATTTTTAATTTATGTGTTAACTCATACCCTATGAGCATTGTGGTTTATTATCATATATTTTTATCATACATTTTCTCATCATTGTATTTATTATATATACATTGTATATATAATATGCTATATAATATTCTTTTTATTTTTATTATTGTTTTTTATTTAAACTCTCATCACCTGACATTATTATTATCTCTATTCTTCCTGTGTCTGCTTCCATTTCCTGGTATGTTTCACCCCATCTCCTCAATAAGTTTGATACAAAAAATTGTCATTTTAGTCTATTTTTTTGTAAAAGAATATATTACTGGATTTAATTTTATGAATAGGTAAGGTTAAGTTGAGGTAAGGACTCACTTCCCTCAAGGACTTGGGTATGATTAGGGTAATCATATCTGGTAATGATACTAATTTAAAATCATCTGTAATCTCTCCTCTGTTAGTACATGTTGAATTTTTACCTTATAATTCTTATAGTAAGAAACACTGTTGATACAAAACACAACAGAAACTTGAATAATTTAAGCATAAGTGATAAAGATTTGTTAAGTAAAACTATTTTGTTTCCATCATTTGCCATGAAGCTGTACAAAATGTAGATACCTGTAAAAATTAAGTTAACCATTTTATTTATATATTGGACACATTTATATAGAAATAAGTTCAAGTTAAAAAAAATATCAGAGCCAATATAAATCTGCGTATGTAAGGAAACTAGATGATTATTTAATTTGGGATTACATCTAATAGTAGCATTCGTGAGAACTGTGAATTCTCTTTTATCAGTTCCTATAATGAAAACACAGTTGATTCTGATACAAATCTGTATTTCCTACAATGTTCCTGTATTAAGGAACACTAAGTAGAATTTTCCTAGTAGCCCAGGAAAAATATCCTCTTACAGTGAAGTCTTGGGTTTTTTCTATTTTGAATGATATTTACTTGGTACCCCTTTGCCTGGCTCTTTTTCCTAATTGCTGGAAGTCACTGATATTTTGTAATGATAACAAACAGAATCTTGATGCTCAATGTTTTCACTCATTGACTTCTATAGGAAATTGTTCTCTCCAGCATGCATTCTGAAATTCTGGCTGCCCATGTTACTGGTTAATGACCATAGCCCCATGATGCTACTGCCTTCTGGATCTCTGTAGCCTAACTGTGCTGTGTCTGTGTTTTGTATGTTGAACAATGAGGAAAACATTAGAAAACTGAGTAGGTCATCTCCTTCATGTACTCATATTTGAAAAAAGGGTCCCCTATTGACCAGCATCATTAAACTTTCTTCAAACAGTGCTCGTCAGAGTTTTCATGTTCTGTGTGTAACTAACATTTACTGAGAACAATAGTCCTACAAGATAGATTTACATGAACATCTAGTCCATTCAATACATATACAAATTAAAGTGAATTTATGGTTTATTTATTCTATTAATATTGCTCAATTTCAACTGGTATTTTGGTACTTTTTTTCCTAAGAATGCAGAAATAAATAAATTAGTACAAAATATCCAATATTATTTGTATCAATAATTTAAAGAATGACACATTTAATTTTTCATGAGCAAGTAAAAAAGAATAAAATATGTTTTACTGTAAATGTTACTACATTTTTCTTGGGTAGTAATAGCCTGAAGCATTACAGTTAAAAGCATGTCTTTATAGATCCTGTCACAAAGTATCATATAGAGCAGGATTTTATAGATTATGAAGTAGGATTTCATAAAATGTTTGTGAAAGCAATTTTCCTAATTTCCCATCAATATTTAAATACTTTTCAAAGAAAATACATTTCAGTAGCTTTCAGAATTACATCATTGTTCAAAAAATAGTATAATAACAAGCCAGAAATCAAATTATAACTTTTAAAAAGTAATGGTATTAAGTGCCTTGGATTTCTGTAACAATAACAAATGGAAAAGTATACAGTTGGAATTCTAGTTTGTGAAGCTGTTAAGAAACACCATGTTCTCCAAATGTTTTGTGTAATGTTTGAGCAGATATTTCTTATGATTGTGAATTCAGAAACCCCATTTCTGTTCTTCTTTAATACTGTATGATTTATGGAAACAATAACCCTTATAATCTTCTATTCACACACTCTTTCCATTTGGCTTCTGGCTAGCTTTGCCTAAGGGAGGTAGTCTTGGAGTGCTGAAAGTTAAGAGGAAGGAGAAATAGTGTTCTTTCTGTTTCAATTTATTGTCTGGCAGTGTCTGTCCAGCAACATCGGACAACAATGGAGTCTAGGAGACTGGTCAGTTCTAGCATCCCCAGCTTAAAACATTTTACCAGGCATTAGTGTGTCCCTGTTTGCTCCAGCATCATTCAAATGATGTTTCTTCTGTGTTTGCATCACAGTTCTAGGGAACACATGTCTGACAAGTTCCTGCCTTGCTCACCTTGATATTAAATCATCCCACATGATATTAGAAGAGCAGCGACAAGTGAGACACTCACCAGAAGAAAGGGGAGTCGATTTTCCTGCTTTTACTAAGCTCTGGGTGACTTCATTTCTTTTTTATCCACTTAATTATCTCAACACTTTTTTATCCAGTTAAATGCTCTCTTTTCAGAATATCCAGAATCATTCGTTTTGTTGACTAATGCTTACTACCCAACTGATGCAATATGTAATACCATAAAATAACCCAAAGATTACAAAAGGAGAATTTTTTTCCTGAAATGTGTTGGAAAAAATAAAACCTGGATCATAAAATGGTGGATTTAATCAGTTACTCTGTCAATAATCATAAAATCACCTTTGTTAACCTAATCATATTACGTAGTTATGACTAAAATACTTGTCCTGAAACAGACTCTTAACTATAGAGAACAAACTGATGGCTACTGGGGGGAGGTAGGTATCGGGATGGGTTAAACAGGTGATGGGCATTAAGGAGGGTACTTGTGAAGAGCACCGGGTGTACATACAACACCCAGTTGTTACATACAACTTACATACAAAGCGATGACTCACTAAATTCTACACCTGAAACTAATGTTGCACTGTATGTTAACCAGCTGGAATTTAAATTTTTTTTTAACATTTATTTATTTTTGAGACAGAGAGAGACAGAGCATGAACGGGGGAGGGGCAGAGAGAGAGGGAGACACAGAATCGGAAGCAGTCTCCAGGCTCTGAGCCATCAGCCCAGAGCCTGACGCGGGGCTCGAACTCACGGACTGCGAGATGGTGACCTGAGTTGAAGTCGGACGCTTAACCGACTGAGCCACCCAGGCGCCCCTAACCAGCTGGACTTTAAATAAAAACTTGGAAAAAATACTTGTCTTGAGAAGTCTAGATATATTCAAGAAGACAATAATCTTACAGGAGATTTAGAAATTGATTCAAACTTTTATTTTTTATTTTTTAGAAGTTTATTTATTTTGAAAGAGAGAGTGCATGAGCAGGTAGTGGAGGGGGGAGGAGAGAGAGAGAAAGAGAGAGAGAGAGAGAGAGAGAGAGAGAGAGAGAGAGAGAGATTCTAAAGTAGGCTCTGCAGTCAGCACAGAGCCCAATGCAGGGCTCGAACTCATGAACCATGAGATCATGACCTGAGCTGAAATCAAGAGTCAGATGCTTAAATGACTGAGCCACCCAGGTTCCCCTCAAACTGTTTACTTCAATCAAATATAACTCTGTGAGTAATCAATTATAAATGGAAATGCAGATTAATATTTAATATTAAAATGTAAGAAATTTTCTGTATGTGTACTTAGTTATATCAATGGTGAAATTTAACTGTCAAGATTTTGTTTTAATAACCAAAATAATCCATATGCATTGTTAATTTAATATAAACAAATTTGAAAATACAAAAAAAGAAAATCTAAAATGGAGCCATCTCTTCTCCTTGCTTTATATTTCAGTAAGGACCACTAAGAATTTTAAGTTATACTAATTTATATTAAAGTTTAAAATGTCAGAAATAAGAAGTAAAGAAAATGTAATAATTCCAAATTGAAAACCTGAGCTCATATGCTGAAGATGAGGATGTATAGCAACTTGGCTTATTTATTACAACTAGTAAACAAACAGAAAAAAAGGAAGAATTAGTTGCAGGAATGTGCCACTATCCCTTTTTGTCTAGTCCTATTCTCGAGGAAATGCTTTGTTTAAGTTTCCTTCTGCAGGGTGTGATATTAATTAGCCTACTTAGACTACCCCTTGTTAACCTCACTTGAATCTTTCATAAAGGCAGCAGGAGGTCAGAACTTGGAGATTCACTGATTCTCATTGTAAAACCTGTGTTTTTGTTTGTACTGGAGTATTTCTGATGCTTAGTTTTCTCATTATCTGACAGTGACAAAGCAGAGTAGCTTATAAATATATAAATCAATGTCAATCATTTTAAATGGCTTCAAACATTATCATATTCAACAAAATAAATCCAAGTTTCTATTATTACTTAAATAATCTTTAAGACTCTTTAATAGTTATATGGAGAATACCCATCTATTCAAGATTACTCTGTCCAAGAAATATATGTATAAATTAGATATGCTTATTTTTTTAATCTTTATTTTATAGTTATGTCAGTGGAGTGATCTCATTCTTAGTGATGTTAATAAAAACTGTGATTTCTTTCCCTATTTTATACTAACTCCATCACCAATACTGCAAAAAACAAACATACTAAATATTACATCAATGTGTATGATTCTAAATTCAGTATTAACTCCAATTTTAATATTTACCATGCTCCATCCAGTGATCTATTTATGTATGAACTATCTATCATCTGTTATCATTATCTATGTATCTACCCATATATATATATATATATATATATATACATATACATATATATACATATATATGTATATATATGTATACATACATACATATATGTATACATGTATATGTACACATACATACATACATATATATGTATACATATATACATATATATATATATATCATCTAGCCATTGAAAGGAGATACTTCAAATGAAAAATTCAAATTTCCCCTAATTATTTGTGAATAATAAAATGTTTCTGTTATACCAAACATTGCTTAATGAAATTTTATAAATACCTTTTTTTTTTACTTCTAAAGACCACAGAAACAATGTTAGAGTATTATCAACAATACCATATTTTTTTACACATGGTTAAACTTCAAAGGTTGAGATTGCACATTTGTCTAACTTAATGCATTATCACCAAAACTCTATTTAAGTAAGAAGAGTTTAAAATAAAATCCAACCTGATAAAATTTATATTTAATTTTCAAAGCAAGACATTTTTATTGTAAGCATATTTTTTAATTACTGATTTTTATTTAAAAAATGGTACATTTTTTCTGTTGTGATGACTCCCTTTTGAGAGCATATAGAAAAAAAATTATTAATGGGGTGTTTGGATATTATGATGCCTGATTGGGTCTTATCAACAATCACTATGAACATCAAATATTTTTTTTAAAGAAGAACATATTTTAAGCATACAACCTGCAAAATATTTCTTTAACTCCTTAAAGCATTTTATATTTAAGTCAAAATCAGATCTCCAGAATAATCATGCATTCATATGCACACACACCCACACACACCCACACACACACACACGTAATTATGGTTCAGTCACTTTTATATACGGATCAATATTTAGCTCCAGAAAAACTGAATCTGCTATAAGTAGTGTAAATTTAAGAGGAATCATTTCAGAGTTTTTGATAATTTACAAAATCATTTGGTAATTGCTAAAAGAAGAAGAAGAAGAAGAAGAAGAAGAAGAAGAAGAAGAAGAAGAAGAAGCAGAAGCAGCAAATTCCCAGGCACATTCCTCAAATAACACCTAATATCTCAAATTCAAGAAGGGGTTCTTCTCATGATGCTATCATGAAGTTTAAGAGCAGAGGGATTAAAAGTAGGTAAACAAAATTAACATGAAGGATTTGATGGGTAATATCAAACAGTCTAACATACATGTAATTGGACTCCCAGGAGGAGAGAGAGTATGTGTAGGAAAAATTGGGGAGAAAAGGAAAATTTTCTAAGTTTAATGAAAACCAACTCACAGAGGCAAGTAGCTCATCAAAACCCAAGTACAATGAATAGGCACACAATGGTCAACAATATTAATCTTACTTCCCATTCAAAGAACTCTGTACACCTTATTTGATGCATTCATTTCTGTTGTAATTCAAAAATCACATCAGCTTCTCCCATAAACCTATTAAATATATGAGGGAAATTTCCTTTGTTTATCAAGGTAACTATGTCTCCTAAGAGCTCTGCATAGATTTGTTGAGTGAATGAATGAGTATTGATTAGTGATCATGGAAGGGTACAAAAATAACATAGTGAATAAAATGTTAATAAATAGTGATTAATGTAAGTCACAAGAAATATTTGCTGGCTCAAGTGTAGATTATAAATCTCCCATTTCAGTAATCACTTTTTAATAAAAAATATGCAAAGTATTATGACAGTTATAGACTAAATAATGAACTAGATCTAATAAATAGAATGTGCATTCTGGATAATTTCAGGGTAGAGCTCAGAATAATAGAAAGGACAAACGAGATCTAAAAAGCAAAACTATAGGGGCAACAAATACATGTGGCTGGGGTTATGAGGGATGTGGTTCACATTTTGGTTTACTGGTAACTTTCTATATTTTGATTTCAGTGGTGATTATATGATTGCATATATTTGTCAAAATCTATAGAACTGTATACTGTTTTACTATATGTAACTATCTTAATAAGCCTTAGAAAAGTAAAATAAAATGAGGAAACAAAAATCTGTTGTGTTCCTGTAATTGCAACAAGGTTTGAAATGTGTTTTTTTTATTTATCAAGTTAAATACTTTTAACATCATAACACACTTTATTAATAACATATTTTCCAATCTGTACAAAAGATTTTAAAGTTCTTTTGTTATTTATATCTTACTTAAATATCTTATGGACTGAAGATGTGGTCTATGGTTTATGCATGATACATGATAAGTCTGGGTTAATGTTCCATTTTCTGTTTAAATAGAGTGTTTCCTTTCCTATTTATCTGCATAAACTTTATCTCTGTAAAATCAAGCTTGTTAATTATGCTATTAAAACTTGTATATACTTTCTTATTTGTTTTGAATGCTAGGTTAATCAGTTACTGAGAACAATGTATTTAGATAAAGATCTATTATAGGGGATTTTTCATCTTTGCAATTCTGTCAAGTGCACTTTTAGACATTTTGAAGCCAACTAGTCATTTGTAGGCATGTTTAGACTATATTTTAAGTGCATTCATTTTTCATAATTAGTGATTCTGTGTTAGCCTGAAAAATGCTTTTGACATCCTCTAAAAATATCTGTGTTCCAATCTGTAGAAACTATGAATGTTGCCTTATATGGAAAACAAAATGAAAGTTAACAACAACAACAACAACACCCCACAAAGATCCTTGTAGATGCAATAAACTTAAAGATATTGAGATGGGGATATTATCCTAGATTATCTGTATGAGCCATAAATGTAACTGGATGGATCCTTTTGGGTAGGAGGGAGTGGATGATTTGACAAGATGCAGAGGAAATGGTGATGTGAAGACAAAGCAGAGAGAGATTTGAAGATGTTGGCCTTGAAGATTGGAGTGACATGGCCACAAGCCAAAGCATCCTGATGGCCACCAGGAGCTCAAAGAGTCCAGGAACTGATGCTTCCTTAGAGCTTCCAGGAAGGAGGGCCCTGTCACCTTAATTTCAGTCCAAACTCATTAAAGACTTCTTGCCTCCAGAGCTGTGAGATAATGAATTTCTGTAATTTTAAGCCACTAAATCTGTGGTAATTTGGAGGCACTTGTGTGGCTCAGTTGGTTAAGCATCTGTCTTTTGATTCGGCTCAGGTCATGATCTCATGGTTTGTGAGTTCAAGCTCCATATCAGGCTCTGCACTGACAGTGCGGAGCCTGCTTGGAATTCTCTCTCTTTCTCTCTCTCTCTCTCTCTCTCTCTCTCTCTGACTGCCTCTGTGCTCTCTTTCTCTCTCTCAAAATAAATAAACTTAAAAAAAATCATTTATTTGTGGTAATTTTATAGTGGAGTCACAGGAAACAAATATGGATACTCTCTTCTTGTCTGCTATTATTTTATCTGATATATTAATTGACTGGGATATTTTTCGACTTTGACTTGTCATTTATTAGTGTTCCTATAATTTTTCTTGGGCCTTTTTCAAAAGTTTACCATTTGGTTTTAATCTAGTTTGGCATCTGTTGTCTTTTAGTTGGCAAATTTATTCTGCTAACATTGAACCTGAATATAAATATTATTTGCACTGTATCTACTGGTATATTTTCTGCTATTAGTCTTAATTAAAAATGTTTTCTTTTATCTTTTTTCCTGCCTTTAAATGAATTAATTCTTTCTTCACTTTTTTTTTTACTATTTAGAATGCCACTTTTCAGTGATTATTTTGAGAATTTTAAAATACAAAAATCATAAAAGCACAAACTTAAACATATTTATTCATTTTTTGTAAAATTAGAATCTTAGATTATTTTATTTCCAATATTCTCTTTTTAATTCAGATGATTTTTGGTTAATGTTATGGGGTTTTTTTGTTTTCATTTAAAATTATTATTTTTTGTTTGAGTGAAGTTTATACACAATGTTACATTAGTTTCAGATGTACAACAGAGTGATTTGACAAGTTTATACGTTATGCTGTGCTCACCACAGGTGTAGCTACCATCTGTTACTATACAACACTCTTACGATATCATTGACTGCATTCTCTATGTTGTGCCTTTTATTCCCATGACTTACTCATTTCTTAACTGAAAACCTGTATCTCCTTCTCATCTTCATCCATTTTGCACATCTCCCATCCCCTGCCCTTCTGGAACCACCAGTTCTCTGTATTTATATTGTACTTTTTGCTTCTTTATTCTTTTGACTTCTTTTTTTTTTTTTAAGATTCCACATATTAGTGAAATCATATGGTGTATGTCTTTCTCAGTCTCACTTATTTCATTTAGCATAATATTCTCTAGGCCAATCTATGGACCTTTACTTTTGTAAGAAAAAGAAATTAGAAATAACAATTTTGGTAAAGAAATTAAACTGTCACTATTTGCAGATGACATGACACTATAAATAACAAAACCCTAAAGACTCCACCAAAAACCCTCTAGAAGTAATAAGTGAATTTAGTGAACTTACAGGATACAAAATTAATACTCAGAAATCAGTAGCATTTCTATACATTAATACTAAAGTAGCAGAAAGAGAAATTAAGAAGACAATTCCAGTTACAATTGCACCAAAAAGAATAAAATACCCGTGAATGAACTTAGCCAAAGAGGTGAAAGAACTGTGCTCTGAAAAGAATAAAACACTGATGAGAGAAATTGAAAATGGTCAATGTTGTTTTTGCTGATTACTAGTCATTCAAATTTTTAAAATGCATTTTTATTTTAAGCAATCAATTTAACTGTTTTACACTTTTTTCTTGCATATCAAACCTTCTTATATTATCATTTCTTTTGGATTTCAGAACTTCTTCCTGAAATACATCTTTTAGTAGTTTTCTTACTAAGGGTTTATTTGTATTAAGTCCTTTTTATTGGATGGAAATTTGTTTGTAAGGGAAAAAACATTTAGTTGAATGGTAAAAAGTAAATGCATGAATGTAAGTTGAAATTTACTTTTTTTCAAACAGCTAATATTAAATTACTCTACTGTTTTCTATCATTGCTGATGACAATTCAAATATTAGCTTAAGTGCAGTTCTTTGCAGATAATAACATTTGAGTCAATTTTTATGATTTTCTCCTTATCTATGGTATTCCTTGCCTCTACAAATATAGATTTGTTTGCTTGTTTACTCTTTGGAATATTCAGAAATTATTCTTTCTTCTCCCCAAACTGTTTCTAGCTTTTTTTTTTATCTCTATGCTAATTTTTTAAATGTTTGTTTATTTTTGAGAGAGAGAGAGAGAGAGAGAGAGTGAGTATGAGCAGGGGAGGGGCAGAGAGAGAGGGAGACACAGTATTGGAAGCAGACTCCAGGTTCTGAGCTGTCAGCACGGAGCCCAATGGGCTCAAACTCATGAAGTATGAGACCATAACCTGAGCGGAAATCGGATGCTTAACCCACTGAACCACCCAGGCATCCCTCTCTATAGGTAATTTTAGATCCAGGTTAATATTTTCTTTTGTCTTACATATTATTCCTATTGTAACAGCTTTCCTGAATATTTACATTATTGATTTTCAGTTATGTCATCCTCAACCTACTTATATATTTCAAGATTGAAGATTCTATTTCTTGTCATTTTTTACCCTAATTCTGGGTTCTTTTTTCTAATTCACCTGACAAATTGTTAAATGGACTCTAAGCATTTCCCTGAATAACCATAATGATTGTTACCAACTGTGAAACCTGAAAATATTTCACAGTACCAGCTGAATGCTAACTTATGTAGAACTCTCGGATTAGTCAATAACTCTCACATGTCAAGATTCAGATTCAATGCATCATCCACATGTTTTTATGGTTATTATTCACGAGAGGAAGTTATGAGAGGGAGGAGTCATAAATGTGTGTCCAGCTTGTCATCTCCACAGAATATCTATCTGGTCCTTCAGTGGAAGGGAGAATATTTATTATTTATTTTATTTTTAATTTTGAGGTTCTATGGAGTTTTAACATTATGTAGACTATCTGCATTGATCTTTGATTAGTATTTAATTCTACTTGACTAATAGCCTCTTTTAATTTGGTGGGTTTTTTTTTTTCTTAATGTGGGCCGAACTCCAGACAAACATGTACTATATCCAGAAAAGATACTTCAACACTAACTGATGCAATCTGGGTCAAATTCCCATGTTTAGGGCATCAGTGTGGATGCTTCTCATTTTAGTAAGTTAGTAGGAGCATTTAAATATGCACAGTTGGCACTCTGAAGTTTTTCTTGCCCATAAGGGAACATAAGTGGCAACATAAGTGGCAAAATAGCATAATTAGAAACTTTTCGAAAAATTTTCAAGTGTGTGTATAGAAACCTTTTATTAAAGAATAAGTCACACACAGCGATTACTTGTGGTGTTAGTTTTTCCCTGGTTGACTATGAAAGTCAAGCCAGTTGGTAAAGCATGAAGAGAAAAAAAAGACACTATTTTGCCACTTAGGCAAACTTCTGAAAGATTTTGGGTCACCTTAGGTATGAGTTGAGATTTAATTAATTTAACTTTAGTGGACATTTATTAGGTGATCATTTTGTCCACAACATTATTTTACTGTGAAATGAAACCATATCCATCCTGAGAAGTTATTTTCTATATATAAAACAACCAAATGCATGTGGCTTTAAGGAGAGATTTTTCAATAGTAATTTTTAACGATAGATAATTATGCACATGTACATACACAAATAGGTTGTGGTAGATGGCATCTAAAGTGGCCCCCACGGGTCTCTGCCTCCTGGTATTCACGCCCTTCAGTATTCCCTTCCGTTAGACCGTGAGCTAACCACCTATCTCTCTTCTAAGGAACTAAATATGATAAAAGTGATTGAATGTCACCTTTGAGATTAGACTGCAAAAAGACTGCAACCTTCGTCTTGTTTGTCTCCTCTCCTGCCCTGTCTCTGCTCTGTTTCTATGTCTCTCCCTTTCTTTTAGTGAATGGTAGAGACACCGAGTTAGGGGCATCTAACTAAACTATACTCAGTTTATGGGCTCACAGAATCTCTGAAATAATAAATGTATATTTTTTTAAGCAACAAAGCTATGGGGTAATTTGTTATGAGGTAATGGATGATTAATAACTATTTGATAAAGCATGCATTAAAAATTAACTTACTATAAATTTGTTCTTATTAATACTAATTTTTAGCCATTACTATATTTGTGTGAATCATCTTTGATCCTCAAAATCTTGAAATATTATTTTACTGTTTATAGCTATTAGTAACAACATGTTATGATGGAATATATCCCAGCTTGGTTTGGAAACAATATCAAAGAGTTTGCTTACAAGGAAGAATAAATTATTTCCTCCCACTTTCATTAATTTTAATTAGTCATTTGGTCAAGAATTAATGTAGATATATTTTGGCTACAATTTGCTTATTTTATTGTGAAGATGCTATGGGGATTTCTGGGATTATGCATTTCATTCATAGATCCAAATTGCTTCGTATAATTAGTTACTTTCTCTTCCTACAAGGTATTTATCAAAATTTTGTTTTTCAACAAGTTCTGCTTTGATATCATTGGGGTAATATAAGTTTAATTATAATAAATATATTATAAGCATCTAAAATCAAAGGATAATAAGGATTTTATGATCTACATATTGATATTCATAAAATAATGATTTCATGATCTACATATTGATATTCTGTTCTTTGAAACCAAATTAAAAACAAAAGTAATTTGGTTTCATAATTGATGTTTGCACAAAAGCAGTACTAAATGCATTATACACCGTATAGCAATATAGTCTGGTAGACTCTAGCTAATTCAAATGAGAAACAACAAAGCACAGGCTTGATGCAGAAAGTAAACTTATTAGCAATTCAATTGTACTATAGCCTCAAAAAAATCTAGTAACTAGCTGAACAACATTAAAAAATAGAAGAGTAAAAGAATGTAAGCATTGACTGATAGAGCAGAGCTTATATCCAGACCAAAATGAGTTGGAATATATTAGGAAGATGAGCAGGTATGAGGACTGAAGGTATATTTTGAGTGACTATAATATGATACCAATCAAAACATTATGTTCTTGTGTGATGATAAGTTTTGTAGGTATGCAGCCTGCATACATCTTTGGCTATCTTTAGTAGCAAGAGCTGCTTTTATTCAAAATGTCTAGAATGACTGAATCAGATGGTTTATGAACTGGAAGGGGAGAGATTGTTGTCTTTGGTAGAGGTGAGTAGTCTCAGATTTGGTAAGACCTTTACACTTCCTTCTGGGAAGAATGATAAGATTTCTCAATTGGCAACTCCATAGAATCCTAGTATACAACAGTGGGAGTGAGAAGCTCTGAGGGCAGTGACCACATAGAAGGCATAGATTAGACAATAGGTCAGTTATTTATTTAGCTATATACTATAATTTTGATATAAATATTGTACACAAAACGTGTAACATTTTTAAGACACAAATTTTAAGAGGCATCATTGATTTCAGAAGTGTCTGAAATCACTGTTAAAGCTACTAATAACTCTACTAGTAACTAGTAAAAATAATGTAATAAATATCCTTTAAAAGGAGGAACATAAAAATAACATATTCACACTTAAAAAAAAGACCTATCTGTTTGAAAACTGGGAAAGTACATTTATTCAAAATCATACAGTATAGTTTATCTATACTTAATTTTACACTATTCAGAAGGAATTGCATTTAAAAAAACATTTATTTAAATTCAAATTAGTTAACATACGGTATAGTATTGGCTTCAGGAGTAGAGCCCAGTGATTCATCACTTACATATAACACCCAGGGCTCCTTCCCAACAAGTGCCCTCCTTAATGCTCATCACCATTTAGCCCAACCCCCCACCCACCTCTCCTCCAGCAACCCTCAGTTTTTTCTCTGTATTTAAGAGTCTCTTATGGTTTGCCTCTCTCTCCATTTTTATCTTAGTTTTCCTTCTATGTTCATCGGTTTTGTTTCTTAAATTCCACCTATGAGTGAAATCATACAATATTTGTCTTTCTCTCACTGACTTACTTCGCTCAGCATAATGCACTCTAGTTTCATAAATGTTGCTGCAATGGGGTCAGAAGACAAGAAGGAATCACATTTTGATTGGGTTAATTCAACATGCATTACAAACAGGATTTTGCATTGAATTTAGTTGATGCAAGTTCTATTAGAATTTGTCTGTGTTTATTTATCTTATTTTAATATTCTTTAAAATTCAAATTTTCACTGTACTTCAGAAGACTTTGCATATGTCGAAAGAATATTTTTTCTGTTGTATTTCTTTACTAATTTCCATGATGTCTGCATGAAAGACAGACATTATATCGAGCACAATAAAACCTGGCTCACAATTCAAGGGAAAAAAGTTTCCAAGAGAAGATGAAAGACTCCATATAAATTGAGGGCACAAAGTGACAACAAATAAAACTGAAAATGTTACCCAGGCCACTACTCACAGCTCCACCTAAATAAACACATTCTTCCTTCATGCTTAAATTCTGACAAGAATAAACACTTTTTAATGTGATGTTCAATTATAGGGAAAAATATAAATACATAAAAGTATTTTTGGTATCAGAGGAACATCACAGCATAATATTGATCACTACAACTTTCTAGTCTCCTAGTCTTCTATATTCTGTACTTCTTCCATAACTGTGGCAGGTCACCAAATATTTATTGACCTATTTTGTATAAGACAGCCCACTTGTTGCCTGGATGATACTAACTGCATTATCACATTTATAAGAAGAAACAGATTCAATCACATAATTCCCACTCTCAAAATTCCAGTGTTCCCACTCTCAAAATTCCAGTGGTGGCCACAGAATGAGTGAATTCCTTACCATGAAAAACAGATTTTCCACTTCTGTGTTCATCCACCATCAATGCGTATCTATGTTTGTTCAATTTTGGTAAAATCTGGAACAAACACAGTTCACAGAGCTTGTCTCACAGTATCTATTCCTTTTTTTTTAAATATGAAATTTATTGTCAAATTGGTTTCCATACAACACCCAGTGCTCATCCCAACAGGTGCCCTCCTCAATACCCATCACCCTCCCTCTCCTCCCTCCCACTCCCCATCAACCCTCAGATTGTTCTCAGTTTTTAAGGGTCTTTTATGGTTTGGATCCCTCCCTCCCTAACTTTTTTTTTCCTTCCCCTCCCCCATCGTCTTCTGTTAAGTTTCTCAGGATCCACATAGGAGTAAAATCATATGGTATCTGTATTTCTCTGTATGACTTATTTCACTTAGTATAAAACTCTCCATTTCCATCCATGTTGCTACAAAAGCCCATATTTCATTCTTTCTTATTGCCAGGTAGTATTCCATTGTGTATATAAACCACAATTTCTTTATCCATTCATCAGTTGATGGACATTTAGGCTCTTTCCATAATTTAGCTATTGTTGAAAGTGTTGCTATAAACATTGGGGTACAAGAGCCCTGTGCATCAGCACTCCTGTATCCCTTGGGTCAATTCCTAGCAGTGTTATTGCTGGGTCATAGGGTAGATCTATTTTTCATTTTTTGAGGAACCTCCACACTGTTTTCCAGAGTGGCTGCAACAGTTTCCATTCCCACCAACAGTGCAAGAGGGTTCCTGTTTCTCCACATCCTCACCAGCATCTATAGTCTCCTGATTTGTTCATTTTAGCCACTCTGACTGGCATGAGGTGGTATCTGAGTGTGGTTTTGATTTATATTTCCCTGATGAGGAGCGACGTTGAGCGTCGTTTCATGTGCCTGTTGGCCATCTGGATGTCTTCTTTAGAGAAGTGTCTATTCATGTTTTGTGCCCATTTCTCCACAGTATCTATTTCTATGTTGCTTTGCAATCTGATCCTATCTATAACAATTTCACTTTTGTCAAAACTGTGCAACTTAAAATAGAAAAAAGATTAAATACTTCAAAAGCTATCATAACTATTAAGTCCTATATGGTTTGTTGTCCTGAGACTTTTTTTTTAACCAGATGAGGATCAAAAGTAAAAATGTAAGAACACCTTTTGAATAGTTTTTCTTTCGACACTCAGTCCAGAAGCCAATTCCTTTGAAAAATAAATAACCCTCTATCACTTTGAGCTTATTAAAGGCAATTAATAACTTCTGGTCCTAAGAAAAGATGGCAGAGATTCGTTTTTCCTTTTTCCTCCCCTCTATATACAATTAAACACACTAGAAATAATCTAACACAACCATAAAAGGACCCTGAAGGTTGAAAAGATGGAGACGAACTAGGTAGAGACATCAAGACTTAAAGAGAAATGCAAGGGTAATTCTAGGTTGGGTGGACGTATGCTGTACAACTTAGAAATGCCAACACACACACACACACACACATCCACAGAGACACAGACAGAGAGAGACAAAGAGAGCGAGAGAGAGGAAGGGAGAGAGAAAGAGATGGAGAAATTAAAGAAAAAAGAAAAAAAAGAGTATGGTTTATCTGGCTAGAGAACTAGGAAAGGTACATCTCAGCTGAACTTAGGGAGAAGACCCATTCTCTGTGAAAACAATAGATCCAACGTACCTGCAGCAATGTGATCAACAGAGCTCAGGGGACAAAATCATTCTTTGTTCTACAGCTTCTGGTTGCAGTGACACAATCTTCCCATGGAAGAAGCAACAGCAGCACCTGGACAGGCCAATCCACTCCATCACATCAGAAAAGGTAGAAGACAGGCCTCTGTGCATGACTCAAACTATATTAAAAAGCTATAGTAATCAGAAGTTTTTGGGTCGCTCAGTCAGTTAAGCGTCTGACTTTGGTTCAGGTCATGATCTCATGGTTCATGAGTTTGAGCCCTGTGTTGGACTCTGTGCTGACAGTTCAGAGCCTGGATACTGCTTTGGATTCTGTGTCTCCCTCTCTCTCTGACCCTCCCCCGCTTACACTCTGTCTCTCTTTGTCTCAAAAATAAATAAACATTAAAAAAATTCCAAAAAAACTATAATAATCAAAACAATATGACAGTGGTATAAAAACAGATACATAAATCAATAGAATAGAATAGAGACCCCAGAAATAAACCCCCAAATGTATGGTTAATTAATTTATAACAAAGGGATGAAAAATATACAATGGTAAAAGGACAGTTTCTTCAATAAATGGGTTGGAAAAACTGGGCTTCAATATGCAAAAGAATGAAGCTGTACCATTATCTTAAACTATAAGTAAATAATAACTCCAAATGAATTAAAGACTTAATTGTAAGACCTGAAACAATAAAACTCCTTGAAGACAACTAAGGCAATAAGATCCTTAACATTGCTCATGGCCCTAAGTTTTAAAAATTTGCCCCTGAAAGGAAAAATTAAAAAAAAGAAAAAGTTGGACTACTTCAATTTTTTTTAATTTTTTAAAATCTTTATTTATTTTTGAGAGAGAGACTTTGAGCAGGGAGAAGCAGAGAGAGAAGGAGACACAGAATCTGAAGCAAACTCTAGGCTCTGAGCTGTCAGCACAGAGCCTGATGCAGAGCTCGAACTCACAAACAGTGGGATCATGACCTGAGCCAAAGTTAGATGCTCAACCGACAGCATCTAATTTGGTTTTAATTTAGCCAAATTAAAAATAGCATAATTTGGTTTTAATTTAACCAAATTAAAAATTTGGGAAGCAAAGGAAATCATCAGTAAAATGAAAAGGCAACCTACAGAATGGGAGAAAATACTTGCAAATCATGTATATGAAAAAAGGTCAATATTCAAAATGTATAAAGAATGCATACAGTTCAGTAGCCAGAAAAAAAAAAAAAAAGATCTGATTAAAACATGGGTAGAAGATCTAAATAGAAATTTTCCAAAGAAGACATATACATGTCCAAGGGGTATAGGAAAAGGTGTTTAACATCGTCATTCATCCAGAAAAGGCAAATCAAAACCACAATGAAATATGACCTCACACCTATTAGAATGACTATCTTTTTGATAGGAAATAAATGTTGGCAAAGATGTGAAGAGAAGAGAACCTTTGTGCACTGTTGGTGAGAGTATAAATTGGTATGGCCACTATGGAAAACAGTATGGATGTTCTTCAAAAAATTAAAAATAGAACTACCATATGATGTAGCAATTCACTTCTGGGTATTCATCTGAAGACAATGAAAACATTAATTCAAGAAGATATATGCACCCTCATGTTTATTGTAGTTGCAACATTATTTGTAATATCCAATATATGGAAACAAGCTAAATGTTCATCAATGAATAAATGGATGAATACAATATAGTATACACACACACACACACACACACACACACACACACATATATATGCAATGGATATATGTGTATATATATATGGAATATTATTCAGTGGAATATTATTCAGCCATAAAAGGAATGAAATCTTGCCATTTGTGATAGCAGGGACCTTGAGGGCAGTATGTTAAGTAAATAAGTTAGAGAAAGGCAACTACCATATGAACTTACTTATGTATAGATTCTAAAATAGAAAAAAGAAAAACAAGCTCATAGGTACAGAGAACAGTGGTTGTCAGCAGCAGGAGCAATGAGGTGGTAGTAAACAAAATCAGTGAAAGGGGTCACAAAGAACAAGCTTCTAGTTATAAACTAAATAAGTCATGGGGATATGAGATACAGCCTGGCAACTATAGTTGGTAATACAGTATTGCATAGCTGAAAGTTGCAAAGAATATAATCTGAAAAGTTCTCATCACAAGAAAGAAATTCTTATCTGCTTATGATGGTGCATAAGTCTAGTTAACTAGACTTATTGTGATTATTTCATAATATATGCAAATATCAAAATGTTATTTTGTGTACCTGAAACTAATATAAGGTTGTATGTCCATTATACCTCAATTTAAAAGAGAGAAAACTATGGAAATAAAAAAGAAAATATAATATATATATACATGTATATATATATATATTATATTCTACACATATACATATATTTATATATATTATATTCTACATATATATACACATATTTATATATATTATATATATAAATACATACATATATGTATATATATTATATATATACATATAATAATATAATATATATAATATATAATAATAATATATATATATATTATATATATGCGTAAAATCCTAAGCAGGTTCCATGCCATCAGCACATAGACTGATGCAGAGCTTGAATTCACAAACCATGAGATCTGATTTGAACCAAAATCAAGAGTCAGACACTTAACCAACTGAGCCACTCAGGCACCCTATTTGTTTTTAATTGCTAGAGCTAGAGCTAGGAATGGGGGAGGAAGTGGATGCACTTAAGAAAAGATAACATGAGGGATCTTTTATGGTGATGGAATTATTTTCTGTGGTGGTGGATACACAAATGTAAAGATGTAATAAAATTACTCAGAATTAAATACATACATCTGTTCTTGTGCACACACCCTTAGAAAAGTACTTGTAAAATTGCAGAAATGTGAACAAGATCAATGTCAGTTTCCTAATTGTTATATTCTCTTATCATTTGCAAGAACTTATCATCAAAGGTATTTGAAAAACTGTACATGGGATCTCTCCATATTAATTTTTGCAACACCCCGTGGATCTTCAGTTATTTCAGAGTAAAATGATTAATTAATCATAAAGAAGTTGATGGGGCACCTGGGTGGCTCAGTTGGTTGGGCATTCCATCCTGGAATCAAGTCACGATCTCTTACAGTTCATGAAGTCTAGCCCCACATTGGGCCCTCTGCTATCAGCACAGAGCCTGTTTCTGAACCTTTGTTTCCCTCTCTATCCTTCACAAGAGCTGTCCCTTTATCAAGAAGAAATACACATTAAAAAAATAAATACATACATACATACACACACACACACACACACACACGCATACATACATACATACAATGGACCTTCAAATGTCTCATATCTTTTAGTAACATGTGGATATTCTTAGTCACAGCAGTGCCTCATGCATCTGATAACAAAGACTGGTGTGAAGCATCCAAATAAGACTTGGGATGATAAAGCTTTCTTAGAAAAAAAGATACTTGAGATGTAGATTGAAAGAGAAGGTATTCAAGTGAATAATGAAAGCAAGGTGATTGAGGTCAGTCCAGGCATAAGAAATAACTTGAAGAAAACCACACAGGCACAAAAGTGCACTTACTGAGGGAAGCGTAAGGAGCCAGTTTTGTCCATAAATGATTGAGCAAAATAGAAGAGATAAATAAAGAGGAGTTAAAATAGGAATTGGTTACATAGAATGTTTGGAATTAACAAAAAAAGATGTTTGAGCTTCATCCCTGAAAGCCCTGAAGAGCCACTGAACAATTTTAATGAGGAAACAGTGTGAATGGAATTACATTTTGGAAAAAAGTATGGATGATGATACTAAAATGGTTTAGAATAGAAACTGGAAGTTTAGAAAAGAAGCTATTGCTCATAACACTTTGCCTAGACCAAAGTGAGTCAGTGGAGATAGGGAGTCAGAAATGGGAAATAGGGAAAATGATAAAATGGGATCTAGAAAGAAGAGAAAGACTGTACATTGTAGGACTTAGAATATAATCCAAAGGAAGAAGGGAGCATGCTAACAGCACCAAGCGTCCCGCAGCACAGAGTGAAGAAAAATTGTAAAAAGAAAAGCTGCCAGGAGAAAAACTGCAAACGTTAAACAGCAGGAGGCAGTGACAAGCCATGCCTTCCAGAGATAACCCCTGCATTTATGTACAATTAATTTAGTTTACTTGATTATAATGTAAATATTGTTTTCAAATACTTTTGTTTCATATTCTAAGAGTCCACATCAGGCTTCAGCAGCAATGGGACTATCTAATTCTGGATGGAACCCCTTGTTCCATAGTCTTTGGCTTAAAACATAGACATAAATATCCCTCAATAATCTGATCTTCCTGAAGGAAATGACTCTGCTCTGGGCCTTAAAGAATTCTTTTTGCTGTTGTAACTCTCATAAATCTACTACATTTTTTGAAAATACCTGTTTCTCCCACAAAATTGACCATTTTCCCCACTTAGGATCTGAGATACAGAAACCTATTCAAATTCATTGTGATGTTCCCAGAGATACATTAGCCATTCAGTAATAATCTTTGTTACCAAGCAGAATTACTTGATTAACAAAAGATTGATTTCTACACCATAAGTATAAATGCTTCTAACATGAAAACATTATATTTTCTATATCCTGTGTACAATTTAGCACATAGAAGGATTAATGAATTGAAGATACAGAGATCAACATTATATTTCTTTTATAGAAAAAGTAATGTACTGGAATTTCATGTACTTTTAAAAATAGTTAAAGAACTTAGATATGCTTTACCTGTAGACTGTTGAAGAACAGTATATAATAAACAACTGTATAATACATGTAGAATATTAATCATCTCCACTATAAAAGTTAAATCCAAGTGTTATTCATATCTGTGAGTGATTTATCTATATGGAAATATTGTGCTGATTTGGTAGCATATCTAAAAATTTCCTACTAGTAGGACACTTTTGCTGCCTAGCTCAAATTATATCTTCAAACTATACAAATACATTAAGAAAGAACTTGTTAACTCAATAATTACTTCCCACTTCTGAATTATGGAGATTTCAATCTATTATTTCCACAAGTATTCTTAAAAATTCATTTTTTTCATTGTAGGGTAAGAGGGGGAAAAGTGAATATTAGACTGCAATGTGCATTATACTGGAAGCTTTTCTTAGAGAATCACTAGGAGAAACAATTCTCTCAAAAAGTTTAACTGCTTTTTTTTTTGATTGGGTAGTAAATTTCAAACGTGGGATTCAATTTAGGATAAAGTGATTTAAAAATTCATGCTTTATGCTTTCCATGGCAATTTCCACATGGAGGAAATCACAATAACTGTATAAAAAGGCTCTGGCATTTAGCTTTTGAAGTGAAACGTGGTTTCAAGTGTCTATTTTGCCAGCGACTAGGACTGTGAATATGAGCAAGTAAAACTTTTCCTTTGACTGTATAATGAGCATACTAAAAGTTACTACTTCTAAAAGTTCTGTAAACATTAAATGACATAATACATGTTGAGAGTGTGGAATGATTCTATGAAAATGATAAAATCAGCATATTTTAAGTTGCTTCACTTATTATTGGTATTATCAATGTTCTGAATGTTCATAAAACTAGTGCAAAATTGTTTATGTACACTATCAAGAAAGATTTGGGGAGCATCCTGAAAACTTAAGGATAATTGACTAACTGAGAGATATAGAGCAGAAAGGCCATATGATCCCAAATATTTTTAATATAAAGCAATCCTTCCTTTTGCATGATATCATAATAATGGAAACCCATGTGTATTGGAACCTGTCCTCATTTTTACACAGTTCCTCAATAACTGGGCCACTGTAGTGGACATGAAGTAGCTAATTGTTAAATTGTTGAGTTTACACTAGATGCCACTTTAAAAGGGCATCCTAATGCATCCTAATAAATTTCAATGCATCCTAATTCTTCATTATCTTTTTTGTCCCTTTTGTCAGATAAATAATAATAATAATAGGGAGAGGAGTTAAGATGGCAGACTAGTATGGGCACCCTGAGTTTGTCTCACCCCTGAAACACAGCTAGATCAACACCAAACCATTTTGAACACCTAGGAAATTGACCTGAGGATTAACCCAACAACCTGCATAATTTGCGCAAGAGATTTTTGCATGTATGTGGTGCAGAGAGGTGAACTGGAGGAGAAAAAAGGTGTGGTGCCGCAAAGGGTAGGGAGCTGTTTTCGCAGAGAGAGGACAGAGAGAGAAAGAGAAAGGGGAAGAGAGCGCAGTGTATTGGGATCATGCAGGAAAAGCACTCTGCCCGAAATTAACTGGAGAGAAAGAGAGAGAGGAAGGGTGAAAACACTCAAAGGAGACTGAACAAGACATCTGTTCCCCAAAACCATTGATGGGAAAATATGAGAGGGTTTCAATACCATCAGTTTTTTATAATCAGTGGAGCACAGAGTCTGAAGTTTTAGAGTTCAGTGCCTGGCAGTGCTCCGGTGAGGAGGCAGGGTGAATCCCCGGGAGCTGCAGTATGGTTGAGGAGAAGGGGTTCTCCTGCGTGGAGTGCATTTGGAAGATGCAATACACCCTCTTCACAGGCAGGCAAAAGTCCCAGAAGGCATCAGAGAGCTGCCACTAAGTGGAGAACAGAGCTGTTACACAAAGCACCCCCCCCCCCACCTGCACCCTCCAGGCACATCTCCAATAGGGCAAGTCTTACTGAGAACCAGAGCAGCAGGCCCCTATTCCAAAAGACCAGCACAAATCTCTTCCACACACTTAGTCAAGGGATCATAGTGAGCTACAAAGTTTCAGTTCTAGGGAAAACTGGAGCTAGCTTCATTTGGGTTTTTTGTTTGTTTGTTTGCTGCTTTGTTCCTTTTCTGTTAGTTGTTTGTTGTTATTTTTCTCTCTTTCTTTTCTCTTTCTTGGATAAAGAATGAGTAATGTTTTATTCTATTTTCTTTTCTATTAAAAAAAAAAGTCTTTAACATATAATGGAAGACAGATCAGTTTTGCAGCAGATCTCTCCACAAAAACATGGCAGGCCAGAAAGGAGTGGAGGGATATACTCAATATGCTGAAATGAGGAAAATATGCAGCCAAGAATTTTTTATCCAGCAAGGCTGTCATTCAGAATAGAAGGAGAAATAAAGAGTTTCCCAGACAAATAAAAACTAAAGAGATTCGAGATCACTAAAACAGTCTTACAAGAATTTAAATAAAAAATTGTTAATGTTTATTTACTTTTGAGGGACAGAAACAGAGCACAAGTAGGGGAGGGGAAGAGGGAGAGAGGAAGACACAGAATCTGAAACAGGTTGCAAGCTCTGAGCTGTCAGCACAGAGCCCGGGTTGGGGCTCAATTTTGTTACTGAGAGATCATGAACTGAGCTGAAGTTGGACACTTAACCAACTGAGCCGCCCAGGTTCCTCAGTCTCACAAGAAATTTTAAGGGGCACTCTTTGATTGGAGAAAAAAAAAAAAAAAAAAAACAAAGACAAAAGCAACAAAGGCTAGAAAAGACTAGAGAGCATCACCAGAACCATATGACCTCTACAGGCAACACAGCAGTACTAAATTCATATCATTCATTATTCACTCTGAATGTAAGTGGACTAAGTGCTACAATCAAAACATAAGGCATCAAAATGGGTTACAAAAGAACCAAGATCTATCTATATGCCTCCTACAAGAGACTCATTTTAGACCTAAAGACACCTGCAGATTGAAAGTGAGGGGATGAACAGGGACCTGGGTGGCTCAGCTGGTTAAGCGTCCAACACTTGGTTTCAGCTCAGGTCATGATCTCATGGTTCATGAGTTTGAGCCCTGCATCAGGCTCACTCTCTCTCTCAAAATAAATAAACTTTAAAAAAAAAAAAAAAGGAAAGTGAGGTGATGGAGAGCCATCTATAATGATAATGGATGTCAATAGAAGGCCAGAGTAACCATACTTACATCAGACAAACTAGATTTTCAAAGACTGTAGCAAGAAATAAAGAATGGCATTGTATCATAATTAAGGGTCTATCCATCAAGAAGATCTAACAATTGTAAATAATTGTGGTTCCAAGTTGGGAGCACCCAAATATATAAATCAATTAATTAATAACAAACATAAAACAAACTCATTGATAATAATACAATAATAGTAGGAGACTTTTACACCCCACTTACAACAATGGACACATCATCTAAGCAGAAAATCAACGAGGAAACAATGGCTTTGCATGTCATACAGGACTATATGGACTTAATAGATATATTCAGAACATTTCATCCTAAAGCAGTAGAATACACATTCTTCTCAAATGCACATGAAATACTCTCTAGAATAGATCATATACTGGGTCACAAAGCAACTCTCAACAAGTACAAAAAGGTCGAGATCATTCCATGCATATTTCCAGACTATAATGCTATGAAATTAGAAATTATCCACAAGAAAAAAAATTTGGGAAGATCACAAATACTTGGAGGTTAAAGAGCATCCTACTAAAGAATGAATACATTAACCAAAAAATATTAAAGAGTAAATAAAAAAGTTCATGGAAGCTGGTGAAAATGAAAACATAGGAGTCCAAAACCTTTGGGATACAACAAAAGTGGGCATAAAAGGGAAGTGTATAGCAATCCAGGCCTTCCTAAAAAAGGAAGGAAGATCTCAAATATACACCTAAAGAAGCTAGGAAAAGAACAGCAAATAAAGCCCCAAACCAACAGAAGAAGGGAAATAATAAAGATTAGAGCAAAAATCAATGGTATCGAAATTAAAACAACAACAACAACAACAACAGTAGAACAGATCAATGAAACTAGGAGCTGGTTCTTTGAAAAAATTAACAAAATTGATGAACCCCCTGATCAGACTTATCGAAAATTAGAAAGGAAAGGACCCAAATAAATAAAATCATGAATGAAGAGAAGAGATCACAACCAACACTGCAGAAATACAAACAATTATAAAAGAATATTATGAAAAAATTATATCCCAACAAATTGGGCAATCTGGAAGAAATGGATAAATTCTTAGACATATATAAATTACCAAAACTGAAAGAGTAAGAAATAGAAAATTTGAACAGACCCATAGACCAGTAAAGAAATTGAATTAGTAATAAAAAATCTCCCAACAAACAAGAGTCCAGGGCTGGATGGCTTCCCAGGAGAACCCTACAAAACATTCAAAGAACAGTTAATGCCTATTCTTTTGAAACTGTTCCAAAAATTAGAAATCTAGAAGGAAATGGGGTGTCTGGGTGGTTCAGTTGGTTAAGCGTCTGACTTTGGCTCAAGTCATGATCCCACTGTTTGTGAGTTCGAGCTCTGCATCAGGCTCTGTGCTGACAGCTCAGAGCCTGGAGCCTGCTTTGGATTCTGTGTCTCCTTCTCTCTTTTCCCCTCCCCTGCTCATGCTCTATCTATGTCTCTCTCAAAAATAAATAAACATTAAAAATTTTTAAATAAAAATAAAGAAATAGAAGGAAAATTTCCAAACTCATTCTATGAGACCAGTATTACCCTGATCCCAAAACAAGACAAAGACTCCACTAGAAAGAATTACAGAACAATTTCCCTGAAAAACATGGATGCAAAAATTCTCTAAAAGATAGTAGCAAATTGAATTTAACAACACATTCAAAGAATTATTTATGATCAAGTGGGATTTATTCCTGGACTTCAGGCGTTGTTCAATATCTGCAAATCAATGAATGTAATAGACCACATTAACAAAAGAAAGGATAAGAACGACATGATCTTCTCAATAGTTGCAGAAAAATCACTTGACAAACTACAGCAACCTTTCTTGATATAAACCCTCAAGAAAGTAGAATAGAAGGAACATACCTCAACATCATAAAGGCCATATACAAAAGATCCACAGCTTTAAAATCATCCTTAAGGGGGAAAAACTGAGAGCTTTCCCCCTAAGGTCAGGAACACAACAGGGATGTCCACTCTCACTACTGTTGTTCAACATAGTACTGGAGCAACCTCAGCCTCAGCAACCAGAGAACAGAACTAGCCTCAGCAACCAGAGAACAAAAAGAAATAAAAGGCATACAAGTTGTCAAGAGAGAAGTCAAATTTTCACTCTTTGCAGACAACATGATACTCTACATGGAAAACCCAAAAGATTCACCAAAAAATTGCTAGTAGTGATACACCAATTCAGTAAAGTCACAGGATATAAAGTCAATGTGCAGAAATCTGTTGTATTTCTATGCACCAATAATGAAGCAGCAGAAAGAGAAATCAAGGAATAGATCTCATTTACAATTGCACCAAAACCCGTGAAATATCTAGGAATAAACCTAGTCAAAGAGGTAAAAGATCTGTACACTGAAAACTGAAAGAAATTGATGAGGACACAAAGAAGTGGAAAAAATTTCATGTTTATTTATTGGAAGAACAGCTATGTTCAAATGTCCATACTATGTGAAGCAGTCTACACATTCAATGCAATCCCTATCAAAATACCATCAGCACTCTTCGAGAGCTAGAGCAAACAGTTCTAAATTTTGTATGAAACCAGAAAAGACTCCAAATAGCCAAAAAATTTTGAAAAAGAAAACCAAAGCTGGAGGCATCACAATTCTGAACTTCAGTGTGCATTACAAAGCTGTAGTCATCAAGACACTATGGCACTGGCACAAAAACAGACACATGAATCAATGGAAAAGAATTAAGAATCAAGAAATGGACCCACAAATGTATGGGCAACTAATCTTTAGCAAAGCAGGAAAAAGTATCCAATGGAAGTAAGACAGTCTCGTCAGTAAATGGTGTTGGGAAACTGGACAGCAACGTGTGGAAGAATGAAATTGAACCACTTTCTTACACCACACACAAAAATAAGTTCAAAATGGATGAAAGACCTAAATGTATGAGAGGAAACCATCAAAATCCTAGAGGAGAAAACAGGATGCAACCTCTTTTGCTTCTGTTGCAGCAACTTCTTCCTAGATGTGTCTTCAGAGACAAGGGAAACAAAAAAGCAAAAATGAACTATTGGGACCTCATCAAGATAAAATCTGCACAGCAAAGGAAACAATCAACAAAACTAAAAGGGAACTGACAGAATGGGAGGAGATACTTGCAAATGACATATTGGATAGAGTTGGTAACCAAAATCTATAGTTTATCAAACTCAACACCCTGAAAACAAATAATTCGGTACAGAAATGGACTAAAGACATGAATAGACACTTTTCCATAGAAGACATCCAGATGGCTAACAGACACATGAAAAGATGCTCAACATCACTCATCATCAGGGAAATACAAATCAAAACCATAATGAGGTATCACCTCACACCTATCAGAATGGTTAAAATGAACAATTCAGGAAACAACAGATTTTGTCAAGAATGCAAAGAAAGGGGAACACTTTTGCATTGTTGATGGGAACGTAAACTGCTGCAGCTACTCTGGAAAATAGTGTGGAGTTTCCTCAAAAAGTTACAAATAGAACTACTTTATGACCCAGCAATTGCACTACTATTTATCCAAAGGATACAAAGATGCTGATTAAAAGAGGCACGTGCACCCCAAAATTTATAGCAGCACTATCAACAATAGCCAAATAACGGAAAGAGCCCAAATGTCCATCGACTCATCAATACGTAAAGAAGAAGTGGCATGGGGCTCCTGGGTACCTCAGTTGGTTAAGCATCTAATTTCAGCTCAGGTCACGATCTCATGGTTCATGCCTGCATCAGACTTTGTGCTGACGGCTCAAAGCCTGGAGTCTGCTTCAGATTCTATGTCTCCCTCTCTCTCTGCCCTTCCCCCACCCCCCTGCCCCATGCTCTGTCTCTCTCTGTTTCTTGGAAATGAATAAATGTTAAAAAAAAAAGTGGTATATAGATACAATGGAATATTACTTGGCTATCAAAAAGAATGAAATCTTGCCATTTGCCACAATGTGGATGGAACTAGTGTGTATTATGCTAAGTGAAATAAGTTTGTCAGATAAGGGCAAATATCATAATTTCCTTCATATGTGGAATTTAAGAAACAGATAAACATAGGGGAAAGAAGGAAAAATAAAATAGGATAAAACGGAGAGGGAGGAAAGCCATAAAAATAGTCTCTTAACTATAGTGAACAAACAGGATTGCTGGAGTGGAGTTAGGTAGGGGAATGGGCTAAATGGGTGATGGGCATTAAGGAGGGCACTTGTGATGAGCACTGGGTATTGTATGTAAGTGATGAATACACTAAATTATAATTCTGAAACCAATATTACACTGTATGTTAACTAACTTGAATTTAAATAATAATAATAATAATAATAATAATAATAATAATAATAAATTACCAACCCATAGTCATATAAACTTTTCACTTTTTTCTTGCATGCTTTCTCCACCAAATTCCTCAGACCTCGATAATATAAATCGTCTCATATTTTAACAGCTACCTCTAAGCAGGACCCAGAAATATAATTTCTATCACGTAGAATTTAATCAGTTAATATATGTTCTATATTTCTTTCTTGTGTTTCTGAAGTGTATGTTTTAAAACCTAATCGCATTATAAAAATAGAAATTTATGTAAAGGATGGATCAGGAAGCTTAAAGCTGAACCTTGACAAGGTTATAGCTTAGAACTGAACTTAAATTCTCTTAAAGCATGTCATGCTTTAATAATAATGATAATAAGAATAATAGTAATAGTAATACAATCCCCTTAGTATGTTTGAAATCTTGCTTTCTTAGTAAATTTAGACTCTATCACATTGCCAAATTTGTCTTCATTGGAGACATTGCAGGACAAGGTGAGAAACTGACATAGTGAAAAGTGTCACAAAGGCAGCCAATTATAGGCTCTAAGCATATTTCTGTCCCTTAGCAGTTAAGCGATGTGAAACTGGCTAGGTTAAAATCAAAAGTCAAAAAATGGCAATGTCACGTTATTCTACATATCCATAACTTCTCTGAATTCAGTTTCTTAATTTCTAAATTGAGGTAAACATTTCCTTTGTTGTTAAGAGTAAAGCTAAAGCAATTGAGCAAGTTTGGAATACCTAAAGGACTCACTGAATAATAGCTATTTTATTAATTCAGGAATATCTCTATACTTATTTCATTGTGCTTTACAAACTGCTATTTAATCCCTCTAGGATTAATTTAAATGCAAATGTTGCATTCAGATTTTAGCAGTTGTAGATTGGGAAAAAAAAGGTTACAGCTTTGAAATAATGATAAATACCCTATTAACTTTAATTGTTATTTTCTAGGAAGCATGTAAAAGAGTGTGACAAGAACATCACCATAGGCAAAGGTCTATTAGCCAACTAGACCAATAAAAATTATACCTCTTGTCACAATTAGAAGGGCCAGTAATCATTAACAAGCCTAATAAAGAATTATAGTATTAATTTAAAAGTTTATTTTTATTCACTTGTGAACCTTGGTGAAATTCCAGAAGTCACATAAAGAAAATGGAAATATCATCTGTCTAATCAGAGAAGGGTTGACTCTCTAGTCAGGAAATCAATTATTAGGCAGTGTAAACATTATTTTAATTTAGAATAAATTTGTTTCTCAAAGTTTACACTGTTGTTGTTAAATGGATTCTTTCCTTCTCAATAATTTCCAAAGCCACAATGCTACCCCTTCTACAAATAGCAAAATTTGTACTCGGGTAAAAGGGATTTAAAGCACGTGACAAAATAGCTAGCATTTTTATCCATGCCTTTTTCATTACATTAGACTATCTGAGTTCACTTTAGATTTAACTATTTCTCTCAAATAACTAATTTTGGGGAAAAACTAGAAACTAAAATAGATATAAAATTTCAACAAATTTGGTAGATAAATGTAAACACTGGGACATAAGTTTGCAATCTCTTGTCTTTCAAAGTACTTTATGGAAAATAACATTAGGGAGGAACAGTAACGATTAACCTTAATGGAATCTAACAATATTATTTCAACACCACATGATAAAGAAAGATATACTGCTGTTGGGCTCAATTTTCAGAAAGATGTTCTTTCTTACTAAGAGTTGTCCCTTGACTTGAGCCTCTTCAAGCTGGGAAGCTTGACATTAACTTTAAAGGCTATATTTTCTTACCATAACCTTCCTTTTTCTATTTTAAATCTTCCAGGGAATCTACCATACTTAATAAGCCAAAAAATGATTTTTTCCTTGATTTTCCCTTACTCCATTTTTTCCCCTTCTTATTTTAGCTCTTGTCTTATCAGGATTTGAAGTGTGTAATGATATAATTAATTGCCAATATGTTAAGAAGACATTTGAAAAGACAAGGTTTTTTTTCATGTTATCTCAATTCCTAATATATATGTGACCAATTCTGTATAAATTTCTACATATAAGCACACCTAATTATAGAATATCCTCAAATATATCTTTAGGATAAGATGATTTGATGCCCAAAATATGCATCACATTAATATTATAAATGTCTAACATTTATTAAGAGTTTACTTTTCATTAGACATTATACAGTGTTCAGCTTATAAAGAGGCCCTTTATTTTCTTTAAATTTTTTATTTTAAATTTATTTATTTAAATTCAGGTTAGTTAACATATAGTGTAGTATTGATTTTAGGAGTAGTACCCAGTAATTCATCACTTACATATAACACCCAGTGCTCATCCCAACAAGTGCCCTCCTTAATGCCCATCATCCATTTAGACCATCCCCCAGCCACCTCACTCACCTCCAGCAGCCTTCAGTTTGTTCTCGATATTTAAGAGTCTCTTACGGTCTGCTTCCCTCTCTGTTTTTATCTTATTTTTCCTTCCCTTCTGCTATGTTCATCTGTTGTGTTTTTTATAAAGAGGCCCTTTAAAGTCTCATTTACTGTTGAAGAAGCTGAAAAATATAAAGAATGTAATTTGCCTACTATCATATAGTCAACAACTGTTAAGATTTGATCCCAAGCAGTCTGTCTCCAAAGCTGCGCTCTGAATCATCACCCATTATTCATCGTCTAATCATGTGGCACATGTATCACCCGTGTGCCTGTCTCTATTATACTGACAACAGTAAATGCATCAACATACACCAGAAATTCAATCTGTTCTTCAAACAAAGAGAAATCATATTAAATATAAGATTTTCCTAGATATTTACCTTAGAATTTATACATCTGTGTGCACACAAAATCATATAAAATAGCTTAAGGGTTATTTTTTAACATTGCTACATATCTCATAAAATATTTTATCTAACTCATTTTTCTCCATTATGACATATTATGGAAAAGACTAAATTTTAAGATAAAGTAAAATGTGCAGCATCTTTTTGCTTTTGTAGAAAGTAACTTGTAAAATATTTTTCTTCAAAACCTTGACTTTTTAATCATCTTTGATAAGTGGCAAGTTTACATTTCTACATAGGTAAAGGGGATTAAGGGTATATTTACTGTGGTGAGCACTGAGTAATGTATAGAATTTTTGAGTAATTACATTAAACACCTGAAACTAATATAACACCATATATTAATTGTACTTTAATTTTTAAAAAGAAAAAGTAATTTTACTTTTTTAAGTTTATTTATTTATTTTGAGAGAGAAAGAGAGAGAGAGAGAGAGAGAGAGAAGGGATAGAGAGAGAGGGAGAGAATCCCAAGCAGGCCCTGCACTGTCAGTGGGGAGCCCGATGCAGGGCCCAAACTCCCAAACTGTGCCATCATGACCTGAGCTGAAATCGAGAGTCGGAGGCTTAACCCACTAAGCAACCCAGGCACCCCGAGAAAAAGTGATTTTAAAATAATGATTAATTTAAGTTTAAATTTGAAAAGGATAATATTTAAGTTTCCAATACTCTGAGTATAAATTAATCTTTGTACCACTACACTATGTCATTGTTCCTTTGACTGGGACTGCCAGATGTCCACTGAAGCGACATTAATTGCTACACTACTCACTGAAAACTCTTACGCTCTCTATTGAGGGGCATAAATCCCCTGCCAATCCATTTTATCTTAGCATGAAGTTTTGAAAATTTCCTTTTCAAAATAATAAATTACTGTAGTACTGTATGTGTTTTCTAAATCACTTTCTTTACTGTTAAGAGCCATAACTACAAGTTTACACATCATTGGTTTCTTTGAGGGCAGGAATTCACGGTTTCTTGTAATGGAAGGATTTAATTTTGGCACATGTCCAAAGCAAACAAAACATTTGCTTGCTATTTTCAGTAATATCGTAGAATAAAAGCAGATTTCATGATATAATATTAACTAGATATTATATATGTGATAGAAAATATATGTGAATCAATTTTGTATTTATTGTAGTTTTTTGGCTTGGTATATGTAAAGCATATTTAAAGGACTGTCTCAAAATAGAAATGGAAAGAGAACACATGAGAAAATATTTTATTTCCTTCTTCCTTTTATTTTTATTTTAACTTAAACTCTATGACACTTGCTTCGACTCTTAGTAAAGAAAAAGTCATTAAATCCCCTGACCTGGTGTTAACATTATTGATAAAAGAAAAGAAAATGAACACATTATTTGTCTTCACTTAGAGGAAGGAGTAATAGCATGGCATTTGAGGCAAAAGAAAAGAGGAAAACTTCCATCTTTTTCTTCTGGTCCAGTGATTGAAACTTTTTGTGTTTGCTAAATGAAACATGACTTGGAAACAAAGCAGTAAGAATAGTGACGGGGCATGTGAGAGGTTGAGCTGGATGATGGGATCTACTTACCAGTGCCACTGGTGGGCCTTTGTTTCTATCAGGAGGCAGCACTGTCGCTTAGAGGACAAGGAGAAAATTCAACCAATTTTTTTTTCTATGTGTGAGTAAATCAAGCGCGAGCTGCACTGAACTACGCAGTACGCTCTTAAACACACTTAGGTACTATAGGATTACTCGTCCCAAGCAATTTCAGTCTCTCCTTTTCTGTGATGAAACCAGATATTCCAGTCAATGATTTAACAAATAGGACCCAATGTGGTTGAGACTGATTCCCCCTTGATTGTGCAACACTGAAACTCCCATAAATACCCATATGCATTTTTATAATTAAACCATGGGAAGAGTCGTTAGGGATTCTTGTTTGTTTCATTACTTTGAGTAAAAGGTACTCTTTAGATGTTTTTTGCCTACTTCAAAATGACTATAATATTTAGATATTTGAAAAATATGTATTTTTGGTTATGAAGACATGAGTAAAATTATTATGAAAACAAAATAATTTGTAGTGTAAGATCTTTTAATTTCCATTCAGACATAAAGTCTTCTTTAAATGCTTTATTTTATTTTATTTTATTTTATTTTATTTTATTTTATTAAAAATTTTTAATGTTTATTTTACTTTTGAGAGACAGAGAGAGAGGGAGATAGAGAGTCAGAACGCAAGCAGGGGAAGGGTAGAGAGAGAGACGGACACAGAATCTGAAGCAGGCTCCAGGCTCTAAGCTGTCAGTACAGAGCCTGACACGGAGCTCAAACCCACAAACCGTGAAATCATGACCTTGAGCTGAAGTCAGACGCTTAACTGGCTGAGCCACCCAGGTGTCCCTAAGTGCTTATTTTGTTAAATATGAATTCAGATTAACAAAGAAGCCCCATTCACCAATTTATTCTGCTACATGTTTTAATAATGTATTTCTGAAGTATGTATAATAATGCAAACAACAGCATATACACCCTCCAATTGTGATTTCATTTTCAACAGAGGTTTAGTGATCAACAAGAAAATGAGCAAGGTTGAGTATTATTACATTTTAAACTTACAGAATTCATTACAAATTCCTAACATTTAAATTGTCTTGCCTAGGTTTTTAAAAACAATCTTGTAAGAGTGAACCATGGCAAGGCTTATTTGTTCCAGGCTTTTTAGCTAAATCAAAAGTGAAATAAGCTGTATTCGATGTTAAGTTAAAAACAATTAATTGATCTGTTCATGTTATATCTCACTACTCTCCATATGTTATTAACTGAAATAGATAATCTTATCCTCACATTTCCTGGAGCATCTTGAACCTTTTCTGAGTATGAGTCAAAATAAAAATATATCACTTATTAGAAGAGAGAGATCCAGAACTAGCATATCTGAATTGCAATAAGTCTGTGTTATTTTAGAATTACTAGTAATTTGGTAGGATTTAATCTCCTAAATTTAGTCCTATATTCCATTCTGATACTTCTAACCTGATTTCTCTCTTCTCCATAGAACTATTTGTATTTTTCTTGAGGATAATAAGACAAGGCTAATAAAGGCTCCTTAGTACCTGCCATATCATCTCAACAGGAAGAAAATGTTATGACCTCCATGAATATGGATGAGTAAATTTTTTTCTGATCAAGATTTGTGTCTGTATGTGGGATGTGTAAATAGTATAATCAATCAGCTTTGAGCTTCTAAGCAATATTAAATTCACACACTTTGATATAAACACATGGAAAAAAACAGAGTGTAGCTACTCTAATATAATCTTCCGGGCCCAGAAAGAACAGAACAATTGATTTTATTCCTCTTCCTTATCCATTTCATGTCTGTCCAGGTGAAAGGCCCTAGTCATACAACACATTTTGTCACCTATATCTGTTTCTAGATATCACTCACAGTTCACGTGCTATTTCAGTGTAAGAAAGTCTCTACCTGAAAGAAAGACCTTATCAGTTCAAATTTTCACATCAGTTGACAATGATGTAGCCTTTCTCAATAACTTAGGTCCAAGATGAAATTTTGTAAACTCTCAGGGATATCATATTCAATTTTAACTTTTATTTATTTATTTATTTATTTATTTATTTATTTATTTATTTATGAGAGAAAATGAGCACGAGTTGGGGAGAGAGAGAGAAGTAAAAGAACAATGATGTCTGAGAAATGAAACAATGGAGACAAGCCTTACATTTGCATGATTAACTGACTGGAGAGAGTTTTCAAGACCTGGTGCTGGAATGTTGAGCCCTGAGTTGAGAAGAGGGAACTGGGCATCTGAAGAGGCCAAGGTGGTCAGAGTTCACAGGGCTGAGTACCAAAGAAGAGAGAGCTGCACACAGAGAGAATACCAGAAATCTGCCGAGGGCCCCATTAAGTCAGGATGTGCTAGGAATCTAGTATGAGCACATACTAGGACAAGCTAGTGTGAGGAAACCAGTTGAGACTGTGTGAAAATCCATTTAAAGAGATTAAACAATATCCAGAGCTCAAATAATAATTGAGTGGTACACCACACACACCATAAGATACTTGATAAGGTTTTACTACAGTAGTAAAGGAAATGAGCACCAAACACTGATGTTGTCTCAACTACCAAAGTTAAAGGACCCAGAAGGATCAAACTCTTTCTAAATAATTTAGCAAAATATTAGATTGAAGATTAGAGATATTTATAAGAGCACAAATAGCCAGCATACAGTAAAATTCAAAATGGCTAGAATACAATTATGTATTAGCAGGAATTCAAAGAAACAAAAAAATACTAATAAAACCCACAAGAAAGAGAAAATCTAGTCAAAACCAATCTAGGAATGACATGGTAACATAATCAGAAGACAAGGGAATTTTGAAAAGG
The DNA here is from genome assembly GCF_046562875.1 of Panthera onca. Taxonomy (NCBI): domain Eukaryota; kingdom Metazoa; phylum Chordata; class Mammalia; order Carnivora; family Felidae; genus Panthera; species Panthera onca. The sequence goes on along the minus strand of NC_138342.1, from coordinate 137,825,161 downwards.
CATATAGCTGTATGTCATATGTTTAAGAAGATAGAAGAAACATTAAACATGCTAAGTTTAATTATGGATCATAGTTTTAAAGACCCAAGTTGAAGTATTAGAGATTAAAACTGCAATGTCTAAGATAAAAATTATTATGGGTGGGATTATGGGGATATCAGATTAGATGCTGCAAAAAAAAAAAAATGATGAACTTGAAGACATAGCAATAGAATCAATTAACAAAAATGAAAAGCACTGATGAGTTGTCGGATAATTTCAGGTGGCCTGGGTTTCATGTAATGGAAGTCACCGAAGGAGAAGGCTGAGAGTGGTAAAATGGAAAAAATACTTTAAAAAATAGTAATAAAATTAATTTTCTAAATTTTATGAAAATTTTGAACCCCCATATCTAAAAAGCCAAACATTGAATACATAATCACAGAGTTCAAAATGAAAAATGTTAGACACACAAGGGTATATACTGAGTTTTTCATTAATATAAAATTTAAGAAAATGCATAGTGATAGAGACTTGAAGGAGAGATTACAGAGGGACAGGGAGGATATTCTCAGGGTTCATAGAGAAATTTATTATGTTGACTGTGGTTATGATTTTGTGGATGTACACATACATTAAAATTTACCAAACTGTGCACTTGAGATATGTGTAGTTTATTATATGTTGTATATATATTAATGATTGTGTTAAAAATTTCAGCAGGGATTATCTGGTAGAAATTTTAAAAAGGCTTATTTTGTGTATGTGTGTGTCTGTGTGTGTGTGCTTGTGTCTATAATTTTTCGTAGCTTATGTGTCCTCTCTGTGTGTATATATGTGTGTATATGTATATTCCATTTAAAAATAATTATTAATAAATAAATTTTGGAGAAAACATTCATATAAAGAAGGTAGGAAGGAAGAACATAAATGTCTACAGAACAAGTGTAAAAAATAGAATTATTTTCTGAGAAAACTATTCAAATAAAAATGAGAATAAAGTTTAATAAATGTTAGTATGACCAGGGTGGAATATGTGAATATGTGTATGTGGAAAGCACTTTAATTTTTGATTAACACAGTATAGCTATTTAAAAAAAGTATTTTTCCAATTTTTTTTTTAAATTCTAGTTAACATATAGTGTAGTATTGGTTTCAGGGGTAGAATTTACTGATTCATCACTTACATATAACCCCTCCTATTCATCACAACACGTGCCCTCCTTAATGCCCATCACTCATTTAGCCCATCCCCCACATACCTCCCCTCCAGCAACCCTGTTTGTTCTCTATAGTTAAGACACTCTTATGGTTTGCTTCCCTGTCTTTTTCCCCCTTTCCCTATGTTCATCTGTTTTGTTTCTTAAACTCCACATATGGGTGAAATCATGTAGTATTTGTCTTTCTCTGACTGACTTGTTTCACTTAACATAATATACTCTACCTTCATCCACCTCATTGCAAATGGCAAGATCTCATTCTTTTTGATGGCTGAGTAATATTCCATTCTCTCTGTCTCTCTTTGTCTTTCTCTCTCTCTCTCTCTCTCTCTCTCTCTCTATATATATATATATATATATATATCACTTCTTCTTTACCAATTCATCGGTTGATGGACATTTGGGCTCTTACCATAATTTGGCTATCATTGACAATGCCAGTATAAACATCAGGGTGCATGTGCCCCTTTGAATCAGTATTTTTGTATCCTTTGGGTAAATACCTAGTAATGCAATGGCTGAGTCATAGGGTAGTTCTGTTTTTAATTTTTTGAGGAACCTTGATACTATTTTCCAGAGTGGCTGCAGCAGTTTGCATTCTCACCAACAATGAAGTGTTCCCCTTTCTCCACATCCTTTCCAACATCTGTTCTTTCCTGTGTTGTTAATTTGAGCCATTCAATACAGTATAACTATTAGTGAAATAATACCCACCTACTGGAGTAGGTAGGTTATATTAACAATTATCCAAGGTACTGCATTTATAATGTAAGAAATTGTTTCTCAGTAGAAATGGTGTTGCCCACTTATAGAGTTTGGTAGAACTATCAGGTAGAACTATTGGCATATAGTTAGTAGTAGATTTCAGGCATGCTATTTTTTTTAATGTTTTATTCATTTTTTTGAGAGAGAGAGAGAGAGAGAGAGAGAGAGAGCAGGGGAGTGGCAGAGACAGAAGGAGACAGAATCCGAAGCACGCCCCAGGCTCTGAGCTGTCAGCACAGAGCCCTATGTGGGTCTTAGACTCAAGAGCCATGAGATCACGACCTGTGCCAAAGTTGGATGCTCAACTGACTGAGCCACCCAGGTGCCACAGGGATGTTAAAAATTTTGAAATGTAGAGGACAGTTATGCACAACAAAGAATTACTTTGGATGTGACCTTCAAATGACCTACTTGATAATTATGACTATGCAAATTATCTGTGACTAAGACCTTAATCTATTTTACATATAAAAGTTTTGTTTTGTTATACCTAGTTTTAACATGCCCTTTGATTCTCATAAATATAGCTACCATTAAAACTGAGGGAAGAATTTATGTCTTAAAAATTTACAAAGAGTCACGTATCATTTTATAAAAATAACATCATCTATGGCAAAGTTTGTTGTGATATTTAAATACCCAATGAATAGGGGCGCCTGGGTGGCGCAGTCGGTTAAGCGTCCGACTTCAGCCAGGTCACGATCTCGCGGTCCGTGAGTTCGAGCCCCGCGTCAGGCTCTGGGCTGATGGCTTGGAGCCTGGAGCCTGTTTCCGATTCTGTGTCTCCCTCTCTCTCTGCCCCTCCCCCGTTCATGCTCTGTGTCTCTCTGTCCCAAAAATAAATAAAAAACGTTGAAAAAAAAAATTAAAAAAAAAAAATAAATACCCAATGAATATGTATTTGTAGTTGTAGCATTGTAGCACTTAACACTGTCTATATATTTCATGTCTATATCTTGCTAGAAAAATAAAAGTTTGTGTAGATTGAGTAAAGGTGGCAAAAATCTTCATTTAAGCGGTTGAAATTTAGTTTTAAAATTCTACATGCAATTGAAGGTACTAATGCTCTACTCTGCCAAGATATATTATTTACTACTATTAACTAAGTCCATGAAGATTAAGTGGACTCTATAAATAAACATGTTAATAGAATATTATATGTATATGTATTATTCCCCATATTTACTAGAAATATTCAAGCAGTGTTATTCTCTCCATTATGATTAAAAAGTCTTCTAATCCTGATAGTGCTTTCATTTTATTGTGTTATTTTTGTTGAATAATATGAATGATAAGACAATATGTAAGCCACATATTAGAGAATAATTAATCATACCTGCTACCCATACATTATTAGTATGGTGATGGAAAGCAATTTAAATGAAATAATTTATTCTATTCTATTGGAAAGTGCTATGGTTTCATGAAGAATCAATGGAATAGGGAAAATGTTGAAAATCAACTGTGTAATGAACTGCAGTGAAGCAAATCTTTATTATAAGTAGGTGAAATCACACTGCGTGATAATAAAGATTGACTACTTGCACCTGTAATCTTTGTAAGAAAGGAAAAGTTCTAGAGAAAGGTAATATTAATATTGATGAGAGTGATTCAATAGTTTCTCAGTTAGCAAAACCTGTTAATGTTATTTATTGGAAATACAATTCTTTTTCTAGTCACTTATAGTGTATTAGAAGAAATAAAAGGTATGGTTGCCATAAGCATATATGTTGGCCATCATAAAAAATATGTTATTAAGTGTTTTTAACAATTCATTATGTATTTATCAGCAACATGTAGACACTAAAAGTCATAGAGAAAAAATTAAAAACACAAATAAAATATAATTATCAATAACACAAATATATTACAGGTGACTCTCAAATAATTTTTTTCATAGTCTGTTAAACAAGATAAAGAGAGGTATTAGCATTTTAGTTTATAATTCGAAACAATACAGAAAAATTGTTTAAAATATCTGTTTATTCTGGAAAAAATGTAGAAGTCTTTGATTCATGTATTGAAAAAGTCAACATTGGAAATAAAATATTGTTAATTTTTGTATCATATGTAGGTATATATGTAAAGTTAAATGAGTATCATTTTTGCTAAAAGGAAATAAAATTAATCTAGTTCATGTGAAGATATTTATTACAGGATTTATCAATTATCTTAATTTTAAAAATTTTCTTGTTTTTCAAGGTTTACAGTTTCCATCATTATAGTTTTTGGAGAAAGAAAAGCTTAAAGTTACTGATTTAAAAATGTATTGCTCTTTTTGATCCTATCAAATCATATAATTACTAAATTAAAAGATTTGTCAGAGTTACATGATCTCATTGAATGATTAATGCTTTTCAAGTAAATGTATTACATGCTGGCCAAAACTCGGGAAGAAGTAGTTAGCCCGTAGCATAGTTTGGTCATTGGAATAATAAAATGTTTTAGATGCAGTTTAAATTTCTATACACAGTTCTGTCTTTTTTAAAAATTTGTTAAGTTTATTTATTTATTTTGAGAGGAGGGAGGGGCAGAGAGACACAGAATCCAGAGCAGGCTCCAGGCTCTGAGTTGTCAGCACAGGGCCTGTCACAGGGCTCAAACTAACGTACTGCAAGACCATGACCTGAGCCGAAGTCAGACACTTAACCAACTGAGCTGCCCAGGTGCCCCATACACATTTCTTTTGAACAAATTTGTTTGCGTTTCATTTCTAAAGATACCATTTTAATTTTTTTGTGTGAAATGTACAATTACAACAAAAGTATTAAAATGAGCAATAATTACAGAATAAAACAGAATTGAGTCTCATTTTAGAAGACAAAGTTAGAACTAATGTCTCCTTGATTCCAACTTCACAGTGCAGTCTCCTTTCTCCTTTGTGGAATGTATGTTGCACACTACGACATTAATTTGGGCCACTATCTCCAAAATAGAAAAATTTGACAAAGAAAAATTTACAACTTCATGATACTTGAGATCTCCTCAGATATCTCATCTAAGTACTCTCTCTTCCCCTGTTCCTTCTTTCTCCTTTTTCTACTTTCAATCTTTCCTAGAGCTCCCTTGAATCTTTCAATCTTCCCAACTTCAAAATCTGCACCTCTTTTATCCCTATGTTAATCCTTGTCACCAGACTCCTTTCCTACTGGCGCCTCTCAACTTCCTGTTAGTAACTCAATATTACTGGGGCGTTTGAAGGACTCAGAGATCCCAGGAGCAACCACCCTGAGCTGAAAAAGATAATCTGAAATAGGCTGGTTGTTTAATCCACTCAGATGAGCATTAGAGACACACAAACAGCTGCTTGGTCTTGGTCTGTAACTCAGATTTTAGTCTACAGCCTCCATAAAACTGCAGATAGAGGAAGAAAACAGTCTAAATGTCTCCTTTCTAAGTATTCGAAGGGTATGTGTCATATTGCTCAGGCAACTTCAACTTGTTGCATCAGAGAGAAACGCAGTCCTAATAAAACTATAAATTTGGAACAGAAACAAGAGCTTATTCTTATATAAAACAGTAAATTTTATATTTCTGTATTTATGCCTGATTCATAGCTAAATTTTTTAAATTAAAATAAGCTCTCTATGTCTGTCTATATGTTTACGTATGTGTATATATGTATATATGTATGCTTTATGTATGTAATGTCTTTCTACCTCTGGATGATGTTAACAAATTAGATGATAAAAACCCCTTAATGTAGCTCTACATTGATTGGGTTAAAGTTAAACCCTTATAAAAATTAAATATTCCTAAAATTCCCAGAAATAAAAAAATATAAATTTCTAATATTTTCAAAAGAACTGGAATAAACATTTTATAAATTCTATTACACATAATATAGATAAACTTCCACTAATGAGGTTAGTTTAATATTGTGGATTTAATAAAAACATCTTCTTATGTTATAGACTCTGGGTCTGGAGATCTCTCTTGTCAGGCAAGAGAGTGAAGGCAGGATTGAAATGCAAGAGAGGTTAATGTCTAGGATGAGACAAGAGCCCCAAGTAAGGGTCCTTGCTCCGTTTTTACTAGGATCAGAAGGCTTACAAGCATGATGGGCGTGCAGACAAGCGGTGTTAGGGGTTTGGTCAATACAAAACAAAATCCTGGTGCTGGGTGGAAGGCTGTTTACAACAGACACGAGGTGCCACCTCTGTTTACCTAAACTGGCCTAGGGGATAAGAAAGACAGAGCATACTACCTCAGGGTCACCAAGGCACCTTTCTTTTGCTAATTAGCTCCACTCTGGGCAACTTCACCCTGCTGCAGTCTAAAGTCCTGTTTTCCTGTTTTTGTCCTTCCTTCCTCTGAAAACAGCTTTCTGCTATTGTACTAAATTGGAGGGTGCTTCAGCCCTGAATACCTAAACTTGGATGTTTTCATCTTGAGATTTCCTATTCCTATACCTTTGCCCCATACTGAGAGCCTTTGCCCCTTTTAACTAATCTTGTTTACCCAAACTTGGGTATGTTCATCCTGTGGCTTTCGAATTCTTTATGCCTTGTTAATACATGGGTGCAAGCTCAGGGAATTTGTAAGCTTATTCCCCACATTCTTAGTTTTCAGTGTTAAGTATAATGCAAGCATGTATTTTTATTCTATTTGAGTAGGTTCTTCCTAAACCTATGCACATTTACCAACTGACTAAATTAGCATTATACATTCTAAAGTTTAAGATTATATTATATATAACCAACTGAAATGATTATTTTAACAAACTATTTCAAAATTTAAATATATTTTGTAATAAGTCAACTCAAATATATTTTTCAAGATCTATTAATACCTTACATATGATTAAACGAAGTTAATCAATTGGGTATTCATTAAATATCTACATTATTTCTAAATAAGAGAATGCACATTATGATGATATCAGTAATAATTTTAGTACTTTTTAAAAGTACATTATTTTGGGTTGGGTCAGTCAGTTGGGTGTCTGACTTTGGTTCAGGTCACAATTACAGTTTGTGGGTTTGAGCCCTGTATTGGGCTTTGTGCTGACAGCCCAGAGCCTGGAGCCTGCTTCAGATTCTTTGTCTCAGTCTCTCTCTTCCCCTTACCCCCTCATGCACTGTATCTCTCTGTCTCAAAAATAAATAAAACATTAAAAAAATTTTTAAGTACATTATTTTGGTTGTAATTTTGCATCTTTAATTTAAATCCAGTATATTCTGAAGAGTGGTTTTAAATTAGGGACTTACATAAATTACCTGAAAAGTTTCATTAATATGCAAATGTTTAGGACTTCTTCACTGACAACTAGATTGTGTTTAGTTCCCTAAATCTCTTGGTAATAAATATGTCCTTACCCTCATATTAACATTTTCCCACTAACTTGAAGTTTTTCTTTAAAAAGATACTGATAATACGGCTGAAAACTTAATAAAATGAGTATTTCCCACATGGGGAATTTCACTAATGTTTTCAAGTGACTACGGGATCTGTTTCACCGGCAAAGTCATCCAAATAATGAAACCTTTCTTTATCCCCCTCAAATACCCCCTTACCATCCGTAATCATCTGAAATAATGGTGAGAGCTATCAAAATGTGTATCCAAATTAAACTATACAAATTAGAACTTGCCAAAGTAACAGAAAAACATAATCTCTCATGTCCTCAGGTTTTGCCCTGAGCCCTGATTGACTGCCAGTCCTTTCCTGATGGTCACACTAACTGTCTCCATATTAAACAATAGTTAACTAACCCATAAAAATTCCCTATTCTGCTCACACTTTGAAAGGTTCTAATCTGGTTAATTCAGACAATATAAATGCTGCAACAGACTTTTCAATTACCCATATACTCTCATGAATTGGTCAAGCCTGTTTTTCCTTGTCTTTTCTTATTATCCACAATCTAGAAACTGGAAATTTAGGTCTCTGGAAGTGACATCACCAGAAACCGACTCTTAAATCCCTTTACAGGGGCGTTTACATCATCCTCCATATCACCAATACTGCTGGCGAACTCTAGGTGGCTTGACCTTAAATTTATATCTCTCACCCCCCCAAAAAAGGTACACAAGCTACTCTTCATGGATATGCACTCCATTTGAAGACCTGAACCAAAGACTCTCTTGATATCCCACGAAAACAGACGACACCAAAAGATAAACAGCTTTTCCCAAAACTATAGATCAACCAGATGACATTATAAGAAAATAAGATTCTACCCACAATGCCAGAAAAATGCCCTTTAAGATCCTTTGCTTATTTATTCTCATTTCCATTGTCTTTCTTTACTGTATTTTTCTACTTGTTAATTCCCTCCAATGTGACTCCTGCTTTTCACATAATTATCCACATGCAACTACTGCCTTCTATAATGAACCTTACTTTGTAGTATCTCCTCCTGCTTCCCCAATCTGTTTCTCCCCCAGTGATCCCCCATCCCTGCAAATTCTCCAGAATCTGTGGCAGTCTTCCATTCACTCACAACCATTTCACAACCCTACTTCTGATTGCTCATTATGCACTCTTCTTTCCTTTAGAAATCTCCAGTTTCCTACAAATTCTTATATATACCTTAAAGATAAGGACATCCTATGTGTTAATATACAGGGTTTCTTTAGCTTTTCTCTCAAAACTTCAAAAGAAATTTCCTTTAGCCTTAATACTTTTCAAAAAGAGCAATCTAGGGGTGCCTGGATGGCTCAGTTAGTTGAGTGTCTGACTTCATCTCAGGTCATGATCTCATGGTTCCTGGGTTGGAGCCTCAGGCTCTGTGCTGACAGCTCAGACCTGTAGCCTGCTTTGGATTTTGTGTCTCCTTCTCTGTCTGCCCCTCCCTGGCTCAGGCTCTGTCTCTATCACTCTCAAAAATAAATAAACATTTTAAAAAATAAATAAAATACAAGAGCAATCTATGCTTCTGCTATAAGACAACTGAGGACCTTTTCATGGGTGTAAGTATCAGCAAGTACACTTTTCCCCCCACTAACAAATATTTACAGTTATTATGGGATGAAAAAGTATATATTCCTTGTCTTATATGCATCTAATAGACCCATCTGATCCTAGGCATAGTTTTATCTGGTACACTTAGGACAGTCCATCCTGGAAGAAACAACCAGAGGAACTTCCTATTCCCAGCTAATGAAAAAACATCTCCATCAAAAAGTTTTATCTGAACTCCAAAATAAAAATCCATGGAATAATTAATTCCATGAATTCCAGGTAGCCTCGAGGAGTCATAATTTATTTGTGGCAACCATGCCTATTAGTATCTGCCTGCTAATTGGACTGGCTCCTGTTAGCTAATTGTATTAGCCCTTATCAAATATTTAACCAGACTGCCCCCCCCCTTTTTTTTTTCTTATCAGACCTACTCTATTACCTTTGATTTGATGCTCTAAAATGTCTATACAAATAATTCACTTACAAATTTAGGTTAAAAAATCTAACCCCAGTAAGACACTGTGACCTTCCATTCTCATTAAGTTTTTAAGGAATCTTTAGATGATAGTCTTGAAGACTGAAAGTAAATCTAAAAGACTTGGATGCCACATAGCAGATCTGTATGCTTAGCCTTCATGCCTGGCACTGCTTCCATACAGGCCACTGAAAATATTCACCAGAACTCCTATATTTTCCAACTTCCATTCTGAGTATAAATCAAGACTATGGACAATCTTACCTAATCTAACAACCTCACTGCCAGAGAACTATAGGAACTCCTGTAAAATCATCTGGCAGCAGACATAATTCTGGTCCTAAGGGAGCATTCATGCAGTGTTTAAAACCAAGTATTGTACATATGTTCTCTAAAGCCTCCCTGATGGCTGTGACAACACCAAAAATATTCAGATCATACCAGAAAGTTTGTCTGATTCCACTGCATTCTTACTCTGGCTTCTAAGGATGCCAATGTTCAGAATCCTCTCAACCTGCTTTCTTCCAAACTAAAACCTTGTTTTTTTCTTCTTCTTCTTCTCCTCCTCCTCCTTCCTGTCCTCCTCCTCCTCTTCTTCTATGCTTTAATAGTTTATTTTGAAGGACATTCTATTTTATTTATTTATTTATTTATTTATTTACTTATTTACTTATTTACTTATTTATTTATTTTTTATTGAGAGAGAGAGAGAAAGAGAGAACATGAACAGGGGAGCGGCAGAGAGAGAGGGCGACACAGAATCCAAAACAGGCTCCAGACTCTGAGCTGTCAGCATAGAGGCTGGCTGACATGGGGCTTGAACTCTTGAAGCCCGAGATCATGCTGTGAGCAGAAGTCAGACTCTTAATGACTGAGCCACCCAGGTGCCCCTTGAAGGTCATTTTAAAAGCAAAGTTAAAGACAATCTGATCAAAAATTGCACAGAATACACTCATTAAATAAATGTGATGATTAAATAAAAATAAGGGAAATGTTTTTTTTTCTGCAATTCTGGAAATAAGTTCTGTTGTTCTGAAGGTTTTTATACTTAAAAACAAACAAACAAACAAACAAACAACAACAACGAAAAACAAAACCCAAGGCGGGGATGGGGGAATCGTGGCAATTAAAGCTGCCTGTTAATCACGTAAATCTGCAGTGGAAACCAATTTTTTTCTGTTCTTCCCAATAAATCAGTTGCGATCTTCAAACTGTGCCTTGTTTTTGTTTAAAGGTAAGATGGTAGAAACCCAATGGGATTTGGTGGCTTTTTGTAAGCACAGCAAGTCCCTATAATAAAATAGGCACAACTGTCTGACCCACATAGGCACGAGGTGGCAAAGAATGGAGATCCACTATCTGTTTTGATGACTTTTCTGCATTCATATTCTCATCGTCTACTATCTCCTTGACATGGTTGGTGAGACCACACCCAGAGTGAGGGTTTACCATACCTTGCGTCTGTGTCTCCAGCATCTGCTCTGGCTCCGTGGCGGACCCTGCAAGTCACAATCCCCGGAAACCAGTCCGCTCATTCTTCAGAGCCCTGCACCACGCCACCAGCTCCCAGCACAAACCGGTTTTACTCGTTTTATTATATTCCTAAGGCATACCACTCATCAAATGCTGGATCTCCAAGCTCTCCATAATTGTTAGGTTGACAACATACACAATAAATCATGCAGCTATTTTTTTTTTTTTTAAAGCCAGCAAGAGTGTGTGTCCAACCCGTTGTGAAAACCACCTTGAGAACCTCAACTTCACAATAACTATTCCATCTCTAATAGTTTTTAAAGATGAACTTTGTCTCCCAACCAGTTGCCCATTACTTGGCCACTGACTTGGCTTGAACAACCTTCAGTCAGGCTTCTCTCCTCTCACAGTCCTCTCGGTTGTGGCTCCTCCCACCCCAAGTTTAAGTAAACTCTAAGGTGTAGAACAATCACTTATTACAAGAATCATTTGCACAGCATGAATTATTTCTTGTTAAACTTCCTCAGTGATGTTGTGTGCAAACCCCCACTTACTCATTTTTTCCCTCAAAGTCCCAGCTAGCATCCCCCATTCCCTATAAAAGTCTCTCCCCCACAGTTTTTTTTTTTTGTTTGTTTCATTTTGAGACGCCTGCAGATCCTCAGATCAGAGCATCTTGTTACAATAGTCTTTTTGTATAAAATTTTTCCTCACATAAGTCCAGATTCGATTTTGCTTAACAATATTATGGACATTAAGAACATTAACAAATCTCCAGAGACTTCTAATATATTCTGTAAAGTGTTTAATCCCCCCAAAATTTACAATAATAAATTTCTATTCACAAATATCCCTTTAGTTTGATTTTTTTTCCATTCAGCTATTTATAATAACAGAATCCAATTAAAAAATGAACACATCAAATAAAATTATTTATAGCATTCTTATAGTGTGAAAGAACAAAGCTTTACAATCTTTAAGGTACTTCTAGCAAATCTGAAATGATTTCAGGTGTAAGAGACTTTGCAAATCTTCATTTATCTATTTATTTATTCTTATTTAAAAGCTGATTCTAAAAGGCAACCAACAGAATTTCAGAGTGATTTGATCATATGATTAGATAAAATCATGGATACCTGATCAATATATTTTGCCTATTTAAAGTTACAATATATAATTTTGAAGTAAACATAGAAGACAACACATAATACTGTTGCCAGAAATATCAACTTTTAACCATGAGGAAATTTGTGTGCTTGCAGACATGTGTGTGTGTTTTCTGGGTTGGTTTTATAATTATGGACATTATAAAAACAACACAAATCACAGTACCTGTAAAAATTTCAAGCACCTGAGGAAATAATGGGGAAAGAGATGTTCTTAGCTATAAATATCCCATGAGGAGCACTGGTGAATTAATATGTTTCATTTGTTCTAGAAGGTAGGTCTATTTAAGCATTTCAGTTGAACCCCCAACACTCTTTATATATATATAAAATAAATATTGTATATTAATATATATTATACATATTATATGTATATATATTAAAGAAATATATATGAAATTTGTATGAAATTTGTTTGTATGAAATTACAAATGCTTCTCTCTGTGATATACAAATATAAAATGAGTATCTGTCAAAGATTTTATTAAACTTATTATGCAATGAGGAAACCAGTAGGATGATAAGTCTAGTTCAAAAAAGATATTGAAGACTTGAGATTTATTTATTAATTTTTAAAAGTTTATTTATTCTACTTTGAGATAGAGAGAGTGATAGTGGGGGAGAGGCAGAGAGAGAGGGAGAGAGAGAGAATTCTAAGCAGGCTCCACGCTCAGCTTAGAGCCCTATGGAAGGCTCAAACTGATGAACCATGAGATCATGACCTAAACCAAAATCAAGAGTCAGACACCTAACCAAATGCGCCATCCAGGTGGCCCAGGGCTGAAGATTTAAGCATTCTGTCATGTTAATAATGAAATAAATTTCCTAATTGATACAAAACTCCTCAATATCCAATAAGAAAATAAATATGTAATCTATGTGGTTATACCTTCTACTGTACAAACATTTATAAATTAACCTGTAATTTTAGAATATTTTGCCTATACTTGTCAAATGCATTATCCTAGAAAATTAATTCTTCACTGACTATTAAGCAATGACATGAAAAGAATATGTAGGCATCATCATGTTTCATTTCCTAGTTTTTGTTAATATTTCTTTTTTTAAATTTTTTTAAATGTTTATTTATATTTGACAGAGAGAGAGAGAGAGAGAGAGAGAGAGTGAGCAGGGGAGGGGCAAAGAGAGGGAGACACAGAATCCGAAGCAGGATCCAGGCTCTGAGCTGTCAGCACAGAGCCCAATGTGGGGCTTGAACTCATGAGCCATGAGATCAACTTGAGCCAAAGTCAGACACTCAACTGACTGAGCCACCCAGACACCCCTGTTAATATTTCTTAATATCACTTGCTTATAAATGAAAGCCTGACATTTCTACTGTTTTTACTGGTTGTTTTCATGTCCACCTATTAATGATTCCACCATTTTAGAGTCACCTGCTTTTAAAGGTATTTGTAAGCATTTCCTATACCCTGAGCTTAAGACAATCATACAAACCCATCTCTTCATGATCTTGGTATCTTGTAATGTCCATCTTCTTTAAATCCAGCTGTTGTAGATGATTTACATCTCCCCATTTTTTTTCTGGGATAATTTTTCATCCAATTTTGTTGAAGATGTCTCTCTTCTGATGTTCTGTTATTGTTTTCATTATTGATGGTGGTTTTGTTTTATTTTGTTTGGTATGTTTTTTTTTTTTTTTTTTCCTTCTGATATCTACTTGTTCTTTTGTTTTGTTCCTGTAAGAGGAATTAGAGAGTCTATTTATGTTACCATCATTATCTTTCCTGGTCTATTGCTTTAATATACTTCACATATTTAGGGTTTTCATACAAGAGATATTTGGAGAGATAATTTCCTCTTCTTTACCCTAAATAAGGGAAAAATATTTTTGAGGTTTCAAAAGGACAATTTAGGTACTATGAGAACTTGTAAGCTAGTAACATATTTTAATCATTTTATCCAAGAAGTATTTATTAAATACCTATTGATAAATACTTTTTAAAAGGTCATCTGATTTCTTACAGATTTTTATGAATTCCATTGGTAAGTATGCTAAGCTGACTGAAATCAAATTAACCAATAGGTCCAAAAAATTCATGTTTATTGAAGAAATCTCACAAAATATAGAGTAACTGAGAATGCTGGTCACAAAGAATAATAGTAGCATTTTCCGTTTTGTTACTCCTATAAAAATCTGTCCCAAAGAAAAATCTTATTTACATAAAGCCTTAAAATCAAAATATGTAAAATTTGGCCTATTATGATGATGAAAATAATTTTCTGCAAGGATCTTGTAAATAACATTGAAATAAGTATATTATATTTCATATTCATATTTATTTATAACATTTGAGTAATGTTACATACCACTGATGAATTGTAGTGCTATATCTTTCTTAGCAATTTGCTATCCTGACGGCTTAAATACCTCACCAACTTAAAAAATAATTTTAAAATAGTGGAAATAAAGTATATTCTATGATAATAGAGGCTTCCTAAATAAATAAGATCTGTCTAATGACTAATCAGTACCTTCCACATGTCTATAAAATAAATATTTGTGAACACCATTAAACTAATTTTATTCCCCAAAGAAATTGTTTAAATACTGATAAGTTTGATACAGAGCCAACTACTACTTGTCTAAATCAAACTGAATATCAACTAGCCACAAAATTATCTCATTTAATTAACTACATTAATTAAATGGAATTTTACATTTTCTCTTCAGTTCCAGAATAATTTCTAACAATCTCCACATGAAAATCTCTAAATGTTATTGTACTTTTTGCTATTTCCATTTGAATGCACTGCTTCAAGGGACCAAAGTTGGATTTCTATCTATGAAATGAGGGCCATTTATACCTTCACATGCAGTACTTGTTTTCTTGTTATTATAGGCTCTCTTAAGATACATTTCTCTGTTTTTATTTTTTGAATTTAAAAATACTGATAGAGCTCCCATTTGTCTTAAGACATCTATAACTCACAAGGAAAATTAACACTTATTTTCAATAAGTGATATTCCTAGGCTCTAATGAAATTCTGTGTCTTAAGCGACCTCAGCAAACATTTAGCTTGTCCCAATAGCTCATAATGTTTGAAGAGATATCCAAGATATTTGTTTTGTGACTGATATATTTGAAGACTAGATTAATCACAAATCTTTAGTGTAAGAAAAGCTTAGTTAAATATATTTTATGTTATGTTCAAGATAGTGTCATCTAATAAATAATATGTAACCACAAATACACCAATAACTTGTACAAAGAGTCTGTAGAAATGGTGAGCCCAGTGCAATATACAAACTAACCAAGATCCATATAGATCCATTGGGCAAATTTGAAAATGCTGCATTCTTGATTTATTATAATCTAATCTTTCTTTCTGCATAGGTCATAAGTGGGGCTGGCTAGCTTGCATCTCTGGATGCAATGATACTGCCAGCAGCATTATCTCTTTTTCCAAGTACTAAAAGTCAAAATTAAAAACTAAAAGTTTTCGATCTAGACCAAAAAACATGACTTTTGATGATAAAATACTCATATATTTTTGTCCTGTACTTAAAACATTTCCTTAGCAATAAGCATTAGTTGAAGTGCTTTTAAAATGATTTATACAGATTATTAACTTCTCTATCAGAGGTTGTTAACAGAAAATATTGGAAAAGTTAGCACACAATAATGAAGTATATTTTCATTTATTTTTTTCTGTTTATAAGAAGTAGTGGTTTTTCACAGTATTTGTGTCATTATTCATATCTGATAAAGGCTAATATTTTTGTAAATTTTATTTGCTTTATTTAATTTCTTGCCAATTCCAAGACTGGAGGGAGTAGTCTAAATATAAGTGATTTCATTCTGCAGTATATACATGTATCTCGTTATTATTCTGTCAAGCATTTAGCTAAGCTACACCATGCTATTGCTGGCTTGGCATACATTTTGTTTGATCAAACTGCCAGCAGGGGCCTCATTTGAGCACATACCCTAGATAGCACCCTGCAAAGTCACAAGTAAATGTAAGTCCCTGATAAGACTTCCCCAAAGGCCCTTGTGATGAACACTCTCCTGTGTCTCCCAGACAGAGCCTTTCCCCTTGTGTGCCCCTTATATAAGACCCTGTGGAGTTTAGATTTTTGGGGGGGGGGTTTGAATTGATTAATTTGGTCTTAGCCTGGGAACCCCAAAGCATCCAACTTAAGGACCCTAATAAAAGGATGTGCCTCAGGTCCTTCTTTCTCTCTGCCTGTATCATGCCTTGACCTCCTCACGTGACCCCTCAAGGTGTGCTGTGTACTTCCTCCAGGACCTGTGAGTAATAAACTTCTTTCAATTATTTTGTGGCTTCTTCTTAAACCCCATGGTTCACCATGTGACACCCAGGTTCGACTTAACAAAGGGCAATTTATTAAAGCCACAACAATGGGTACACCTTAAACTTAATACTATATGTCAATTATATATTGATAAAGATGGGAAAAAATAAATTAAATAAATAAATGTGTTTTAATTCCATTCTTTCAAAAATATATAGCATTATTTCTATATGTTAATAACTAAAAGTAATAGTAAAGATAAGTAATATTCATTGAAGCCTAATAATATATCAGAACTTGTACTTTATGCTTACAATTTTAGAATTCAACTTGTACACAATGCAAAGTAGAATTATACGCTCCTCCACAGTTTACAAATGAGAAAGCTGAGTTTCCTAAATGTTACATAACTCATAAAAGTAGTTAGGAATGCTTTGTTGTGGCAAACTTTCAGTTTTATTCTAATTTGAAAATGTTATATCTGGCAACCTAACCTCATTTTTAAACCTCCTAAATGAGACTATACAGGAGATAGAGTTGTAGAATAAAGAATATTTTTCCTTGGAAATTTAAAATCTTTATTCGTTTTTCCAGTATTTGTTGATAATGAGAAACCAAGTGTAATTACATTTGTTTTCTGAATTTAGCTAGATAAGTTATATAATAAATATATTTCCTCAACATTTTAGTTATTATTGATTTTTCTAGCATATTATTGTTGATGAAAAGTTATCTTTCAGTCCAGTGTTCTTTTTTCATATTAATACACATTGGTTTTTTTGAATATCTTTTAGGGCATTTATTTTTTCCTTTATGTTTTGCAGTTTTAGCAGAATGTTTCTGTATATTCAGCACAATATTCATGTTTTCCTAATATAAAAACTTATGTATTTTATGGCGCCTGGGTGGCTCAGTCAGTTAAGCATCTGGCTTCAGCTCAGATCATGATGTCATGATTCAGGAGTTTGAGCCCTGCTTTGAACTCTGCTTATAGCTCAGAGCCTAGAGCCTGCTTCATATTCTGTCTCCCTCTCTCTGCCCTTCTTTCACTTGTGCTCTCTCTCAAAAATAAATAAACATTAAAAAAAACATTTTTAAAAACTTATGTGTTATTTCCAGTTATAAAAAAGTATTAACTATTTTGTCTTTGGATAGAACCTCATATATACTATCAGTATTCTAGAATATTCCACATAGACTTTGTTGGAACTCCTTATTTTATTCCACATGCACTTAATTTCTTGCTGTTCAATTTAATCTCTGGATTTTTTGTTATTGTATCATGGTTATTCCCTTCTATAAATCTTGTGATAGTTGTTTTACCTTAATTTCTATTACAGAATATTAATTTTAAAAGAAAACACAGGACATACATATAATGGACTTAGAAATAACAAAATGAACACCCAGGACCCACAGTTCCAAGAAAGAGATGCGTATGTTCTTTAATTCTTAGATAACAATGTTCTGTGTATGTATATTAGATCAAGTTTATTAATTTCTGTTCAAAATGCCTTTATCCCTTCTGATAGTTTCTGTTTGTCTATCAGTTACAGCTGTATATAATTTCTGGTGATTTTACTAAATTCATACCAAGTTAAACTTGTTACATATTCTTGGTGAATTGAATTTTTTTTCTTTTGAAATGACGTACTGGTTAAGTTTTGCTTTAATTTCTATTTTATCTTATCATTATGTAGTTACCTCAGCATTTCTATATGTTTATATATATATTGGAAAGAACGCTTTTTAATTGTTATTGTTTCTTTTTTTTTTTTCTTTTTTGTGTAATCTGTCTGTGGTCATTTCCTCTGCTTTCTTTCTTAAGATTGATAATTCCACAATTACTATACCACATTCCTTTCTGTCAACTTAGAAGCTATATTTCTTTTATTGTTTTTTTCTAGCAGTAGCTAGGAAATAGAGCATACATTCTTTACTTACCAAATCTCCTGACACCCTCATTCCTCTCACAGATAATAAAAGGAGTTTAATAATGTTAATTCCATTCATCTTCATCCCAAATGTTTTTCTATTCTTGTCATGTGTGAGGGTTACTTTTAGATGTCAGCTTGACAGAGCTAAGGAATGTCCACGTAGTTGGTAAAATGTTATTTCTGGGTATGTTTGTGAGAGTGTTTCTGGGAGAGATCAGCATTTGTATCAGTAGACTGAGCAAAGAAGATCACCCTCACCAATGTGGCACACATTATTGAAAACCCAAATAGGAAAAGGCCAAGAAAGGGAGAAATTTTCTCTCTCTCTCTCTCTCTCTCTCTCTCTCGGATGTCCATTTTCTCCTGCCGTATAATATTGGAGCTCCTGGATCTCAGACCTTCAGACTTAAACTGAATTACACCGGAGGCTTTTCTGGTTCTCCAGTTTGCAGGCAGCAGATTGTGGCACTTCTTGGCCTCTATAGCTATGTGAGCCAATTTCTATAATAAATCTCCTCTCTCTCGTTATATATCTTATCGGTTCTGTTTTTCTGGAAAACACTAACCAATACATTATGCAATTTTATTTATTATCCATAAAATGTTTGACCCCAAAGGATATTATTATCATTTGGTAGAATCAATATTCACATTTGCATTTTTATATTTACTGTTCTTCATTTATTTTTACATCACTAATACTTCATCTGAAAATAGTTCTTTCTGCCTGAACTTGGTGAACACTTTCAGAATGGCCTTTAGCTTAGGTCTGCTGGTAGTGCATTCTTTCTTTTTTTTTTATTTATTTATTTTTTTTTTTTTTTAAATTTTTTTTTTCAACGTTTTTTATTTATTTTTGGGACAGAGAGAGGCAGAGCATGAACGGGGGAGGGGCAGAGAGAGAGAGAGAGACACAGAATCGGAAACAGGCTCTAGGCTCCGAGCCATCAGCCCAGAGCCTGACGCGGGGCTCGAACTCACGGACCGCGAGATCGTGACCTGGCTGAAGTCGGACGCTCAACCGACTGCGCCACCCAGGCGCCCCTACATTCTTTCTTTTAAGTTGCTAGAAAATATCTTTGGTCTGAATTCCAGAAGTGTATATTTTTTTCCTTGTCAATTATCAAATGTTTATGTATTTAGTGTTTTAAACATAGTCCACTATCCTGTGGCTTTAATTACTTCTGATGAAAAGTCAGCTATTTGTTTAAATTTTGCCATTAAAACATAGCGTCTCTTTTTTGCCCTCTAGCTCATTTATGATTTATTTCCTTTTTTCTTTAGACTTCTATGATTTCACTATGATGTAATTGGTTGTGATTTTCTTTATGATTTATTTGGGGCTATTGAGCATTTTTAAACTATGAATTGATGACTTTTAACTGTTTTGGAAAATTATTACCTATTAACTACTCAAATTGTTTTAAATTTCTTTTACTCCATAACCTCTTACTTTTCTTACTAGGTCTCCAATTAAGTATTTGTTAAACTCTACCTCCTATATCTCTTTTCTACTAGTCTGAACTTTTCCTTTTTTTTAAGTTTATTTATTTTTAGAAAGAGAGTGTACACACGAATGCGTGAGCGAAAAGGGGGGAGGGTTAGGGAGAAGGAAAGAGAGGATCCCAAGCAGGCTCCATGCTGTCGATACAGAGCCTGATGCGGAGTTCTATCTCATGAAGTGTGAGATCATTACTGGAGTCGAAATCAAGAGGTGGACACTTAACTGACTGAGCCACACAGGCACCCTCCCATCTTTTTAAACTTTGCATTCCACTTCTGTATTACTTATTTTGACTTATTTTCCTGGCAATTAATTCCCTCTCCAGATGTGTTTAAACTGTTAAATGCATTCACTGAATTGTTAATTATAATTTCTGTGTTTATCAGTCTTTATCATTTTTCTTGGCTTTTGTTTTTGTCTGACACTGATATGTCACTATGTTTTTTTAATTTTCAATTATCTTATGAATATTTCAAGATTAGCTACAATCTCCTTGTAATATTAAGCATAGATTTATAAGTCTATCTTTCATTATTTGGGTGCCTAGAATTGATTATGTGCTAAACATTTTATTTGAAACAACTTGTTTTTAGAAATTATTCGAAAACTAGCATGAAGCTTTATTCCTTCAGAAATGATTCTTTCATATATATATATATGTATATATACATATGTATATATACATATATATATATATATATATATATATATGTATATATATAATAGAAAACTAAAATCATTGGTATTATTGTATTACCTTATCCAATTCCAAAGCATAAGTTTCTCCAGACAACCCATGTTTCTTAAAGCCTAAAGGCGGGTCATTTGAATGTTGGTTTTCAAACTCTTAATATTTTATTTTAATGTGTCTGCCTGTGATCCTCCAGTCTTTACATGACATGGTCTTTAACCATAGTAGATCTGTTTTATCCCCTAGCCTGAAGGGTTTTTAAACCTGCAGCTTCTTGGATGTCTCTACCTATTTGAGAATAATTCCCAAATAAGTAAAAGAATTTCCCAATTCTGAAAGGTTTTGGCTGTGCCAAAATCTTCTGGTTTCCACCTTTTTCATTTTGGGAATATTATTATTACTCTTAATTTTCTTAGTTTTCTTTAGCTGTTAGAATAATCCCAAATACCTGTGTGAGAAGTACTGGAAGTTGATATTCTTTTCTGGTGGTCCTTCTTGTCGTTACCAATATTGAAACTGTTTTTATGTCTCTTTACTTATTCCTAATATTATTCATGTGTGCTTCTTTTTTCTGATCAGGCCAGACTTTTTATTATAGTTTCTTTGGTTTTATTCTGATCTTTTTATAATTTCTTAGAACACATTCACAACCTTTTCATTTTTTTTACTTTCTTCTATTGTAACTGAAATAGGGCTGCAGATTTCTCTCAAATTATCCCTTTTGCTGCAACTCCCTTTTTAACATTTTTACTAATTTATTCATCATCATTCAGTTTCTAGCGTTTTGAAAAATGTACCATGGCTTTTGAGCTATGATTTATTAATTTTTGACCTATGGCTTATTACTAATGCTTTTTGGTATTTTATTACATTAATACTAGTAATTTATTCTTATTTGTTATGAGTAATAATAGCCAATATTTATTTAGTACCTATATGGCTCAAAGTACATTATGTTTATTTTTCTCACTTAATCTTGGAAATAACCAGATGGGAATAGATGAGATTGTTATATCTTCCTTTTCAAAGAGCTTTGTGAAAGTTTAATTGACATGCAATATAGTACACATGTTTAAAGTGTAAAAGGTGATAAGATTTAGTATGATATATGCCCATGAAATAATTTCTGCACTGAAGATAATGGACATATCCATAGCCATCAAAAGTGTTTTCCTTCTCTTGTGTAATCTATCCCTCTCAGCTCTCCAAATTTCCTACTCCTTCCCCACACCACCATTGATCTACTGTCACTAAAGGTTGTAAGTTTACATTTTTTTTTAATTTTATATAAACGGAATTAGGTGAAAGTACTCTTTGTTTTACTTTTTTACTTGGTGTAATTATTTTGATATCCATTCATGTTGTTGTTCATATCAATAGTTTCTTTTCTATTGCTGTAGAGCATTGCATTGTATGGATATCCTAAAGATATTTTATCCTTTCACTTGTTGCTATATGTTTTTATAATTTCTAGTTTGTCTATTTCAAATAAAACTTCAACAAACATTAGCATTGAACTCTTTTCCATTAGCCCATAGATTTGTTTAGACAAATAATATCCAGAGGCCCTCACTATGCACTACTCCTTGAGATATTTGGAGAATTTAATCACATTAATCACACCAGATTAGGGGAACCACTTTATAGCAAAGAAAGTGTAAGATTTATTTCAGGACTTTAGAATCTACTTTATATCCCATACTGCACCACCCTGAAATGACTAGCTGATAGAGTATTTGAACAATCTGCTGGAGATGTAGTTGATGTGTCCCACCGCCTTCTCCTTGAGACAATAGTATACAAGGTTGAGGTACTGTCTTCCAAGCTTTAGTATACAAATTGAACTAAAGACCTCTATATGTCATTGTATGTCCAACAGGAAGAATATATGTCTGACATAAGTTTGATAATTAAATATGGAAGCTGGATTTACCTCCACTTATCATCATTCTCAATAACACATGGAAGTGTTTTGGCTTTCTTCTCTCACATACTAATGCTCTGCCAAGTTACAGCTCGTATTCCCCAAAGGGAACATTCTTTCACCAGGGATCACAAAAACTAAGCTAAAAATGATGGCTGCCACTCAAGCACTTTAGGTTACTGTGTCCAAGGACCAGTAAGCAAAGGCAAGAGTCAGCAGTTTGGCAAGTGTAATTAACTCTGATTATTTCCGAAGGGGATAGGGCTGCTGTTACACAATAAGGGCAGAGATGAGATGTATAGCTATCATCCAGATAATCCATTTTGGTGCCTATTGGTACACACTTTCCCGGTCATGACTATAAATGAACACCTTCATTAACCTCAGCTGAGAAGGACGTGGTGACCAGGGTCTCTACACTTAGGGAATGGGGGTCTAGGTCATAACACCAGAGGAATCACTGTTACGGGCAAAGCAGAATCTAACTTGAATACAGTAGAGGACAGAGATGATGAGTAGCCCACTGGATGGACTTTGGATGGACTTTGATCGGTAGAGAGATATATTACCTAATTTACTTTTTAATTTTTTTTTTTTTTTTACGTTTTATGTATTTTGAGACAGAGAGAGAGAGAAAGTGAGCACAGGTGGGGGGCGGGCAGAGAGAGAAGGAGATACAGAATCCAAAGCAGGCTCCAGGCTCTGAGCTGTCAGCACAGAGCCCGATGCAGGGCTTGAACCCACGAACCGTGAGATCGTGACCTGAGCCAAAGTTGGATGCTTAACCGACTGAGCCACCCAGGCGCCCCAACTAAATCTGCTTTTGACACAGGATTTATTGCACAGCTGTCAGCAGACACACTGTAGCTGTCAGTTTCTTTATAATTATCTCAGTTTATCTTAGTGCAGGCTATATACAATGACTGATTGTGGTGCAGGTTAAAAGGCTGGCCATCTGTGATGAGCCATATATACTCCTAAATTTTCTGTAAGATTGGCTGAGTTTTCATTTAGGCCTATTTTGCAGGCACACTTTTAACTTCCAAATCTACTTCTTCCATTTTCCTTTCCACAGGTGTTGATGCCCGATGAATAAACACCATGCATGCCACACTTCATCTAGGCATCTACGTGTGGAGAGCTCAGCCTACAAAAGTGTTCGTAATGAAATCAGCTTCTGCTGCTTTTTTGTCGGCAGTCTCCCACATAATAGTACTAATATTATATATAATGCAAACAGACACGCAAACATCTCAGCTCCCCCTAATGCATACCTACATTAACATAACTTATTAATTCATTATTCAACTTTATTAGGGTTTTTACTGAACACAAGCCTAAATTAATTTGTGTAACTCCCCCATCCTTAATCTACCCTTCCCCCCATTAAAGTGGCATTCTTCATAAAAAAAGAGTGAGAAGGATTTACATTTTTCTCTCAGAATCCAAACATGAAGTGGTTCCTCAGGGGGTGAAAGGACATTAAAAAAGTGTGGGGGCTTGGGGACTCTGGGTGGCTCAGTCACTTAAGCCTCCGACTTCAGCTTAGGTCACCATCTTGTGGTCCATGGGCTCAAGCCCCGCATCAGGCTCTGTGCTGACAGCTGGAGCCTGGGGCCTGCTTAGGATTCTGTGTCTCCCTCTCTCTGCTCCTCCCCTGCTTGTACTCTGTCTCTCTCTCTCAAAAATAAATAAACATTAAAAAAATTTTTTTTAAAGGTGTGGGGCTTATTATTCATTAGCCCCTGAAACAATCATTGTATGCAGAAAAAAAAAGTAGTGTTTGTCCTTATCACTAAAAATATAATGAGAACATAATATAACTCTAATGCACCTAAAATGTTAAAGAAAATGTTCTTTTCTGAAAATTATACTATCATATGCAACTTTAAGATTTTCTTATTCTTCACCAGATTACTTTCAAAAAACAACACGAAAGTCAGTATTTGGTCATTTTAGCAAATGGTATAGTGATTATACGTCCAGGTTTTACTCTTTGGTAACAGTGAGATCAACTGAAAAACATAGTGTCACAAAATAACCTATAAGCACTGGTGGCCAAATACCTTCCCCCAAATCCTATCTAGGTTTAATTATGAAAACTCATCTTAAAATGATTATTTAAGGACGAAGTGGTGGGGTAATAAGAAGAGATATTTATGTATATTCACGTGATCTCAACACATTTGGGTGAATTGTCACTATTTATATATAAAGGAACAGGTAATATTCGCAGATTCTGTTCATTCTCAGTCTTTCACAGTGTAACGAAATATAGGTACTATTTTGGAAATGATGCATTTTTTTGTGAAGTCAATAAAGAATGTGCCTAAGGGTAAAGGAACAGTTTGTATATCAAAACACCCTGGAGAGTTGTCTAGGCAATGAAGATATAAGCTTTAAAATTTATATTTTAAGTCAAGAAATAAAAATGGTATTACTTTGTACTTGTCTAGCACAGCTAGTGCTGGTGCAGAATAAAAGGTTGTAACTTTATTCTCCTGCAGTCGTGCACCACGCCGCCACATCTCCCGTAGAGTCTGCCATTTTTAAGAAATCAACCACAGTTCGGTCACTCTATTGGTAACAAGAATGCCCATTTAGCATAAACAATAGCAACGTTTCCCCCCCAAGGAAAGCAAAATTTTGTCACTTTTCCTGATCCATGCATCCGTATTACTTTTAAGAGATGAAACAAATTGTCCATCTTGAATGCTATATCTCTTATAGATTGTGTTAGTCATAGTATCAGCTATTATTTCAAAAATGCACTTAAGAATTTTAATTTGAACTTCAAAATATTAGTTGTTCACATTTTTATTCAGAAGAGTATCTCTTTTGCTGTTATGGGTCACAGGCCAATTTGATAATACAAATAAAGTTACAGAACCTGTAGCAAAAACATAAGTGAACTTATTAATAAATGTAACTTTTTTGACAGGAATAACATTGATATTCTAATAAGGGAAAAACATCAAAATATTCTTGAATCTTGTTCATGAAACTGTAATGGTTATGAGTGTTAACTGAAGGATACTTGAAATAGATTATAAAAGATAATCAATTCTCCATGTGTTAAGCATTTATACGACATTCAATTAAAATTAAGTTATTATAATTATGGAGCAATCCTAACTTGTATTCAGTATAAGCGTAATGATAAACAGTACTAATAACCATAGCGATTGAGCCCTTATTTGCCCTGTATTAAATGTTTTGCACTCTCATGTTGATGTCTTTACACTAATCTGGCAGAAATTGACTATTAATATTATATATAATTTAGTATTACATTAATACTTTCATTCTGATGTGATGTAAGAGAAGCTTAGCAATATTAACTTTTGTGTAAAGTCAAGAATTCCATAAAGTAGTAATACTCTAGGTTTTACATGGTATCAAACCTCTTGGCCTCAATAACCTAACTGTGAGAAATTTGAATTATCAAAATCTAACATTTTCATGAGAAAAAATTGGCCTGTGATACAATCTAGTATGCCTGTATTCATTTTTTTACTTTTTTACACTCTATTTTCTTTTTAATTATATTGACTTTTGAACAATGAATAACATATTTTCCATAAACTATAGATTATTCTCATTATCCCAAATATTGTTTTTTAAAATTATTTTATTATAAAGATATTTTAAAAATATTGGACTTAGATAGATGTATGAGGTAAAGAGGTAAGCTGAACACTCATATATACAACATACTGCTTGAGAATCAAAGCCTTTGACATTTCTGTCACTACACTGTCCTCATACAGGGAGGCAAACATTATTCTGAGTTACATGACTATCATACTCATAATTTTCAGATTACTTTTACTGAACAGGAAATGATATATTTGTAGTTTTCTCTGCTTTTGAAATTTACCTATTGTGATGTGTCTGGCTGTCTCAGTTGGTAGAACAAGAGGCTATTGATCTTAGGGTTGTGAATAGAAGCCCCATGTTGCAGGTAGAGTTTGCTTTTAAAAAATTACATATTGAAACCACACTCAAGGTATACTGTGTTTTGTGGGGTTTTTTGCTCAGCATTTTAATTACGAAAGTTATATGTATCGGTGTGATAGTATAGATATCCATTTTTGCACTCATATGTATTTCCATGAGTGAATATAACAATTCAACTATCCAGTCTTCTTTGATGGATTTTCAGATTGTTCCCAATTTTTACAATGTTTCTACAAACACTGAATTATATGTCTTTTGATGTACATTTATGAGAAATTTTACTGTGGAGTATACTCATTAACTAGAACTTCTGGGTCATTGGGAAATGACATTTTCAAGTTACATAAATACTGTATTTTTCCACTATATTTTTGTCAGTGAACACTTCCATGAGAAGCATATTTAATACTCCAAATCTTTACCAAAGTGGGTATTACCAGACTTCTACATTTTCTTTTTTTAACAGAAATTATTGTATTTTTTAAAGTTTATTTATTTATTTTGAGAGAGAGAGACAGAGAGAGAGAGAGAAAGCACATGAGCGTGCATGCCTACATGAGCAGGGGAGGGGCAGAAAGAGAGAATTCCAAGCAGAATCCCAATGTCAGTGGGAGCCTGACATGGGGCTCCAACTCACAAAGCATGAGATCACGACGCGAGCCAAAACCAAGAGCCAGAAGCTCAACTGACTGAACCACCCAGGCACCTCAACATCTGTAGTTTTTAATGTAATATTTATAAACTGATGAGCATTTGTGATAATGATTTTCAGTTCCCTAATTATTGTTAAAGTATCCATTCAGATTTGCTTTTAGTGAAATGACCATTTTTCTTTAAGATTTTTAAACTATTTTTTAAGATTTAAAAGAATGTACAATATGTAAATCATTAAATCCTTATATGTATTAAATATACTCTCCAAATTATTTTTCCATTTTCTTTATTGTGTCCATTTTGAACAGAAATTTTAATGTAATTTAATGAGGTCAATTATTTGACTATTTTTGAGTTAAGAAAACTTTTTTTACAATATATCCATATTTCATATTAAAATTTTTTAAGGCTTAAATTTAAACTTAAACCCTTAATCCATTTTGTATCTATGTTGTAAGGGTTAAAATTTTCATTTTTCTCTTATGAATTGTGTATTAATTTGCTTGGATTGCTATTACAAACTAACATAAATTGTGTGGCTTATAAACTACAGAAATTTAGTTCTCACAGTTCTGGAGGCTGAAAGTCTGAGATCAAATTGCCAACATAGCCAGATTCTGAGGAGGGCCCTCTTCCTGGTTGGATACTGCCATCCATTTTCTGTGTCCTCACACAGCGGAATAGGCAAGGAAGCTCTCAGTGGTCTCTTTTACAAGGGAGCTAATTCATAAGGTCTCCAGACTCATGATCTAATCATTTCCCAAAGGTCCTACCTCCAAATATCATCACACTGGGTATTAAGGGTTCAGCATATCATTTTGGTGAGGGACACATTCAATCTATAGCAGATTGTGTGTGTGTGTGTGTGTGTGTGTGTGTGTGTGTATGTAATTTTGAAACTGTCCATTATTCCACTCCTTCTCTGCACATTATTGACTATTCTTATATGCCAAAACTGATCTTAACTTTGTTGAACAGGTTTGACAAATAGGGTAAAAAACTAGCGTGGCGTAAGTAGAGATTTGAAAACTGCCTGCTCTTTAAGGTTTCTATTTATGCTGCTGTCACTATGTAAGAAAGCCCAGTCTAGCCTCCAGGAAATTTGTAGCATGTGGAACAAAACAAACCTGTCTTAGTAGAGACGTTTTAGATCAGCTATTCTAGCTAGATATCCTAGGCCATCCATCCCAGCCAAGCTGTTAAATGACCACAAAGATCAGCAAAACCAGCCAAGAACATAACCACATTAGGTAATACATAAAACTGGGAGCTGAATAAATGTATTGTTTAACCCCTTTACATCTTAGAGAATTTTGATATGCAGGAAATACATAGCTAATACACAATAATTAATATTCTCACCATTGAATTCTAAATGATTTAACCTTTCTCTATAATCTGCAGTCTCATATAAGCCATAGAGATCAAGTTCTATATCCACATGAGGTTCTCCCGTAACCTCTTCTTTATTTTATACAAATGGTCCTTTTTAGCTCTTTTTAATTATTTTTTAAAGTTTATTTATTTTTGAGAGAGGGAGAGAGACTGCAAGCAAGACCAGAGAGAGAGGGAAACTGAGGATCCGATGTGGGCTCCATGCTGACAGCACAGAGCCTGACATGGGGCTTGACGTGGAGCTTGAACTCATGAACCCTGAGGTCATGACCTGAGCCAAATTCAAGCACTTAACTGACTGAGCCAGCCAGGAGTCCACAAGTGGTCTTTGTAAAACCTATCTGTAAACTATTCTGTCTTAATTAACACATCTTTATAATAAGTCTTGTATATAGCACTTAAACTCCCCAAGTTTGTTTCTTTTCCTTGTGATCCATAGACATTTTTAGCATTTTCCCTACTTATAGAAAAATGTAAAGGTATTTCAGGTTTCCATTTGATTTTGATTTACTTAATTTAACTAGTGATCAACCTAAAAGGAATTGGTATCTTTCCAAAATTGAACAGTATGAGTCCATTAATTTGTTGCTTCTTCAAACCTTTTCTTTTTCAAAAAAATTGACAATGATTTTCACAATTTTGCACACATCTGGGTGTGTTTGTGTGTGTGCGGGTGTATAAATATAGAGTTACTGCTTTGCTTTTCATATCTATGGTGACCGTTAAAATATCTTTTCAGACCTATGGATGCAGAGAACCCAGCTGACTGAAACCCCACTCTGAAATCTACCATTTCATTTGTAGGGAACTCACACTTCTCATGATCTGGTCATAATTGGTAATACATCCAGTATATTAAGGTGGGCCCATTTCTGGGATACATAGGACTCATATGATGTATGACTTCGATTGGAAGACACCTTAGCAGCTCTCTTAAAATCTCATTGGAATCACTATGCTCTCTAAGAAACTTCCACTCAACTTTCCATCTGTATTTTCCTCTCTTGTTTCATTCACTCTGCGTCAAATTTGTATTATGCTTTGCCAGCTTCTCTAGGATCCCCTCCCATATTTTTTCATGTATAATCTGTCTTGATGTTTGTTTCTCGGAAGACCCCAGACAACACACATTCTTAATAAAAGTAGAATGGAAATTGTTACTTTTAATGAATTTCAGGTCATTATTATTTAATGATTAGTGTTTTATTAATATATATCTTATTTAAATAGGCTTTGCTAGAAACATGGTTTCCTTCCTTTCTACAAAAGGTTGATTGTTTTGGCATATATATATATATATATATATATATATAGTACATTAAAGTTATGCATTGTTATCCACTGCTTTAGCACCGTTTATTTTTTTATTTATTTTGGGAGACAGAGAGACCAGGAGAGGGGTAGAGGGAGAGAGAGAGACCAAGAGAGAGAAACAGACAAAAAGAGATTCTCAAGCAGTTTCCAAGCACAGCATGGAGTCCAACATGGTACTGGATCTCAAAACTGTGAGATCATGACTTGAGCTGAAATCAAGAGTTGGACACTTAACAGACTGAGTCACCCAGGCACATGGCTGTAGCACATTTATTGAGAAGTCCATTAATTTTTCACTAAATTACTGTGATAATTTTGTTATAAATAAAATTATTGTATATGTGCGGAACTATCCTGGACTTTACTCTGTTATTAATTAATTTTTATTTTATTAACACCATTCTTATATTTTGCAAAAAGCTTTAAAACATAAAATTCAGGTACTCAACATTTGTTATTCTTCTTGGAGATTGTCTTGACTTGGATATTTTGCATCATCATATAAATTTTAAAACCAGCTTGTCAAATTGGACCCCCCCCCCCCAACACACAGAGTATTGTATTGAGGCTATTGATTTCTTTGACAAGATTTGATATTTTAACAGTCTTGAGTCTTACAATATTTTTCAGTTTTTCTGGGACTCCTTTATGTCCATCCCTCAGCAAATTGGTAGTTTTCCGTGTAGTTACTTTTTTATCACTTTTTGGGGATTAATCCTTAGATATTTTATTCTTTCCAAGGTCTTTCAAATGATATTTGTCTACTTTAAATTGATAACTGCTTTTTGGTTGTTAAAATACAAATGAATTTTTAATACCTTTTTATTCAATGCTTACTAAGATCACCATTTACTGATCATTTATGGGTATTCTTATGTTTGTAATGCACACAATTATTTCATTTCCAAATAATGTTTTTCCAAATATGTATTTCCTTCCAATCTTACACCAATTACTTCTACTTCTTCATGTATTGTACTGTAGGATCATCAGTATAATGTCAAATAGAAGTGGTGAAGGTGACAGTTTGTGAGATAGAGCTCTGCATCGGGCTCTGTGCTGACAGTGGGGAGCCTGCTTGGGATTCTCTCTTTCTTCTCTGTCCCTCCTCTTTCTCTCAAAATAAATAAACATTAAAAAAAAAAAGAGAGAGAAAGAAATGTTGAAGGTGCATATCATTTATCTTACCTAACTTTAGGGGAGAAACATTTAATATATCATCATTAAGTTTTTGTCAAGAGGAGAATTTTATTTTTGTTTTTTGTTTCTTTAGATACTACTTCTCAATTTAAAAGATTCACTTATAGGGGCGCCTGGGTGGCTCAGCCGGTTAAGTGTCTGACTTCCGCTCAGGTCATGATCTCACAGTTTGTGAGTTCAGGCCCCACATCGCTGTCTGTGCTGACAGCTCAGAGAGCCTAGAGCCTACTTTGGATTCTGTGTCTCCCTCTCTCTCTGCCCCTCCCCCACTCATGCTTGCGCGCGCTCTCTCTCTCTTTCAAATAAATAAACATTAAAAAAAATTTTAAAGATTCGCTTAGATTTGTAATTTGATTAGTCTTTAAGTCATATCATAGCTTTTAAAGAAGATCAATTTTTTCTGCATTTTTGGCCTATTGATGATATATTTTATTAATATAGTGAATAAGATTGACATTTTTGCTCTTGTTTTCTTCATTTAAGTAATTTGAAACTTAAAAAATATTCCAAGAATTAATCCGTTGTTATATTTCCTCCTCATTCTCTCTTGAAATAGATAACTAGATGGTTGGATAGACAGATTGGATATATAGAAAAATAGATATGGTTTTCTGAATCATTTGACAACAAGTTACATTTATTATACCACTTATTGGGTTTATAATGTTAATAAAATTTTAAAGAATAATTATTTAAAAAAGATAACTTGGGCTTATTAATTTTTAAAAAAATATCTGATTTTTATTTCATTAACTCATCTTTATTATCTCCTCATTTATTTGTTATCAAACTTTTGATATTTGTTTTTTAAAGAACAAGTTTAGATAAATTTAGATAGTTTGTTTTTGGCATTTCATCATTTCCAGTGTGTGCATTAGAGCAAGAAATTACTGACTGTAGTCACTGTTAGCTGAAACCCAGTTTTGAATATTACATATATTTATCTTACAGTTCATTCCTTATTGTGATTTCTTGTTTGATGTATGTCTAAGAAATGACCTACTTAATTTCTAAAATTTGGAGTGATTTTAGTTATTACTATGTATTTATTTTTGTTAATTTTTCCTATCATCAGAGTATATACTAATGTAAGTTCAATTACTTGAATTCTGAATTAATTGGTTTATCCCTCAGCATATTGTCTATTTTAGTAAATGTTTCATTTGATCATAAAAGGTTCATTCTGTACATGTATCAAGTAATATTAATTAGGTGAAGTTGATTAATCAGGATATTTAAATCTCCTTTATATTCACCAAGCTTTACCTACTTGTCCTGTGAGTTACTGAGAGTTGTGTATTATTAACATTTTCCAACTATGATTGCAGATTCATGTATTAGTTCTTTTCATTCTGTCAACATTTCTTTGAATATATTTTACTGTAATACTATTACATGCAAATAAATTTAGGATTAGTTTGCTTTCCAATTGATGCCATACCTGCACTATTATGAAATATCTTTTTTATTTCTAATAATATATTTTTGCCTGTTAGTCTTTTTTTTCTGATATTAACATAACCTCACCAGCTTTCCTTTGTTCGCTGCTTGCAAAATAATATATATTTCACTTATTACACTATTAATATTTTATATTTTTATATATAAAGTGTGTCTCTTTAGCATGAAAAGATGCTCAACATTACTCACCATTAGGGAAATTTAAATCAAAATCACAATGAAATATCACCTCACACCAGTCAGAATGGCTGAAATTAACAACACCGGAAACAACAGGTATTGATGAGGATGTGGATGGAGTAAAGAGAGCTCTCTTACACTGTTGGTGGGAATGCAAACTGGTGCAGCCAATCTGGAAAACAGTATAAAAGTTCTTCAAAAAGTTAAAAATAGAACTATCCTATGATTCAGCGATTGCAATATGAGGTATTTATCTAAAGGATACAAAAATACTGATTCAAAGGTGCACATGCACCACAATGTTTATAGCAATGCTAACAACAATAGCCAAATTATGGAAAGAGCCCAAATTTCCATTGACTGATGAATGGATGAAGAAGTGGTGTATATATATACACACACACACACACACACACACACACACACACACAATGGAATATTAATCAGCCATCAAAAAAAATGAAATCTTGCCATTTGCAACAATGTGGATGGAACTAGAGAATATTATCCTAAGTGAAGTAAACCAATCAGCTAAAGACATATACCATATGATTTCATGCATGTGGGATTTAAGAAACAAAACAAATAAACATAGGGAGAAAATGACAGGCAATCAAGAAACAGACTCTTAACTATAGAGAACAAACTGATGGTTACCAGAGGGAAGGTGGGCAGGGGGATGGGTTAAATAGGTGACGAGTATTAAGGAGGGCACCTGTCATGATGGCACTGGGTATTGTATGTAAGTGATGAATCACTAAATTCTACACCTGAAACTAATATTATACTGTATGTTAACTAACTGAAATTTAAATAAATTTTTTTTAAATGTGTCTCTTTAAACACGATGTGGTTAAGCATAGAATTGTGTTTGTTCATTTTTTGTTTGCTTTGTAGTAGGACAATCTTATTGTAGTTCTTTGACAATTAACACTTAATGGTATCATACATATATATTAATATATTTGAGATTAAATCTATCACCTAACTTCTTGCTCTATTTAACCTAGTTTTATTTCTAGTTGTTCTTAATTCATTTATTCCTCCTTTCCTGCCTTCTTTTCGATTATGTGAATATTTCACATTTTCATAATTTCTTAATATTAACATTTACTTTAAAATTTAATTAACTGTGGTTTTTATAGATATCTTAGATATTTCATATGCAGAATTAGTTACCATATATTTAAATAACTACATTTATTCTTTGTCCACTAAGCAAGTTTTACAACAATTTCATTCATTCCATGCACCCTTGCAACTTTATGTTTTGGCTATTATGTATTTCATATATATGAAGTGATGTGTGCCTCAAATGATAATTTCTCTTTTTATTCTCTTCTGTTTCTAAGATTTCTTCTTAAATTTTTGTCTTTGTCTACCTGTGTGATTTCTTAGTTTAGTGATGTTTTAATACTACTTGGGACTCTTTGAGCTTGTAAGATATCTGCATTAAAATGTTCTATCTGTTAGAGAAAATTTTTAGCCATTCTTTCTTTTAATACTTTTTTACCATATTCTCCCTCCTCTCATTTAAACAATTTTTAAATTTCAGTTGTGACTATGTTAGATACCTTTTATATCCAACTTGTCCTTCTTTCCTTTTCTTTCTCTCTCTTCTCTCTTTATTTTCCTACCTTCCCACCTTCCTACCTTCCTTCCTTCCTTCTTATTCCTAAAACTTTTCAACATTTTTCATTTACACTATTTGTCAAGTTACTAATTCTGATTTAAAGTGTAACTATTAAACCTACCCAAATAATATTTAGTTATAGACATTTGTGTGTGTGTGTGTTTTGTATTATCCAAATTATTTTGTATCAATCAAAATTTCTGCTGAAATACTTTATTATTTCTCAAACTTCACCTTTTGCTCTATTTTTCTTATCACTATAGCAGTGGAATCATGGGCCACTCTGAATTTATTTTTCCTTTCTTTCTCTTGTCCTAGAATTTTTGGTATACCTTATAATTTAAGGTAAAATGATCTACCTCATAACTGAAAAAAAAAAGAAAAAAGAAACTCTGAAAAGTTAACTTCCTTCAAAGCCATCGGAATTTTTTAAATAATTTGTAGTTTATCATTTAATCATTCTGATTCTCTGTGCACTTGGTTTTAACTTCCTAAGTTTTCTCCTTAAAATTAGAATTTGAAATTAGTTACATCTCAAAGAAAATGCAAGGGACGTGTTTCATGTCTCTCTTTCTTGCCATGACTTGGTCTCCAAACTATTTTCCTGTGACATGAATGATATCATTTCTAGTTAGGTTTATAAAAAGTCAATGATGTTTTTCCTATGTTTTTTTTAGGTACTAACTCTATACATGCTTTGACTTTGATCCTCTCTTTTATTTAAGTAAAATTTTTGCTTTCTGCTTGGGTTTGAGTCCCTCCTACTGCAATAATAATAAAGCTGGATGGATATGAATTTTCTCTTTCAAAAATGTTTAGGTATTGTTTGCATTGGAGTAATCGTTCTAATGAGTTCAAAAAGATATATTTTTCAAGTTTTATAGTTATTTTTAGTTAGAAATTTAGTCAAATACAATGTAGAACAAAAAACCCTGTGATTTAATTTTTATCAAATGTTTGAGTGGTTCCAACTGTGTATGGAATAATAAATAAGTGCACCCTAATTCATATTTTGGGAGAAAGTTTTAGATTAAATAAAATATTTGGGTTTATTATCAATTTCATGAAAATTGTATTATAATTGAAAATAATCCTTTTTTATGACAGTATTAGATATTCTTAAATACATTAGTGAATATAAAAATATTAACATAATTGGAAAATATAATAATAA
Organism: Panthera onca; assembly: GCF_046562875.1. Taxonomy (NCBI): domain Eukaryota; kingdom Metazoa; phylum Chordata; class Mammalia; order Carnivora; family Felidae; genus Panthera; species Panthera onca. Next base: position 137,789,868 of record NC_138342.1, on the reverse strand, counting down.
ATATGGAAAGCACTATTATTTTACACATTATCATCTTTGCATATATTATTCTTTTCAATGTTCCCTCTTTATTGCTAATTATTATTAGTAATGTTTTGATTTTATACCTTTTGTTAGCCATTCTCTTTGTTAAAGGTATAGTAATAAAAATTTTTCCTGGAAGGATAGTGTTTCTGAAATGAAATTTTATATATATATGTGTATGTATATATATATATACATACACATATATATACACATACACACAAGATGTATATATATCTATATATACACAAACACACACACACACACATATATATGCACATACATACATATATATACACATATGTATGTATATATATGTATATATATATGTATGTGTGTGTGTATATATATATACATACATATACTGTTTAAAAGCAAATCCTGAACTGTATAATAGGGCATACATATATGGATAGAAATTTTTATGAACTCCATAAAACCAGAAATTAAGAACAAATCTATACGTTCCTAAGCATATCTGTGATGATTAGTGTTAACAAATGAATACATACTCAGGTTGGCTAATAGATTTCTCAGGGAATAAAATCTGTTCAGTGACTAGCAAGACCTCATAATTCCCTTGGGCTACTGATAAAAAGTCTTCCTCATTAAAAGAACATACAGTACATTTCACATAACACTGTTAATTACAGTATTCCAATTTTTACTCTAAAGTAAGAAACTATTTTCCATGTATTATATGATTAATGATTCCCCAGGCAAAGCAAGGAAGCGCTGTTTCTTACATGCGTTATCAGACAAATACTATTTATATTAAACCCATTAAAATTAAAATATAATTTTGAGGTGATAATACATCAGCTTTCAAATTACAAAGCACACATCTTTTCCCCTTTCCAAAGGTTTTTATCTGATTAAAAATGGCAAACTAAATAAAATAGAAGGGAAATTTTCCCTATCACTTTTTAATATGCCTGTGTTTTTTCTAATTTATAGCTTATATAAAATATTTTATTTCTCTAAATCTCTCAATGAATCTGGAGGTAGATACTCTTTACAAGTGTGGAAAACATCCTGCTCTTGGGGTATCTCCTTCTCACAGTATGACTGATTTTAATTAATATGACTGCCTACCAAAATTGAACTACATCTTTTATAGAATACATGTCATATTTTTATAAACTATGATATACATAATAAATAGAATGATTTTTTCTGGAGTCACTAGACTGTAAGGATAATTTTAAATGCTTAAAATATTAAACTAAGAAGAACAGCACCCAAAATTTGAGCAAGAAATCAGTTGGGTAAAATGGATTGCCTGAAAATAATTACTCATATCAGCACCAAGATTCTGACATCAAAACAGTTTGGTAAGTTAAGGCACACTAACATTGAACATTCTTTATTAAGCCAAGCTTCTTAAAATGGATGAAAGTCCAACACAAAATAATTTAACATTTGTCTGCCACATTCAACTAGCAGAAGCTAACATAATTATATTGAAGAATACATTCCTATTTGACTTAGTAAATAGTCAAGATTAAATTTAATAAAATATGAAATGAACATCAGTAAATAAAAATGATAAATCCACAAGAAATTAACACCAGGAATGAATCATTATTTTTTGTTGTCTTCATTAATTGGAGACATACACTCCACACACAAACACAAAATTGCATCACGTAGCAACAATATCAGACTTCTAGAACTTGGTATCAACAAATCCCTTGAATATTTTATTTTTTACTTTGACCAATTGATATGTTGATGTTATATTGAACCCTAACCTATATGAGAGGGTATATTAAAAGAAGAAAAAGAAATTTTAAAAGTCTAGGGAGATTTTTATGAGAGAAGAAAAATTAAGACAAATGCGATTTATACCAACCTTACATGACTTTGGGAATCCAATCAGCTTCTGCTTATTTTTCTTCAGATTTTAATAATAATTATTCAAAGAATCATTTTTAATTCTCAGTATTTATATACTTCACAGAATGACCGTGAATCTTTGCAATGCTTATATCACTCCTATTTTTCTATGCCATTGTTTCCTTGTGGCCTCCACTCCTGACTATTCGGTATGTTGTTGACATACTGGTTATTCATCGTTATGGTTTTGTCTACTTATCCCAGTTCACATACTCTTCTTTACTGATACTATCTTATTTTCAGGATCTCTAACTCAAACTGTTGAGGATACTTTAGATGAAGACAATGACCATTTGATAGTGAATCAGTTAAGGAGAATTATATTTGCTGTTAAAGCAATAATAGATGTGCTTTTAAAATAATTTTAAAAGACTAGGCAAATTACTTAAATAATACCACTTAAAATATTTGTAATTAATATTATGACACTTTTATTCCCATATATATGAATAAAATTTTGGAAAACTTGGGAACAATGTTCATTGTCATTATTTGTATCACTTTTAGGCTTTAGCAATATATAATTAACAGCTTGCCAAACAATATAGCAATATGAAATTATTGAATATGAAATATGCTACAGAAATTATTCCAAGAGGTCTGGCATCCATTTTTTGGGAGTACCAATTTGTTTAATTAACTAATTATTATTGGACATCTAGATATCATATATATATATATATATATATATATATATATATGTTATATATAATACCTCAATACTGAATAACATTCTTGCAACTATATCTTAGATAAAATACATGGTAACTTCTTTATAATTGACCAATGTGGAATGTCTGATCTAAACATTATCAACAGGTAAGAATTTGCTGTGTTTACTGAAAAATTGTTTCTGTAAAGCTTTTATAGGGGAAGAAAAAGTTTTAGTTTATTCTCTTAGGGTTTGCATCTGGGCCTGAAAATTAAACTGACAAACATAGATTAACAGTAGAAAAGCATACAAATTTATCTGTTTTACATGACATGAAAACCTTAATAAGGAGATAACGACATGGAGAAAAGATTAAATCTGATTATTTTTATGCTAGATTTGATGACAAGTAAACAGTTGTGGAGAAAAATATGACAGCATGAAAGATATGAAGTCAGCGTAGTAAATGGGGAGTGGGGGGGTGGAATTTAGCCTTATTTATTTAGTTCTTGGTGTCTTTCCTCTTGTTGACAAGGATATTCTTCTCTTCTGGGTATAGGAAGAGTGCCTCTCACATGAAAGTGTTATGACACATATCATCTAGTCATAGATATCATGAATATATATATATATATATATACATATATATATATATATACACACACACACATATATACGTATATATATGTGTGTATATACATATATGTTAGATATATGAACATATGATTAAGTAAATCTTTAGACTTCTTTTCTAGCAGCATATTTTCTAGCAATTATATAAGACAGGAAAATAAGTACCGTGTTTTCACAGATATAGGGTTGTTTTCATATGCAGAAATGGATTTGACAGATGGGAGAAATTGAGAGGCAAACAGAAAGGAAATTAAGCAATTTGTTTATAGAATTACAGAAATGATGGAGGGAATTTAGTAGAATTTGGAGGTTAAATAATTAAGAGGTTAAGGACAGTGGTGAAATAAATTCCAGTATTGAAGGGAGCATGGTGAATGTTGAACCATGGTTTTAAAGTTTATTTATTTATTTTTGAGGAAGGGGAGGGGCACAGAGAGAGAGGGACAGATGATCTGAAGCAGGTTCTGCACTGATAGCAGAGAACCCTATGTGGGACTCGAACTCACTAAACATGAGATCATGACCTGACCTGAAGTCGGACACCTAACCAACCGAGCCACCCAGGGGCCCTGAATCATGCTTTTAGAATGTCTTCACATTGTAAAACACCTTAAATCCACAGCTGGCCAATTTTGTACTTGATTCTAAAATGAGATCCAGGAAAAATATTTAGGGAAAAGAGAATACCAGTCACTTTTATGTTTTTGAATTATACTATGGGAAGGTGGAGAGAAGGCTAAGAGAACATAGGGAGTTTATCTTTACAGGTGAGAGATGATGAGGCTCTGACATGTGGGACATTGTCTTTGAAATGGACATGAGGGCATAATATCAGAACAATTCAGAAATAGGAAGCGGAAAGCAAATATGAGATGTGTACTTGTAAATAATTTGGTTAGCACATTTGTTTCTTCATAAAGTATAACAAGATTGATACACATCTCTTGTTAAGAAATAACCAAAATAAGTTATTTCCCTTATAGAATGTTTAAATTTCTATAAGATATTCAACATTTTCATAAAGAATCTAGCTGTGCTTTCAACAATAGCCAAATCATGGAAAAAGCCCAAATGTCCATCAACTGATGAATGGATAAAGAAGATGTTGTTTATATATACAATGGAATGGGGGGGTGGGAGAGAGGGGAAAGTGGGTGATAGGCATTGAGGAGGGTACCTGTTGAGATGAGCACTGGGTGTTGTATGGAAACCAATTTGACAGTAAGTTATATATAAAAAATTAAAAAAAACATACACACACACACACAATGGAATACTACTTGGCAATGAGAAAGAATGAAATCCTGCCATTTGCAACAATGTGGATGGAACTGGAAGGTATTATGCTAAGTGAAATAAAGTCAGTCAGAGAAAGAGAGATATCATATGTTTTTACTCATATGTGGAGCCTTAGAAATTTAACAGAAGACCATGGGGGAAAGGAAGGGGAAAAAAACAGTTTCAAACAGAGAGGGGAGCAACCCATAAGAGACTCTTAAATAGAGACCAAACAGGGGGTTGTGGGGGGGGAGCAGGGTAGATGGTAAAATGGGTGACGGGCATTGATGAGGGCCCTTGTTGGGATGAGCACTGGGTATTGTATGTAAGCGATGAATCATGGGAAACTACCCCCAAAACCAAGAGCACACTGTATACACTATATGTTAGCTAACTTGACAATAAATTATATTTTGAAAGAAAGAAAGAAAGAAAGAAAGAAAGAAAGAAAGAAAGAAAAAAGAAAGAATAAGGTTTTTTGGAGGAACCTGGGTGGTTCAGTGTGTTAACTGTCCAACTCTTGATTTTGGCTCAGGTCATGATATCACCATTCAGTGAAATTCTGCTTAAGATTCTCTCTCCCTTCTCCCTCTGCCCTTCCCCAGCTTGAGCATCGCACACTCTCTCTAGATTATTTTGTTTTGGCTTCCATATACAAAAGATTACCAAACTACACACTACAAAATTTATCTCAGAAATTTTAATTTCCAAAATTATTAGTCCCTTTGATATACTGCAAAGAAGAGACGCAAGATTTTTGTGGCAAGGTCTTTGTGCACTTACTACTAATGACATATCCATATTATGATGAAAATAACACACTTCAACAATTCTCTGTAGACTGCCAATATACAGTCTATATAAAACAGTGCAATGCTGTAATATTTTCAATAATAAGTACCAATTTTTCTGTAACATTCTAAACCCTTTTGTTACTTGTGGACACTGTGACTGTTGATATTTTTATCATTTGCTAGAACAAAGAATACTGTGTTCTCTAAGAAATTAATGCTTGGTTAAATTAAAACCATTCAGACCAGGGGAGCTTGCATAGCTCAGTCGGTTATGTGTCTCAGGTCATATTAAAGGTCATGTTAAGTGTCTCAGGTCAGGTTAAGTGATCATGATCAGGTCATGATCACACGGTTCATGAGTTCAAGCCCCGTGTAGAACCCTGTACCAACAACTTAGAGCCTGGAGCCTGCTTCTGATTCTGTGTCTCCCTCTCTCTCTGCCCCTCTTCTGCTTATCTCTCTCTCTTTCTCTCTCTCTCTCAAAAATAAATATTGAAAAAATTAAAAAAATAAAAATAAAACCATTCAGGCCAAACTGTGCAAAAGATAATAGCATCTTTGAAAGTCCATATTTATATATGGTATACATGAAATATAGCATTGTGTAAGGACACTATATCATGAAACTACAATGATTTTGTTGGTAGAAACTTAATTCTCTACAATATGTGGTTTCATTCTCTTCAAGGGACCTATTCAGGCATAGACCCATGTACTTGATGGCTACCTCTGAAACTAGAAAAATGTTGCTGAAAGTAGTCCCGGAGTTTTGTACTCATTAAAGTTTGGAGAGATATCTTCATATAGGTTACATTTCTTGGTAAGTTTTCTTGTTTCATCTGGGTCAAGTGAAATAATGAAACAAAAATAAAAGAAAACCAAGTTTTTGGCAATTTCTAAATGTGACTGATATTAGCTGAAGTATCTTATTTTGACCTTTAGAAAATAGTACCGTGTAAATTCTAAGATAGCAATACTTTTGAGCATTTCATTGATTGCAATATCCACAAATCTTAGAACGTTGTCTGATGCATAAAGATAATTAAATATTTCTAATTGAATTAATACATTTATCAAATATTTCTTGCAAGTTTTAATAAATTGCACTAGGGAAGCTGCCTTAGACCACTTGTTAAATATCCATATAAACAGAGCTGGACTCCCATATAACTGTCTCACACCTTGCAATATGAAAAAGAGAGAGTAGTAAAGATGTTTCTTTGTGCAACTGCAAACAGTAATATAAAAATTATGCTCTGTTGGTTAATAACATGATGTCATTGTCCTACTTGGGAGGTGTTAAGCTCATTTTCAATCAACTATACCACATACCTTTGTTTAAAAATGGATAATTGTGTGCTTATGTATGTTAGGAATTTTAATTCCTTAAGAGAAATCAGCTAAATTGCTTCTCATTTATGCTTATTTTACAAGTCATAAGAGGCAAGTGAATTGAAAATTGAAGATAAAAATATAAGTAATAATGGAATTAAGAAAAAAAATGAGTTCTCCACTATCACCATTGATTTGTACTATAACTTTTTTTTTCTACTCTTGGTTTATAAAAATCTAGTATTAATTGAAAAATGGAGAAACACTATCAAAGACTACAATTCTAAGACCATTTATTTCAGAACTTGGCAGATTGGCTTAGGCAGTGCTTTACTCTGCATAAAACTCTATAGTGGTGTGGGCACAGATATTTCTTGAAATGAGCACGATATGTCTTTCACTGTTCCATTCTCCTCAGTTCCTAAATAGTAATTTCTGCTTTTTGACTGCCTTGATGTCTCTATTCATGTGCCCTAGTATTTTTTTTTTAACATTTACTGATTTCTGAGAGAGAATGAGTGGAACACGAGCAGAGAGAGAGGGAGAAAGAGGTTCCAAAGCGGGCTGTACACTGCAAGCAGAGACCCCAATGCAGGTCTCAAACTCATGAGCCATGAGATCATAACTGGAGCCAAAGTTGGATGCTTAGCTGACTGAGCCATCCAGGAGCCCCAGGGTGCCCTAGTATTTATACCTGCATTTTCTCCTCTAGTACTCTCCTCCTCTCTTCTTGAGAGTCTAAAGACTTGTGAGTTTTTATAAAATCAGGTTTATAAACTTGTTTGTCCTCATACTTCATATCCCTCAAACATACACCAAGACCAACTGCTCACTCTGATTAATCAGTACTAAAGTCCTAAACTTATTACTGCTCTATTGAACAGAATTTTACATAACCATTTTTATTACTAAAAGTCCTTTGAAACTAGACAACTTTAATATTTTAACCTGTTTTTTAAGAGAGTGATTCTTTCCAGTGAGTCACACAATGTTATGCTTTATTAACATGTTATATTTTTGTGTATATTCCATATAGAGCTGTAAAAATATCATATATTATACAAATTAGTGCCAATGTTTATACTAGAGCTGGTGTTCTAAGTTTAGGAATATGCCAACTTAAAAATCCTCTTAGGATTCTAATAGAACTCTATTTTCATCATTGATAAAATAGGAATGACAATAATAGCTACTTATTGGAGTTATTTTTAAGAAATAAGTAATAAATTCATGAAGCAGCACAGTAAGTATTGTGTTTATTGTACTTAATTTTTATCCAATGCTTAGGGAAATACAATGTCAGCTTCACAAAAGGAAGGTATTTTGTTCAGTTTCAATCTTATTACCTAGAACAGATTGGTACATGGTAGGTATTAAATGAATAATGATCAATTAAATAAAAATTTAATTTTTAGTTTGTCAGCACTAAAATAGAATGTTTAAAAAAGGGGAAGTCTGGATATAGCTAAACTGGATTACAATACCAACCCCATGCCTTACTAATGTCATCTTTGGTAACTTATAAACTAATTTAGCACTCGATTGTTTTATATGGAACCTGAGATAATATTAACATACCTTTCATGTGATTGCTTTGAGGATTAACTTTGAAGATGTATGGTAAATAGTTGATAATATTTAATAAGCATTTTGTGATATTACAAAGAAATTATTTTGTTCTCAAGTAAGTTAAATAAGTGATAAAAGTATAAACTAAATAATTTGAAATAAGTTAATGTAATTGCTATACGAGAACATCTTTCTAGAAAAAAAGATTTAAAAAAAAGATGAAAAATTGATAGTGGAATAGAATGAGGAGAGGCTTTATGAAGTTGAAAGCATTTTATTTATTTTATTTAATTAATTTATTTATTTGAGAGAGAGAGAGAGAGAGAGAGAGAGAGCAAGCAGGGATGGGCAGAGGGAGAGAATTTAAAACAGGTTCCATGCCAAGCACTGAGCCCAACATGGGGCTCACTCTCATGACAGTGAGATCGTGACATGAGCCAAAATCGAGTCGTAGGCTTAATTGACTGAGCCACCCAGGTGCCCCAAGAAGCTGACAGCATTTTCGATAAATTTCATGTAAAATAAGAAGTTAGGAAGCACTGATAAGTATTTCAAAATGAAAACAAAAATAGTATTGGTAATAATGTAGGCAACAACACATAATTTCATTTGCATAGAATGAAGACTGAAAAATGAAATAGAGATTATAGGCTGGAAGGCAATTGACTACTTTTCCAAGGAATGTGTGTGTGTGTGTGTGTGTGTGTGTGTGTGTGTGTGCATATGTGTGAGTGTGTGTATGCATGTGCACGCTGAAGAGCTTGCACATGTTTTGGCTGTGGAAGGAGGTGCAAAGTGTTTATAAGCCTTTTGGAAGTGCATCTCAGCAATGTCTCTAAAGTCATGGTCAGATTATGTAAAAAATCTAGGGTAGTTAACCAAAAGTACAGATGATGTTTTAAATATTACTTCATAATAATCTCATTTGGTGACAGGGATGGTAAAGGAAGGGGTGTGTGAACTCTGTACAGAAATGTTTTCTAAAGACAACATAAAACTTGTAGCCATTTGGAAGAACATTAAGATAATTCTGATAGATATTATATTTTGATTTAAAAAGATTATTTTGTACTGGTAAATGTAACTTGACACAATAGTGTAGTAATATATTAATATTGTTTTCCTAAGTAGGTTGTGGTAATAGAATCAATGATATTTAGACACCCCCACACATACCTTAAGTTTAATCAGGAATAGGCCAAATGAAGAATATGACCTAACTGTCCTGAGAAAAAGAAATTATTGAAGAGGCAATCCTCACATAATGGAAAGTACCTGTGTGGGAATTAGGAATAGGAAAATTTTGAGCACTAGTCCTGTTTGGGGTGATATAATAAGTATCCAGATTTTGTACCTACAAATAGAAACATGTTAAAGGTCAGCAAAAGGAATCGACTGTGGTCTAGAAGAAGCAATTATCATTATATGTGCATTCTACAACATCATAGCAGAACAAAAACATACCTGACATAAGACCTTGTTCCAGCATGTTCCAGAATCCAAAAATGATATCAGCACCGATTCCTGGCTGACTATGTATCTACATATTCTAATAGGGACCATGCAAAAAAAAAAGTGATAAAAATATGTAAAGATGGAGATTCATTCTTAAAAGGCAAAACTGCTTTTTGCAGGGTGTGAAAGGCTGCTGTCCTTTTGAGTATGTTCTCCAAACAAGACACACAGTTTGAGTTGAATTTAAACATTTCCCAAATCCTTTGCTGACTAGTAAACTACACAGACACAGGGGAAACTTTCTAGGGGGACAAGAATAATACCACTAAATAGAAGAAAAATAAAATAGGAAAATCGACAACTGAATACTTAGAAACAGATTCATATGTTGAGACCAGATGAGTTAATTACTTACAAAAACCGAGCAGCCAACCAACCACAATACAATAAAGTTCCAGAAACATTTATCACTATGGTATCTAATTTTCAACAAAAATCTGCTAGATGTCAAAAGAAACAGAATAATCATTAACCCATAACAAGGGCATAATTCAGTTAAAAGGAAATGATTCCAAATAAGACCAGGTATTTGATTGAACAGACACAAATTTCAAAAATACACCAATAATATGTGAAGAAATATAGAATCTAAACAGAAAAATGAAAGCTATTATAGAACAAAGTGCATGTTCTAGAGCTAAATTTTAAAATAGCTGATAAAAAATAAAAAATAAATAAATAAAAATAAATAAATAATTTTAAAAAGGGGCACCTGGGTGGCTCAGTTGGTTGAGCAACCGACTTCAGCTCAGTTCATGATATCAGTTTGTGAGTTTGAGCCCCACATCCGGCTCTGTGCTGCCGGCTCAGAGCCTGGAGCCTACTTCAGATTCTATGTCTCTCCCTCTCTCTACCCCTCCCCTGCTCACGCTCTGTGTCTCTCTGTCTCTCAATAATAAATAAACGTTACAAAAAAAACAAAAAAAAAAAAAATAGCTGAAAAAAATCACAGGCTCAACAGCAGATAAAAAAATTTTACTAGATAAGATCAAAAGAAGATTTGAGATGGCAGAAGTGAACTTTAAGCCAGATCAATACAATTTACACAGTCTGAAAAACTGAACGAAAACGATTGAAATACAAATAAGAGTCTCACAGACCTGTGAGACGATATCAATACTTAAAATGTATATTTGAGTCCCATAAAGACAGAAAATGGGCAAAAGTCCCATAAAGACAGAGAAAAATGGAGAGAAATAGCAATGAAAAACCTAAAGTCTAAAAAATGCTTAAATGGTTGGAAAATATAAACTTACAAATTCAAATTCAGCAAAAAGCCAATCCAAATAAAAAGTTAACTTAGTGAAAAAAAGTTATCTTAGTCTAACTACTTCAAAAGAAAAATGAAGAAAAATATTGAGAGCAACAATAGGAAAATAACACACTCTATTTATAATAACAATGGTACCTTTAAAGCCTGATTTCTCATCAGAAACAATAGAAGACAAAGAGACTAGGAAGACATATTAAAACTGCCGAAAGGAAAATACTAGAATTTTATATTCAGAAAAATACCTTTCACAAGTGGAGATAAATATATTTCCAGATAAACAAAGACTCTGGATATTACTGGCAACACATATGTACTCTAAGCATAAAAGGAATGCTAAAATTGTCCTTCAGGTTGAAGGGAAATGATACAAGAGAATAAGCTGTATACATAGAAAGAAGTAAAGCACACACTAATTGGTACGTGTGTGTATTTGTTTATATGTAGCTGTATGTAGATAGGCATAAATCTCCTTTTCTAAATTTCTGTATAATGCATAGGACTATTTAAAGCAGGAGTTGAGAAACATTCTGTAATGAGACAGATCATAAACATTGCAGCAATAAGACTACCACCGTCCCACTTTTCTGTTGTAGCATGAAAGTAGCCATAAACAATATCTAAATCATTGAGTGTGGCAGTGTTCCAACACAATTTTGTTTATGGAAATATGTGGTGATTCAGATTTGGACCATGGGATATCATTTACTGACTCCTGTTTAAATGTAAAGATATCACACTCTATTGTGGGGTTTGTGAGACATATACAAGGAGTATGTGATTTAAACAAAGCATAAAGTGAAGTGAAGGGTAGAAATATAATTGCACATGTTTCCTACCTTTTTCCAGAAATATTCAGAATTAACTTTAAGAAGATTTTAATTAATTAAAAATTAAAATGACAATGCAAAATATATAAATAAGAAAGCAAAGATGGGGAAAGGGAATGAAAAAAAGATGAGAGAATTTGCAATGAAATATTAAAATATCAATAAGCCAAGCATGCCAATGATACATTTAAATAAACCGTCTAAAAACTCTAATAAAAAGGAAGATATTATCAGACAGCACAAAAAAAGCAATATTGAAACACACACTGTCTAGAAAATGCAGTTTAATATCACATACATAAATAGGTTACAAGGGAAAGGATGAGACAGTGTTGTGCATGTGGTTCCTAGTCCAGCATGGAAGAAGTTGGAAGACACCACTTCATTTTAATAATTAACAAGGTGAACAAACTATAAACTCCACAATTTCTGTTTTATTAATCAGAAATGTGAGGTCACAGGGAAATCTGCTGTCCCCATAATTAGGGAGACCAAAAGGAGAAGACGGAGAATCACATGTACCGGAACAGAAACCCAGGAGCCCAAACCTTGGGGATAACGGGTGCCATGGAGGGAAACCTGAACTATAATTGATGAATTGCTGAAGGCTCTGTGTAGACAAGTCTGAAGGATACAAACTTAAGGGGGACCCAGTAACAGGGGGTCTCAATAATTTTGTGAATTTCACATTAGGAGTTCAACTAGACTTCCACAATGAATATTGGGGGTAAAAAATCCCACCTGCTTTAAGCAGGGAGAGAAAAAAAGAACCATTTTGAAATATGCCAGAGCATTCTGTCCTGTTCTTCTTAACAAGGTTCTGGCCTCAGGAGAAACCATTTAAACAGCTTAACCTGCTGGGGTTTTATCGGATCCTAACCAAACTGGGGGTGTGTGGGGGGGTGGGGAGTGAATTAAAATAGCCCAACTCTAGCCAGCTCTAGCCTTCCACATGGGGAATGAAAAGAACAAATTCAAGCCCACTGTAGCCAACCTGTTCCATCGGTGTGGGGAGGGGAGGGGAGGGAACCTCATCATTGGACCGTAGGATGCTCCCCCTCCCTCCAACCTTACCACTACGTGACTAAAGCCCTATTTACAGCAGTTTCTTTAACATATATGTATGAAGTGAAGCTATCAAGAAAAAGTCATGAGACCTACTAAAAGAACTAAATCACAATTTGAAGAGATGAAGCAAGCATCAAAACCAGACTCGGAGATGGCAAGAGTGTTGCAGTGTTCAGGCCTGTAATTGAAAACAGCTATGGTTAAAATGCTAAAGGCTGTAGTGGATACAGTAACAGCATGCAAGAATAAATAGGCAATGTAAACAGAGAGAGAGAAATCCTAAGGATCACTCCCCAACCCTCCCCCCGTCCCCCCCGCAAAAAAAAAAAAAAAAAAAAAAAGAGATTAAAAAAACACGGTAACAAAAATGAAGAATGCTTTTGATGGATTTATTACTTATTAGTAGATGGGAAACAATTGAGAAAAGAACCTTACAGCTGGAGAATGTTTCAATAGAAACCATCAAAACTAAAAGGAAAGAGAAAAAGACTGAAGGGGGGGGTGGTGGAAAAGAGCAGAATATCCAAAAACTGTACAACAATGGTGTGACATATATGTAATGAGAATTTATTCTCTCCTAGAGCATCCAGAAAGGAACACACATCTGTCAATATCTTGACTTAAGGTCAATAAAAGACCTATTTTGAGTAGAGATTTCTTTAAAGATGTACAAATGGTCAATAGGATCATGAAAAGTTGCCTAGCATCACCAATTATGAAGGAAATGCTGAGATATCACTTCACACCCATTAGGATGGCTATTGCGGAACAAACAGAAAATACCAAGTATTGGTGAAGGTGTGGAGAAATCAGAACACTTGAACACTGCTGGTGGGAATGCAAAATGGTGCAACTGCTGCAGAAAACAGTATTGGGGTTCTTCAAAAAAATTAAACATAGAATTACTGCCTGATCCAGCAGTTCTTCCTCTAAGTATATACCTAAAATTCAAAGTAGGGAGCACCTGGGTGGCTCAGTCGGTTAAGCATCCAACTCTTGATTTTGGCTCAGGTCATGATCTCCTGGTTTGTGAATTTGAGCCCTCCATTGTGCTCTGTGTAGACAAAGTGCATCTGCTTCGTAATCTATCCTCCCTCTTTCTGCCCCTCCTCCATTTTCTCTCAATATCTCTCTCAAAATAAAAAAAATAAACTTTAAAAAAATTTAAAAATTCAAAGTATAGGCTCTAACAGGTATTTGTACACCAATGTTTATAGCAGCATTACTCACAATAACTAAAAGCTGGGGGGAAAAAGCAAAAGTCTATCCATGGATAAATAGGTAAACAAAATGTAACATACATACAAGGGCATATTATTCAGTGTTAATAAGGAATGACTCATTACTTGCTGCAGCATGGATGAACCTTGAAATATGAAGGTTATACATGAAATAAACCAGACATATACACATAAAAATATTAAATTATTCTACCTATGATGTGTCTAGAATACTCCAGTTCATAAAGACAGAAAGTAAGAGTAATGGTTGCTTGGACTGGAAGAAAGGAAAGAATAGGGAGTTATTGTATAATGGTATAGAGTTTCAGTCTGGGATAATAAAAAAGTTCTTTTCATGGATAGTGGTGATGGTAGCACAACAATGTAAATGTGCTTAATGCTACTTAATTGTACTTACATGGTTGAAATGGTAAATTGTCTGTTGCATATTTTATTTTATTTTATTTTATTTTATTTTATTTTATTTTATTTTATTTATTTTTCTTAAATAGGCTCCATGCCCAACATGGGGCTTGAACTCATGACCCTGAGATCAAGAGTCACATGTTCTACTAACTGATTCAGCCAGGCACCCCATGTGTTGTGTATTTGATCACAGTTAAAAAACTAACCTAGAGGAACAGAGAGTAGATCAATGGTGTTCAAGAACCAGGGTGATAGGGAGGCATGAGAGGGAGAGTTTTATAAAGCAGCACTATAAAATATTTGCTGGTGAAAATATGTCCCTTAATTTGATGTTGGTGATGGTTTTGCAGTTGTATATTTATATCAAAAGTTTTCTAATTAGACACTTTTTATATCTTCTTATTTTATGTCAATTATGCTTCATTAAAGCTACTAAATAAACATATATATATTTTTACATATTCTGGAAAGATGGCCTAATAAACAGTGAGTTCAATATTCATTGTAAAGTTTAGCAGACAATTTGAAAATAGCAGGTAAAAATGAAAGAATCATGGCTCAATTCAATAGCAATTGAGTGCCAAGTATCTAGCTTGAATGAAGTCTCAGAATATGCCAGCTAAGGCTTCTTCTAGGAAAGAGTCCTCTGAAGAGAATCTGCTGGGTTAAAATAAGAATTAAACAAGATAAAGACCAAAAAGACAAACTAACAAGTAGATCCTGATAAATTTGGAAGATTAAGATATCCAGAATATCTCAGAAAACAAATCAGTATAAATATTATTTAATAAAACACACACTCAAAAGAGATTGGAGATATCAATGATTTTATAAATGATATGTGAACTATAAATTGTTCTAAAAGAAAATAAGTTTATATAATAATTGACAGACAACGTTGAAGCCAAATTCATACATATTTTAAATTTTTAAAAAATGTTTAGCATTTCTACAAAGAACGTATGCCTTAAAGAATTGCTTAAAGGGGCACCTGGGTGGCTCAGTCAGTTAAGCAACTGACTCTTGACTTTGGTTCAGGTCATGATGTCATGATTCATGAGATCGAGCCCCAAGTGGGGCTCTGCGGTGGCTAAGGGGAGCCTGCTTGGAATGCTCTCTCTCCTCTCGCTCCACCCCTCTCTCTGCTCATGCACAAGCACGTGTGCACTCTGCCTCTTTCTCTCAAAATAGACAGACTTTAAAAAAAAAAGAATTGCTGACGATAAACGTGATAACTGAAATTCAATATTTTTGAAAAAAATTTTTTTTTATTTTTTTTTATTTTTTAATATATGAAATTTACTGTCAAATTGGTTTCCATACAACACCCAGTGCTCATCCCAAAAGGTGCCCTCCTCAATACCCATCACCCACCCTGCCCTCCCTCCCACCCCCCATCAACCCTCAGTTTGTTCTCAGTTTTTAACAGTCTCTAATGCTTTGGCTCTCTCCCACTCTAACCTCTTTTTTTTTTTTTTTTTTCCTTCCCCTCCCCCATGGGTTTCTGTTACATTTCTCAGGATCCACATAAGAGTGAAACCATATGGTATCTGTCTTTCTCTGTATGGCTTATTTCACTTAGCATCACACTCTCCAGTTCCATCCACGTTGCTACAAAAGGCCATATTTCATTTTTTCTCATTGCCACGTAGTATTCCATTGTGTATATAAACCACAATTTCTTTATCCATTCATCAGTTGATGGACATTTAGGTTCTTTCCATAATTTGGCTATTGTTGAGAGTGCCGCTATAAACATTGGGGTACAGGTGCCCCTATGCATCAGTACTCCTGTATCCCTTGGATAAATTCCTAGCAGTGCTATTGCTGGGTCATAGGGTAGGTCTATTTTTAATTTTCTGAGGAACCTCCACACTGCTTTCCAGAGCGGCTGCACCAATTTGCATTCCCACCAACAGTGCAAGAGGGTTCCTGTTTCTCCACATCCTCTCCAGCATCTATAGTCTCCTGATTTCTTCATTTTGGCCACTCTGACTGGCGTGAGGTGGTATCTGAGTGTGGTTTTGATTTGTATTTCCCTGATGAGGAGCGACGTTGAGCATCTTTTCATGTGTCTGTTGGCCATCTGGATGTCTTCTTTAGAGAAGTGTCTATTCATGTTTTCTGCCCATTTCTTCACTGGGTTATTTGTTTTTCGGGTGTGGAGTTTGATGAGCTCTTTATAGATTTTGGATGCTAGCCCTTTGTCCGATGTGTCATTTGCAAATATCTTTTCCCATTCCGTTGGTTGCCTTTTAGTTTTGTTGGTTGTTTCCTTTGCTGTGCAGAAGCTTTTTATCTTCATAAGGTCCCAGTAATTCACTTTTGCTTTTAATTCCCTTGCCTTTGGGGATGTGCCGAGTAAGAGATTGCTACGGCTGAGGTCAGAGAGGTCTTTTCCTGCTTTCTCCTCTAAGGTTTTGATGGTTTCCTGTCTCACATTCAGGTCCTTTATCCATTTTGAGTTTATTTTTGTGAATGGTGTGAGAAAGTGGTCTAGTTTCAACCTTCTGCATGTTGCTGTCCAGTTCTCCCAGCACCATTTGTTAAAGAGACTGTCTTTTTTCCATTGGATGTTCTTTCCTGCTTTGTCAAAGATGAGTTGGCCATACGTTTGTGGGTCTAGTTCTGGGGTTTCTATTCTATTCCATTGGTCTATGTGTCTGTTTTTATGCCAATACCATGCTGTCTTGATGATGACAGCTTTGTAGTACAGGCTAAAGTCTGGGATTGTGATGCCTCCTGCTTTGGTCTTCTTCTTCAAAATTACTTTGGCTATTCGGGGCCTTTTGTGGTTCCATATGAATTTTAGGATTGCTTGTTCTAGTTTCGAGAAGAATGCTGGTACAATTTTGATTGGGATTGCATTGCATGTGTAGATAGCTTTGGGTAGTATTGACATTTTGACAATATTTATTCTTCCAATCCATGAGCAGGGAATGTCTTTCCATTTCTTTATATCTTCTTCAATTACCTGCATAAGCTTTCTATAGTTTTCAGCATACAGATCTTTTACATCTTTGGTTAGATTTATTCCTAGGTATTTTATGCTTCTTGGTGCAATTGTGAATGGGATCAGTTTCTTCATTTGTCTTTCTGTTGCTTCATTGTTAGTGTATAAGAATGCAACTGATTTCTGCACGTTGATTTTGTATCCTGCAACTTTGCTGAATTCATGTATCAGTTCTAGCAGACTTTTGGTGGAGTCTATCGGATTTTCCATGTATAATATCATGTCATCTGCAAAAAGCGAAAGCTTGACTTCATCTTTGCCAATTTTGATGCCTTTGATTTCCTTTTGTTGTCTGATTGCTGATGCTAGAACTTCCAGCACTATATTAAACAGCAGCGGTGACAGTGGGCATCCCTGTCGTGTTCCTGATCTCAGGGAAAAAGCTCTCAGTTTTTCCCCGTTGAGGATGATGTTAGCTGTGGGCTTTTCATAAATGGCCTTTATGATCTTTAAGTATGTTCCTTCTATCCCGACTTTCTCAAGGGTTTTTATTAAGAAAGGGTGCTGGATTTTGTCAAAGGCCTTTTCTGCATCGATTGACAGGATCATATGGTTCTTCTCTTTTTTTTTGTTAATGTGATGTATCACGTTGATCGATTTGCGAATGTTGAACCAGCCCTGCATCCCAGGAATGAATCCCACTTGATCATGGTGAATAATTCTTTTTATATGCTGTTGAATTCGATTTGCTAGTATCTTATTAAGAATTTTTGCATCCATATTCATCAGGGATATTGGCCTGTAGTTCTCTTTTTTTACTGGGTCTCTGTCTGGTTTAGGAATCAAAGTAATACTGGCTTCATAGAATGAGTCTGGAAGTTTTCCTTCCCTTTCTATTTCTTGGAATAGCTTGAGAAGGATAGGTATTATCTCTGCTTTAAATGTCTGGTAGAACTCCCCTGGGAAGCCATCTGGTCCTGGACTCTTATTTGTTGGGAGATTTTTGATAACCGATTCAATTTCTTCGCTGGTTATGGGTCTGTTCAAGCTTTCTATTTCCTCCTGATTGAGTTTTGGAAGAGTGTGGGTGTTTAGAAATTTGTCCATTTCTTCCAGGTTGTCCAATTTGCTGGCATATAATTTTTCATAGTATTCCCTGATAATTGTTTGTATCTCTGAGGGATTGGTTGTAATCATTCCATTTTCATTCATGATTTTATCTATTTGGGTCATCTCCCTTTTCTTTTTGAGAAGCCTGGCTAGAGGTGTGTCAATTTTGTTTATTTTTTCAAAAAACCAACTCTTGGTTTCGTTGATCTGCTCTACAGTTTTTTTAGATTCTATATTGTTTATTTCTGCTCTGATCTTTATTATTTCTCTTCTTCTGCTGGGTTTAGGCTGCCTTTGCTGTTCTGCTTCTATTTCCTTTAGGTGTGCTGTTAGATTTTGTATTTGGGATTTTTCTTGTTTCTTGAGATAGGCCTGGATTGCAATGTATTTTCCTCTCAGGACTGCCTTCGCTGCATCCCAAAGCGTTTGGATTGTTGTATTTTCATTTTCGTTTGTTTCCATATATATTTTAATTTCTTCTCTAATTGCCTGGTTGACCCACTCATTCGTTAGTAGGGTGTTCTTTAACCTCCATGCTTTTGGAGGTTTTCCAGACTTTTTCCTGTGGTTGATTTCAAGCTTCATAGCATTGTGGTCTGAAAGTATGCATGGTATAATTTCAATTCTTGTAAACTTATGAAGGGCTGTTTTGTGACCCAGTATATGATCTATCTTGGAGAATGTTCCATGTGCACTCGAGAAGAAAGTATATTCTGTTGCTTTGGGATGCAGAGTTCTAAATATATCTGTCAAGTCCATCTGATCCAATGTATCATTCAGGGCCCTTGTTTCTTTATTGACTGTGTGTCTAGATGATCTATCCATTTCTGTAAGTGGGGTGTTAAAGTCCCCTGCAATGACCACATTCTTATCAATAAGGTTGCTTATGTTTATGAGTAATTGTTTTATATATCTGGGGGCTCGGGTATTTGGCGCATAGACATTTATAATAGTTAGCTCTTCCTGGTGGATAGACCCTGTGATTATTATATAATGCCCTTCTTCATCTCTTGTTACAGCCTTTGATTTAAAGTCTAGTTTGTCTGATATAAGTATGGCTACTCCAGCTTTCTTTTGGCTTCCAGGAGCATGATAAATAGTTCTCCATCCCCTCACTCTCAATCTAAAGGTGTCCTCAGATCTAAAATGAGTCTCTTGTAGACAGCAAATAGATGGGTCTTGTTTTTTTATCCATTCTGATACCCTATGTCTTTTAGTTGGCGCATTTAATCCATTTACATTCAGTGTTATTATAGAAAGATATGGGTTTAGAGTCATTGTGATGTCTGTATGTTTTATGCTTGTAGTGATGTCTCTGGTACTTTGTCTCACAGGATCCCCCTTAGGATCTCTTGTAGGGCTGGTTTCGTGGTGACAAATTCCTTCAGTTTTTGTTTGTTTGGGAAGACCTTTATCTCTCCTTCTATTCTAAATGACAGACTTGCTGGATAAAGGATTCTCGGCTGCATATTTTTTCTGTTTAGCACACTGTAGATATCGTGCCAAGCCTTTCTGGCCTGCCAAGTTTCAAAGGAGAGATCAGTCACGAGTCTTATAGGTCTCCCTTTATATGTGAGGGCACGTTTATCCCTTGCTGCTTTCAGAATTTTCTCTTTATCCTTGTATTTTGCCAGTTTCACTATGATATGTCGTGCAGAAGATCGATTCAAGTTACGTCTGAAGGGAGTTCTCTGTGCCTCTTGGATTTCAATGCCTTTTTCCTTCCCCAGTTCAGGGAAGTTCTCAGCTATAATTTGTTCAAGTACCCCTTCAGCACCCTTCCCTCTCTCTTCCTCCTCTGGGATACCAATTATGCGTATATTATTTTTTTTTAGTGTATCACTTAGTTCTCTAATTTTCCCCTCATACTCCTGGATTTTTTTATCTCTCTTTCTTTCAGCTTCCTCTTTCTCCATAACTTTATCTTCTAGTTCACCTATTCTCTCCTCTGCCTCTTCAAGCCGAGCCATCGTGGATTCCATTTTGTTTTGCAATTCGTTTAAAGCGTTTTTCAACTCCTCGTGACTGTTCCTTAGTCCCTCGATCTTTGTGGCAAGAGATTCTCTGCTGTCCTGTATACTGTTTTCAAGCCCAGCGATTAATTTTATGACTATTATTCTAAATTCACTTTCTGTTATATTATTTAAATCCTTTTTGATCAGTTCATTAGCTGTTGTTATTTCCTGGAGATTCTTCTGAGGGGAATTCTTCCGTTTGGTCATTTTGGAGAGTCCCTGGCGTGGTGAGGACCTGCAGGGCACTTCCCCTGTGCTGTGGTGTATAACTGGAGTTAGTGGGCGGGGCCGCAGTCCGACCCGATGTCTGCCCCCAGCCCACTGCTGGGGCCACAGTCAGACTGGTGTGTGCCTTCTCTTCCCCTCTCCTAGGGGCGGGATTCACTGTGGGGTGGCGTGTCCCATCTGGGCTACTTGCACACTGCCAGGCTTGTGTTGCTGGGGATCTGGCGTATTAGCTGGGGTGGGTAGGCAAGGTGCACGGGGGCTGGAGGGGCAGGCTTAGCTCGCTTCTCCTTAGGTGATCCACTTCAGGAGGGGCCCTGTGGCAGCGGGAGGGAGTCAGATCCGCTGCCGGAGGTTTGGCTCCGCAGAAGCACAGAGTTGGGTGTTTGCGCGGAGCGAGCAAGTTCCCTGGCAGGAACTGGTTCCCTTTGGGATTTTGGCTGGGGGATGGGCGGGGGAGATGGCGCTGGCGCCTTTGTTCCCCGCCAAGCTGAGCTCTGCCGTCCGGGGGCTCAGCAGCTCTCCCTCCCTTTGTCCTCCAGCCTTCCCGCTTTCCGAGCAGAGCTGTTAACTTATGACCTCCCAGACGCTAAGTCGCGCTTGCTGTCGGAACACAGTCTGTCCGGCCCCTCCGCTTTTGCCAGCCAGACTCGGGGGCTCTGCTTGGCCGGCGAGCCGCCCCTCCGCCCCGGCTCCCTCCCGCCAGTCCGTGGAGCGCGCACCGCCTCGCCGCCCTTCCTACCCTCTTCCGTGGGCCTCTAGTCTGCGCTTGACTCCGGAGACTCCCTTCTGCTGAAAAAATTTTTTAACGTTTATTCATTTTTGAGAGACAGAGAGCATGAGTGGGAGATGGGCAGAGAGAGAGGGAGACATAGAATCTGAAGCAGGCTCCAGGCTCTGAGCTGTCAGCAAAGAGCCCGACATGGGGCTCAAACTCCTGAACGGTGAGATCATGACCTGAGCCGAAGTGGGACATTTAACCAACGGAGCCACCCAGCTGCCCCTGAAATTCAATATTTTAAAGTAAGCTAAAATAAATTGCAAAAACAAATAACAAGTGTCATGGGAAATAAAAAGTGCATCACACATTTAAGTTACAGGTAATGGGGAGTTATGTAGGATCTCAAGACATAACTATACATACAAGAAATGATTTCAGGGGTAAAGACAAAATTCAAAGGGGTTAGAAACACAGGAGAAATTAAACACATATAATTTTTAAGATAAATAGGAGTTTTAAAAACAACATTTCAGAAATAAATAATAATGAAAATAAAAATAAAAAGGTTTTACAAAATGACAAATGCTATAAGAAGGCAGACAATATTTGGCATATAGGTAATAAGATTGCCTGAAGAAGACAAACAAAACAAGGGAAAAAAAAGAAAAACTACAATTCTAGAAGACATTCCAGAGATTAATTTAAAATAATTCTTTGAATCTCCACCCTGAAAGATCACATTGTGTATCTGAAAATATTGTCCCAAAAGGCCAATAAAACATGTTTTAGCAAAATGATTGAGTTTAAAGGAAAAAAAAAATGTCTTTTGTACATATAAGTAAAATATACAATTGACATGTAAAGGTATGATCAGACATTTTAAGAGCATGTTTTAATCAGAAAATAACAAAAGTAGACTAGCATTTAAAATACAAAAACAAAATTAATCAAAGCATTTTTAATGACCTTGGAGTATAAAAAGCATAATCAATGTTCAATATTCATTCCCTCAGAACATTCTTGTCATGTGTTTTTCCTAAATAAATGTTCTAGAGAATAACCATTAGGCATCCAGTTACCAGAGAGACATTAACATTGGAATTAGCACATAATCCTTTTGAAAACCCCCATGGACTTATGGATCTGTACATTGAGAAGAAATAACATAAAACAAGAATTAAAATATAGATATTTTGTGCCTACACATGAAAAAACACACCATCACCTATAGTTGTACTAAAATAATAAAACCCAAGTCTGGACAAATATTAGGATCCAGCTGTCAATTTGTAGGAAATTTAGACAGGTGACATATTGAATTGCATTATGTATATGAAATCAATAAAACCCAGATTGTGGGAAAATCTAAAGTTCAAACTGTCTGGTTTCCTCACTTATAAATTGTAAGGAAACAATAGATAGTACAAGTTCTGTGCTTTAAAACAAATAACAAAACATTGCAGTTTATAGTTAATTTATGAGGAACCTATTATATAGTTAGGTGTAGATTCTAAATTTGTTTAAATTAGCATTTAAATCAGAAAATAAAAACAATATAGTATGGATATAAACATCACTCAAACACATAATCAGAATTGCTCCCTAAAATTTTCCTAATGCATTTTATCCTGACTTTAGTATATAAATATCCATGAAAATTGGATTCATATTATACTTTTATTTTTATTTATTAACTTTTTTTCTGTTTTTATTTTGGTAGAATACACCTACCATAAAATTTACTATCATAGCCATTTTTAAATGTACATTTTATTGTAAGACTTAGGACCAAAATTTTGCAAAGATTTCACGAAGATTTCTTGAATAAGATTTCGCAATATTTTCTTGAATAAGACACCAAAGGCATAGATAACAAAAGAAAAAATAGACAAATTAGACTTATTGAAAAATTTAAAATTTTGTAAAAGACACTATCCATATGATTTCACTTCTATGTGGAATCTTGAAAACAAAACAACTGAATAAATAAGCAAGCAAACAAACAAACAAACAAAAAGCAGAATCAGACCTATAAATACAAAGAACAAATTGATGGTTGCCAGAGGTAGACAGATGGGGAGATGGGCAAAATGGGTGAAGAGGTATGGGAGATACAGGTTTGAGTTATGGAGTATATAAGTCATGAAGACGAAAGTCACAGCATAGAGAATATAGTCAGTGGTACTTTAATAGAGGTGTATGGTGACAGATGGTAGTTAGACTTGTGGTGAACATAGAGTAACATATAGACTTGTCCAATCACTATGTTGTACACCTGAAATTAATGTAACATTTTGTGTCCACCATAATCAACTAAAACAAAATAAAATAAAATAAAAATCCAAAGGATAAAAAAGAAGACACTATCCACAGAGTACAAAAAGACAGAACCCACACAATGGGAGAAAACATTTTTAAATAATATATCTAATGAGGAATTAATAACCAGAATATATAGAGAAATTCTAAGACTCAACAACAAAAATACATTTGGTTTTATATGCAAACTTTAATAAATAACAATATATAATGAGATTTAAGTGTTATTTGAATATGATTTTCTACACAGTATCTGATACATTATTTCTCAATTATTATACAGGTAGATATTTAGTTATTTTAAACCAATAATATGTGGGGCATCTGGGTGGCTCAGTCGGTTTGCCTGACTTCGGCTCAGGTCATGATCTCGCGGTCCGTGAGTTCGAGCCCTGCGTCGAGCTCTGTGCTGATGGCTCAGAGCCTGGAGCCTGCTTCGGATTCTGTGTCTCCCTCTCTTTCTGCCCCTCCGCTGCTCACTCTCTGTCTCTCTCTCTCTAAGATCAATAAACATTAAAAATTTAAAAATAAATAAATAAATCAATAATATGCTTAATAATGATATAAATAATTGCATATGAACATCAAATTAGAATTGTTTTGTTTCACTATAAAATTCTGCATCATATATTAATATTTTGAATTTATAGATATATTACAGACTCAACTTTTACATTGATTTATTCATGTAAATAGTATCTTCATTTATTATACACAAAGGTAAAGATGTGATAAAATTACTCAGAATTAAGTACATACATCTGTGCATGTGCACACACCCTTAGAGAAGTACTTGTAAAATTGCAGAAATCTGAACAAGATCAATTTCAGTTTCCTAATTGCTATATTCTCTTATCATTTGCAAGAACTTATCATCAAAGGTATTTGAAAAACTATACATGGGATCTCTCCATATTAATTTTTGCAACACCCCATGGATCTTCAATTATTTCAGAGTAAAATGATTAATTAAAAATAAAGAAGTTGATGGGGCGCCTGGATAGCTCAGACGGTTGGGCATTCCATCTTGGAATCAAGTCATGATCTCTCACGGTTCATGAATTCCAGCCCCACAATGGGCAGAGCCTGTTTCTGAACCTCCGTTTCCCTCTCTGCCCTTCCCCCAAGAGCACTGTCCCTCTCTCAAAAAGAAGTACTCATTAAAAAAAAAATAAATACATACGTACATACACATATACATACTATGGAACTTCAAATATCTCATATCTTTCAGTAACGTATGGATGTTCTTTTTCTTTTTTTTAACGTTTATTTATTTTTGAGAGAAAGAGGCAGACAGTGAGGGGGAAAGGCACAGAGAGAAAGGGAGACACAGAATTGGAAACAGGCTCCAGGCCCTGAGCTGTCAGCACAGAGCCTGATGCAAGGCTGGATCATGACCTGAGCCCAAGTCGGAGGCTCAAGGACTGAGCCACCCAGGCGCCCCTACCTGTGGATATCCTTAGTCACAGCAGTGCCTCATGCATCTGATAACAAAGACTGGTGTGAAGCATCCAAATAAGACTTGGGATGATAAAGCTTTCCTAGAAAAAAAGATACTTGAGATGTAGATTGAAAGAGAAGGTATTCAAGTGAATAACGAAAGCAAGGTGATTGAGGTCAGTCCAGGCATAAGAAATAACTTGAAGAAAACCACACAGGCACAAAAGTGCACTTACTGAGGGAAGCGTAAGGAGCCAGTTTTGTCCATAAATGATTGAGCAAAATAGAAGAGATAAATAAAGAGGAGTTAAAATAGGAATTGGTTACATAGAATGTTTGGAATTAACAAAAAAAAGATGTTTGAGCTTCATCCTTGAAAGCCCTGAAGAGCCACTGAACAATTTTAATGAGGAAACAGTGTGAATGGAATTACATTTTGAAAAAAAAGTATGGCTGATGATACTAAAATGGTTTAGAATAGAAACTGGAAGTTTAGAAAAGAAGCTATTGCTCATAACACTTTGCCTAGACCAAAGTGAGTCAGTGGAGATAGGGAGTCAGAAATAGGAAATAGGGAAAATGATAAAATGGGATCTAGAAAGAAGAGAAAGACTGTACATTGTAGGACTTAGAATATAATCCAAAGGAAGAAGGGAGCATGCTAAGAGCACCAAGCGTCCCGCAGCACAGAGTGAAGAAAAATTGTAAAAAGAAAAGCTGCCAGGAGAAAAACTGCAAACGTTAAACAGCAGGAGGCAGTGACAAGCCATGCTTTCCAGAGATAACCCCTGCATTTATGTACAATTAATTTAGTCTACTTGATTATAATGTGAATATTGAGTTTTGCCAGGATCATAATAATTTTTTTTCTAGGAACAATCCTTTTTTTTTTCTAAACTTAGTTATTTTTCTGCCTTTTGATTCTTAAATTCGGTCTAATTATTACATTTCTTTGTGAACAAAAACCATGAGAAGTGAATGTTGTCCTTATGCAATATGATTCTAAAGTTCTTTTTTATCTATCATAAATACAGAAATAATTCTAAGATCATTTTCACAAACATTTCAGTTTCTCCAGAGGGCTTAGTCTCTGACTCACAATGGTTTGACTTAGGATTCTTCACTTTACTATGGTGTGAAAGCAATAGCTTTCAATGGAGACTGTACTTAGAATTTTGCATTTTCATCTTTTCCTGGGCTAGTGATCATGTGGTACAGTGGCAGCCACAGCTCACAGTCAGCCAAGTGGTCATGAGGGTGAATAACCAATACACTTACAACTATCCTTTACCCATACAACCATTCTGTTTTTCACTTTCAGTACAGTATTAAATTACATGAGATATTCAACACTTTACTATCAAGTAGGCTTTGTGTTAGATGATTTTGACCCAACTATAGGCTAATTTAAGTGTTCTAATACCCCTAAGTTATGCAAGGCTAAGCTATGATGTTCTGTACTGCAGGTGCATTAAGTGCATTTTTTACTTCTATTTCCAACTTAAATGGGTTTAACGGGACATAACCCTATCCTAAAGCAGTACCTACCACAGATATTTCTAGGAAAAGCCTTATAGATTGAAACATGATAAAAAGTAAATGTGACCATCTATCATTCTTCCCTTTCTTCCTCTCCCTCTCTTTTCCTCCCTCCCTCCCTCCCTCCTTCCTTCCTTCCTTCCTTCCTTCCTTCCTTCCTCCCTCCTTCCTTCCTTCTTCCTTCCTCCCTTCCTTCCTTCCTTCCTTCCTTCCTTCCTTCCTTCCTTCCTCCTTCCTTCCTTCCTCCTTCCTTCCTTCCTTCCTTCCTTCCTTCCTTCCTTCTTCCCTTTCCTTTCCTTTCCGTTCCTTTCTTCTCCTCTCCTCTCGTCTCCTCTCCTCTCGTCTCCTCTCCTCCCCTCTCCCCTCCCCTCCCCTCCCCTCCTCTCCCCTCCCTTCCCTTCCCTTCCTTTTTCTTTTTTCTTTCTTTTCTTTTCTTTTTTTCTTTTCTTTTCTTTTCTTCTCTTCTCTTTTTTCTTTTCATTTCATTTCATTTCCTTTCGTTTTTTTCCTTTCCTTTTCTTTTCTTTTCTTTTCTTTTTTTTTTCTTTTCTTTTCTTTCTACCATTTGCGGAACATCCAAGGGAAAATTAAAACTTTTCCCTTTATTATAATGTTTTGTATCTTGGGTCAGTATTTTACTTCAGAAAAATTTCCAATTCTTGCATTTGCATGGAAATTTAAACACATTATAAAAAAAAAACAAAAGCAAAAACAAAAACAAAATTATGTGTTCCTGTGTCTATCTTTGAATAGTAAAAATACAATCATTATGAGGATTGAAGAAGTTCAGCTTAGAGGGGATCATTGCTTTGCATATTACTTTGCAGTCCTATGTTAATAATAGTGGTGAGAGTGGACATCCCTGTCTTCTCCTTGACCATAGAGGAAAAGCTCTTAGTTTTCCTCGATTGAGGATAATATTAGCTATGGGTTTTTTGTACATGGCTTTAAAAAGTAATTTTTAAAGAAGAGACATAATCTCATGGGAAATTGTCATGAAGATCCTCTAGCAGCATGCCAAAATACAGATGGACTCAGTATCCAAAGACAAAGTCAGTCTTCTTATTACATGAAGGTAACTTGGAAATGCATTGTCTCAATGCACATAAGATGCAAAATTCAAATATATAGGTCAGTTCATATTTAAATAAAAAAGAGCATATAATAATTGCAAAAAAAGTGTTATGCCACAAATATGTATACCTTTACCTAATTTAGCAATATTTCTCTTGCTGGTTTGAATTTTTTTAGTGCTTATTGATTTTTGAAAGAGAGGGAGAGAGACAGAGCATGAGGAGGGGAGGGACAGAGAAAGAGGGAGACACAGAATCTGAAGAAGGCTCCAGGCTCTGAGCTGTCAGCACAGAGCCCGACACAGGACTCGCACTCACAGTCCATGAGATCATGACCTGAACTGAAGTTGGATGTTCAACCGACTGATCCACCTAGGCACTCCTTCTCTTGCTGGTTTAGACAATCACTTACTATTTTGCATAAACCTATTTAACCAAACTTTTACTATACTTTGATCATAGGAAATATGATCAAAACATAGTAACATAGGAATAGTATAATTGACCAAATTATGACTTTTATTAGAAAATCACTATTTAAACAATACCAATCATAAGAATAGCTTCAAAGTCCTTGATATGTTTGTCACTAATTTCACCAAGCTGAAAGCTCAGTTCTATTATAACGCAAACCATAATGAAAATTTCTCTGTTTCTGGATGTAATTTTGAGGGTGGAGAATGAATAGAACAGAATTATTAAACAAATTTATTACATTTAGTTTATCTTCATTTTAAAAGGTTGATGGAAACAAAATGGAAGTATTTTTTAATGATTTTATTGTTTTCTCTTAACTTGATAATTATTATTTTTTTCATTACACTTTAGATTAAATCCTGCAATATGTAATTCTCTGTTTGAAAAAAGATCTTTGCAGAGCCAGGCAGTGCCCCTAGGGTACCAGCTATGAAACTAGACTTTAAACAGTCAGAAAGGGAAACTATTTTCAATTGTACAAGCAGCTTAGTTATATGGAACTAGTCAATAATAAAACAGTTGGTAGGAGAAGGTTCATAGAAACATGCCGTCTCACTCAGTTTTTCTTCAGTCCAACCATTTATTAACATACTCAACACAATGCTTTTCTTCTGCACTCTTAAGCCTTGCAACCCTATGAATTGAAATCTGATGCTTCTAGACATTCAACTCAACGTTTAGGAGAGTGTGAGGACTTCAAAAATATTTACTAAAGTTGATTAAAATGTGAAGTATTTTATTAATATATTCAAATTCAGTCATGGGCCCTATAAATTCAAGTTCAACCTGAAGAAGGTAAAGCAGCCCAGATTTGAGTATTTACTTCTTCCTAGGAAAATAGAATTCTGAAGTTGTCACCTACCCCTCTTCTAATTGTCACTTGCCTCTTTCTATTAATCCAACTTTGATTAAAGGTATTCAGTGAAATACTCTGGAGAATTCCACTCATTAATACACTAAAATCTCATAAGGAACAGAAAACAGTCATTGCATATATGCAAAACATAAAAGTACTTTTCTTTCTTAGATGATGGCAATTTGAGATTTATATGAGGCAGTTTGAGACTAGTATTCCAATAACATTTTAGATACTCTAATCATGAGGAAACATAAAGAAAATTAATTTGCAAATGATAGAGATTATACATGATGTGGAATAAACCTTGTTGAAATGCTAGAATGTACATAATAGTAGACATTATATAAATTTTAAAAATCTTTCACATTTTAGAATAGGCACTTTTATTGTTTCTAATAGAAGCCAAGAGCACTGTCAAACCTATTATTTTACCATATTGTAGATAACCAAAGACATAATTTATGGGCCTAATTGATTTGGAAATAGGTAAGCATTAAACATCTCCATCCTTCTTTCTGGTTAAATATATTGTATTACATTTTTGTAAAACTTTCCAGCATTTTTACCTTTACAGCAAAATTGAGGGAAAGGTATAGAATTTTTCCATACATCCTTTGCTTTCACAATGCAGAGTCTTTACCCCAAATCTATAGTTTACATTACAGTCCATTCTTGGTGATGCACATTTTATAGGTTTGGACAAATGTGTAAAGACCTGAATCCATCAATACAATATTATGCAGAGTATTTTCACTACCATAAATTTTCTGTGATCTACCTATTTATCTCCTTCAACTCCACCCCTGGTAACCACTGATCTTTTTCTCTCTCCATAGTTTTGCCTTTTCCAGAATTGTATATAGTTGGACTCTTGCAGGATGCTTCCGGATTAGCTTTCACTTAGTAATATGCATTTAAGTTTCCTCCATGTCTTTTCATGGCTTGATAGATCATTTCTTTTTAGGGTTGAATAATACTCCCATTATCTGTATGTCCCATAGTTAGTTTATCCATTCACCTACTTAAAGACATTTTGGTTGCTTTTGAGCTTTGGCAATTATGAATAAAGCTGCTATAAGCATGTGTATGCAGGCTTTTGTATGGAAATAAGATTTTGGCTTCTTTGGGTAAATACAAAGGAGCACAACTACTGAATCACATAGTGAAATTATATGTAGTTATGTAAGAAAGTGTCAACTGTCTTACAACATGGCTGTACCATTTTGCATTCCCAGTGGAGATGAATGAGACTGATGAGAGTTTCTGTTGCGTTACATCTTTATCAACATTTGGTATCATCAAGGTTTTAATTTTCATTAAATACTAAACATGAGATTCTTCTACTTGTGACTTTGTCTTGAAAATGCAGACACTTAAATGTATATTACTTATTTCCTGGTATTTGGTGATGTCTCAGATATTTCTGATACTGATATTTAGTTGAATTCTAATCTAATTGCAGACAATACTTGTTGTGATTTCAATTTTTAAACATATGCTAACATTTGTTTGATACCTCAGGGTACATTTTATTTGAGAGAAGTTTTCTTGGGCACTTAAAATTGTTTCCTGGTTCTGTTGGATAGAATGTTCTACAGATGTCAATTAGGTCAAGCTGATTGATAACATTGCTCAGATTATTTACATTCTTACTGATTTTCTGACTGATCTAGCAATTACTGAGAAAGAGGTGTGGAAGCCTCCAACTATAGTTGTGTATGTCTCTAGTTTTCATTTCACTTTCATATGCATTTTGCATCATAAATATTATAATTCTATTATTAGATACATACACACGTAGGATTATTATATATTAATGGTGAATTTATTCCTTATATGCAGTCTCCATATATAGAGTTCTGAAACCTACATCTTCTGATCTTAATATAGCCAGCTTGTCTGTCTTTAATAATCACATTGTCTATCTCTTTCTACTTTTCTTTTAATCTCTATGTCTTTATAGGTGATTCATTAGACACAGCATATAGATGGGTCTTGGTTTTTACATCAAATCTCACAGTACTGTCTTAAGTTTTATAATCTATAACATTTAATTTAATGTAACTATTAGCATAGCTAATTTATTTATTTTTTAAAAGTTTATTTATTTTTGAAAGAGAGAGAGACACAGTGTGAATGGGGGAGGGGCAGAGAGAGTGGGAGACAGAATTCTAAGCAGGCTCCAGGCTCTGAGCTGTCACACAGAGCCCGATGTGGGGCTTGAACTCATGGACCACAAGGTCATGACTTGAGCCAAAGTTGGATGCTTAACCAAGTCATCTAGGCACCCCTAATATAGCTAATTTAAATCTAACATTTTGTCAGTTCTCTACTATGGTTTGCTCCATCCCTTCTTACTCTTTTTTTCTTTTTTCGTCTACCTTTAGATTATATTATTATTGTTATTATTATTATTATTCCATCTTATGTCAATATTGGCTGAGTATCTATATCCTTACCTTTAATATTGTGTGTGTGTGTATATATATATATATATATATATATATATGTGTGTGTGTGTGTGTAACTTTTTATTATTCCATTCTGTTACTATTGGTTGAGTAAATAGACAAGTTATATCTATCTTTGATTTATCACAGTTCATCTTCAATGGATTAATAATATTAATATTATACCACACCATATATTATAAGAACCTTAAAACAGGATACTTTTAATTTTTCCATTTTTCATGCTATTATCATGCATTTTACTTTTTTATATATTATAAACCCCATGATATGGTACTTACTTTGCTTATGTCTTTCAATTTTCTTTTGGAATAAATAAATTAACAACAAAATTTATATTTATCTACATTAAACTTCCTCATTTTTTCCTTTAGATATAAGCTTCTGTCTTGTATCATAAGTCTTTCTACATGAACTTCCTTTATTGTATTTGATAAAATAATGTGATAACAATGAATTTTTTAAAGCTTTTCCTTCTCCAAAAAGTGTATATTTGTATTAATTTTTAAAAGATAATTTTTCTGTGTATTAGATTCCATTTTTATGTACATTTCAAGTCTTATTCCATTGTCTTTGGTTTGCATATTTTCTGACAAGAAGATTGCTATAATCCTTATATTTCATTTTCTTTTCATCTGAAAAGAGTGTATCCTGTTTTTCAAGCAAGAATTGTAGTTTCTATGCCTTGTTTATTTGTCTTTTAGATTTTTTTACAGGCCTTTCTCTTTGGTGGAGTTCTGTCATTTAAGCACCAGACCACCATAGAAGATTTCTCTTTGCCTTTCTGACTCTACCTTCTCCCAATTCCATGTCCTCTTGAAATTCTGATCTAGACTAGAGAAACTTCTTGTCCTGAAAATTCTGCCCATGGATTTTTTACTGCTTAGCTTTCAGATTTCTTTCTCTTGGGTATTTAATATCTAGAAAATATCTTCAGGAGATCTAATGTATATTTATTCTCAGTGATCCCCACTAGCTTAACTTTCACATATACACATCATGAGACCGTAAGAAATTTCACTCTACATTTTCAGACCAGCCTCCTTAATGTATGAGCCACCCCCCACCCCAAAATATCACAAATGCTCCACAGAGCATCTTGTCATGTGTGGAAGCACTTCTAGGCTCCAATCTGTCACATCAGTCTCTATAGCTTTTTACAGATATGCTGATATTTCTTTCCAGTAGCATACTTCCCTCTGTTTATGGTAATCCTCAGCCTCAGCCTCAGGAAATAAAATAGCTTCTAACAGCCATTTCATTTATAAGGAGTCTTCTCTCTCTGAAATTTTAGTTCTTAGTCTTCATTTTGCAACTTTGTTTTCTTAGAATTGATAAAATTTGATAAAATCAAAAGAATGACACGTATGTAAAACTAAGCAAGTATATTAAAGTTAAAGGTCAAGAGAAATAGACATATTTATCAGACTTGAATTCAGAGCCAGAAACACAAAGCCAAAGAAATGATGGTTACAAGATGGCTAAGAATCCGATATAAGTTCCACAGAAGAGCTGCCTGACTTTGAAAGACTGCATATAGCTTTTCCAGATAAAGGTTCTTAGAAAAGATTCCTATTTGAATTATCTTCAAGCTCTAAGCTGAAATACAATTACAAAAGAAAAAAAAAGTCTTAGATTTAGAAGGCTGCCATAAGGAATTTTTTTAGGTTGAGAACAGGTTAATTGGGCTTCACACAAGTTTCAGTTTTAACAGCATGGAGTTAATAATTCTGCTATCACGTTCCCGTTTATGTAGGAATGTAGCAATTTTTCCATGAAATTTCAGATATTATCCTCTTGAAAAAATGACATATGTTTACAGTCTTAAATTAGGTTCAATGGTTGATTAAAAACCCCATGAGCAGTAGCAAAATTCCACCTTATAGTGGGGCAATAAGATAGCAAAGATTCTTAACAATTTAGGATAACTGGGTCTATATGTAAATTTTGAAGCCTGAAACATTATCAATTTTCCACTTAGCACATATTACCAGGGGTTCATGTCCAGGCTGCTGAGAGGATGCTAGCTGAAAATAGATCAAGATGATATTTTTGAGATATTCTTGGTGGTCTATTATATAATAATTTTCTCTTAAATGTTATGCGTACATTTAAAAATCAAGTGTATCCATCATATAATACAAAATTTGTTATGACATTTATTTATTTAGCCATATAATTTATTCATTAAATGTATAATATCTACTGTGTTCTTTTTTAGGTAATTTATTACGACTGTCATATACTTATAAAAATAATAATAGCATTTTATATTTACACTTATTATTTATAATACTAGATAGAATTTTCTATTACAGAAACTCAGCACAGATAAACCATTGTACAAATGTACCTTTTCAGATCTGTTGTTACAATAAGGTTATGCCTGGCTCCAAACCTTGATATTTTTGGCTTATGATTATTGCCTGATCCAACTATACTTAACCAAATATAGATAGCCACTCCACTACTGAAGGTAATTTCTTTCTGAAATGGCCCACTTGTACTTTTTCCTCAATTCATTTTCTTTCTAAAAGTCAACCTCCTACTTTTTCATCTTTCAAAAACTTCTTGTCAGCACAAAAATTAAAAAGTGACAAAAGATAGAATATTTACTTCTGAATATTTGAGACCATTAACATTGTGAGTTTTTAACTTAGATTATAAGGCCAACTTAAGAACAGTTGTTAATTTCCTATTCCTGATAAAAAAACATGTGTGACACTAGTTAAATGAAGATAGAAATAAATATGTTCTTTAATCCAGCTGACTGAAGCAGATGGATTTTTTTTCTATTTTGCTGACTTTTTAACCATTTTCTTCCATTTCTAGGTCTTAATTTTTTTTAATTTTATTTTGCATAGTTTTGCTAATTGTTGCTTTTCTAAATATTTTTATTGGTATTTAAAGACATTGCGATATAAACCTGCTTCCTTCTTATGCAATGATCTAAACTTCTGACATTTCCTGGAATTTTTATAATTATTCTCTCTAGTACCTTAAAAATTACTTAAAAAATTATTTAGTTGTGGGCACTTGTGTGGTTCAGTCAGTTAAGCATCCAACTTCGGCTCAGGTAATTATCTCACGGTTCATGAGTTCAAGCCTTGCGTCTGGCTCAGTGTTGACAGCTCAGAGCCTGGAACCTGCTTCAGATTCTGTGTCTCCCTCTCTCTCTGTCCCTCCCCTGCTTGCACTATGTCTCTCTCTCTTAAAAATAAACATTTTTTTTAAATTGCTTAGTTGCAAATAAAATTAAAATCCATTTCCCAGATATTTATACCACCTATTAATTAGTAAGATGTGTCATTCTAGTTGTCTACACAAATCCCTCTTAAATACAGTAAAACCTTGGATTGTAAGTAACTTGTTCTGTGAGTATTCAGCAAGACAAGCAAACAATTCTAATAAATTTTCACTTGATAAATGTGTGATGTCTTGCAATACGAACATCACATGATCACAGCTGAGCCACTGGTCCTTTCTCTCTCTCTCTCTATCTCATTGCAAGACTGTGGGTGATCATCAATGCAATGTCACATTTCCACAAAATCCTCAAAAAAGGGCAAAAGCAAGCGTCACTGGATAGGTTCCTTGTTAAAGTTGCACAAAAAGCAAAAAATTCCATTGAGCCAGTAGATAGCAGTGATTCCAATAGTGATAGTGAAAGTCGTCCTACACAATAACTCTCCTCTCTCTTGTCTCCCTCACACCAGCCATGAAGGTCTTCAAAGTAAGTGGAGTTAATTTTTTTATATTTAGTTTTTTCTTTATTATTTTGTATTATATTACAGTATTGCAATCATTTTTATATGAATCCTTTTGGGTTGTGGAAAGAATCATCCGAGTTCCATTATTTCTTTTTTTTTTTTTACGTTTATTTATTTTTGAGACAGAGAGAGACAGAGCATGAATGGGGGAGTGGCAGAGAGAGAGGGAGACACAGAATCGGAGCAGGCTTCAGGCTCTGAGCCATCAGCCCAGAGCCCAACGTGGGGCTCGAACTCATGGACCACGAGATAGTGACCTGAGCTGAAGTCAGACGCTTAACTGACTGAGCCACCCAGGCGCCCCTTTATTTTTTTATTTTATTTTTTTCCATTATTTCTAACAGGGAAATTTACTTTGGTATACAAGTACTTTGGGTTACAAACATATTTCTAGAACAAATTATGCTCGCAAACCAAGATTTTACTGTACTTTCAGCATTAAGAAATGATTGCAAAGTGATGTGTGTGTGTGTGTGGGGGGGGTTATTATTATTTTTTTTCTGTCATGTTAAGTATATGTCCATCATCTTCTTTCAGGAGAATGGCAAATGATCAAATTTAAGTTCTGTGGGGTTTTAAATTATTTCAAAAATTTAAAAACTCAGATAAATAATCAGCTAAGATGACAATGTTCATTATAGTGAAAATTCTTCAATGACTGATTCCTTTCTTATTAAAACATTTGTAGAGATTATATTATCAGGTTTAATGCTAGCTATAAGTGATTTAAAAATGTTATTTTTAATGCTGTCATCAAGATCGTCTTGAGGAATGAAGTTACTGTGTTGGGGATATGACTTGACAAGCTCATCTTGGAGTTGAAAATTTCCCTAGGCATAGCGTTCAGCAGCTTCTAGATATCTGAAGGAGAAAAAGAGCTAGTACAGAGGCAAGTCCCTTCCCTCTACCATGGTGAAATGATAACAAGAGTCAAATCTACTTTTTAATTTTTGTTAATGTTTATTTATTTTTGAGAGACAGAGAGCACTAGCAGTGGAGGAGCAGAGAGAGAGGGAGACACAGAATCCGAACCAGGCTCCAGGCTCTGAGCTGTCATCACAGAGCCTGATGCGAGGCTCGAACCCACAAACCATGGGATCATGACCTGAGCCAAAGTCAGATGGTCAACAGAGTGAGCCACCCAGGCACCCCTAGCATCTAACCTATTTTTTTTTTATTTCCGGTTGTGTGTTGGTCTAGATCCTGTGAAGCAGATACCCTGTGAGTTTAGATCCTCTCAGAAGAAATGAGTCATGTGGTAATTTTAACAAGGGAAGTTTAATATAAAGAATGCTTAACTATTACAGAGAAAGATTGTCTTGTAAGTAGTATAGAGAAATTTAAAGAATGTAAAAATAGTAGTAAATATAAAAAACAACCACTAACCCAGGGATGAGATAAGGAATCCAAGAAAGACAATCCCCTTTTCCTAGGCCTCAGATATTGACCTTATTGGAGAAACCAAGGTCATGGTTTTCTCAGTAACAGAGGAATTGCTAGAGTGTTGTTCTAGAAAGTGTGCTATAAATCTGCCTTCTGGAGTTTGCTAGAAATTCCTCCTCTAGAGTACTAGGGAAAGATGTTTATGAGAAGAGAAGATGGCTCACTACTGGCATTCTGCTTTTAAAACTGCCCAAGGGGGAGATGCTAGGGATACTTGGGTGCTTGGTGCTTCTGGCCACTGTGCACGTCAGCAGCCAGGACTCTGAGAAGCTGTGAGTGCTGCAGGAAACTGATCCTGGAGGAAGTTGGACAGAGAATCCTGTCAAGTGAGCACATGGGGATCTTGAAGTAAACATCCATTTTTTCTGCAATGGTGTGTGTGTGTGTGTGTGTGTGTGTGTGTGTGTGCACGAGCTCAATTGCAAAGCTTAACATTATGCCAGTTTTCAGAGTAAAGTTATCTCAAGGACCCAGATCCATTTTCACAGATGAAGAGATTAAGGATGATTAAGCAGATAAGAAATTAAGCTGGTAAGAAATAAATTGATATTTTCCAAGATGGGATTAAACAGCAAGGATTTTATTAGTGGAAAATGCTATGTGATAGACCATAGGGAGGGAGGCAAGTGAATCTGGGAGAGCTAGCTGATCAAAATATAAGACTAAACCTGCATAAAGGAGAGAAAGAGAGAAAATTTGGTAAAAGCATGCTAGAATGTCATATGAGAAAATTCAGCAAAGCCTTTAAGGTGCCCTCTAGCCAAAACTGGCTCTTAGAAGAGTCCCATATCTGCCAAAAATGGACCTGATTTAGTAAGCTTGCCTAATCCTACAATGCTCAGATAGGTAATGGGAACATTCACTGGAAATATGGGAGCACATATGACAATGGAGGTTGGAATGCAATAGTTTGAAACTTTAGTCAATTACATTTTCTAAATTGTGAGAGTTGCAAGGTATATTCTCATGGATAATGCAAGTCAGAATATAAATATAATCTCCTGAACAAATATTGGTAAAAATCCACTGTACTCATGAATACTGTTTGAGACAGAATGGTAGCAGTAGGGTTATAAGTAGAAATAGAAGAAGAAAGATGGAGATTAGATATAGAATAGAAATAGAGGTAGAACTAGAAAAAGAATATGGGAAAGGGAAACAGAGACAGAGACTGAGACAGAAAGAAAGGAAGGGACAGAGAAAGAGAAGAGAGAGAAAAGAAAGAGAGAGAGAGTTGTTGAAATCCATATCTGGAATCATGTGAAGCATGGAGATGTGATTTATTAAAAGAATCCAAGAGATAAAGGAGTCTATAAAAATATTTGCAGAGTCATGCCCCAACTTGGGAAATATGAGGAAATCTTTGGGAGTGTACTGGGCTTCAATTCACAGAATCAGGAGGGTATAATCAGACTATGTGGAGACATTCTCAATAAAAAAAATATTCTTTGAATTCCTATAGTCTTGTTTTGTAAAGAAGAATTTTAGTCTCTCAATCATTTAAACTTTTTTCAACACTATGATATCTTTGCCACAATATACTCACTACTACCAGAGAAGAGATATTTCTACTGCAGACTATATCTACTCATATGTCTTGGATGAAGTTGGTTATTTCCTGCTGATATTTTGTGAATATAAAAACTATTGGCATCTGAAATTGCAACATAATTCCTAGCATTCTTAATATAATAAAGATGTTTAAACACTTAAATAGAATAAAGAAACATGATTATATTTAAATAGGAATGAATACAATAAATGCATTTATTTCTGTGATCCTTACTACGCACCACCATCAAGTGTTACTGTAAACTTATATTCCTTGATCATAGTGTTTACAGGTGAAGAACAAATATATAAATAATGACATTAATAACATCTCTCTTTCAACTCCTGAATATTGCTTCATCGGTTTCCTCTTCTGAAATTTCTTTGAAATGTGTGACTTTATCTTTTAGCTAGTTGTATAATATCATACTGCATGTGAGTGAAATTCAAAATAAGATTGCCTCAAGGAACACTCACATTTCCTTTGACTGTGTAACCTAATGACTTTGTTTTTGTTTTTTGGTTTTTTGCTAAGACGTTCTTTCCAAATGACAAGTGACTGTAAAAGTAATGGGTAACAGGAAAATAAGTAACATTTGAGGACATAACTGAATATTGGAAAATGAAGAAATAAATATATAACTGTTCAAAAATTCCAACCAGGTAAAGGCAAGGTAGGTCCCAAGTAAAACATACTTGAATGCTGTCAGAAACTTTGACCTAAACCAGATTTGCCAAACGAATTTTTAATATCTTAATGCTCTATTTCCTATGTCATCTTTACCATTCATTATTTTAAGAAGTGTATGCATGTGATCTAACATCCCAAACTGTGATAAGGTATTAAGACAGATGGTGTTTTTATATTTTTATAGTTTTTTATTTTGTGTCATGACCATGGGATACCATTGGAAAATTACGATTCTCTCCCAGATGAAATAGAAACTTACAGCTACATTTTTATTTAACCTCTCTTTCTAGAAAAAAAAAAGTAAGAGTAAAGGAGACAAGGTGACACTATTTCTTTATCAGTTCTTCAATAGATGTCCTTTGTAAAAGAAATTACATTTCTGGCTAAAGTCATCCCAAGTCTGATCAGATGTAAAGCAGATTCACAGAAACATTATCAGGATTTAAAATATGCCAAAAAACACCTATAGTAAAATACTATGACCTCTACCTGTTACCTTGTAAACTTTCCAATTACATGGGCATATTCATTTATCTCTTCTACACACTTCAGGGGGTTTACAAATAAAAATCAAATGTGTTCCCAGCTGTGCACCCCTCTGAGTCAATTGGATATGCACATTTATTAAGTTATTTTTGGTTTATACTGGTAACCACCCTTCTCAGTCAAATTTTGCCATGCTTAGAGACATTTATTAACAAACAGGGTATTAAGTAATCACACATTCTAGCTTTGTACATTTCAGTGCTCTAAAACATTCTATGTGAAAGGTTCATCTTGGGAAAATATGATGAAATTTCAGAGGCAGGTTTAGGCAAACCTCATTTAAATCCAGCCCAAAAAGAATCTTCTGAAGCATCAGTGGGAATAAAAAAGAATCAAGAGCACCATTCTGAAGGATTCAAGTTACAAAAGTCTCTAGGTTCTTACAACTTATTTCTTAAGGGGTAACAAATTATTTTAAAATAGTTGAGCCAATTCACATATTTTGATTTATTCCATCAATAAAAACTATTGTCCAACAGCTGAATTGCTAATTAACAAGCTGCTAACTTTAACAATAAAAACCAATTTCTTACTCTGCTTAAAATAGCAGATATAAATAAATAAATACATAAATAAATACATAAATAAATAAATGAACAAACAAATTCATAGCAGAAAAATGACAGGTAGATTTAGGCCAACAAAATCAATTTTTCATTGACCAAAAGTGTAGACACCTCATTACTTTTTATAAAGTGAACACAATTTTTTGTGAAGGTATGGATATGGATATACTCATATATTTGCTCATCGTAATACACTATCAAATTTAAGCTAATCACACCCTTATAAATAGTGTTAGAGTATTTTAAATAAGATTTTGTTAAAATCATAAAGATTGAAGTTTATTTGGTGACAAATCATTTAGGTGAAAATCTGGTGACTTGGATAATAAACTTTCTGGGGGTGTCTGGGTGGCTCAGTCAGTTAGGTGTCTGACTTTGGCTCGGGTCATGATCTCCTGGTTGGTGGATTCAAGCCCCACGTCAGGCTCTGTGCTGACAGCTCAGAGCCTGGAGCCTGCTTCGGATTCTGTGTCTGCCTCTTTCTCTGCTCCTCCCCTGCTCTCTGACTCTCTGTCTCTGTGTCTCTCACGTGTGAAAATAAATAAACATTAAAAAGAAAACTTTCTAGATAATGTGTATGGACAAAAGTCAAAAAGTAAAATCCTCTTGGTTTTATGAAGTATATTCACCACAGTGAATATCATGAATGTCCTAAATATGGTCTTTAAGGAAGGTTCACATTGCCTCCTCTCTCTCTCAAGCTGCATCTAAGGCCTCATGGAGGATTCCCAATGACCAGCTAAATGAGGAAAAACAAATGGAACTAGTTTACAGTATGCTGCCACAACCTGAAAGTTGTTAGTTCAGTGCTATGCCATAATTAGGGATGGCCATAAGAAATAGTGTTGAAAAGAAATATTGCCAATCAGCAGAACTTCAAACATTATACATCTGTTGTTATTGTTGTTATTTCATTTTTGCTTTTGTTTTTTTCTTGCGGAGAAGATAGTCAAAGGTACAAATCTAAAGTGATTCATGGACACTGAATCCATGACTAATTCTAGGGCTGTATGGTTAGGGACTTAAAATATATACACACCAGTGGAAGTCTGTAGATAAGGATATCTGTAAAAGAAGCGTATAGGTAAGATCATCAATGAGCACTAAGTATGAAGATCTGTGACCCACATGAATATCTACTAAACAGCAACTTCAGCAGGGAAAGATCTTAATAAAAGGTAATAAGTTATGACACCCCAAAATATGCAGCTGTAGTATCTTGATTATTTTGAACTGCAGACACAAAAAATAGCAAATGCAGTGAGAGGCTTTATCTGAACTCTCCTTACCTCCCTAAAGACAGATTCTCTAAAAGGAACTCATTTGCCACAAATCCCTTCCCCTGAAAGTGTTATCAAGCAGAGAAGATTGACTCTTACCACAGGAGAGGTGACTAGAAGTCCATATCACACCCAAACTTTGTTGCAAACTATCATATCTTCCATCTATTCTAGGGGTCCATTCATTTTTCCTAAAAATCATTTGCTCTCCCCTAAAAGGCCTACATCCATCCTCCTTTTCCCTTATCAAGATGGTATTTTATCCTGAATTCTAAAGCTACCTCTTTGAGTTACTCATTTTTGATTAAATATCTCCTAGAAATCAATGAGATACACATATTAAACTTCTGTTTGCTTTTCTCTTTTTAATGTTGTTTATTACAAAGATTTCAGCGAATAACTCAGAAGGCTATATAGAAAATTATTTCTCCTCCCCTATATTAATAATCAGGTGAACAAAATTAACTGTTCTTGAGATATCAGCCACCCTGCCCTTGCTTGTGAACAAAGCGGTTATGATAACAGGAATGGATTTTAAGCCTGAGTTTAGCGACATATATACTTTACTCATCAAGGCAATCTGGCTATGCCAACTGCTGAATGGCAAATCTATCAGCAGCAGATAGCAATGCTGAACATGTGTTTTACCACCTTTCACCCAAGGGAAACAGCCATTCAGCCATTATGGAAGGGGCAACAACTTGTTAGCACTAGAATAAACCACAAGGGTATTAATTGTCTTCCTAGCCGATAACCACCATAAGTGGACTTAGCAGAATAATTCACTCTGTGTTTCCACACAGACATCTTCTGACAAGGGATTAACTTAATTGAATTCACTCATGCCACAGTACCTGGCCTGATCTTGTAATTGTTTTATTTGGAAGTTAAATGTGATTAAAACAGTTATGAAAGGAGACCAAGTTGACAAAGAGTAGGCTGTGGTGATTTAGATTCTCAGGTCTTGGTTAAGCTGGAACTCAAAGTACCCAAAGGCTCCTTCCTTGTATTTTGCCACATTAGGCTTGACCAAATATAAATTCTTAAGATATTTGAAAGGCAGAAGTAAAGCAGAAATTATTGCTTCCCAAAAGTTGTCATGGTTAGAAATGAAAGACAGTTGCAACAATGGTATTGAGTAACAGCTTGTTTTCATTCTCTTCCATCTTATTTTTAACTCTTCTATCTTCTGAATGAAGCCCTCTGAGTGACAGATCTCAGGGCCCATCATTATGATTTAGACTACAGCTCCCGATAAATGTCACCAACTCACTCTTGTTTGTCCTACTTTGGCAGTTGACTATCCTTGGGTTTTCAGATTCATTAGTTGGGTGACTCCTCTGTTCTTACAGTCTCTCTTTCTGATCTTTACTCCACCAGATGTACCTCATTCCATAACTCACAGGGGTTCTGCCATTGAACACTGATTAGAACAAAGCTCCATTGTCATGAATGATTTGGGCAAGGCTTATAAATGGATGCTAAACTATCTGTGATGGGATATTTTCTCCCCCTCTTGTCCCAATGGTCTCTAACTGTCAAATCACAGATCTTTCTGGCCATTACCAGCCATCAGGGGAATATCTGTTTTGCCTTGTGAAATCAATCCAACTTGGTATCATTAGTATTAGAAAACAAAATGCTATGCCATGAGCTATGATTTTATACATATATAAATCACACTTTAGAAGGACAATAAATATATTTTGAAGAAAAAAAAATTGTCAAATCTATGCTTACTTCTACTTGAGAATCCAGCACTTCTATAAATTATTGTGTGTGTATGTTACATGTATATGTGCTGATGAGTGTACTTTTTGTTTCTTTGTTTTCACTCTGGAAGTGTTGCCCCCAGCAAAGTTCCTTGTACTCTGGTGAGCTGCTTAAGGACAGATGGAGCACAAGGCCTCCAGGAAGGAGCTGACTCTGCTGACTTTTCCATGGGACTCTTCCCAGTTGGTCCCCGGTGGCTTTTGCTCAAGTCTTTCATTTGTAACCTTTTCTGAAATTTTGTAGTCTAGAAATTTAGAGGCAGAAAGTCCACGTTTATGTGTGAAGAAAATAACTGGAATGTCAGGACAATGTCTTTTGAGAAAGAAAATATTCTGATTATATGAGACAAATTTAGAAATTGCTTTTAAGTAGAACAGAAAATAGCAGAACATTTGCACAAGAGGAGCAGTTCTTCACTAAGAATCAGGCATTTATTAAAAAGATGATCCCAGGGGCACCTGGGTGGCTCAGTTGGTTAAGCCTCCAACTTCGGCTCAGGTCATGATCTCACGGTTCATGAGTTTGAGACTGCGTCTGGCTCTGTGCCAACAGCACAGAGCCTGGAGCCTGCTTCGGACTCTTTATCTCGCTCTCCCTCTGTCCCTCCTCTGCCCACATCCTGTCTCTCTCTCTCTCGCTCTCTCTCTCTCTCTCAAAAATAAATAAACATTAAAAAAAAAAGATACTAGTCACCTTATAAACATACATGGGGAGTGGTGATGAGATAAAATGTTGTTTTTATGAAGTATAATCATCGAAATCTGTATTGTCAAATTACAAAGAACCCATAAATTACACATATAGTGTCTCACCATTTTGTGTACCATTATCTCACACAAAACTGAGTTGTAGGTGGTGGTTTTCTTTCCCCGTGAGGAAGATATTTGTAGAAACATAGTGAAATGCCTCTTTTTCACTATTTTGTCTATTTTTATACATGGGACTTATGGTAGATCCCAGAAATGTGTTAAGGCTTTGAAAATACGTTGTTTGATTCATAGGTAAATCATTAATCAGAGGAACAATCTTGTTAAGGTTTTACCAAAAGTAATGCTTCATATGCTCTAACAATATATGTCCTTAACAGGATAATGCTGCTATAGAGAAACAAATGTGAAGGTCAAAGCATGTGTTTTTACCATAA
Source organism: Panthera onca (assembly GCF_046562875.1). NCBI lineage: Eukaryota > Metazoa > Chordata > Mammalia > Carnivora > Felidae > Panthera > Panthera onca. The sequence goes on along the minus strand of NC_138342.1, from coordinate 137,745,389 downwards.
AAAAAAAACAACATATAATTAAATCCTCGATGGTCTATACAATGTTATTGTGTATGGATTTTTGTTCTGTCTCTATTTTAGTGTAGGAGTGTCTTTTAAAGGATGGTAGCTGAAGGTAAATATATTTTTTTCTTCAATGTTTCTTTCTTTTATTTCCCATTTTTTCCAGCTAGCTAGCTGAATGAGCTGGTTGCCAAAATTTGAATTTTTGTGATGATGAATTAAAGGGATGTGAAAAGTGGTGTTATAAAGAAGCAAAAGAGTAACTTCTAAAGAAAATATGAGTTGGCCAACACAATGTAGTTCTGAAAGAGAGAGATAATAAATAGAGAAGGAGAGGAAAAAGCAACAATAACAATAAAGCCTAAAGTCAGAACTGATGAGAAAGTTTAGTTACTTAGGGAGAAATTCAGGAGCAGCAGTAAGGCACAAGAGGACTATGACTATTGAGACTGAAAAGTATTACTAAATATTAAAAATCAGATTTCTCTGAGTACTCATAAGAAAAGCAGTAAAGTTTTGAAATAATTTATAATTATTATTTTTACATTTTGTTATTGTTTCATTATGTGCAAATTTACACAGAGACTGAGCCATGGGAATCTCCATACTTTATTAGAAATACATGAGCCAAAAACTTAATAAGAGTAAAACCTGCAATTTACAGAGTTTATACAATTGGACTTTAATTTTGAAACTAGGGAATATTAAAAGCAATATAATTGACACAATCACTTCTTTTCTATTTAACCATAAATAAGAAGCAGGCTATTGATAAAAATCTTTTTGTTGCTTACTTTCATATGTTTGTGAAGTTATCATTAAAAAGTGCTGCCATTTTGATATGGGAAATGACGGTGACATCATGTATTGAATATTACGATGACCTTTGAAAGAGTATGCTCCTAGGTGTTCATGCACATCTGTTTTCTCCTTTGAGAAGTCCACATCTGCTTATGGCAGGCCTTTAAGGTGTTTATTTAAGTACCACCTAGAAATCAGAATTTCCTGCAAGCAAAAACCAGAAGGTATTAACTATCTTTTTATATAATTTCTCTTTAGTAATTTTTAACATATTTGGGACAGTTTTAGGCCTAGTAATATTTTTTCCTGTAAATGCTTGCCAAAAAAAGTATTAACTATTTTTATTGAACTGTAGCAGCAAACTATTTGCCTGAAATTATATTAACTAAAATATATATTTATCAAAAGATTTTGAGATGGAATTGTTAATGGAATTTTTCTCATCTCAGAAACATTGTAAGATATTCATTTTCTAGTCAAGTTACATATTTGGTATATAAATATGTTTGCCTCATTTTGTTTTTATTTGTTGATATTAAAATACACTTATTGGGGTGCCTGGGTGGCTTAGTCGGTTACGCATCCAACTTCGGTTCAGGTCATGCTCTCGCGATTCATGGTTCAAGCCCCACGTCGTGCTCTGAGCTGTCAGCTCAGGAGCCTGCTTCTGATTCTGTGTCTCCCTCTCTCTCTGCCCCTCCTCCATTCGTGCTCTGAGTCTGTCTCTCAAAAATAAATAAACATTAAAAAAAAATTAAAAAAATAAAGTACACTTATTGATGTAGTAGCATGATGTTTGAAGCTATGGGATGATGAGACATTCGCTTGTGTGAATTCTGTCCCTTGGCGATGAACATAGCTCATTTTTCATTTTTTTCAGACATACGATTCCAAAGTCATCTTATCATAGATTTCCTCCCAACTACTCATGTGAGATAGCACTCACACTCTCTTTTACTGCACTCTTTATTCTCTGTGGTTTTATCACTAACACATTTATGTTTATATTTTTTGAATAACCTCAGGTTATCAATTCCATGAGATCAAAGATTTTTCCTGTTTTGCTCATTCATGTATCACCAGAACCTAGAAAAATGTCTTCAGCTCTCTGAATAGCTTTTGAGTAAACAAATGAGTTTTTTCTAGCTTAGAAACAAAACCACCAGAAAAATTGGATTTATACTTGAAACCATAATGTGAGAAAACTGGACCAGAAAAACAGATAGGTATGAAAAGATGATACTCTGACAATTTAACTAAGCAAACCAAAGCACACTCTCTCATTTTCTGTCTGTCTCTTGCTAAAACAAAATATATAAATACAAATAAATAAACTTCTTAATTTTTATGTAGTAAATTCATTTTAAATAATAAATTATAACTTCATAATAAATAATCTGTTAAATATATAAAATACAAAATTTTATATAACATATATAATATTTCCTATAATCCTAATTAATGTAATTATATATATATTATTCTCTACAGGATTCATTAAATAATTTATTGAAATGTTTACTACGTTTATAAGATGTATTTGATAGGTCTGTGATATAGGTTGAGAAATATATAAACTAACACTTTGAACTGAAAAGAATGGAGTTAACCAAAACCTTGTGCTTTTTGTTTGGAGGCAAACAGAGCATAAAAGTACACAGAAAGCCTACCATGGCTGCGACTACAGAAATTTTTTAGTGAAATGCATTTTTAAATGTGGTGACAAAACTAGTATGACCATGGCCATCTATCCAGTAAGATTAATGTGTTTCTTCCATAGAAATAAGGTTTATGTGTGATTGTTTTTGACCTTAAAAAAAAAAAAAAAAGCATAGTCAGGAAGTTAAGTGCCCTGTATAAATTGAAATAAAACAAATGAGCAAACAAACAAAACAAAGAGCAGTATAACTAGTTCTATGTAAAACCTTTGGAATAAAAAGTGATATGTGATTGTAGTAGAAAAATTTAAAAAACAAAGAAGTCATATAACCTGGTTAAAGAGAGACAAGAGATGTAATGAGAAAGTAACAAAGAAGGCATAGCAAGTAATTCAACAGAGACCACTATGACTAGAAAAATATAGAAGAAAGAGGGGAAGTAACATTTCTAAAGAAATCTATGAGAAAAGAATAAAAGAAAAAATTAACTACTAGTGAAATGTAAGTCCCAATAAGAATAGTGATATGGTTTGGAGGAACATAGAAACACAAGCAAAATGAGAAGAGACAGGGCAATAGCAATCAAAAAGAGAAAGGTAGAAATTAAAAGAAATTGTTGGAATCCTCAATCAACCCTCAGTATAGACATAGATTAAAAAATAGTAATAGCAAGAAGTTATAATATAAATACTATGTAAAACACATGTAAATATATATATATATATATATATATATATATATAGCAATGTTAAATATGCCTTTTAAAAAAGATTTTAATCATCTCAGAAAAAAGGAATATTTATGTGCAAAATAATACCTAGAAACAATAAATAAAAAGGAATAGAGATGGAAATTTTCTACATGAAGAAAACAGTATTAAAAAGTCAAAGAAAAAAACAATAAAATTAGAAAAAAATAGTTTATACGAGTGAAAATCCAATTTACCCTTATAAATAAGAAATATGTAAAAGATCTTACCCATACATAAGAAATAGGGTAAGGACTTTAAAAATTATTCACAGAACAGCACATACCTATGAAAAATCTGCTACAGTGATAATTATAGAAATGAAATTAATGCTATTTTCAATAGCATTGTGGTAACAATCACAAATATGTATAGCCTATGCGTGGTTGCAAGGTTAGAGACAGAAGTCCAGCTATGTGTTATTGGAGTGTAAATTCATAAAAATCTCAATGGAAATTAATTGTAATAGCTATCAAAATTATCTATTACTTTATTTTTATATATTTGCAAAATTATGTATCTAAAATTTAATTAATTGTGTTTGTCATAGCAAAATATTTGAAAAAACCTTGTTGCCAATTAAAGGGCCTATTTAGGTAAGTGTGACAAAGTTTGCAATTCTATGAAGTCATTTAAAAGTTTGGAGTAACTCTTCAGGAACAGTTTTATTTAGATATACCATGGTGCCAGAAAAGGAGAACTATATTCGTTCTCTATTGTTATCAAACCAAATTACCACAAACTTAATGGCTTATAACAACACACATTGATTATATCAGTTTCTTTAGATCAAGGTCTGGAAGCTTGACTGGGCCTTTACTTAGAGTCTTACAAGACCAAAATCAAGGAGTTACAGTTCTGTGTTTATGGAGACTCTAGAGGAGGATACATTTTCCTGTTCAGTCAGGTTGTTGGCAGAATTCAAGTTGTTTGTTGCAGCTGTAGGACTGAGGTCCCTCTCTTGCTGCCTGTTAGCTGAGAGTTCTTCCTAACTTCTAAAGGCCACTGAATTTCTAGGTTCCTGGCTACATTCCTCTATCTTGAAAGCCTCCAAATATGAGTGGAATCCTCACTTTGCATATCTCAGATCTAATTTTCTGCCTTTCTCTGTTGAATCTCCATGACTCTTCTGCCTTTCACTTTTAAGTGACCATGAGATTGCTTTGATCCCACCCGGGTAATCCAGAACAATATTCCTATTTGAAAGTCTGTAATCTTAATTCCACCTGCTAGTCTTTTTTTGCCTTTTAATAAGACATGCTGAGAGAGTCCAGGGATTAGCATGTGAAAACCAGGGGGATCTTCTTCCTGCTACTACAATAATCTATTATGTTTCCATTTGTTTTAGAAAACAAAATACTGCAACATATTTGGTTGTATAAAAGAATGCTACTTAAAAACTAAGAAGTTACTTTAAAAACTAGGCAAACTATGAAGAAGAAATGTAGGTTTCTAAGGAAAGAAGATGCATAGATACTTTTCAATATTTGTCCTTTGCATATTTTGAATGTATATGTGTGTATATACATATACATACACATATTTTGAATATATACATACATATTCAAAATATAAACAGAAATACCACAAACAAACATGAAATCACCTATTCAGAAATTACAAAAATAAATAAATAAACAGAATTTTTGCTGTGGTTAAGATTAAACTAATTGCCACATATCTGGAAGTATAAGAGTGGGAAACACCTAATATGAAAAATTATCCTATGAAGAAAAGCTTTTTATTTTTTTTTTTATTTTTATTTATTTATTTATTTTTTTTTTGAAGAAAAGCTTTTTAAATCTTTTCAGTTATTCAGGTCATGTTAATAATTGCTACCAAACAAGATTGTTTAGCCAAAGGCTTTACAGAGGAAATAGAAGCCCCATTGTGCAGTGTAATACAACAATGAGGATAGACTGAATTAAAAATAGAAACAATTCAAAAGGGAGTTAAAAAAAGAAAAGTTTTAACAGAAGAAAAAAAGGAGGGTGATGTTTTTACAGTAAAGCTTATACCTTTAGATAAAAAGAGTCTGTACATATATGTTTTCCTCCAGAATATGAGTAAAGATACAAAAGTTACCAAAAAATGGTATTAGAGGAAAACGCATGTAATAGAGGAGCTGCTTTGGGGTGGCACTCTTTGAAGTGGGAGAAAGTTTTCTGTAGGAAACCACACCTTATTTAAGGTATCAAAAAATTATTTTACATCAGTTGAATAACTCAAAAGGAAGTGGAATACTTTGTAAATATATGGCTGACACTTGATCCTACTAACTTTTTAGATTTATTTGAATAAAACCTCTGTAAGACCTTTTCTTTTAACTTTTTTAATGTTTATTTATTTTCGGAGACAGAGAGAGTGCAAGCAGTGGAGGGAAAGAGAGAGAAAGAGACACAGAATCTGAAGCAGGCTCCAGGCTCTGAGCTGTCAGCACAGAGCCCGATGTGGGCCTCTAACCCACAAACACATGATCATGACCTGGGCTGTAGTCAGATGCTTAACCGACTGAGCCACCCAGGTGCCCCTGTAAGACCTTTACTTTGCGGGAAGGGTAAAGTGACCAACATGATCAACGAAGAATAGTAATTTTTCTTTCTTTAAAAGGAGAGATGAAGAATATTTGGCTAGAAAGATACTAAGATTATTTAACACTAATGAATAGAAGTTTTTCTTTTCTCAGATTAGAATTTTTTGTCTTCAAATTTGTCTTCCCAGAAGCGCAGGATGAATAAGTGTATGAGAGAAGGTCCACTGGATACCTTAATAATGCAAAGAATAGAAATGAACAACAGAGAAAGCACAGAATATCCCAATATGGCAGAGTGGAAGCTGGAAAGTTTTCTTTTTAATCACGAATATATTTAAATAAGAATAAAATTCTGCTTTAATAGTTTGTAAGGAAATATTATGCCAACATAAACTTCCTGATTCTGTGACAGAGATGATCAATAAGGCACTCCTCATTATCCATGAGGAAATACAGAAATCAATTAAAATTAATAAGAAAATGAAGACTTATTATCCTTTCTATGTACATGCAGTTTGTAAAAACTGTAAAGATAAAACATTTATAAAATTTAAGCTGTGAAAAATAAGGGATACAAAGTACTGCAAGTTTAAATATTAGGCAGATTAAACAATTCAATTATTGAAAATAATAGAGCTTAGAGAAATATATTTGAATATATTAGAGCAATACACAACAAATTAGAAAAGCAACTGAGATATACAGAGAACTTATGTGTTTTTGAATTAGTATGCATAGCAAAAGAAGAGATGAAACTGAAAAAAATTGCACACATTTTGAAGGGGATTATCTAGTTCCTTAAAAACAAATATGTGGTTGTCACAGAAGGGTTGGTATGTGATGGACAGAAATGTGTCAAAGTGTATACGTAAAGATGATCAATATACATTGGCAAAGCCATGTAATCCCATAATAATGATTACATAAAATAGGAAATAACAGAGTTGGCTTCTAAGTAGAAGTCTGCTCTTCTTTGTCTCAAAGATTGCATATATCATTTAGGAGAGGAAGATTCAACAATTTGACTTTGCTACTTTTGTGAGGGTTTTATGCTCCTGTTCAAGCACTTTTAAAAGCTCTTCTGAGAATTCTATATAGCTAAGACTGCATAGCTTGCTTGCATCTGGGAACAAGGCCATGATATTGTTGAAAGTTTACCGTTATTCAAGCAAAGCCAAGGTCAATTTTCCTGCAATATCCTTCAACCAAAGCTGATTTCAAGCCCTTCTAAAAGACTGATCCCAGGAGTAAAGCAGAGAAGTATGTTGATAATTGGAAAGTTATCATTGGAATACAGGAGTCTAATTAAGCAAGTTCTGAGGTCAGTTTTCTATTGTGTTACTTATATGTGACTGTCATTGAAGTATGTAATCTTATCAATGAGACCCTTATTTATGTAAATGGAGGAAATAGTGCTGGAATGAGGAAAGCAGCATTATAGTAACATTTACATGGCCTCATTTCAGAAATCAGAAAATAGAAGAGCTAAGATGGCATAGTAGTAGGAGGACCCTAGGCTTGTCTGGTCCCTAGAACGCAGCTAGATAAACACCAAATCATTCTGAATACACAAGATATCGATCTGAGAATTGACGGAACAAACTGCACAACTTGAGAGAGAGAAGAGGCCACATGGTTGAAGGTAGGTGGTACAGAGACATGATTTAAAAGAGAAACAGATCATGGGTGCTGTGGAGTGGAAGGAACTCCTCTCGCTGCATAGAGAAAGGAGCACACAGGGCATCGTACAGGAAAACATTTCCCCAAAGCCAGCGACTGGGAAAATGAGAGAGGCTGATTTTCATGAGGTTTTATAACCAATGGGGTTCAAAGACTAGAATTTTAGAGGTCCTCAGTGTGGATGGTGTGAAACCCCGAGAGCACTACAGTGCTCCTGTGTAGAAAGTAGGCAGATAACCCTGGAGGCAGACTGTACAATCTGAAGATCCTCTGGGATGCACTGGGAGAGACAGTTCCCCCATCTTGGAGTACATCTGGAGGAGGTGATATTGCCTTTCTGGGGGAAAAAGAGCCCACAGGCACCATTTCCCTCTCTAATCTCTCACTATAAACTAACTTCAGTAAACAGCAAAGCACCAACACTGGCAGCTTAACTGCTTACATCAAGCCCCATCCCCCTGTGCTCTGTTGGTGCTGCTTTTCTTGAGCAAGTGTGTCTGAGAACCAGCACAGGAGACCCCTAACCTAGAAGAGTGGCAGAAACACTCTACACATACTGCATCTACTGACCAGCCCCTGTACACACTGTATCTACTGACCATAGAGTTCTGCAAAGCTTCACCTGTAGTGGAAATAGTATCAGGTCTCTTTTAACAAGTGGGCGGAAGCAAACCTGGTTAAAACTCACCACACTCTGGCCAATGTCCAAACGTTCCCCACTGCAGGCAAGGAGAAACTCTGCAGAGGACTGATCTGAGGAAAACAGCAGCCAAAAATGTCCAAACGTTCCCCACTGCAGGCAAGGAGAAGCTCTGCAGAGGACTGATCTGAGGGAAACAGCAGCCAAAACACAGCAGCAGAGTGCACAAACATACACCAGAGACATTTCCTGAAGCACCAGGCCCTGCATAGTATATGACTTCTTCTTCATAAAGCCATTAGTCTCAGGAGCAGGACACATAGCAAGCTTTCCCAACCCAGAGAAGAAGATAGAGACCTAGACAAAATGCCAAAACAGAGGAATTCATCCCGAAAGAAAGAATAAGAAAAGGTTAGAGCCAACAATTTAATCGAAATAGATGTAAGTAATATGTTTGATCCAGAATTTAAAGCAACAATCATAAGTTACTAGCTGGGCTGGAGAAAAGCATAGAAGACACCAGGGAGTCCATTATCCCAGAGATAAAAGACCTACAACTAGTCAGAGTGAGACTTAAATAAAAAAATGCATTAACTTAGATTCAAATTGACTAAATGTAATGACCACAAGTATGAAAGAAGCAGAGGAACAAACAAGTGATATAGAAGATAAAATTATGGAAAATAATGAAGCTGAAAAAAGAGGGAAAGAGAAATATACATCATAATGTTCACTTAGGGAATTCATTGACTCCACAAAGCATAATAACGTTCATATCATAGGGGTTCCAGAAGAAGAAGAGAGAGAAAAGGGGGCAGAAAATTTATTTGAGAAAACTATAGCTGAGAACTTCTCTAATCTGGGAAAGGAAACAGACATCCATATCCAAGAAGCAGAGAGAACTACCATCAAAATCAACAAAAGCAGGCCAACACCAAGACATACCATAGTTAAATTTGCAAAATATAGAGATTAAAAAAAATTCTGAAAGCAGTAAGACAAAAGAAGTCTGTAAATTACAAGGGAAGACAATTGGGTTAGCAGATTTCTCCACAGAAATTTGGCAGGCCAGAAGGGAGTGGCAGGATATATTCAACGTGCTCAATGGGAAAAAACTGCAGGCAAGAATACTCTATCCAGCAAGGCTATCATTCATAATAAAGGGAGAGGAGCACATGGTGGCTGAATCAGTTAAGTGTACGACTCTTGATTTTGGCTCAGGTCATCATCACAGTTTGTGAGTTTGAGCCCCATGGCAGGTTCTATGCAGGCAGTCTGGAGTCTGCCTTGGATTCTCTTTCTTCCTATGTCTCCTCTGCTTTTCCTCATTTGCAGGGGTTTTCTCTCTCTCTCTCTCTCTCTCTCTCTCTCTCTCTCCATCTCTCTCTCAAAATAAATAAGTAAACTTAAAAAAAAGAATAAAAGGAGAGATAAAGAATTTCCCAGACAAACAAAAACTAAAGGAGTACATGACCAGTAAACCAGTCCTGAAAGAAATATTAAAGGGCACTCCTTGAGTCAGAAAGAAAGACCAAAAGCGATAAAGACTAGAAAGGAACAGAGAATGACAAAACAAATAATAAAATGGCACTAAATTCACATCTATCAATAATAAATCTGAATGCAAATGGACTAAATACTCCCATCAAAAGACTTAGGGTGTCAGAATGGTTAAAAACAGAAGACCCATTTACATGCTGCCTACAAGGATTCATTTTAGACCTAAAGATAGCTGAATAATGAAAGTGAGGGGTCAGGGAAACATTTAGCATGCAAATGGATGTCAAAAGAAAGCCAGAGTAGTAATGCTTATATCAGATAATCTAGATTTTAAGCCAAAGACTGTAATAACAGATGAAGAAGGGCACTATATCATAATAACAGGGTCTATCCAACAAGAAGATCTAACAATTGTAAATATTTATGCCCCTAACCTGAACACCCAAATATATAAAACAATTAATAACAAACATAAAAGAACTCATTGATAATAATACAATAAGTAGGAGAATTTAATATCCATCTTACATCAATGGACAGATCATTGAAGCAGAAAATCAATAAGGAAACAATGGTTTGAGTGACACACTGGACAAGATGGACTTAACATATATATTCAGAATACCTCATTCCAAAGCAGCAGAATACACTTTCTTTTCAAGTGTACCTGGGGAATTCTCCAGAACAGATTATGTACTGGGTCACAAATCAGTCCTCAACAAACACAAAAAGATTGAGATCATACCATGTATAGTTTCTGATGACAACCCTGTGAAACTTCAGGTCAACCACAAGACAAAATTTGGAAAGACCAAACATACATGCAGGTTAAACAACATGCTAGCAAAGAATGAATGGGTCAAACAGGAATTCAAAAAGGAAAAAAAAATACGTGGAAATAAATGAAAATGAAAACTTGACAGCTCAATACTTTTGGGATGTAGCAAAATGGTCATAAGAGGGAAGTATATAGCAATACAGGCCAACCCCCAGAAGAAAGAAAAGTCTCAAATACACAACCTAACCTTACACCTAAGGGAGCTAGAAAAAGACCAACAAATGAAGCCTAAAGCCAGTAGAAGAAAGGAAATAATAAATATTAGAGAATAAATGATAAAGAAATAAACAAAAACCACAGCACAACAAATCAATGAAGCCATGAGCTGAGTCACTGATGAAAATAATAAAATTGATAATTCTCTAGCCAGACTTACCAAAAATAAAAGAGAAAGGACCCAGGTAAATACAACCACACAGGAAACAACAGATGTTAAGCATGCAGAGAAAAGGGACCTCTCTTACACTGTTGGTGAAAGTGAAAACTGGTGCATCCACTCTGGAAAACAGTATGGAGGCCCCTGAAAAGGTTAAAAATAGAACTACCCTATGATACAGTAATTGCACTACTAGGTATTTACCCAAAGGATACAAAAATATGATTCAAAGGGATACATGCAGTGTGATGCTCACACCAACATTATCAACAATACCCAAATTATGGAAAGAGCCCAACTGACTGATGAATAAATAAAGAAGAGGATATATGTATGTATGTGTATATATATATGTGTATATATATATATATACTTACCCATCATATATATATATATGTGTATATATATATACTTACCCATCAAAGAGAATTAAATGTCACCATTTACAACAATGTGGATGGAGCTAGAGTACTATACTAAGTAAAATAAGCCAATCAGAGAAAGACAAATACTATATGATTTCACTTATAGGTGGGATTTAAGGAAAAAAAATGAACATGGGAAAAAAAGAGGAAGGCAAACCATATACATTCACTTAGCTATAGAGAACAAATTGAGAGTTACTCAAGGAGAGGTGGAAAGGAATGGGCTAAATGGGTGATGGGTATTAAGGAGGGCACTTGTTATGATGAGCACTGGATATTGTATGTAAGTGATGAATCACTAAATTATACACCTGAAACTAATATTAGTACACTATATGTTAATTGGAATTTAAGTAAAAACTTGAAACTACAAAAAAAAGAAACTTAAATAAATATTTAAAAATAAATAAATAAAAAATAAAGCCTAAAGTTGCACGTGGAGTTCTTACTTTTTTATTGTTTTGAGTATTGAGTGTGAAAGGAGTGCTCAAGTAAAAAGAATCACGCTGATTTTTAAAAGGACAAAGAATAAGGGCGTCCAAGTAGCTCAGTTAGTTAAGTGACGACCTCTTGGTTTTGGATCAGGTTATGATCTCACAATTTTTGAGATAGAAGCTTTGGTTGGGCTCTGTGCTGACAGCATGGAGCCTGTTTGGGATTCCCTCTCTCCCTCTTTCTGCCCCCCACCCAACTCTCTCTCTCTCTCTGTCTCTGACTCTCAGCCCTCTCTCTCTCTCAAAATAAATAAATAAACTTAAAAAATGAATAAAAGGACAAAGAATGCATTGTAGTGCTTCATGATGATGCCTGAGAATAGACTAAAAGACGTTTTTTTAAGAACCCAGAAATTTGGTGTGCCTGGGTGGTAAAGTTCATTAAGCATCTATCTAACTCTGAATTTCGGCTCAGGTAATGATCTCACCAGTTGTGAGACCAAGGCCAGCATGGGGCTTGGTGCTGACAGCATGGAGCCAGCTTGGGATTCTCTCTCTGTCCCTCCTACATCTGTGCGGCTGCACATACATATGTTCTTTCTTTCTCTCTGTCAAAATAAATAAACTTTAAAAATAACTCAAAATTTAATATGCTAAAATAATGTAAATGAAAATAAGGATATTAGAATTGTTTGACTATGCAAAATTAAAAGGATGAAGGGAAAAGGAGAAAAAATGGCCATGTACATACATAGTCTAAAGGGTTTTTCTCATTTTTTTTTTGAAATTTATTGTCAAATTGGTTTCCATACAACACCCAGTACTCATCCCAAAAGGTGCCCTCCTCAATACCCATCACCCACCCTGCCCTCCCTCCCACCCCCCATCAACCCTCAGTTTGTTCTCAGTTTTGAAGAGTCTCTTGTGCTTTGGCTGTCTCCCAATCTAACCTCTTTTTTTTTTTCCTTCCCCTCCCCCATGGGTTTCTCTTAAGTTTCTCAGGATCCACATAAGAGTGAAACCATATGGTATCTGTCTTTCTCTGTATGGCTTATTTCACTTAGCATAACACTCTCCTGTTCCATCCATGTTGCTACAAAAGGCCATATTTCATTCTTTCTCATTGCCACATAGTACTCCATTGTGTATAGAAACCACAATTTCTTTATCCATTCATCAGTGGATGGACATTTAGGCTCTTTCCATAATTTGGCTATTGTTGAGAGTGCTGCTATAAACATTGGGGTACAAGTGCCCCTATGCGTCAGTACTCCTGTATCCCTTGGGTAAATAACTAGCAGTTCTATTGCTGGGTCATAAGGTAGGTCTATTTTTAATTTTCTGAGGAACCTCCACACTGTTTTCCAGAGTGGCTGCACCAATTTGCATTCCCACCAACAGTACAAGAGGGTTCCCATTTCTCCACGTCCTCTCCAGCATCTATAGTCTCCTGACTTGTTCATTTTGGCCACTCTGACTGGAGCGAGGTGATATCTGAGTGTAATTTTGATTTGTATTTCCCTGATAAGGAGTGACGCTGAGCATATTTTCATTTGCCTGTTGGCCATCTGGATGTCTTCTTTACAGAAGTGTTTATGCATGTTTTCTGTCCATTTCTTCATTGGTTTATTTGTTTTTCAGGTGTGGAGTTTGGTGAGCTCTTTGTAGATTTTGGATACTAGCCCTTTGTCCGATATGTCATTTGCAAATATCTTTTCCCATTCCGTTGGTTGCCTTTTAGTTTTGTTGGCTGTTTCCTTTGCTGTGCAGAAGTTTTTATCTTCATGAGGTCCCAGTAGTTCATTTTTGTTTTTAATTCCCTTGCCTTTGGGGATGTGTCAAGTAAGAAATTGCTACGACTGAGGTCAGAGGGGTCCTTTCCTGCTTTCTCCTCTAGGGTTTTGATGGTTTCCTGTCTCACATTCAGGTCCTTTATCCATTTTGAGGGTTTTTTTTTTTTGTGTGTGTGAAAGGTGTGAAAAAGTGGTCTAATTTCAACGTTCTGCATGTTGCTGTCCAGTTCTCCCAGCACCATTTGTTAAAGAGACTGTCTTTTTTCCATTGGATGTTCTTTCCTGCTTTGTCAAAGATTAGTTGGCCATACGTTTGTGGGTCTAGTTCTGGGGTTTCTATTCTATTCCATTGGTCTATGTGTCTGTTTTTGTGCCAATACCATGCTGTCTTGATGATGACAGCTTTGTAGTAGAGGTTAAAGTCTGGATTGTGATGCCTCCTGCTTTGGTCTTCTTCAAAATTACTTTGGCAATTCGGGGCCTTTTGTGGTTCCATATGAATTTTAGGATTGCTTGTTCTAGTTTCGAGAAGAATGCTGGTGCAATTTTGATTGGGATTGCATTGAATGTGTAGATAACTTTGGGTAGTATTGACATTTTGACAATATTTATTCTTCCAATCCATGAGCACGGAATGTTTTCCATTACTTTATATCTTCTTCAATTTCCTTCATAAGCTTTCTACAGTTTTCAGCATACAGATCTTTTACATCTTTGGTTAGATTTATTCCTAGGTATTTTATGCTTCTTGGTGCAATTGTGAATGGGATCAGTTTCTTTATTTGTTTTTCTGTTGCTTTATTGTTAGTATATAAGAATGCAACTGATTTCTGTACATTGATTTTGTATCCTGCAACTTTGCTGAATTCATGTATCAGTTCTAGCAGACTTTTGGTGTAGTCTATCAGATTTTCCATGTATAATATCATGTCATCTGCAAAAAGTGAAAGCTTTGCCAATTTTGATGCCTTTGACTTCCTTTTGTTGTCTTATTGCTGATGCTAGAACTTCCAACACTATGTTAAACAACAGTGGGGAGAGTGGACATCCCTGTCGTGTTCCTGATCTCAGGGAAAAAGCTCTCAGTTTTTCTCCATTGAGGATGATGTTAGCTGTGCACTCTTCATTAATGGCTTTTATGATGTTTAAGTATGTTCCTTCTATCCCGACTTTCTCAAGGGTTTTTATTAAGAAAGATGCTTAATTTTGTCAAATGCCTTTTCTGCATCGATTGACAGGATCATATGGTTCTTATCTTTTCTTTTTTTAATGTGATGTATCACATTGATTGACTTGCGAATGTTGTACCAGCCCTGCATCCCAGGAATGAATCCCACTTGATCCTGGTGAATAATTCTTTTTATATGCTGTTGAATTCGATTTGCCAGTATCTTATTGAGAATTTTTGCACCCATATTCATCAGGGATATTGGCCTGTAGTTCTCTTTTTTTACTGGGTATCTGTCTAGTTTAGGAATCAAAGTAATACTGGCTTCATAGAATGAGTCTGGAAGTTTTCCTTCTCTTTCTATTTTTTGGAACCGCTTGAGAAGGATGGGTATTATATCTGCTTTAAACGTCTGGTAGAACTCCCCTGAGAAGCCATCTGGTCATGGACTCTTATTTGTTGGGAGATTTTTGATACAGATTCAATTTCTTCACTGGTTATGGGTGTGTTCAAGCTTTCTATTTCCTCCTGATTGAGTTTTGGAAGCGTGTGGGTGGTTAGGAATTTGTCCATTTCTTCCAGGTTGTCCAATTTGTTAGCATATCATTTTTCACAGTATTCCCTGATAATTGCTTGTATCTCTGAGGGATTGGTTGTAATAATTCCATTTTCATTCATGATTTTATCTATTTGGGTCATCTCCCTTTTCTTTTGGAGAAGGGTGGCTAGACGTTGATCAATTTTGTTTATTTGTTCAAAAAACCAACTCTTTGTTTCGTTGATCTGCTCTACAGTTTTTTTAGATTCTATATTGTTTATTTCTGCTCTGATCTTTATTATTTCTCTTCTTCTCCTGGGTTTGGGGTGTCTTTGATGTTCTGCTTCTATTTCCTTTAGGTGTGCTATTAGATTTTGTATTTGGGATTTTTCATGTTTCTTGAGATAGGCCTGGATTGCAATGTATTTTCCTCTCAGGACTGCCTTCACTGCATCCCAAAGCGTTTCGATTGTTGTATTTTCATTTTCGTTTGTTTTCATATATTTTTTAATTTCTTCTCTAATTGCCTGGTTGACCCATTCATTCTTTAGTAGGGTGTTCTTTAACCTCCATGCTCTTGGAGGTTATCCAGACTTTTTCTTGTGGTTGATTTCAAGCTTCATAGCATTGTGGTCTGAAAGTATGCATGGTATGATCTCATTTCTTGTGTACTTATGAAGAGCTGTTTTGTGACCCAGTACGTGATCTATCTTGGAGAATGTTCCATGTGCACTCGAGAAGAAAGTATATTCTGTTGCTTTGGGATGCAGAGTTCTAAATATATCTGTCAAGTCCATCTGATCCAATGTATCCTTCAGGGTCCTTGTTTCTTTATTGACCGTGTGTCTAGATGATCTATCCATTTCTGTAAGTGGAGTGTTAAAGTCCCCTGCAATGACCACATTCTTATCAATAACGTTGCTTATGTTTGTGAGTAATTGTTTTATATATTTGGGGGCTCCGGTATTCGGTGCATAGATATTTATAATTGTTAGCTCGTCCTGATGGATAGACCCTGTAATTATTATATAATGCTCTTCTTCATCTCTTGTTAAAGCCTTTAATTTAAAGTCTAGTTTTTCTGATATAAGTATGGCTACTCCAGCTTTCTTTTGACTTCCAGGAGCATGATAAATAGTTCTCCATCCCCTCACTTTCAATCTGAAAGGTGTCCTCAGGTCTAAAATGAGTCTCTTGTAGACAGCAAATAGATGGGTCTTGTTTTTTATCAATTCTGATACCCTATGTCTTTTGGTTGGCGCATTTAGTCCATTTGCATTCAGTGTTATTATAGAAAGATATGGGTTTAGAGTCATTGTGATGTCTGTAGGTTTCATGCTTGTAGCAATGTCTCTGGTACTTTGTCTCATAGGATCCCCCTTAGGATCTCTTGTAGGGGTGATTTAATGGTGATCAATTCCTTCAGTTTTTGTTTGTTTGGGAAGACCTTTATCTCTCCTTCTATTCTAAATGACAGAATTTCTGGATAAAGGATTCTTGGCTGCATTTTTTTTTCTGTTCATTACATTGAAGATTTTCTGCCATTCCTTTCTGGCCTGCCATGTTTCAGTAGAGATATCTGTCACGAGTCTTACAGGTCTCCCTTTATATGTTAGAGCATGTTTATCCCTAGCTGCTTTCAGAATTTTCTCTATATCTTTGTATTTTGCCAGTTTCACTATGATATGTCGTGCAGAAGATTGATTCAAGTTACATCTGAAGGGAGTTCTGTGTGCCTCTTGGATTTCAGTGCCTTTTTCCTTCCCCAGATCAGGGAAGTTCTCAGCTATTATTTCTTCAAGTACGCCTTCAGCACCTTTCCCTCTCTCTTCCTCCTCTGGAATACCAATTATGCGTAGATTATTTCTCTTTAGTTCATCACTTAGTTCTCTAATTTTCCCCTCATACTCCTGGATTTTTTTTATCTCTTTTTCTCAGCTTCCTCTTTTCTCATAATTTTATCTTCCACTTCACCTATTCTCTCCTCTGCCTCTTCATTCCGAACCGTGGTTGTTTCCATTTTATTTTGCAGCTTGTTTATAGCATTTTTGGTCCTCCTGACTGTAGCAATAGATTCTCTGCTGTCCAGTATACTGTTTTCAATCCCAGTGATTAATTTTATGACTATTATTCTAAATTCACTTTCTCTTATATTGTTTAAATTCTTTTTGATCAGTTCGTTAGCTGTTGTTATTTCCTGGATGTTTTTCTGAGGGGAATTCTTCCGTTTCGTCATTTTGGATAGTCCCTGGAGTGGTGTGGGACTGCGGGGCACTTCCCCTGTGCTGTCTTGAATAACTTGCATTGGTGGGCGGGGCTGCAGTCAGACCTGATGTCTGTTCCCAGCCCACCACAGGGGCCACAGTCAGACTGGTGTGTGCCTTCTCTTCCCCTCTCCTAGGGGCTGGATTCACTGTGGGGTGGCGTGGCCTGTCTGGGCTACTTGCACAGTGCCAGGCTTGTGATGCTGGGGATCTGGCGTATTAGCTGGGGTGGATCTGCAAGGTGCAAAGGGGCAGGAGGGGCAGGCTCAGCTAGCTTATCCTTAGGTGATCTGCTTGGGGAGGGGCCCTGTGGCAGCTGGAGGGAGTCAGACCCGCTGCCGGAGGGATGGATCCGTAGAAACACAGTGTTGGGTGTTTGCGCGGTGCAAGCCAGTTACCTGGCAGGAACCGGTTCCCTTGGGATTTTGGCTGGGGGATGGGCGAGGGAGATGGTGCTGGCAAGCACCTTTGTTCCCCACCAAGGTGTGTTTTGTCGTCCAGGGCTCAACAATTCTCCCTCCTGTTGTCCTCCAGCCCTCCAGTTCTCCGAGCAGAGCTGTTAGCTTATAACTTTCCAGATGTTAAGTCCCGTTTGCTGTCCGAATACACTCTGTCCAGCCCCTCCGCTTTTGCCAGCCCAACTTGGGGGCTCCGCTTGGCCGGCGGGTTGCCCCTCCGCCCCGGCTCCCTCCTGCCAGTCCGTGTAGCGGACACCACGTCTCCGACCTTTCTACCCTCTTCCGTGGGCCTCTCGTCTGTGCTTGGCTCCAGAGAATCTGTTCTGCTAGTCTTCTGGCAGTTTTCTGGGTTGTTTAGGCAGGTGTAGGTGGAATCTAAGTGATCAGCAGTCCGCGGTGCACCCAGAGTCCTCCTACGCCACCATCTTCCTCTTCCTTTGGGTTTTTCTCATTTTGAAGTTTCTGCCTCTCTTGACGTTTTCTTCACTCCTTCTCTGCTGTGTTCTGTGTACAAGGAGGCAGACCCCAGCAGATTTTTTTCCAGATATCCATGTCCTTGAGATTCTGCATGGATTTGATCAACAGAGATTGCTAGCAGAAGAATTGGGATGCAAGAGGTAGAAGCTTCCTAATGCTGCTAATGTCTGGTTCCCTCACTGTTCACTCCCATCATGGGTGCAAACAATTCCCTACATTCTCTTCCTGTTCTGACTGATGCAATGCTATGGATTCCCGATATCAAGCCATGTCTCTAGGCATTTTTTCTTTCAGAGAGTAAGGAAAATTTTTTGATTTAGTATTTTCATTTTGATGATCATATAAAGTACATTAGAAGTCTGAGGTTGATGGTAAAAATCTATCTGGAGATAAAACAGTGCAGAATTAGTACTTGTGTATGATTTCAGCACAAGTATTTGTACTTATATTCATGAGCTTTTCAGTGACAAATATACTATATTTTTCCTGGACTGCAAAGAAAGAACAAAAGCAGAAAATATATAGACATTGTTTCCATATCAAGTGAAAGCCAAATGATTTAATGGTATATTAAATTATCCAATAAAATGAAAATAACCAGAAAAACAACAATAAAAACAGTTGACTTCTCTAAGGAAAAGAGCAGAAATCACAGTTTTAATTCTCAAAACTGTGGTTTTCTTTAAATATTTTAAGAACTTCTAATATTTTTATAGTAATTTTCAAAAAGACTACAGGAACAGACTATTAAAAATGAATGAACCTGTTTTATACTTCAGTGTGCTTTTTTCTTTAACATTTTGTCTTTTTACAAAAAAATAAAATCATATGCTACCTGCAATGATCTCATTATGCTATTTCCTTTCTCTTATCTAGTGTTTTCATAGGCAGATAAGCAAATTGGAGGTAGAACTGCTAACAGTAGAAAAATGGAAATACACTTATTCTTATGTGGCTTTGAAATTTAACTCAGTGAGCCTGTCTGACATAAAAGGTTTATGAATATCATTGTATAATTTTAGTTAATTATATTTTTAGTTATGCTAACCATCACTATAAACTATATAAAATTAGGAAGATATTATGTGATGTACACAAATATGTAAATAAATCCTATAAAATCATTTTAATTTTTACTGAAAATGATAGAGTGTATGTGACTAAGTATATGAAAAAAAAGTAACCACAATGTAGAAAATAATTATTAAATGTTAAACCACTTGTGTACTATCCTGGGCATAAATTGGAAAACTGTCATGACCCACAAGCCCCGTGTACCAGCCACCATTCTTCACCCACTCAGTTCTTTCCTATTACAAGTTGACACAAACTAACAGCTACAGTTGACAGTGCCCACATCTCTGTCATGGACTCACTTAGAAGCCAAAGTTCCTTCTACATTGTCTGTCATCCCTTGAAGGCTTAGAATCTTCTGATCAACTAACCTTCATGTGGCTGGTCGACAGGGACGTGAAGAAGACAGGAGTGAATGAAGCATATAGTGCAATAGATTTTATTAATCAAAACACATTCCATTGACCACAAGTATAAAAGGGTACCAAGGAATTACCTATGAGCATTAGAATTATAGTCTAGTCTCACCTAGGAGAAAAAGACAATATTTTGTGAAACCTCGGTCATTATTTTTTTAGCTTCTGCTCCAACTATGCTGAATTGAGTGCTAATCATATCCTTGCATTTCTTTATAGTTTTTACTACCCACACATATATCTCTAATAATAAAAAGGTGTTGAACTTGTTTCTTAATACTCGATTATTTTTCTTCATTTTATACATTGAGATTAGTTTATGATACCATATGGTACACTTGTTTCACTGTGGTATAGTATCCCATTGCATGAACATCACACAGGATATTTCTAAGTATTCTACTGTTAATATTTATTTTACTTGGTTCCATGTTTGTTATTAACAGTGATAAATATTATCAAGAATAAATATTATTTTTATATTTATCCTGCTATATTGTGTAAGAGTTCCCCAAGGTATATAGTTAATGGTGAAAGTGGTTAATCGGGCATGCACATGTTGATTTTGTTGGTTAATACCAAACTACTTTCAAAATTGTTGTGATTCCAAAAGTGGATGAACATTCCTGTTGTTCCATAGTCTCCCCAGTGTTTTATGCTGCTGGACTTTATTTTAGTTTTTCAATCTAGTGAGTCTAAAATTATATTGATTTTGTACACCTGTTCAACAAATATTTGATGAGTGCGTACTATATACAAGCACTATTGGCCTTGCAATATATCAGTGACAAAAACAGACTAAAAATCAACTTTCATGGAGCTTACATTTGTCATAGACTCTAAGTCTAAAGTTCTCTTTTGTCCAGCAAGAATGAACGCAAGATTGAAGCGAGAGATGTCTAATGTCCAGGAAAAGACAAGAGCCCCAAATAAGGGTCGACCCATATTTATTCAGATCAGAAGGCGTAAAAACGTGATAGGTGTGTAACAAAGAGACAAAGAAACTGGGAACATTAACTTGGGGACGTGAGGGAAGAGGGGCTTTTTGAAGATATACAGTGTTTGGGATTTGGGTTAATGTAAAACAAAATCTGGGTGCTGGGAAGTCAGGAGGAAGGTTGTTTACAGTGCACATGAGGCAGCACCTCTGTTTATCTTAGCTAGCCTAGGGGATGAGACAGATAGGGGGGATAACCTCAGGGTTAATAAGACCTTTTCTTTTGTTAACCATCTTCCACTCTGGGCTGCTTTGCCTGCAGCACAGTGGTCTATGGTCTAATTCACCAATTTACCTAACCTGGCCCTATCCTCCTGTGAAAGCAGCTTTTCTGCTATAGTACTAAATTGGGTGTGCTTCCATCCTGAATATCTAAATCTTGTTTATTTCATATACCTGTGTTTTGGGCACCTTTGTGCCATTTCTATTTTAGTCCTTTGTCTCTCCCTCTCTATTCTGGGGGGTCTGCACCCCCTCTCTATTTTGGGGTGCCTTTGCACCACCTTATTCCTGGCACCTTTGTGCCTCCCTATTCTTGGGGTGCGTTTGAACCCCCCTTTTTGGGGGCACCAATCTGTTTACCCAAATTCAGGTGTGAGAATTTTATGACTTTGTATTTTTTTATACCTTGTTAACCCATTGGTGTAATCCCGGGGGGATTCCTGAGCTTATCCCGTACATACATTTTTATGGGAAAGGACAGAAAATAAACATAAATAAAATAAAGAATTACTATAGGAAATAAAAACATAAAATGTAAGTGAATAGGAGAAAAGAAGATGTACTAGAAGCCAGAGTACTAGAGAACATGGGTTTTAATTTTAAATAGGTTATTCAGTGTAAGACCATTGAGATGGTAAATTTAAGGAGGCATGTAATTTAGCCATACGGACGTCTGGGACAAAAGCATTTTTCCTGAAGTGCATTCCTAAGTATATTCTCTCTCGCTCTGTTTTAATAATAACCATGGTTTTAAATAACTATTCTTAATTTTTAAAGAATTAATTCTTAATTCTTAATGTCCTATGTTGCTTACATATTGTAACACAATTGGTTTTTATATATTGATCTGGAGTTCAGTGTACTTCCTAAATCCATTCATGAACCCTAATTGTAAGTATACAATCATGTCATCTACAGAAAAGTAATATTTTCCAACACTTCCGATCTTTATACTCTCAAACAATAATGATTAAACTTGAAAAAAGTGAACATTCTTGTTCCCAGGGAGAAAGCATTTAACCTTTCATCATTAAGTGTCAAGGTGGATAGTTCCTATCATTCCTCCTTCCCTCCTTCCCTCTTTTCTTCCTTCCTTCCTTTTTAATAGGTATGTTTTGTAGGTATTATAGGTAAGTTTTATTTATTAAGGAAGTCTCTCTTTATTATTAGTTTGATGAGAAGTTTTATTTATGTTTTTTCACAAATCAGTATTGATTTAACGAAATGTTTTTCAGCATTTATTATATGACAGTGTAATGCATTTATTTCATAAATATATTAAACATTGATTGATTTTTAAATATTAACAATATTTGCATTCCTTGAAAAGACCCATCTGAGTCATAAAGGATTTTTTTATGCAATGTTACTTTTGGTTTTATTTTAACAAGTTTTTTTTCAGTTCATGAGAATCATTGCCCAGTAATTTACCTTGTAATGTCCTTGTCAAGATGTGCTCTCAGGCTTCAGCTGGACTTACTAAAAATATTAAAAAGTGTTTCTTCTTTTTCCTTCACTGGAAGAGTTTGTTTAAAATTGATGTTCTTGGGATGCCTAAGTGGCTTAGTTGGTTAAGTGTCCAACTTCAGCTCAGGTCATGATCTCGCAGTTCATGGGTTTGTGCCCCATGTGGGGCTCTGTGCTGACAGCTCAGAGCCTGGAGGCTGCTTTGGATTCTGTATCTCCCTCTCTCTCTGCCCCTCCCTCATTCATGCTCTGTCTCTTTCTCTCTCTTTAAAAAATAAACATTACAATTTTAAAAAACTGATACTATTTTCCTTTACATTTTTGGAAGAATTTTTAAGGGAAGCTTCTAACTTTTTTTTTTAAGTGGGAAGTTTTAAAATAACATATTTGTTTTTTAAATGGATGTAAAATGATTAAGATTTTTCCTCTGCCAGTTTTGAGAAGTTGTCTTTTTTAAATATTTTTCTAATTTACATTAATAAGTTTTCAGATTTATTAATATATGTAGTCTTATCTTTTAAATATCTGCAAATTTTGTCCTGAAATCCTATTTTTTATTCTTATTTGGTGATTTTTTTTTGCCTTTTCTTTTTCATTTTCTTTATTTGTTTTTGGAGGAATCCAATATATGTATTTATTTCATTAATGTTAACAAAATTTTGGCTTTTTTTGTTTTTTCTATTGAACATGTGTTTTAGATTTTATTGATTTCTGCTTTTATGTATATTGTCTTTTTTCATCTATTTTGTTTGTTTTTGACCGTCTTTTTCTAGATTCTTGAGACCTAAGTTTTGGTCATTGGTTTTTAGCATTTCTTCTTTTTTTTTTTTTTTAAGTTTTTTTAAATGTTTATTTACTTTTGAGAGAAAGAGAGAGAAACAGAGGCATGAGCAAGGGAGGGTAAAGAGAAGGAGACACAGAATCCAAAGCAGGCTCCAGGCTCTGAGCTGTCAGCACAGAGCCTGATGCGGGGCTGGAACTCACAACTGTGAGATCATGACCTGAGCTGAAGTTGGACACTTAACCCACTGAGCCACCCAGGTGCCCCTAGCATTTCTTCTTTTTTAATACATGCATTTAGAGCCACAACTACTGCTGTAACTATATTACAAGATTTAAAATTTGGAATATTTTAAAATTGTTCAATGCAAAATGCAAAATACAAATATAATACAAAATATTGTTGTTTCTATTGTATTATTTTTTCACCCTTTTGATATCTTTAAAAGTGCTGTCTAATTTGCAAATATTTGAGAATTTGCTCATTACCTCTCTGGTATTTCTTCTTTTTTTTTTAATGTTTATTTTTGAGAGAAAGAGACAGAGACAGAGTGTGAGTGGGGGAGGGGCAGAGAGAGAGAGAGAGAGAGAGAGAGAGGGAAAAGACAGAATCTGAAGCAGGCTCCAAGCTCTGAACTGTCATCACAGAGCCTGATGTGGGGCTCAAACCCACAAATTGTGAGATCATGACCTGAGAAGAAGGGATGCTTAACAAACTGAGCCACCCAGGAACCCCTCTCTGGTACTTATTCTTGTGTTAATTCCTTTATAGTAAGAGGACATAATTCTTTATATTTGTTGTTTTCAAATGTATTGTGACTTTTTTTTATGTCCCAGCATGTTTATTTTAGTTAAACATCCCCTGTATACTTAAAAAGAATATGTCTTTTGACACTATTTGGTGTAATGTTCTATATATGTCAATTAGGTCAAATGGATTAAATGTGTGGCTTGAATTATTATACTGTTACTAACATTCTTATTGTTTTTTTTTTCTTTTACCAAGTACTTAAAAAGTGTGTTAATATGCCCAACTATGATTTGGATTATTTTTTTCCTTTTAATTATATTAATTTTTGTTTTATTTATTTAAAAAACAAGTTATATGAACAAATTCAAATTTAACTTTTTTATGAGCAAAAGAAAACAGGAAGAGTACAAATATTTGTGAGATGGAGTTGGCAAACCATGTAAGATCATGTAGGTAATTGTAAGAATTTTATTTTACTAGGAGTAAAATAGATCCTACTGTAGGGTTTTAACCAGAAGAGTGACATCATCACTGATCACTCTGACCTCCATGTGGGAAACAAACTGTAATAGAACAAGAAGAGCATCAGAGTGATCATTTAAAAATACACTTATTTTAAATTATTTTTAAAAATTTTTTAATGTTTATTCATTTTTGAAAGAGAGAGATGGAGCATGAGTGGAGAAGGGGCACAGAGAGAGGGAGACACAGAATCCGAAGCAGGCTCCAGGCGCTAAGCTGTCAGCACAGAGCCCAATGCGGGGCTGGAACTCATGAACCCTGAGATCATGATCTGAGCCAAAGTCGGATGCCCAACCAACCGAGCCATTCAGGCGCCCTAAAAATACACTTATTTTTAACCTAGTGAGAGATGAGGATAGCTCATGAAAGTGAGAGAAGTAGTTGAATTCTGCATATATTTTTTAGAGTAGAAAAAAGAAGGTAACTTAATGGATTTGCTGTGGCAGGGGTGGGGAGTAGGGAGTGAGATAAAGAAAGGAGTCAAAACAACTTCTAATGTTTTGACTTCAGAAATTTGAAGAATGGCATCATCTGATGAGGAAGGATGCATATGTGATGGTAATGGTGAAAATACAATTAAATGCATTGCCACAAAGCTGCTTAACTATTTATCTAAAAATGATTTAGTGCTTATATAACTTTAAAAGTTATTCTCTTGAAGAGACATTTCACACATTCCATTCTTTGTGTTTTAAATGACAAGCACAGGGGGAAAAAAAGAAAGGAAATAAACTCATAGTACGGTTTTAATACATTACAGATGTAAAGGTTTTGTTTGTTTGGTTTTGTTTTATTTGTAAATTAAATAAGGTAGATGTGTTTCAAGAATTGGAAAAGTAAACAGATTAATTTTCAGGGATTCTGGGTTTTCACAGACTTTTTCCAGTAATTCATTTAAGCATAAATGACAAGAGATGTTATACTTAGTTTTGTTTGCATCCTTTATAAACTTTATTATGCATTCTATCAATTAAGATAATCATGAATTTTATTTCTGTCAAGCCATCACACTTAGTTTAAATTTAACTTCATATATTTAACATAATGCCAAATGACTACAAATGACACCTTCCTCTAATTTGAAGAAGACACATTTTATTTCCTGCTGAGGTTTAACAGCATCTACTCTCTCTCTCTCTCTGTCTCTCTCTCTTTTTTTTTTTAATTCCTAGAATGTTATATAATGGATTGTAATTTGATACACTTCCTTGGGCTAAATTGCTCCATTTCCATTAAGACAAAACCTCCTCTGGGTCACCAACTAATTATCCATTCCTTTGTGTCCAGTCCCAAATGAAGCTTGAGCTCCTCCACAAATTATTAATATAATTTTCAAAGACATACACATAATGAAAGGCATTTTAACACTGATAATAGTTAGAGAACTTCTCTAATGAAAAAATCCTTCTATGTAATGATAGTATCAAAATTTTACTCCCTGCTGTTTTTTCATTGTCTACTAAAAGTGTCCTCTCAAGAAGGAAAAAAAAAAAAAAGGTAAATTGGAAAAGATAAATAAAAGTAAAAATCTTTACAAATGAATGTGGTGTGCTATCATTTAAACTCTACTCTTTCTACTCTACTGTTTAATAAAATTGTCCTTACAGGGAAATGAAAAATTTCTATCACCTAAACATATACATTAGAGTGACTTATATTTTCCTTCTGCTTTCATAGACTGACCTTAACCCTTCATTGGTAAAATGCAAGTTAAAATATAAATGTTTCTATTAAACGTATACAGTATCATGTGTCACTTATACCTTAGTAAACTGGAAACAAATACGTTTCTTAACTTGAAACTACTCTACCCATAGTCGGACTATTCCCTTTTGTAACAAAATGATATAGCAGAGGCAAGATTTAAAACACACACACGCACACACACACACACACACACACACACACAAATATTAGATTGCATCTCAAAGCTTAAACTTCCAATCAGAAGATAAATACGTGAGTTATGCCATCAAAATAAATCCTGTGATGTCATCTTTGATTTTAAAGGGGAGTGCCAGGAATAAAATTAGGTAACATGAATAAAAATTGTTATACAGTTTTGTTGTTAGAGTAGGAGAAAGAGTGAACTCTATAATATAACTGCATATGTTTGTAAATGAGATTTTTTTCACTAATATTTTAAGAACATTTGTGTGGTTTTATATTTTGCTTAGAATTTAATATTTATAAAAATCAATTTTCTGTTAAATTAAAAAAAGAATGAGACGATATTCCAGTCTACGGTAGACTTAATGAAAAATATAGTGAATAGACTTAGATACCAGTTGTAGTCTGAGCTAGCAGAAAGTTGCCCTTGATTTTGTATACACGTAACTAATATAAAAAATACTGCATAATAATAGATTATGAGTAAAATATGGTGTGTGCTTTTTACAATTCTTAAAAAGTTGAATTTTTTACAAGTATGGCAATGTATAAGCCAAAATTTTAGCATGGTATTTGATGCTGCAGTGTTTTTTTTTTAACCGATATCTTACTATATCAACCCAAAACCTTATAAATAGACTTGAATGTATTATGTCTCTTCTCATGCTGTAATATTTCTTCTGAATGGATGTGGTTGCCCTTTATGTATAGTTTGAACACTATCTTATCCTTGAAGCTTGTTTTTATTTGCCCCTCATTCCAGACATGAATAATTACTCTTTCTAGAATGGTGTTGATTTATCAGTGGTGCCTTTCTTGTCCGTAGCCTGAGATTTGCACAAATTTTTGGTTGATGGTGGCCCATTGCTTGGATTCCAAAAGATGTATCACAAATATAGCCATAGAATGAAGGGCTCAGCACTATAGATGCAGTTTTGAAGTGATTGGTGGGGGGGAATGGGGGTCCAGAGCTGATGGCCAAGAAAAAATTCTTGGGGCACCTTTGGTGCAAAAAAAGCGATTTTATTAAAGAATGGGTCAGAACCCATGGGCAGAAAGAGCTGCACCAGGGTTGTGAGGAGTGACTGATTATATACCTGGGAGTTGGGAGGATGGTAAAGGCAAAATGAATGCCTCCTAAAGGACTTTCCTATGCTAAAGGTGACTCAAAAGATCCTGGAGGCCTAGTGATTGTGAAGGTAAGGTTGTTTCTCCCTCAAGCAAAACATTAACATGAAGACAGCAGGGGGTTCCTGGAGAAATGTTCTACTCTGCCTATCAGGAAAAGTTGTCAAGGGGCTACAGGTTATAAAGAAATTAAAAAAAAATTTTTTTTAACGTTTATTTATTTTTGAGACAGAGAGAGACAGAGCGTGAACAGGGAAGGGGCAGAGAGAGAGGGAGACACAGAATCTGAAACAGGCTCCAGGCTCTGAGCTGTCAGCACAGAGCCTGACGCGGGGCTCGAACTCACAGACCGTAAGATCATGACCTGAGCCGAAGTCGGACGCTTAACTGACTGAGCCACCCAGGTGCCCCATAAAGAAATTTAATTTTATCCACCATTTCCTTTTTGCCTTTGTTCCCCACATCACTATGGAGGGGAGGGTGATGTTAGGGCTTTAGGAAATTGAGTCTATCAGTTTCTGGAGGTTAGGTTACTGTTAAGATGATCTTTTTCTTATAATTTACTAAGACATTTGTAAACTGATGGAGACTTAAGTCCTGCATGATTGTGATCTCTATCAGTTAACCGTTTGTTTTATTTCTTTTCTTTGTCCTTGGGCAGCCAGGAGTTCCTGAGAAGGGTCACACGCATACCACCTGGGGTGGGGAGGCTTGTGGGGTGTTAGCTTGTGCTTTGCCCTCAGGTTGCCTTTGGCTCCCTCATCACTATCATGATTTTATAGCTCTATGTGACCAATGTTGATAATATATCAATAGATGCCACAAGAGTAAGAAGTAATGTTCGGTAAACAACATGCTCCAAAGGAATCCAATTGATACTTGTTATCTCTAAATTGTAAGAGAAGTGTTCTCAAGCATACCAAGGAACAGGGACTATATTTATTCACATCGAAACCTGAAAGAAATGACAGTGAATCATTTTCATCACCTTTTCATGTTGGAAGTGACTACATGGATAGCTTCTCTGAGAAGCCACAGAACTCTTCTAATCTATTAAGGACTTTATCCCATTAGCTTCAGCGGCATCTGGCCTCTTGAAATCTTTACTATAGATGTCTAATATCTCTTCTTCTCCCTAAGACTATGGAAAATGAGTTGGAGAAAAACCAAGACTATAGAAAATGGCCACTTGCCCTTCCATGATTTCTTTGCTTTATGGGTCAATAAGGGCCTAGTTTGGGGATTTTTATGTTCTTTTAAATGATGCAATTCTTCTTCCCCAGGCAGAAAAATGTATGCCCTAGCCATTATAAATTGAGAAGATATATTCCACACATGATGAAGAAATCTTATAATCCTCTAACTTGGTTTCTATATGATAGATATTTTGTAAATCACTTCGTAGTAAAACCGGCTTTAAATCCTATTGCGTTGGGAGGCAATCATACTTGGAACATCAGAAATTTAACATCAAATACTTTTATCTCTATTATTTTTTACATAAAAATCTTAATCACATCCTCCGCAAATTTTGTGACAGCTGAATTTCTCAGGTTGGCTGGAATTGTGCAATGTAAAATAAAGATAAAAGAAAAGAACCCTTATGGATTTTTAAAAATAGTGTTACCTGTTGTATGCTTATTTAGTAATACCATTTCCTTGGGTCAAATATATTTACTCTTTAGGGTTAACATATTAATTTTTTGGCATATACAAAGAAAATTTATTAACAGAAAACAATAATTTGAGTAGTGTGGGTCACAGTTAACAATAATACTAACCCCTTTTCCTCAGGCGCTCTCTAGAACCTCAGTGACATCCTCAATCCACAGTCTTTGTTCTGCACCAAGGAGGGCTCTGAGAGCTGAATGGGCCCAGGGTCTGGGCTCTTGGTCCTATTTCCTCCTGTGACCTGGAGTTGGTGTGTAGAGCAGTGATGCCCACGTGCTTGCACCTCTGGGCCTATCTTAAATGGCTAACATGGTGGTATATGGTAAAAATTCATCTCAGTCAGCATTCACCTTCCTCCTACCAATACACAGCAGATGGTTTCCTCCCAGAAAGAGAGTGACATGGGCAAAACTATCACTGAAGTTTGCAGAACTGTGGCAAACACCAAATATAATCTCTTCTCCCACCACCTGAAATCCAAGGCTGATTGTTTTTCTCCTTTTTTTTTTTTCCTTTGAGATGCCATGTTTGTGCTTGTCTCCAGACTCTTACCAGAAAGAATATAAACAAAGAAATAAATAAGTAAATAAATAAGTTAGTATGTGCATGTGTGTGTGCATGTGTGTGTATGTGTGTGCTAAAAATGAAATTAGAGCCATGATAATTTTGATTTCAAATTCTGTTACAGTGGTACGATATTATGTTTATAGAAGACTAATTTTTTCCATGAAAGGGATTTATATTCAAAACAACCTCCAAAGACTAAAGGAGCCTAAGACCAAAGAAAATAGGCTAACAAGTCCATTTCTTGACTAGAAATGTTTTTTTAAGGGACTTAAAGACAGAAACTTGTCTTGGGTGCCTGCAAGCTGAATAGATCTCTGCAACTCCACTTTCTCTAAAACCTGGTTTTAGAGCCCCCGGGGGCTGGGGAGCCGGCTGGGAGAAAACCCCTAGGAAATGCTTGAGAATCACAGCCATCAAAGACAAGTATTGCATCCCAGGCTGTACTTAAGGGTGTGGCTAAATAAAAAGGAAGAATGGTGGTGTGGAAGGGACTGTGCTCAAGAAGGCTTCAGGTCACAGTGTGGTCATCATGGCAGTTTTTTCCAACATGGTATTAGGCTAGTTCACAAACTAATGCATGTACAGGACTTTGTTGCATCAAGTTATGCCAAGAATTTGGAATTCATACAATTTTCTTTCATAAAAAAAAGAACCTATGGGCATCTCAAAGAGCTTAGACAATATAAGAATGCATTACAGTTATCCATAAAAAAGTTAATCTTTAGATACATATTTATCTGCAGACAAATTTTGTATAGATTTCTGATATGAACTTTCTCAGTGAAAATCAACTACTTTTAGAAAGATTAAATATGATGTGACATATTTTGGTGAAGTAACTTATGTCTCCATGTCCATGCTTATAGTGACAGATGCAAATTAAATTAAAAGAAACATAAATTTGAAAATTCAACACTATACTTTTTAAAAAGTTTATTTTCATGTTGTTTTATTAATGGTATCACCACAGTCTTGTGTGTCTTAGGGAGATTTTCTTTTAAATGTTTATTTATTTATTTTGAGAGAGAGAGTGAGAGAGAGTGTGGGGGAGGGACAGAGAGAGAGAGAGAGAGAGAGAGAATCACAAGCAGGTACACTATCAGTGCAGAGGCCCATGTGGGGCTTGATCTCATGAATTCATGAGATCATGGCCTTAGCTGAAATCAAGAGTTGGACACTTAATGGATTGAGCCACCCAGGCGCCCCCAGATTTTGTTTTGTTTGTGGCTGCTATTCATTATATGAGCACTTGGTACATACATGTTTGATGAGAGTGCATTTGAGTCCTTAAGCTTTTGAAACTGTTGAATAGTTCTTTGATCTAATATTGTAAATGTTTCAAAATGTCTTTTTCATTCAAAATATTTTTTAAAAACTTGTTATTTTAAACTGAGTCCAGAAGGAACTCATTAGCTTTTCTTTTCTTTTCTTTCTACATTGCCCCATTTCTACATATGCCTCTTTTAGTTTAATGTGAACCATGATGTGTTCTCTTCTCAGACGTGTTTTTTTTATAATGAGATAGCAGATTGATGTCATATTTTTGAATAGAAGTCCTATACCAAATTTCTCAGTGTTTTCATCTGTAATTAAAAAAATATGATTTGGGGGTGCCTGGGTGGCTCAGTCAGTTAAGCATCCACAGCTCAGGTCATGATCTCACATTCTGTGAGTTCGAGCCCAGTATTGGGCTCTGTGCTGACAGCTCAGAACCTGGAGCCTGCTTCAGATTCTGTGTCTCCTTCTCTCTGCCCCTCCCTTGCTCATGCTCTGTCTCTCTCTGTCTCAAAAATAAATAAAAACATTAAAAATAACTTTAAAAAATATGATTCAAAGTGATTCAAAATGTGTACAAAAATTTGTAATAGATTACAATAAAATAGATGAAGAAAAACATGAAAAAAATCTCTGTACACATTTTAATTTCTCTCTCATTTCCTCTCAGCTTTCTTATTGTTAACATTTCTCTTCAGGCATTTTGTATATTAATTTCAGTAGATCCAACTTATTTTTTTTTTTAATTTTTTTTTCAACGTTTTTTATTTATTTTTGGGACAGAGACAGACAGAGCATGAACGGGGGAGGGGCAGAGAGAGAGGGAGACACAGAATCGGAAACAGGCTCCAGGCTCCGAGCCATCAGCCCAGAGCCTGACGCGGGGCTCGAACTCACGGACCGCGAGATCGTGACCTGGCTGAAGTCGGAGGCTTAACCGACTGTGCCACCCAGGCGCCCCCCAACTTATTTTTTTTAAGTTTCTTTGTTATTTAATTATCTAATACTGAAATGCAAGATTTCTAATCTTAACAAAATAAACCAAAATACGACAATGCAATCAAATAATATTGCTCCCCCAAATAAAATAAGATAAAGTAAAAACAAAAAGGAAATAAACAAAACTGCAATAAAACCATCAATGCTTTTTTTATTGTTCCCTAATTAAATCAAAAGGAACCCAAGCCTCTTCATTATGTGTTTTCAGATTTACCTTCTAAATGTATTTTTTCTATGAAATTTTTACCTTCCTATGACACATTCAGAAAAATTACTTGTACAGGTAATTTTTTTTACATGACTTTTTTGGCTTTTTTTTTTTTTTTGCATGAATGCCATGTATATGGATAATGAATATCTTAAAAAATACATTCAGCGCCTGGGTGGCTCAGTCAATTAAGCATCCAATTTCGGCTGGGGTCATGGTCTCACGGTCTGTGAGTTCAGCCCCGCATTGGGCTCTGTACTGACAGCTCTCAGCCTGGAGCCTGCTTCAGATTGTGTCTCCCTCTCTCTCTGCCCCTCCCCTGTTCATGCTCTGCCTCTCTCTGTCTCAAAAATGAATAAACATTAAAAATTTAAAAAAATACATTCATTTTCAAGCTCTAGCTCATTGATTAAATATTTCTTAATTCCTGATATCATTCTAGTCTCAAGCAGAAGTGATATCTCCCATCTAAACTCACATTTTATTTATTTGGATTTTTTAAATGGGATTTTACATATATCAGTGTTGTGTGTGTGTGTGTGTGTGTAATTTTTCTGGGCTTCATTTTTCTATTGGATAAAATGAAAATTAAATAGAAAGATATAATAATTAAGTAGATGTTGCATTAGCATTCTCACATATAAATATGAGTTTATCACACATCTAGCATTGATATCTGTTTTTCACTTAACCACGTGCTCCAAAAACACAAATTCAACTTCCCAATATGTTGGTGAATATTTCTGTCAAGAATTTAAAATAACATAGAGGAGAGGTCCATACTTAATACTAGTCATGAAAAAAAAAACAAATTTAAAATACCCATGGGGTACCTGGGTGGCTCAGTCCGTTAAGCATCTGATTTAAGCTCAGGTCATGATCTCGTGGTTCGTGAGTTCAAGCCTCATGTCGGGGTTTGTGCTGACAGCTCAGAGCCTGTAGCCTGCTTCGGATTCTGTGTCTTCCTCTCTCTCTACCCCTTGCCCACTCACACTCTTTCTCTCTTTCTCTCTTTCTCTCAAAAATAAATATTAAAAGTTTTTAAATATCTCTTTGTTTGTCCTAGTTCTCTTCTGGGAAAATATATCATTAAGTCTCTCTTTCCTCCTATACAGTACTAAATAATGTACCTGGTTGTGTATCTTCCTCTGAAATGGAAAAATAGTCATGTAGTGGATCTTATCACCTATACCAACTCTTTGAAAAAACCCAAACTATTGCCATACTGGCAATCAATGCTAGTGATAAAAATTTTTGATCAAGACTATTCTAATCAATAAATAATCTTAAGAAATATGAGACAGATAATTGATGTATTAACTAACATAGTTGTGATCATCCTCAATACATATATCAAATCATTATATTGCACACCTTAAGCTTATACAATGTTACATATCAACCACATCTCAATAAAGTTGGAAAAAGAAAGAAATATTATAGCTATCGCTAATGATTCAGGATAAGATTGCTGCAGTTGTACTTACATAAAAATCATGACCTGACCTCACCATTTGAGTCAATTCATGCCCAACCACCCTTCCCTTTGATAGTTGTCCTTGGTGTCTCCTTTGAAGTAGTGTTACAAATCAAATCCCAAGGAGACACTAACAGTTAAAAACAGAAGTTTTCTAGATTAGACACTTAGTCCTTGTACTCGGGTTTGTTTTCCATGTGACATATAATAGTTTTTGTGACATAGGATAGTTTTATTTATTTTTATTTTTCTGATGAAAGGGATGTATATTGCAGAAAGAAACAAAAAGAGAAGCAGAAGAGAACTTGTATTCCCTCCCTGCAGCTGACTTTCAGGTGAAAGAAAACAGAAGGAGCTTGACAGGTATACCATTATTTTGCTTTTCGAACTCATGAGTTAGATTGGTTGCTCTATTTTCCCAGACTAAGTGAAATAGTAGAGTGACTCCACTAGTGTTACACTATTAGATTTCTCTTTACATGGAAAGCAAAATCAAGAGTGGTAGAATGTTTACTTTTTAATATTCTCCTATTTATATTCTCTTAACATTACTGGTCTTAACTTTTAAGACTACGGCGAAATAAGGAAGTGACTCTCTGTTTCAAGGCACTAGATTAGTCACTACAGTTTTCTTGGTACCTTCACGGGACTAATTTCTTAATAATTGCTACTGCCTTATTTTGGGCCTGCAAGAGAATGAATTATGACAGAACAGTGAATTAATTAAATCTATCTTGAAAGTATCCCTGTATCAAGTCCCTATTTTTACTCTATATTCTTTTTTTTAATTAATTTATTTTGAGAGAGAGAGAGAGAGAGAGCGCGCGCGCATATGCACAAGTGGGGGAGGGACAGAGACAGGGAGAGGGATCAAGAGAGAGCATCCCAAACAGGCTCCACACTGATAGTATGGGCTTAAACACACAAACCATGAGATCTTTACCTGAACCAAAACCAAGTCGGATGCTTAACTAATTGAGCCACCCAGGTGCTCCTATTCTATATTCTATTTCCATTTCCAAACTGGATCCACCTTTGAAGTCTACCATCACCTGCAAAAACTATTGTACTGTAATTAAATGGCATAACAATACTCCAATTATAAGACATAAAGATTTTCCAATAGTAATGTTAAATGTGTGAAAATTCCCCTAATTAGGAAGAATCCCTCCCATTATAAAATGTCTAAGGATATATTAAAACACAAACATTAAACCTCTTGAAAATTAAAGTACATAATATCAAAATGTAAACATTAAAATTAATTTATTTTCCTGGTGAGTTAAAAGTAAAAAAAATGATTTATACTATATTATTATTATTATTATTATTATTATTAATATTATATTCTACTCAGTCTCAGATGCCAAGACTGGGCTAGAATTTCTTTCAGCAGGTATAACCTATGTATAGCCTCATTCACTCGATTAATATATCCCCCTTTTGTAGCCTCATATATTAAATAAATATAGTTCCAAAGTGCTTGTGAACCTCATTTTTATAGAGTGCTCAGAGTTAATATTATCATACTTATGGATCTCTATCCAATTTAGAATTATCTCATCCCCAGTTGCCAGAGCTGTGACTTGAGACAAAATTATGATCCTAGAATGCAGTTTCTAATGTTGCCATAGCATCATATTAAAAACAACAATATATGCAGGAGAAGAGTAGGCAAGAAAAATCCTGGTTTTTGCTTCACCAGAATCACAATCAATACCAGCTGAGAACCATCTAAAACTTATAAACTTAAACTCATTTGTGAAATATCTTCCTTCAAAAGATTAATTGTGCTATGATTTATTTACTATTCATAGGAGAATATCCAACTATGCATATGTCCTCTCTCTTGGAGAAAGATTTTAAAACAGTGCTGCCGGCATGCAAAATTTAGACATCTTCAGTTGTGGTAGTTCCATTCAACATATCTTATTTGAGGTATATTTCTTTTCCTTCCAACATATTAAAAACATATTAATATTCATTACTCTGAAACAGTGTGTTTCTGGCACCCTTGGATTAGTAAACTGAACATGCATTGGATTTGATTACATGCTGTGTAAACTATTTTGGGAAAAATGCATTTGAACTGAATCACAGTGACTATATCTGTCTGTTGCCACTTGGTATAGAAATCCTTAGACCTAATAAATCTGTCTTATAAAAAAAAGATTCATCCTTCCTATATTAATAGCAAAGATAGGTGATGACTCATGTGCATACACATAGATTACATGAGTTCACATCTCTCTCTCTTCCAACCGTACTACTGCCTTGACCTTGAGCGGAAAAAGGAAATTGGAACAACTAATCGCGAGTGGCCTCTATAGACTTGAACCTATTTTTTTAAATGTCTGTTTGTCGAAGTTTATTTACTTATTTTGAGAAGAGAGAGTGAGTGAGCAGGGGAGGTTCAGAGAGAGAGGGAGAGAGAGAATCTCAAGCAGGGATTCTCTGTGTTCACAGAGCAGAGCCGGACATGTGGGGCTCGATCTCACAAACTATGAGATCATGACCCGAGCCAAAACCAAGAGTCAGATGCTTAATGGACTGAGCCACCCGGCGCCCCTGACTTGAATCTGAAGTTTAAAGGGAGAACCTCACCATTGCTGCAAAGCACAAACTAAATTCCCTTTAAAGTAACATATGTTTTTCTGGAACAATATATCTAGAAAAACAATATTTGAACTTCCTGTTTTGTTATATTTGAATCTTTGCTTTCTTGATGCCTGCCTAGGTAACATTACTCCTAATATAGAAAGGCCTATTCATTTTTGAAAAAATGCAGCATAAGGTACAGTCACTCACTAAGGTCATAACACTGCATAACCTCTAGCACAAAGCTTCTTGCTCAAGCCGCAGCATAACTATAAATTGCAGCTCCATAATTCAATACAAACACCTGCAAGCTGCTAAATTCACAATGCCAGGCCCCCTCACAAAATGCCAAAAGTGAAGCAATCTGACTTGAATGTATAAAAATCCTCAGTTGGTCCATATGTATCTTTTTTCCTGAAGTTTTACTCCTTACCTATTTCTCAAAGTCAAAGCCCAGTCTTCTATGAATTGAATTTCCCTCCCCAAAGCCACAGCCTCCCAAATGCTTTCCTCCCATTCTTGTGTGCACACACATACACTCCCAGCAGGGCCAACCTCTTAAGGTTCATTTCTTCATAGAAAAGGTGAGAATGTGCTTTCTGCAAGTAACTCCTTCCCAAGAAAAAATAAGGATAGTGGGCTGATTAATACAAGACAAGTTCCTTACCAATCAGATACATGAATTAATCTCTAAAGAAAGTGAGTGAGCAAAGCAGTGAAAAGAAGCCAAGAGCATTATGTGACTTGATACGTTCCATATAAAAAAAAAATCAGAAGACTTTTTATGGGTGAAATGAAATCTTATTGTAACTTTAATTTTAATTTATAGATTACTAGATAAGTTGATCATTTGTTCATTTAAAAACTATAATCATACTTCTTTATTGTGAATTATTTTTACATGGCCCTTAAGCATGTTTTTCTTCATCAATATGCACTATTTATATAGAAATAAATTAGCCCTTTGTTGCAAAAGTCCTAGAAATAAACTGTGATTTGATAAAATCTGATCTAAAAATCTCATAATTTAAACTGCTATAATATATAAAAATATGAACATATGAGCACTATTGGTTAGGATATGGTTCTGGCTTTTGCAATAAGGGCCAAAATAATAACAGCTTAAACAAAATTAAAGTTTATTTTCTTAGCATGTAAAAAGTCATACCAGCCAGTGGGAAGTAAAGGGAAGGAACATATAGTTCTTTGTTTCTAGAAAACAAGCTATAAGTTTCACACATAATGTTTGCTTCTGCATCAGTGGTCCTGTCACAAGGCCATTTCTATCTGAAAGGAATCTGGGAAAGTTATTCTTTACCTGAACATTCATGTAGCTAACTCTTCTAGATCAGGGATCAGTCAACATTATCTGTAAAGGGACAGAGATTAAGTATTTGAAATTTTAAGGACAATATGATCTCTCCTGCAACTATACAACTATAGTGTCTTATAGTACAAAAGCAATGTAAGTAACATGTAAGTGAATGAGAGTTTCTTTCCTTCTGTATGATTTAACTTATGGGCAATGAAGTTTGAATTTCAGAGAAGTTATCATTTTCACGTTATGAAATCATCATTTTTCAATATTGTTCAACATTGAGCACAAAAACTGGTTGTGGGACTGGATTTGGCTCCCTGGTAGTAGTTTGCAAGCTCTACTCAATATGGAAAAGGAAGTATTAGGGATAATTTATTACTTTCCGCCACAGGTACCGAGTAAGATATAATTCAGGAACGCAAGAATGGAACAGCATTATTAAACCTATTAATATATTTCATGACGTTAGTCCTTAAAATAATGAAGCATTTCATATTATCTCAATAGATAATAAATATTGTTTAACAATATTCATAAATTGTGAAACAAAAAATCCTTAAATGTGGATGCAATTCTAGCTGCGTATCTTACTAGATGTGAACCTTAAATCTTTCAACCACATTGATGTTAACTTTCCTTATTTGGAAAGTGATAACATTAATTTTGCCTATTTAAAATGATGTGGTTAATTACCAAATACATTGAACACTTTCAATTCTTATTTGTCATCTCTTAAGAATTTTATATTGTTTAGTCATTTCCTTTGATGGAAAAGTTTGTAAATAGATTTCTAATTTCATAACTCATGAGATTCCATTTTATTTCTTTAGCAATTCCTTCTCAAACCCTTTCATATGTTTCTTCTTCCTTTATTTATTTGATTTTATGTCAATTTTTCCTTGGGTACCATTTTTTCTTTTTTTTTGTTTTTTCAAGTTTTTATCTTAATTCCAGTTAGTTAAGATAGTGTTATATTAGTTTCAGGTGTACAATATACTAATTCAACAGTTCCATACATCACCCTGTACTCATCACCACCTTAATCCCTATCACCTATTTAACCTATCCCCTACACCCCTCTCCTCTGGTAACCATCAGATTGTTCTATAATTAAGAGTCTGTTACTTTCTCTCTTTCTCTCTCGTTTTCCCTTTGATTTTTTAAAAGAAATATTTATTTTTGAGAGAGAATGTATGCACGAGTGGATGAGGGGCAGAGAGAGAGTGAGAGAATGGATCCCAAGCAGGCTCTGTGCAGAGCCTGCTACAGGTTTGGTCCCACAAAGAATGAGATTATGACCTGAGCGATATCCAGAGTTGGAGGCTGAACCAACTGAGCCACCCAGGTGGCCCTGCTTGTTTGTTGTGTTTCTTAAATTCCTCATATGAGTGACATCATATGGTATTTGTCTCTCTGTGACTGACATATTTTGCTTAGGATTATGCTAACTCCATCCATGTTGTTGCAAATGGAAAGATGTCATTCTATTTTATGGCTGAGTAATATTCCTTTATATATATACAGCATTTATATATATACAACATTATATACAAAGGAATATACATATTCCTTTGAATATATACAGCATATATACAGCATCTTCTTTACCCATTTATCAATTGATGGACACTTGGGCTACTTCCATAATTTGGCTATTATAAACAATGCTGCAATAAATATAGGGATTCATGTATTTCTTTGAATTAATATTTTTATAGTTTTTGGGTACATGCCCAGTAATGGGGTTGCTGTATCATAATAGAGTTCTATTTTTAACTTTTCATGGAAACTTCATACTGTTTCCCACGATGGTTGCGCAGGTTTGCCTTCCCACCAACAGTGCACAAGTGTTCCTTTTTCTCTACATCCTTGCCAACATCTGTTGTTTCCTGTGTTTTTGATTTTAGCCATTCTGACAGGTGTGAAGTTACATCTCATTGTAGTTTTATTTGCATTTCCCTGACGATCGGTGATGTTGAGCATCTTTTCATGTTTCATGTGTCTGTTGGCTATCTACATGTGTTAGGAGAAATGTCTGTTCATGTCTTCTTCCCATTTTTTAAATTCGGTTTTTGCGTGTTGAGTTTTATACGTTCTTTATATTTTTTTGGATACTAGTCCTTTATTGGATATGTCATTTGCGAATATCTTCTCTTTGGGTACCATTTTTAATCATTTTATTCCTAATTACATTTTTCCTTAAAGATCATGTCTTTCTTCATAGCTTGAGCGATTACTGATTACTACAATATCTGTAATATCAATATATTTAAATGTTCACCAGAAATCTCTTTCTGGATGTTCCCATTGCACAAAATGTGATTTTTTTTCTGTAATGATCATTTTGGTCATTTATACCATCTTTCACCCAGTTGTCTAGGTGACATTATTTATTCTTGCATTATTTGTTACATGTATTTTCACCTGAGATTCAGTTCTCTAGGCACTATGGTATAGTGATGAGCCAAAAGAATAATTCCCAATTTTTCTGAACTTAAATGCCTGATGGGAGAGGAATGGAAGAAATCAAGTGAAAAAATACACAATAATTATTTCATTTTGAGCTAAGCATTACGAAAATAAAATATACTACCCAGTGGAAGAGTAACTATGGTGGGGGTACAAGTAAACAGTGTGGTCAGTGGAAGTCACACCCAGGCGATGGCATTTGAGTTGGGCTCTGACTCTTCAAAAGAAGGTGTCCATGGCAAGATGCCAGAAATCCGAATGGCATCCTTAACTGTTGCCTCATGATATATCATAGATCCAGTCTGTTGTCCCAAACTGGCAGTTCTGTTTACTCAATAGCACTCAAAATAATAAGCTTCTCTTTTGCCCACCTGCTTGTCTTATCTCCCACCATTAATTCTTCACATTTTGCCAGAGAGATCTTCCTGTAAAGTAGCTCATATCAAGTGACTCCCCTGAATAGCATCCTTCATTGCTATTGGGTTTTAATTTGGGGATAACCACTGTCCCAAAACTCAGAATTTTCAAGGTCTTTGAATATGCCCTGGTTATATCTTAAACCTATGTTTTCCACTACCATACAGTCCATCATCTATGCCCAGACTCTACTAAATTACTTCAGTCCCTTAATATCATTCACTGTTTAATTTTACTTCCTTGGCTTTTTGGATTATCTCTTTTTCTGTTTGGAGTGCTTATTTTAACTATTTTCACATCACTTAGGTCTCAACTTAAGTGTGATATCTTATACGTTGTAGGGAACATGTCTGTTGAATTATTTTACACTTCCACTAGTTTCTAAGTTCCTTGAGTGCTGGGGACTTTGTTTCTTACCTTTGTATACCCAGTGCTTAGCACAGAAACCAACACTATTGCAAGTAATACCCAATATTAATTTTGTAGATAAATCAAATAAGTCTCTTCAAAGTTTTGATCACTTAAACATATTTGTTTTACTCAAATATTTTATAGTAACAACATAAGTTGAGGTGTTTGTTATTTAACTGTGAATTCCTCATACATGCACTGGTACATGGTAGTTTCTCAACAAATAATGTATTTTTCATGTTTGTATTTGTATTTGTAAAAGAATCGGTGAATGAATGAAGTTATTTTCACTTAAAAATAAAACACTACATAAGAATTATTTAGGGAAGGAAGACACATGATATAATCTTAGTGCTCTTTGGAACAGTACTATTCAAAGTGTGGTTAGAAGACCAGTGCCACTGAAGTTACCTGGGACTTGTTAGAAATGCAATTTTGAGGATTCTCTCAGACTTGATGAATCAGAATCTCTGGGGTTGCTTAGGAATCTGTATTTTAACAAGCTATTCAGAAGATGGAGGGCATAACACATTATAGGTTGTTAAAACTCACACCCCCAAATGCTGATTTTGTAGGTATGAAGTGAGGTCTAATCATTTGCATTTCTGAGATGCTCTCAAGGGATGTTGGTAGTGTTGGTTTGTGGACCACACTTAAGGAAGCACTGCTGTGGAGCAGGGGGTGGCAGGCTATGGCAGGCCAAATCTGGCCAGCTTTCTGTTTTTATAAATAAAATTTTATTGAAACATAGCCATCCATTCCTTAAAATATTTATGGCTACTGTGGTACTATCAGGGCAGAGCTGAGTAGTTGTGAGTGAGACCATTGAGGTCCATAAAGCCTAAACTACTTACACTCTGCCCCTTTACAGAAAGTTTGTCAAATCTTCTTGAAGAGCACAGTTTTTCTTTTCCTTTCTTGAATTTGTTAATTTTAAGTTGTATTTAATAAATTGAAATCTGTTTTTGTTAATAGGGGAAAAAGAAAAATCAATTAAAGTAATTGCAGTTGAATAAAGTAATTTTTATGTCCTTAACTTGTTGGTATAAACTCTTCTGAATCAATTGTCCATGGACTATCAAAAGATTGGCAGAACTGTGTTTAATATTGGAAACCATCAAACTTTACTTTTTAAATAAATGAACACCCTATTTAGTCATTGAACAACCTATCTCATAGTAAAGT
Organism: Panthera onca; assembly: GCF_046562875.1. Taxonomy (NCBI): domain Eukaryota; kingdom Metazoa; phylum Chordata; class Mammalia; order Carnivora; family Felidae; genus Panthera; species Panthera onca. The sequence continues at coordinate 137,703,213 of NC_138342.1, read as the reverse complement.
CTCCAAAAATATGTCTTTTTAAGTTTGCTGAAAGAACCTCCAAATTAAAATCAAAAGACATAAATGCAACATAAAGTAATATTATATAAAACAATATTACAATGGGGCTCATTTAAATGAATAAGTATGGGAGTAACAGAACAATTTAAATGATATATAATTTTGTATTCTTAACAGAAAAAAAAAACAAATTCAACATATGTCACAAAAACTTAATGAATAATCTCTTTAATGATTCACATTCTAAGTACTAAAATATAAAATACACTCATTTGAACTATAGATGTACATTAAAATAGTAAAGCTGTTAAGGTGCCATTTCTTTACAACCCAATAAAAACTCATTAATTTTCTGCCTTTAAAAATTATACTACGGAAAGAATATTCCTTTAGTAAAAACATATTGCAGAGGTTTACCAAAGTATACTTAAATAAGTAAATGTTTCAAGAAACTCCAAATAAACATTTAAAAATTTTTGTATTAAATATTTAACACATTTCCTGGAAAGACTTCTTATCATTGAAATTGGCTTATGTTTCTGCTGAAGTCTGCTACATGGTAGCAGTTTCAGTATAAAATAATCCAACTTTCATCTTTGTTAATATTCTAAGGCATAAAGTCAGTGATTAGTTTGGGAAATTTTCTGGTTTGAATTAGCGTTTTTACAGATAGTTCACGCTTATCTATAGTGAAGTTGCATTAATATTCATAAGTAGAAGATAATTCACTAAGTGTTACTTCAGATAGTCTCAGTGTCATCCTCATAAGTGACACAGAGATAGAGAACTTAAACATACCGTGTGTGTGATTATAATCTTTGCAATTATACCGCAGTTCCATTTTAACAAGAAAGAGTATAATATTCGACATGTATTTCCCATCTTAACACTGAATGCTAAGGGTTTCTTTGTTTTGTTTTGCTTTGTTTTTTAGGAATATCTACCTCACTGTTTGCAGGTATTATTACTATGTGGAAGGAGGTAAGCCAGGGCCACCACTTGGCCAGAGATCTTGGCATCACGGTGTGTTGGATTTAAGTGAAGGACATTCTTCAAAAACTTCAAAATCCCTGCTCCAAACAGTTATATGTGTGTATATCAGTACATTCTCATTAAAGCACAAAATTTGAATGACAATGATTCAAATTAAATGTGGGAACTATAAAATATATGAAAACTATTTTAACTAAATAGGAAGTAGTAATATTTCTTAATTAGTAATGTCTGTCTTAAACTTGGTCATACATATATTCTGTAGAAATTATCTATATTTGAGTATATATTTCTCCTGAAATAGAAATAAATATTTAATTTCATATTTTATTAAACATTTAATAGTTATTTGAATAATCTTTATTTTTAAATTTGAAAAAATATCCTTAGAAATAGAGTTGCTGTGTCCAACAGGTATTCACATTTAAAATGGTAATAGATGCTGATTTTTTGCACTTTAATAACCTTGCACTAATTTATAGTCCTGCAATGTAAGAAAGTATCTGTTTTCATACGTTTTTCCTTATTAAGAGTACAGTTAATATTTATAACTGATGGAAAAATTAATTCTAAGTTTTATGTGTCTATCATTCTATTATCTGTGACTATAAGATATATTGACTTTTAAAATTCTTTTTTATCTTCAAATCATTTTCATTAGGTGCTCTTTTATTAAAGTTTTATTTATGTATTTATTTATTTATTTATTTATTTATTTATTTATTTATTGTATAAGCTCATAAAATGCACATTTTAGTTCTTGCTATAAATGTCAAAAACTTCTCCAATTGCCAGTAATATTTTAACTTTGATTAAACTGACACCATACAGAATTTGAAAGTTTCTTTGCTTAGGTCTTTCTTTGTAGTTTTTAACAATTTACTGAAAATTCTGTTTTATTTTCATGTAGAATTAACCTTAGCTGACCTTCCACAGTTACATAGACATGTGATCCTATGGAAAACTACCTTTGCTAATCAATATATTATCCCAAGCACTCTTGATAAAATGTAAGAAAGGTATAAGCTACACAACATCTCTATTGATTATTTTACAGAATATTTTCACAAAATCAGCAAATTTATCTTAATGTAAAAAAATAGATGTTTGGGAGAAAATGGCAATATGAAACCTAAAATGTTCTAGATGTCACTCTTAAGAGCTTATCACACTTGGTAACTTAATTGCCATCTAATCTCAGGTTTAAATTTTCTCTCAAACATTGGGCACCGAAATGAAAATCTGGGTGTCAAACTTTACTCAAGCCTCCAAGTGTGGACATTACCCCTAATGTCTGAGAGTTTGAACCCCAGCATTATTTCAAAATCTCTTCATAACTGAATAGCACTTTGGAGTGGTTATCTTGTGTTAGCTATGACTTTCATGCCTGCCCCTTCCCTTTAAGTCAATATGAGTTCTCTGCTTTTCTGGAAATACCTCCTTGCAATCAGTTGCAGATCTTCTCCACAACCATGATCATTCAGAACAGACTAATTATAGCTCTTGTACACTCTGTTTGAATCATCCCTATTAAGATTGCTTTTTGATTATAACTTTGCAAACTTATAAACCTATTAATTAAAGTAAAAACTGTGTGGATAGAAATTCAGATACTCAGTATGATTTTTAAAAATCAGTTTTGCGGGGCGCCTGGGTGTCTCCGTCGGTTAAGCGGCCGACTTCGGCTCAGGTCATGATTTCGGTGAGTTCGAGCCCCGCGTCAGGCTCTGTGCTGACAGCTCAGAGCCTGGAGCCTGTTTCAGATTCTGTGTCTCCCTCTCTCTGACCCTACCCCGTTCATGATCTGTCTCTCTCTGTCTCAAAAATAAATAAACGTTAAAAAAAATTTTTTAATAAAAATACAGTTTGGTTATCCAACTCATTTAAATACAAATTTTTAGAATAGTTGTTTATATTTATGAATTTCGAAATTCCAAACCTTTAGCTTTTAGGAAGTTCTTAGTATGTTAATACTATCCACCTGCAGATGCTCAAGTTTCTGTTCAAACTTGAAGACTTATTAGTTTATGAAAGATTAGAAATTTAAAAGATTTGAAGAAATGCAATTTTCACCATAATATATGTTACATATAGAGAAACAACTATATCATTAACCAGATCTGATACTACAGCCAATTTACTCTAATCTTATCTTTTCTTTTCTTTTCTTTCTTTCCTTTTCTTTTCGTTTTTCTTTTCTATCCTATCCTATCCTATCCCATCCTATTCTGTCATGCCCCACCCTATCCTATCATACTTTAGCCAGTCTAATTTAGCCTATGCTATTCTTTATATTGCTTATTGCAATCCACTAAGTTGATTTTTATAATAATACACTGGAATGGATATATCATTTAAGATGTTTTTAGCTACAAGTAACAATATTAAAAGTTGTTAAATATCAAGAACTAGTATTACCCTAAAGAAAAAAATGTATCCAGATTTATTATTCCATATAACAAGCCGTTCCAGAGTACATTAATTCAGTAGGTAAATTAATGTCAGCAAAATTGCATGAACATTTTATGTGATTGCTTTGCCGTCCTCAGCATACTGGCTTTTGCCCATAGCCTTATATCCTAATGGTCATAAAATGACTGCTACAGCTCCAGACATTCCAGCCTCACACAACAATTTGAAAATAAAAGGCTTATTTTTTCCTTAATAAAATTGTACACTTAAAGATAAATTTTTCCCCTAATCTCTACAACAAATATCTCCTCTCTCATATGACCAGACCTAAAACAACCACAGTAAGGAAGATGGGATTACTGTGATCAGCATAGAATGATCCGTACTATCTACAAGGGCTGATTTTCCTAAGCATTTTACTATTCATTACTGAATAAAATCACATTTCATTAGTAAGGACAAAGGTAAAGAATGGCTGCTGGATGGGTGACATAGAGAGTGATGATGCTGTACCCATGCCCCCTTAATGTGATGTATAGGTGTTCGGGTCCACAGTCCTATCTATCTAAGCCAGCCTTCCAGACATTTTAGCAAAGGAAGCAGATATGTGAGTAAAACTCATTAATGGACCCTCCAGACCAGTCCATCTGCCAACTGAATACCATCATGTGATATATTTCAATGTCTTATGGAACAGGAGATTCAACCAGCCAAGGTTGGCCTAATTGCCCAAGAAAATGATGAGATGCAAGTAAAAATGTTTCAACCCATTAAGCATTTATATGAGGCTTCACAGAAATAGATAACTGGAACATTGTCTAATTTAATCTTACTATTTGTATGTACCTCCTGGCCTAGTTTGCTATTCTTTCTATCAACCAGCATTTAGAAGTCTTTTTCTGAAAATGCTCTTGGGCTAATTAAATCGCTGCCCAGATAAAGGGATAGCCTGGAGTGCCTGGGAATTTATGTCACTTTCTGGAAGAAGCACACTTATGAAATGATGTATGGATTTAAAAGTATGAAAGCCACATCAACCGTACTGAGACCTAACTTACACTCCAAAATTCCTCTGATGGAGTAGACTGATGTTAACCTCTATAGAATTTGGACTGAGATCACTCTTTGGCTTACTCCTCTTTACTGTCCTTCTTCATTCCCTTGCTAGTCATAGAAATTACTTGCACTTGAATCCTTGCCTCAGGATCTGTTTCTGGAGAACCCAACTTGTGGCAAGAGACTTGGAAACACTCAGGGTGGGGGACATGCTGCATTGTCTAAAACTCCACAGGCTAACAGAACAGATGGTAGAACCCACTACTTTTGAACAAGGTACCCAAATGGGTCACCTTAAATAAGCTTAGTACCCCTTGCCAGAGTGATGCTATCTTTTATCTGGTGATTATTGTTATTGCATCTATACAGTGTTGCAAACATATCTTTTGACAGTTTAATATTTGTTTTGTTTTATTTTATTATAACTTAATTTTAATTTAAGTTTTGCTTTCTAGAGCTTTAGTTAAATCAAGGAAATTTTCATAGCAGTATTGATTATAAAAATGTCCATTGACAATATAAATAAAAACAGTTAACATTTTATTGAATGATAATTATGTGTCAGACACAAATGTAAATATTTTCAAAAGTGTTATGAACTAAATATATTAGAGCATTACACTCATTTTACAAATGAAGCCGGACAAGACTGTCCCATATGGAAATGCTGTGGATCTTGCTGTTTGACTCTTCTAAACAACTTAGCTCTTGCTCATTTTTTCACTATGACCTTCTTGCCTCCATGGAGTGTTTGTTGATAGAAATTTAAAAAATCTTCCTTGTGTGATAAATTAGCCAGTGTTTCTGTCATTATTGTTTCCAAACAACAAGAACCTTCACTAATAGAGTATGGTTAATTGATAGGTTTTCCTTATGTGTACATGTACTTATAAAATAAAACTTATTGGATCTGCCTGGGTGGTTCAGTCACTTGAGCATCTAACTCTTGATTTCGGCTCAGTTCATGATCCCAGAGTTGTGGGATTGAGCCCCACGTCGGGCTCTGTGCTGAGCATGGAACGTGCTTAAGATTCTTTCTCTCTAGGTCTGTCTCCCTGCCCTTCTCCCTTGCTCATGCTCTCTCTCTAAAATTAAAATAAATAAACAAATAACTAAAAATAAAGAAACAATATGAAGCTCATTAATATTACTGATTTTATATAGGTCTCAAAAATTGCCTTTGTATTACAAAGTGTGAACTGAAGTGCTAAACTTTCCATTATTTCCAGCTTCTAAATACCTAGCTAGGGCCAAGAATTCATTTGAAACAAATAGATTTCTAAGCCTACTTTGATGAAATGTAAATATCAAATCTCTAAATTTAAGACATATTTATAATAGATGTGTGTAAATCGAGTAGCTGAACAATTCCTTATGGTTAGTATTTATGTTAAATAAAACAAACAAACAGGAAATAGATATGGCTTCATAAATTTTCAAGAGTGAATCAACAAATACTTGGTTGCATCTGATGGCATACAGATGTATGGATGGGCTTTATACAAGCTGGAGTGGGGTGAGGGGATATCCCAAATCAGATACCCACAGTAAAAAAACAAAAGGAAAGAAGAAGACGCTACATCTTTGTATCATAAAATTTATGCCCAAAGACCTTCAACTGAAGACCTTTTATCATGAGGAGGATGTTGTGCTTCTGATTTATAATCATGCCCTGCAAATCTGTCTTATCAGATATGTATCTGTTGGTAATATCATTATGGTCTTTGGTTTCTGAGTCCATATACTCTGCATTCTCCAACTGTTCACTCCAGTCATTTTTGGCTAAACCAACTAGATCTTTAAAGGTATGAGAAATAGAGGTATTAGAACATTAATAATGTTCTCTTCCTACACAACTGGATATGCATTACTCAAAGCTATAACCATAGCTTTGCATGTAAAACTTAACTGTGTGATTTGTTGCAAAAACCTTCTTTTACAGGATTCCTTCTATGCATATTAGTGTTTATATACCCCATCCCTTATCTCAGATCTTAGCCAAGCAACCTAATGTGTTCTAGTTCAAGGATCTAGCGGTATTTAGTCATAATCCTACTCATCTCTCTGCTCTTTTTTTTTTTCCTTTCTGGGGGTAGGCAAGACTCCTTTATCCTTTATCCTCTTTTTATGGTCTATGACTTACATATCAATCCTTCCAGATTTAGGCACCACTTCTCCAATTTATTGATATATGTCAATAACAGCACAATTTAAGAAAAGACAAGACACAGTGTTATGAATTATGTCTAGGATTTTACCCGTTTTGGAAGCTAACAAGTTTGCACAACCAACACACCATGGTTTAATGCATCCTTACAAAAGACATGAAAATCCTGAATCAGAGATAAAGGAAAGTTTATTGCTCATAGCAACAGAGGTAGCCAGAGTATCAGTATTATCTTATACTTGTTCCTCAAGCTCCAAAGCCCACAGGGCAACATGAAGGGGATCAGGTGACATCTGCTCATGCTTTGGGATTGTGTTTCGGTAAAGGAACTCTGAACTTAGGGAATTCATGTCTTTTATAATAGATAATGTGTACATCTACTCTTCTCTATAGGAAGGAATTATCTTTATTATATTGAACAGTAAGCCCACCCTTACTTTCTTCTAGAAACAGCCACTATATTTATCTTTTAAGGATGAAAGCAAACATGTCTTTTGCTCTAAATATAACCAAACTCTATTTTCCAAGACCCTGAACTATATTTTTAAAAATAAGCCAGAACCAAAACGGACACTACTCTTCTCAGGAGACATATAGAAATGGGAACCATTCATAGAGAATTTCCTTTCAAGAATACCACCACTCATTTCTATACTGTTTTGGCTTCTGGCACATTTCCCAGTATGTGTACTCCATGAGCCATTCTTACTAATCTAACAAATAGCCTGGAACCAAATCTGTTTAATTTCTCTCTTTCAGCATTTAGTTAAGGCTATTACAACAGAAATGTAAAAAATAAGGATGAGGTCACCCTGCAGTATTGACCTCAATCATGTCCCACAGGGTTACAAAACCAATCAGCTGAACAAATCTTATAAACTCTCAGGTATTCTTTCGAAAAACCTGGTAGATTTCCCCTTAAGTTTCTTTATTGACCTTTTTACTGTGGCCAAGGCATTAATACAGGCACAAATAATAAGGAGTAATAATTGCACAGATGCTCAAAGAGAACGCTTACATGACCCTGGAGAGTAACAGGAAGGTGATCTGAATGCCTTCTGGGCTGAGTTGCTGTTATTGATCACTTTAGCTAAAGTCAGAAATTTTTAGTCCCTTTTCTAATTGGACGATTTCTATATTACACATAACTTCCTGCTTAAATAACATGTCAGTTATTTCTATAAGAAGTTTGCTTAACTAGCTCTCATTTGGGAGTTATTGACATGATTTACTGGAGTGGCATGATTTAATGATAGTGTTTTCTTAAACCCTTGATGGTGTCTTATGACCACCACCTAGATGCACATATCTGTGTTTTCAGGAGGGAGGTAAGTTAATGTTTGACACAGAATAGTAAACCATAAGGGTGCACATGCTGCCCCTGGAAAGAAAAGTTTGTTTAAAATTATTGCATTCTTTCAAGTAAGACCTATATCAACGAGGAGGCACATGTTGCTAGTGCTTCCATCTGGACTCTTGGACAGATGGTAAGACTTGCATTTACCAATTTACTTAAAAACATTGAGTCTAGTCCTTGACTTTGGAGTGCAGTCTGAGGACAGATAGTCTTATTTGTCCTGTTTGTCCATAAAACCAGCTGAGTAATATTTATTCACCCCATGAAATGATTGAGTGACAGCTATGGGAATGAGTATGGAGAGAATATCTGGAGATATTAACAAATGTTTTATGTGTTTTTGAAATAACTCTTTATAACCCCCAAACCCTTTTATTCTGTTCATTACCCAGAAACTGGTCACACACAGATCATCCTTTCTTGAAGGTAGCCATGTTCATTGACCAAAATGCTTTCATAAGGTATGTGTACTAGGAGATGAGGGAGGTAGTCAGATTTCTGAGAAAAATGTTTAATGTTCCATAAATGCCTGTGGATGGTATGGATAAATAACCTTGAGAGAAACCCATTGTTAAGTGGCTTTTGTGATGAAAGGCACACCATTCTCAGATTGCAAATAGTATAGGAATCTGAAATCATGATACAGATTAGTTTTATATATCACAATTGCATTTCCTGGAGTCAGCTGATTGGACTGGAGCATCAGTATTTAACCTTAAATAATGTCAACAATTTTGAGGCACTAAAATTAGCCCAGAGAAGGAGCGAAAGGATAATTTAGTTAACTGCAAGGAGTAAGCAAAGGCAACCCTATGGATATCATTGGTGATCAGTTTAACCAAACCATCATTGAAACATACCCAGGCATGTCAGGGAAACTGTGAATTTAGGGCCCTGTTAAGCCAGTGGCTTTGCCTTTATCAACAGAGTGAAAAAGTCTTCCCCAAGGGAATACTTTGTCATGCAAAACTGAGATGTTCCTGCAGTCAGGCCAGCTATCTTCTTGAATATATAATTTCCATTTGACAGGTAAAGCCTGTTGAACTCTTCTTGCAGTGTTAGATTTCAGGTTTGAGCACTCTTGCCCACAAAATGGAAGTATCAGACAGACTTTCAAGGTAAGGAGTTCAGTTTTGGAAGAGTCCGATAAGTATTCCTGGTATCTATGTAAGGCAGGTAATGAATCCATATCAAGGGCATCTCTGGATGGAAACTGCTTCCCTTTCCTAAAAGCTCCAAATGGCAAAATCATCAGTCATGGAGACTTATAGCTGAAATGGGTTATTATTTTGTGGGGCCTCAAATATATAGCGCTTCTCTAAAAAGAGCTCTTTCTGATAGGGAGAATGCCTTCATGAACAGTACAGGCATGTAAAACATCAATAACAGTTATACATTCAGCGCATGAAGACATAATAGTAGGATAATGAATCGACCCAAATGACCTCATTCACACAGTTGTGTTAACTTCTTCACTTTACTGCAAACTTTGCCCTAACTTAATTAACTAAATTCATCTGGTTCCTGCCCCAAGGGACAATGTAGCATGGTGTCTTCAACCCCTGTATCCAAAAGATCCATAAAAGTTTGAGTCCCTCCCCATCCTGAATTACTTCACAAGTGTATATGGACTTTTGGGGACAGAGCGGACTCAGCCTCATGCATTCATTTTGCTCCTTAAATAAGTGGAGTTAGAGCTAGAAAGAAGAGGAAGAATTAGTAGGCATGGACAGAGAGAGAAGCTTCAGTAAGCAAGGTAAATTGTGGAAGATGCTTAAGGATCACACAAATGAAATGCCAATATTTTTAGTATACCCCAAACCCTCTATTAGATAGTAAGGTCATCTTTATTGATAGTGTCTATTTCAGATTCTGGAATCCCTTGACATTACAGTAAAAGCCATATTGCTTTCTGGGCAGGACTTCAATATTTATTATCTTTGGCTGACTTAGTTGATTCACAGAGTGGGGGAATTATTTTGAGTTGTTCTATTTAATCTGGACAATTTGCTTCACAATTGTCATGATAACAACTCTTAAATATTCTCTCTGGCTTCAAGTAAAGGGTAGGATAGTTTTTGAAAATGGCAAGTTTCACCATTGTAAGAAACTATTTTTCCAGATTACTTTGTGTCACTTTCTCATTCTCTAGTTGGTTTGACGATGTCTATGGAAAAGTATGTCCATACAGTGAAATATGACTCATTAACTAAAAAGAATAAATATTTGATACATGTTACAAAATGAATGAACCTCAAAATATTTATGCTGAGTGAAATATTGCAAACCAAAAAAGACTATATACTGCATGATTATGTTTGAATAAAATTCATATTTTCTCAAAATATTTAAATAAATTAAAATGTAAACTAATATATAGTGACAGAACTCTCATCAATGGTTGCCTGGTAACTGGAATGAGCCGGGGGTGAGGGGGTGGTGGGAGAGATTACAAAGGAGAATGAGAAACTTTTAGGGTTGTTGATGTTTTCAGTATCTTAATTGTGCTGAGGATTTCAGGTGTATTCATATGTCACAATTTATCAATTGTGCACTTTAAATATGTGCAATTTACTATATGCCAATTATACTGCAATAATGCTGTTTTTTAAAAAAAACCTATTGCAAAGGTAATAAAATAAAATAATATGGTGAAGAACAGAGAATTTAGAAATAGCTCCATAAATAGATAAGAAAAAAATGACACATTCGCACATCAATTTTAACTATAACTGCTCTGAAAATGCAATAAAAAATCTAATTTCTTGCCATAGTAGACCTAGTCAGAGATCATGAAAAATATATCAATTCAGAGGATTATAAAAAGCAATAAGTCTTTATTTTTTTTTATTTCAGTATAATATCACAGAATGATACATTAGTTTCAGGTGTATACATACATAGTCATTCAAATTCTCTGTACATTATGCTATACCCACCATAAGTGTAGCTACTATTTATTACTATACAACATTATTACAATACCAAAAAAGCAATAAATCTTATAGTGAGTGATCAAAGACACAGATCTTCATTGAGTAGGAATTCAGATCATAAATGTGAGCACATGTGAGGATAATAACAGAACTTCTGGAAGTTCACATTCCCTTACTCATGATTATCTTCATATTCTCACACACGGGTAGTATACACACATACATCTATCATATTTACATCTAATAGGTCAGATTCTGCAGGAAACATACTATGAAATGTAGGATTCCATGTCTTTTTGGGCAAGAACTGTTCCTGGTAAAGGACTCATTTTTGAGCTTCTAGCCATCTAGCCATCACCTGTTGAATTTGGAGATTGCCTAAAATACGGGAACAGAAACTTGGCATTGAAACAACCACTCAACCTACCACTCTTTCAGTTGAATGTATTGATTTACATAACAAAGTCACCCATCTCTGAACAGCTTAAAGATTCTGGATGTACTCTTTTCCTAAGGAAACTTCTATAACTTATGGTGAAATATGCTACAGAGTCTGCCAGTACAAGTAATCTTAGTACATGGCTGATGTTCATTCTTTTCCCCCTTTAATACCCATTCTAGATTCCTTTTTATGCTTGTCCAGGTGGCTGTGGCAACCTTGAACTATGTCTGCCACAGATGTTCTACTCACACCTCTCTATAAGAGCACTCCCTACAAATAATGTAGCTGCCTGGCGATTTTTAGCTGCCACATCTTTGGTTTCATTTTAGGGTTCCCACAGAGGCCATACTCTCATACTCCTTCCTCAAATGATTGAGCATAATCAGAGTACTTGAGCAGAGAGGAGGCTCCACTACAAGGTCCTCATCAGCCTACCTGAGACTTTTTGGAGCTCTACTACCATTTGAGGCCTTTCCTATGCAACCTGCCTTTCCCTCTCTTCTTTCACATGTGTCAGGTCTGCAGCATAGTAAAGTTTTCCTTGCTACATCTCTACTTTATCCTTTATAGGTGTATCCCCCATCATTATCCCCTGCAAAGCCTTTGGATATTGAATTCCTTCTTACTGTTTGCTTCTTAGAAAATTCAAATTAACACATAGCTTACCTGGTTTTGGAGTGATTCAAGTACTGATCTCTGTTGGATCTGAGCCTTTAGTTGTTATATCCTTCTTAAAGTTCTTGCACATATCTATCAACTATTTAATAGTCAATATGGGACTGGGGAATAATGAAAAACCCCCGATGTATGCCAAATGTATTCTTCCTTGCTCCTATTGTATAACAGATGATTATCTCCTAAAAATGATCAGAGAAAATTACTCCTGCCGAGATATTGATTTTTCCCCCATGTCTTCTCTTCTCTTGGCATCGTTGAGAAGAACCAAATGATCAGGCAACATATAAGACCTAAAACATAATGGGATTCTTGTTGTGTCTGGTGGTAGCAGTGTTCTCTCTCTGGGAATAGGATCTTTAGATGTATAAATCCTGGTGTTATAGAAACAGAAAACACAAAATACCCAAATAGATCATTGAGAGTGAAGGTCAATAAGCTTACTCCTATTTACAGGTCTTGGTTCCAGGAACCATGTGTTCTTACCATTTAAGTGCCATATAAAAGTCATTGATTTAGTTTTAACTGCATCCTTGAGGGTAATATCCAGTCTATAAGAGATCATTTATAAGCCAAAGCCTCTGTTTACCCTTCAAAAGCTTTTCCATCATTACATCTGGAAGCTTTGGGTGGTGTGGTATATAACAGGGCAAGTGAGTTCCATGATCCTATGTACATCATTAAAATTCGTTTGCAGGAGTGTGTACTCCTTTATCCTTTGTGATATTTTGCAGAGTCACGTGTCACTTGATCATATGCTGTATAGACCATTAGATAATAGTGGTCTCTGAGGCTCAGTGGTCAAGGAAGACGAATCCATACCCATAACATATGCCATCCAATAAAAATCCCCACATCTTTTAGAGATGAATGGTTTCAATGTATTCAACTTGTCACCTAGGGGCTGGTTGCTCTCTTTGAGCAATGGTATTGTCTTGACACTTTGGCATCATGGTCCTTTGCTTGGATATTCAACAGCAACACAAGCTTGGTTGTCATTGGTGAGTGGGAGCTCATGATTTTGAGTTTATTTACAGATTCCTTCCTCGTTAACATGGTTGTTCCATTCATGAGCTGAGAATATTACCACTGAAGATGGCTGAAAGAAAATGGATGGCGTTAATTTGCCAAGTCATTCCATCTACTTGGGTTTTGTAGTTTGTTTAATGCCTTTTCCTTTTATGACTTCTCTGATGAGATTTAATATGCAATACAAAGACCTTGATAATTCATGATAACTTCCCCAAATCGTGTACATGCTTCTTCTACAAAATCTCTTGTCCTTTATTTTCTAATCCTTGTTACTTTAGAAGTCTGATCACAGGGCTCAGTGGCTTGACACTGCCCATAAATCTATGGATGGTCTATGTACCACTTTCCTTTACACACATTCAAAGTGCGCATGCCCTAAACCTTTAATCACTGGGATGGTTTCCCCTCACTGCTGTCTTTCAGGGCCATCTCTGAATGGGATGGTAACATAATAGTAGGCCATTTTTAACTTGCACCCAAAAACTTAAACAACTTATCTCTGATCCAAGCCAGGCCATTGTTTGTTTCCATCACTTGGTATTAAATCTCCCTCTCCTGCCTACCAGGTAACCACAGGTGTGAGTGAGGAAAGATATGTTTTTATTATACTTTTTTTAAAAATGGTGAGACATATGAGATATATTAATTTGATATTAATCATTTACTTTGATGAGAATTGTATTGTCCAAACATGTCCCAGACAACAAGACCTATTTGAAAATTCATTAATCTAGTGGGTCCTGAATTTTTGTAGAATTTATCACTCATCCTCAGGAGTGCTTATATATCATCAAAGCCTTTAATGTTCTTGTCACTTTGTATTTATATGGTCCAATTAACACAATTTAGTCAATAGAAAGAAATAATATGATATTATGCAGAGTGTACAGATATTATAGGTCTCTTTGAGCTACATTATGACAGTGAGCAAGAGAGTTAATATAATTTTTGGACACGAATGAAATGTATTATGTTGTTTATTCTACATCAATGAGAACTGCTTCTGGTCCACTCCCTCATAGAAATGAAAAACAAACAAACAAAACAAAAGTAATGCAAAACAAAAGAAAGCATAAAACCATTCTCCAGATCAATGGTCATATATCACATGCCTGGGTAGATATTAACATGCTGTTGCAAACATACTATATTTGATTACTACTTAGGCCGCTACCATTGTCTAGGGCCCATATAGCTATTCTAATCACTTGATTTATAAATTAAAGGGGGGATATGATGAGGCTATTGCACACTTTAAATCTTTAAGAATGGCAGTGATTTCCCTTGAGATACAACATTGCGGGGGTGCCTGGGTGGCTCAGTCGGTTAAGCGTCCGACTTCAGCTCAGGTCACGATCTCGCGGTCTGTGAGTTTGAGCCCTGGTTCGGGCTCTGGGCTGATGGCTCAGAGCCTGGAGCCTGCTTCCGATTCTGTGTCTCCCTCTCTCTCTGCCCCTCCCCAGTTCATGCTCTGTCTCTGTCTCAAAAATAAATAAACGTTAAAAAAAATTAAAAAAAAAAAAAGAGATACAACATTGCTTTTGCCTTACTATCTTGGAAGAATTAGAGGCCAGTTTCAACAGTTTCTATTTGGCCTTCACAACTATGATAGCTCTTATCCCACAGGCCAGTGATGATATTCTGAAAACTACCTAACACTTTAATTATCATTTGAGAGTTCAGGGGAATCACTATTGAGTGGTCCATGGACACATTCAATGTTATGAGCTAAACCTGGATCCAAACTCCCTTTTGTAAGGCCTCCACTAACAAGGGGTTATAAAAATGTTTTGCTTGTCCAAGTACTAATGTCAAATTGAATCTGTATCAAAGAATTCTTGGAATGTCTAGAATCCTTCTTTTGTCAATATACAGTTGTCAAAATAAATAGCCATATGCCTCACTGTGAAAAACATTAGAGATAGTTACTATATAAACTTGCGCTGGTGTTGAAAGTTCTTTTCTCATGGGAAACTGCCCCTTTCTTTAGTAAATAAATTGTGGATTTTAAAACTGGCACATGTCTAGAAACTGTGTAGGAAATTAAGATATTTTATATGGTTGGCTACCTTTAACACCTTAATCATCCATGTTTCATTTCTTTTGATTGCAAAAATTGAAAAATATTCTTAAAGGATGCCTTCTTTCTTGTCCCTAAAGACACTGTATTCTATTAACAATCTTTATAGTTCTCTGACTGTCTGCTTCTGGTTTCCACTCCATTTTTTTCCTGCTCATTTCAATAATTGTGCCCATTATTTTTTTCTAACAGATAAGTAGTGCCACCTAGACTATTATTCAGAGATCCTATTATCCCCATTTCTATCAGGCAACTACTATCATCCATGATCTATATAGGGAGTCACCATTGATCCAATGATGCTAGTGACCCTCTCACAGTGCTTTCCTTTTCATGTTGGTAAATGTGGACGTTTTTGGGGGAACATAGTCAACTGGTAGATTTTCCCGTCTTACACAGTATATCCACTCTTGCCTGTTGTCTTTAATGAGGCTTTTGATTTCTTTCTCTCGTACCCCACATAGAAATCCTGGCATTCCTACTGTACTTTGTGTGGGTCATCACTTTTCCCAGTTTTCCAGAAGTCATCCAACAGGATCTAATCCAGTACTTTGGGGTCTTTATCAGGGTATGAAATTCTTAATCAGAAAGAGTGCTCCCAGACTAACAGATTATTTTTATCCAAATTTATGTTTAACCACTTTTTTTTTAGATTCTCTTTTGGACCCTGTCCCATGAATATCCTTCTGGTTCTTGACAGTGCACATTTGCTAGGCACTACATTTTCATTGGAGTATAATCCCACTCATCTCTTAGTAGGAGCAGTTATTAGTAGCATCATTCCGAATCATACATATTAAGGTTAATCTTTACTTATTGGTTTAGTGGGCATGAGGGAGGTTAGGATAGATGTTGAGGATGTGCAAATCATCTTACAAGACAAAAGTCTCTGCATCATCTGCAAACAAGGGACACTAGCCTTTAACAAGAAGGGCCATATTTGTAGTCTCAGAGGGTTAAAAAAAAAAAAGCTGGAGATTCAGGACTTCTGACCCAGATTCCCCATCCTATGTTTCATCATAACTCTTATTTTTAGTCAGCATTGTGCCCTTAACATAGCACTCTGGATTGAGAATGTAATTTTTCTGCATTTTTGGTATCCTTTTAATTAAGCCCCAGGCCCAAATGTTAATATTTTCTGCCCTCTGGATGTGGGAGATTATTATATTTTATATTTATGTTCTGTGTTGCCTTAAGTTCATGATTAATCACTTTAAGCATTTCATTGTCCTTTCCTTTCACTGTATTAATGGCCTCAGCAGTACATATGCCATTCTGTAGTCCTTATAATTACTATTTCTCTTGAATTTCTCTAATAGCAGAGACCTAAGATATTTCACCAGTCAATGCTTCCCCCACCACTCCATAGAATTAATACCATCTTGGTTTATTATAATGGAAATTTGATGATTGAACTATTACTTCATGTCAGGGACTCTCAGTAACCCATCTACCACCAGTGATGGAATTCCCATTGCCAACTGGCTAGCAGATGCTTTCATTTCAAAAATTTCATTTCAGCATCTGCTTTTTTTGGACCATAATTTGTACAAACTGACATAGATTAGGTTCCCTGGGAAACAGGCTCTGGGGCAGTTATTCGAATGGAAGCAGTTTACTGAGATGGATTCACTGAAATAACACCTATCTGAGAGTGAGAGAGGAGGTAAGAGTGAGCAGAGATATCTATCATGGCCTTTTAGATAAGGCAGCCAGATTTAGCAAATGCAAATACAGAGTGCCCAGTTAAATTTGAATTTCTGATAAACAAAGAATAAATTTCTATTGTAAGTATACATTGATATACTGTAGTGTAAGTATACTACAAATATTGCATGGGACACATATAAAAATTTATTTATTGCTTATCTGAAATTCAGTTTAACTGACTATCTTGTATTTTTTCTGGCAATCTTACATTCATAGTTGTCCTGAATTGAGACAACAGGCTAGGCTTTTTTTCCTCCCCAAATTATAAAATCTTTAAATTCAGGTGCCCTATAGAAGAAGGGCAAACTAAATTGAGGCAGCATTTTTTGGCCAAAGAGAACTCTTGAGATGATGTTTACTGTGAGTTGTTAGCAGCCATTATTACTGAAAAGATAACTCCTTCCATTTTGAACAGAAGGACTGGGAAGTTCTTCATAGTCTTTTTAACTATGTGTGTGGGAGGAGAAGGAGGAGAGGGAAGAGAAGAGCAAGGGGAGAGGCAGAGGGATAAACAGAGAGAGGGTGGAAGAGGAGAATGGATAAGTGACAGGAATTTTTTTGCTTTCTCACCTGGGCAAGATACACATAATTAATTTCAGCATTTTACTGCAGCAAGACTATAATGAAAAGTATAATAAAAACAAGCAATCATAAGCTTAGGCTTCATTGAGAACTCTTGCCTCACCAGATCAGTGAATCTTCCATAGCTTACTGGCCTTAGAGCTGTGGAACTAGAATAAGTTAACTAGACTGTTCTGAAAGCCATGCAAACAGACTCCTAGATTAGCCACACAGCTAACTATACTACAACTTTGATATCTAAAGCAATCTACAGGTTCAATTTTTTTCTCTCTAAAGTACCTGAAAATTATTGGAAAAATGTGACTTTGAAGACCATTGCTTTGCTCTCATTATGCAAAACGTTACTTAGCAACAACAATTACTGTAATCTGCATTATTCCTCTCATTCAAAAGTTATAAATGGAAAGATATATTGCTCCCTAAGTGAGGTAGAAATAATATATTTCATGACAAAATCATGCCTATAAGTTTACTGATCACTGCAATTCATTGAAGTATAATAACAGTGAAATTGATGTAGGTTGCTTTGTGGCATAGCTAAAACTAAAATAGATTAAAAAATTAAAAATTAAAAAAATATGCTCAACATATTTGTACAACTTGGACACCATGGCAACTATAGTTAATAATACTGTATTGTATATCTGGAAGTTCTTAAGAGAGAATAGAACTTAAAAGTTCTCATTATAAAAAACGTTGTGGGGCGCCTGGATGGCTCAGTTGGTTAAGCATCGTCTTCGACTCAGATCATGATCTTGAGGTTCGTGAGTTCGAGCCCCACGTTGAGCTTTGTGCTGATAGCCCAGAGCCTGGAGCCCGCTTCAGATTCTGTGTCTCCCTCTCTGCCCCTCCCCCAATCATGCTCTCTCTGTCTCTCTCTCTCAAAAGTAAATAAGCCTTAAAAAATTTAAAAACAAAGTTGTAGCTATCTGTGATGATGAATGTTAACTAGATTGATTGTGGTGATCATTTGCAATATATACATATATCAAACCATTGTGCTGTACACCTGAAACTCATAAAATACTGTATGTCCATTATTTCTCAATTTAAAAAAAAAGCGAAGAGGAAGAGTTCTAAATTAATAATCTCTGCTCCCACTTCAGAAAACTGGAAAAACAAGAGAAAAATAAACCTATAGGAAGCAAAGGGATGATTTTTAATATGCCAAAGAATAATTATGAAATAATAACTTCCTTTTGCATAGACACATAGGTTTATTAAATAATTATGAAGAAGCTGATCCTAATCATCTCATATTAACCTTTTGTTCATAGATCAAAGTATTAGAGGAAAAGAAACATAAATAACTATCCAACTGATTCCTAATCATAAGGAAATCCAACAAGAATGTATGGTTAGAAACTAATTCTATTAGAATTTGAAAACAAAAGGAGTTGGAGGTTATTCTCCTTAATTCCACATCCTGTCTAGTTATTATAAGAATTAATGAGAAATCGTCTCAGATCAGTTGTTCTCAACTGGATATGATTTTGCCCCTGGGAGATATTTGGCATTGTATGGAGACTTTTTTGATTGCCACAAATGCAGAAGAGGGGGGCTGCTACTGACATCTAGTGTGTAGAAGCCAGAGATACTGCTAACCATCCTACAAACTAGAAGATAACTTCCCACAGAAAGAATTACATGCTTCTAAATGTCAATTATGTTGGGATTGGAAAACCTTATTCAGTTTATCCAAAATGATAAGCAAATATTCATCATTTGAGAATAAACCCCTATTAAGCATATTCATAGCTTGGAACACAACCATCATTCCATTTCTTTAGTCAACTACTCATATATTTATTTTTTTAAATGCTTAATTATTTATTTTGAGAGAGAGAGAGAGAGAGAGAGAGAGAGAGAGAGAGAGAGAGAGTGCTCTGGGAGGGGCAGAGAGAGGGGAGAGAAAGAACCCCAAACAGACTCAGCACTCAGCACAGAGCTGGACACAGGGCTCGAGCCCACAAACTGTGAGATCATGACCTGAGACAAAATCAAGAGCTGGACACTTAACTGATTGTGCCACCCAGATGCCTCAAAGTCACCTACTCATTTAAAAAATATTTTTTGAGCCTCTATTATATGTTAAGTACAATGCTACATGTTGAGGACTCCATAGGATGAAGAAAATGGTATATACACTATCATCATTATGTTTCATTAAGTTTTATAGTGCACATTTTCTGTTGGTTAACTATCTGGGATTAGTACATCAACTAATAAATACAAAAATGCCATCTGGACTAATGGTGCTATTAGGCAGTTTGGAATGGAACCTACAAAAAGAAATATGTTTTAAACACCATTCTAACTTGAGATTATATTTCATCTCTAACTCATCAAATTCTAGAAAAAAAATCAACAAAGTTTTAAATGTTTTTATTTGGAGAAGACTGTCGTTCTGATTTGAGCATTTGTAATTATAACCAAAAAATATATCAGAAGTAATGAATTTTAAAATGTGTAAGACCATAATCCTGTTAGGCCTCAGACATAGTAAGTGCACAATAAATATGTGGCTAGTAAATAAAAGAATATATAGGAATAATCCTTGCAAAATATATATTATACGTGGTTTCCTCTTTTTTTATATGTATCACATAGTCAAACTTCTGTAAGATATTTGTGTATTTTCTTACTTAAATTGTAAGTGGAGGAATTAATCCCTGATTCCTTTTTCATGTCGTAACTAGAAAATGTATTTTAGAATTGTTTGTAAAATTAACATAATTCATAGAAGATGGAGACTCATTTTTCTAATCCATCTACTGCATGTGAATTTAAAAGGAAAAAAAGTCAATAGTCTATTCGCTGCTTACCACCTCTCCCTTGGAAGAAAGGAGTATTATGAAATGAAGAGTATATAGGTTCAACACGGGTCAGCCTATCACTGCTTCGGATTTAATCATGACTATAAAGATTGTGGGTACGGTTTTATTTTGTAATGTCTTTTCCAATATAAAGATTGTGGCTACAGTTATATTTTGTGATGTCTTTTCCAAAGCCAATTTCCTAGTAATAGTGTTGAAATACAATGAAAGAAACTAAAGCCCTTTAACCCCCCTCGCTCACAATATTTACGTATTAGTGCAAATCATCATTTTCTATCAATATAAGTAATGCAACGAAAGAAACTAAAGCCCTTTAATCCCCCTCACTAAGAATATTTATGTATTAGTGCAAATCGTCATTTTCTATCAATATAGGTAATACTTTGATGGTGGATAGTCCTAATATTCTATGGCTTAGATATTAATTCCCGATTCCCCTAGCACTCACATCTATTGATAAATTCTGGACAGTTTATACGGTTTGGGTGGTAATTCTTGTCAAAGCACTCAGATCAGTAAATTTCCTTATTTTGATATTTCTATTATTAGTTCCAACAAATTATCAGTGACATTTAAGAGAAGAAATGAGGAACATAATCTTACTCTGTGTAGTGCCTAAATTTAGTTATTTCACTTATATTTAGTTTTGGATTTCTATATCTTTGATCTAAGAAGCAAGCAAAATTTATGTGAAACCACAACGCTTAATATGATTCCACCTAGCCATCTTTAGGAGTTTAGATTATACCAGGAGTGCTATGGAGGTTTTGTTTTGTTTTGTTTTCCAAAAGAAAAACACTTTATTAGAAAATGTTCTAAAATGGCATATTGTACTAGTTAGTAAAGCAAATCTATGACTATGTTTTTGGATATTTGATATATTACACTCTATGACATAAGAAAAAAAATAGGAATATTTTGGGAGAGCTGCTAATTACAGAAATCTACCACATGTCAATCAAATCTTCTTTGGGGATACAAAAATTATTTATTCAGTTTGTATTTTAGAATGTATTTTACAAGGTTTTTCAAATAGCAAAGGAAAATAGTGAAATTTACATGCAAAGGAAACTTAGAAAGGACCTCATGAATAATGACAAAAAGAATACAAAATTGTAACTGCTCTGCTAAAAGCAAATAGAAACAGACCTAGCTTCCTACTAGATCTAGTTAGATCTGACAAAAGATAAAATATCAATTCAAAGGACTATAAAAAACAATAGAACCCAGGGGTAGCAATCTGAGACACAGATCTTCATTCAGAATGAATTTAGATTCTGCAAGGAGGAGAAATCAATACCAACATGCTCACTCTTGCAGCATTATTCAAATAGGTCAGTCACTATATCTAAGTGAGGCAAGAAAAAATGTATTAAATGATTCATCTGTACAGAAAAATAGTTTACCTACTTCCTACCTAAATGAAAGTTTGAACTTCTCGAAATTATTCTGACTCTAAATCAGAAGAATGGGCCCATTCAAACTGTATACAAATTGTTTCTTTTTAGAGTTATATCTCTATGTAACCTCTGTTAAAAGTATTGTGACCAGGGGCGCCTGGGTGGCTCAGTCAGTTGAGCCCCCGACTTTGGCTCAGGTCATGATCTCCTGGGTCATGAGTTCAAGCCCTTCATTAGGCTCTGCTGACAGCTCGGAGCCTGAACCCTGTTTCAGATTCTGTGTCTCCATCTCTTTCTGCCCTCCCCCACTTATGCTCTCTCTCTCTCTCTCTCTCTCTCTCTCTCAATAAAAAAACATTAAAAAGGTTTAAGAAAAAAGTATTGTGACCATAATAAATTGTGACATAACTATTGTAATATATTTGGATGGTTATACTATTAGTTGCCCCTAATACGTGTCTCAGACTTGGAGACACGAAATAAACAAATGTCTAACAAAACAAACAAAGAAACAAAAAAGTGGATGATGGAGGGTAGAAAGCAATATCATTGAAAACAGAAACATAAATTGTTCTTTGTGGTAGATTTCAAACAGCTGAAAATGAAACACTGGAAAGATCAATGGACCACATTGCATGAGAGTGGAGTGACTGCTACAGCATAACGGGGAAAATTCCTTTAAGGAGGTAAAATTTATGTACTTCATCAGAGTTGCCGTTGCCAACATGTAAAAATCCAAATAATGAATATAATTACTCTAAGGACTTGAGTAATTGGGTTCTTCCCATAAAAATGATACTATGAAAAGACTGTTTTGTTTCCAAATTGGCACATCAGAAAAAAGTTTTACCATCGTTTTGTTAAAAAAAAAAAAAAAAAAAAAAAAAAAAAGATTTTCTATTTCAATCAATCTGATCTTTTTCCCCATAGGTTAAGTGAGACAAATTTTACATCATTGTTCTTCCTTTACCTTCAGAGTTGTGTTAAACAACCATTAGTTTGTACAGCATTTAGCAGGGTTTCTCAACCTCAGCACTCTAGATACTTTGAGCTGCATAATTTTCTCTTAGGGGGTGAGGAGTGGCTGTTCTGTGCATTGCAAAATTTGTAGGAGCATCACTGGCCTCTACCCACTAGATTCTGGTAGTACTTTCCTACCAGTTATGACCACCAAAAAAGCCTCTATGCTTTGTCAAATGTCACAAGTTAGGGGGTGCCTGAGTGACTCAGTAGGTTGAGCATGGAACTCTTGGTTTTGGCTCAGGTGTGACCTCATGGTTTGTGAGTTCAAGCCCCACATAGGGCCCTGTGCTGACAGTGCGGACCCTGCTTAGAATTCTCTCTCTCTCCCTTTTTCTCTGCTTCTCCCACACACACTCTCTCTGTCTCAAAATAAATAAACAAACTGTAAAAAAGCCACAAGTTAAGAATATTGATATAAATGTATTAATGTATTGAACAAATGTATTATTTGTTAAGTGCTAAGAATGTTTGAGAAATAAACATATTTAAACAACCCAGATAAATGCACGTTATATGCAAATTGAAAACAGTGGACAAAAATATCAAGATAGGCTTACTAAAGTGATCACTTATTTGCTTTGGTGTGTTTATACAGAAACAGAGTACTGAGGTAAAGGAGAATATGTGACTTTGTGAAAAGAGTATAAAATTATAAAACTGTTTAACATTGTAGCATTATTGAATTTGTTAATATTAAAATGATTACAAACCCATGAAAATACCTAAATATTTTATTTTTGGAACTATCTAGCAATCTTTACATTGTGTCATAACAAGTTTCATTTTTTCTCATGGAAAATGTGAGGAGGAGAATTTCCCTAAGAAAACATGGTTAAACTGTATGATTCCACTGGTAAACATTCTGGAAAAGACAAACGTATGGAGACAATAAAAAGATCAGTAGTTGTCAGTGGTAAGCATTGGGAAAGATAGAGGGAAAAAAAAAGTCACTGAAGACCTTCAAATTTCAACTCTGACATGTAAAAGAGCTTGAAAGTCACTCTTCCCTCTTTACAATAAGGGAAATTAAACAAACTGAAAATCAACATCTTTTGTGAATGTAGTCACAACGAAAATCTGCCTTTCTGGAGCAGATAGTGATGGAGCCATGTCTTGTAGAAACACATTAATAGTATTTTTGACACATTATTGGGGACTGAATATGGAATAGCATAAAAATGAGACAATTTTGTGGGGAAATCTTGTGGGAAAGGAATCCAAATGGTCATGGGTTTTCCCTCCAGAAACCCCACCAGGCTCTCCTCATAGTGAAGTTTGAGAAAGATACTTTCATGACCCTGGCAGATGGAGAAAAAAACATAGATATTTGTGAAATATGCCTACATCCTTCCTTAAACAAAGGCTTACCAGGAAAGAAGGGATTTCCTTCCACTCCCATACCTTCTACTGTTCCAGTTCCTTCTGAGGGAAACAAAACAAAACAAAACAAAACAAACAAGCAGTAAAACAGTCAACAGGGGTCAGATATTTAAGGAAATAGATTAGGAATACTGAAGGTTGGGAAGAGAGTAAGGAACAAAGAGGGAAAAAGCTAGACTACTGGAGAAAAACTTGCCCATGAAACACAGGCCCACTGGAAGACTGGAGGATGATAGAATGCCCTTTTCCCATACTTCACCACAGACAGGGCTTCAATGTAATAATAGTGGATTGTTAAAGATAAACATAGCCAGACATTAGTCAATGTGGTGAAAACAGAAGTAACTACTGACAGTAGGGGAAAAACCCGAACAGCATTCCAATTTGTGCACAGGTGGCTTGGTGGTTTTTTTGTTTTTGTTTTTTTTAATTGTTTTTAACGTTTATTTATTTTTGAGACAGAGAGAGACAGAGCATGAACGGGGGAGCGTCGGAGAGAGGGAGACACAGAATCTGAAACAGGCTCCAGGCTCTGAGCTGTCAGCACAGAGCCTGATGCGGGGCTCGAACTCACGGACTGCAAGATCATGACCTGAGCCGAAGTCCGCAGCTCAACCGACTGAGCCACCCAGGCGCCCCTGGCTTGGTGTTTTTAAGGGAGAATTTTGGAAGGCAATAGGCTCAGAAGAGTCAGAAAGTGAAAATGACTGTGGTTTGGTAAATGTAAATGTGATTAGGCCAGCTGTGTTTGCTAGCTGGCACTTCTCTAAGTTAGGATGCTGTCCTCCCACAGAGACTGGGAAAAAGAGGCCCCTACTTCCTGGTGACCACATTTCAGAAGAAAGGTTCTTAATTTCTTAAGAAAGATACTTTTGAATTGTAAAAGATATATATTCACTATTGTAAGCCATTTTTAGTAAATCCAGTTAAATAAAGGAGGCCAGAGACCTATCACACGGTGGCTAAAATAAACAGTAAATTGTCATGGCAGCTTTGACCTTCTTCAGGCAGCGTTTTAGATGGGAAAGCTGAAGCCATCTTAGGGACACAGCTTCATGCTGCTGAGAAACCAGGTTAGTCTTTGCTTGTCTGTTAGTTCAGCAGTTCGGATAAAATTGTTATGTGCCAAGAGTTCTCAAGATTACAGCTTTTCAAGATTACAGCTTAAAGAGCTGCATGGCATACTCTTTGAGGAGGAGTACCTAAAGATGCCCCAAGTCCAGAGGGGAGACAAAAACAAAGACAATAAAGAGCTTTGAAGCTTTTGGTAGCTATGGCTATAGGAAACTTTAAACACGGTTGAACCTCTAACCAGGTTAATATAAAACCTCACGTTAAAGGCCCATGTATCTCACTTCCTATTATCCAATAGAACATGCCTGGTTTTCAACCAAAATTTCAAGGCATGCTAAAAGGCGAGGAAAAACAGTGTAAAGAGAAAAAGTGAGCATCACCATCAGACTTAGGTATGACAAAGATGTTGAGCAGCGAGCTTGAAATATTAAAGTAATTATGATGATTGATTAATACATTAAATACTTCAATAGAAAAAGTAGGAAACATGAAAAAACAGGTAAGTAATGTAAGCAGAGAAATGGAAACTCTAAGACAATATTAGAAAGGAATACTAGAAATAATCATTTCAAAACCCAACATAATAAAAATTAAGAATGTTTTGATGGGCAGGGCATCTGGGTGGCTCAGTCAGTTAAGCTTCTGACTTTGACTCAGGTCATTATCTCACAGTTCATGTGTTCGACCCCAAGTTGGGCTCTGTGCTGACAGCTCAGAGCCTGGAGCCTGCTTCACATTCTGTGTCTCCCTCTCTCTCTGCCCCTCCTGCTCATGCTCTGTCTCTCTCTCTCAAAATAAACATTAAAAAAAAAGAATATTTTGATGGGCTTATTGGTAGATTTGACTGAGAAAAGAACTGAGGAGTTTGGAGATATGTCAATAGACCCTTCTCAAACTGAAATTGAAAGAGGAAAAAACAAACATAAGAAACAAACAACAAGCAAACAAAGTCTTTATCTGTGAAGAGTAAGACAATTGCATAAAAGTTTAATAGATATATAATTGAAATAAAAGAAGGAGAAAAAGGAGATAAGGTGCATAATAAATATTTTTAGAAGTAAACCCAAAAACATTGAAAACATGTGGTAAGTGAAAGAAGCCAGCCATAAAAGAACACATATTATATAATTCCAATCATATGAATGTCAGAGTAGACAAATGTGAAATAGGGACAGAAAGATTAGTGGTTGCCTTGGGCAGAGGGGAAATGATGGAGGTTAGCAGGTGATTTCTAAAGAGTACAGGGTTTTCTCTTTGAAATGAAAGCAGTGCTCTAAAATTGACTTTGTGATGGTAGAACATATCTGTAAATAGACTAAAGTCCATTGAATTGTACACCTTAAATGTATGAATTTTATACTATATAAATTGTAGCTCAATAAAGCTATTAAAAATAAAAGTAAATATTTAAAATTAGTGATCCCAAACCTTCTAAATCAGTGACAAAGCACCCCATCACAGGTTTAGGAAATTCAGAGAGGCTAAACAGGATAAAAACCAAAACAGAATAAAATGGAGGAAAAAAACCAGCCTGATAGATCATAATCAAGTAACAGAAAATCAAAGACAGTGAGGAAGTTTTTAAAGAAGGCAGAGAGGAGGCAGGCATTTAGATATTAAGGAACGAGCACAAGAATTATAGCTGACTTCTCAACAGAAACAATGCAAATAAGGGAGCATATTGAAGTACAAAACCATCAACCTATGATTCTCTATCCATTGAAATTATGCATCAAAAATTAAGGAGAAACAGACTTTCTTAGACAAACAAAAATAGACAAAATTCATTTCCAGCAGTCCTTCCCTGCAAGTAATGTTTAAAGTTCTTCAGGTAGAAAAAACAATATTGTAAGTCAGAAACTTGGATGTACATATAGGGGGAAAAGCATCAAAGAAAAAATAAATGAAGATAAATAAAATACTTTATTTCTTATTTGTATTGATCTAAAAGAAAATTCTTTGTTTAAAATAACAATAGTAACAGTGTATTATAGAGTTATTCAAGCATATGGATAAGTAAAATGAATGACAGCAATGTCACAAGGGATAGGATGTAGGAATTGGGAATATGATGTTATAAATTATCTGCGCTACACATGACAGAATTTAGTGTTACTTGAAGCTGTAGTTAGATTAGTTAACAATGTATATCATAAACCTTGAATAATTACTTAAAAACTGTTTTAAAAAGAAATATATTCAATAGCCTAAGATAACTGATAATATAGAAATGTAAAATTATAAAAGGCTCAATTAAAACCAGAGATTGCGAAATGATAGAAAGGAAAAAATAACAAATGTAATAAATAAAAAAAGTTACATACATGGTAGATATTAATCCAACTTTATAAATAATCATTTTATTGTTTTTTCCTTTATCATATATATATATATATATATATATATATATATAGAGAGAGAGAGAGAGAGAGAGAGAGAGAGAGAGACAGAGAGAGAGACAGAGAGAGAGAGAGAGACAGAGAGAGAGAGAGAGGGGGAGGTAGGGAGAGGGGCAGAGAAAGAGAAAGAATATTAAGCAGGCTCCATACTCAGCATGGAGGGGCTCAGTCCCACAACCCTGGGATCATGACCTGAACCAAAACCAAGAGTCGGAAGCTCAACCAACTGAGCCACCCAGAGGCTCCTAAATAATCACTTTAAATGTTTAGATATACATGTTAGAAAAGAGTGATTGTCAGAGTGTATAAAAAAGACAAAATCCAAATGTATATTTACTACAAGTAACTCATTTTAAGCAGAAAGATTTACATATGCTAGAAGTAAAATAATGGTGCAAGATATACTAGACTAATAATAATAAAAAGAAAGTTGACAAAACTATATCAATTATAGTAAATCAATCTTTAAACCAAAGAATGTTATCAGGAATGAATAAGTCATTGCATTATGATAAAAAAAAAAAAAGTCAATTCTTCAAGAAAACACAATCCTAAACGTGTATGCACCTAATAGCAGTCAAAAAACATCAGACAAAAGCTTATAGTAGTGAAAGGAGAAACAAAGCCATTATCATAATTAGAGAATTCAATATCCTTTGTCAATAAAGAGTAGATCAAAGAGGCCAAAAATAAATGAGAATATAGAAGACCTAAAGAGAACTATTAGTCAACTTGATCTAATTGACAGTTATAGAATACTTTATCCAACACAAAATTACAAATACTTCTCAAACTCACATGGAACATTAACTGAGATAGTCCACATTTGGGACCATAAAATACACCTGAATAAATTTGAAAAGAATATAAACTATGCAAAGTATATTCTCAGACCATAAAAAAATTAAATTAGAAAACAATAGCAGAAAGGTACTTGACAAATTCCAAAATATTTGGAGAATAAACAGCACACTTATAAATAACACATAGATCAAAGAAGTCTTAAGAGAAATTAAGATGATAATCTGAACAAAATGAATATGAAAATGGAATTTGTCAAAATCTGTGGAATGCAAGAGAGGAGATAGTGCTTAGAAGGAAATTTATAACATGAATACTTACACTAGGTGGTATTTAAGTTAAAAAAATTAATCTCTCACTTTAGGAAACTAGAGGAAAGAGCAATGTAAGACTAAAATAAGCAGAGTAAAAGAAATAATAAAAATTTGAGGGGCACCTGGGTGGCTCAGTTGGTTAAGCGCCCAACTTCAGCTCAGGTCATGATCTCGCGGTCTGTGAGTTCTAGCCCCGCGTCAGGCTCTGTGCTGACAGCTCAGAGCCTGGACCCTGCTTCAGATTCTGTGTCTCCCTCTCTCTCTGACTCTCCCCCATTCATGCTCTGTCGCTCTCTGTCTCAAAAATAAATAAACGTTAAAAAATTAAAAAAAAATTTGAGAGAAAAGTCAATTAAATTGCAAATAAGAAAACAATAGAGAAAATCAATGTAATTAAAGTGAATCTTTGACAATACCAATTAAATTGAAAAACAAAAGTGACTTTGGTAGCATTTTTCCATCCTATTAATTTAACATAAATAGTGTATAAGACCATTTAGCATGACGCATCAATGTATTAAATCAAAGACTGTACTCTGTGTAAAGATTTAAGGTTGCGTCTGTTTAAGCATAGAGCTTTTGATAACAGAATCATTCATCTCATAGATGACCATATTTTTTTTTTACCCTAATGGCATACAAATTGCTAATTTTGTATGGATGTTGTACTTTTATTTCAGTTTGAAAATAGATAATACATGTAATATGAGGAAATACAAATCTAATATTACCAAAATAAGTTTTTTCTTGTTCAATAACATGTTTTGTTTTGTTTTTTGAATATTTATGGCTTACCGTGTCAATTCTCTGTAGATTTAGGAAAGCCACTTCTATTTATTTATTTTTAAATGTTTTAAGTTTATTCATTTTGAGAGAAACAGAGCAAGCAAGGGAGGGGCATAGAGGGAGGAGGAGAGAGAGAGAATCCCAAGCAGACTCTGCACTGTCAGTGCAGAGCCCAGTGCTGGGCTGGAACTCACAAATCATGAGATAATGACGGAGCCAAAACCAAGAGTCAGATGCTTAACCGACTGAGCCAGCCAGGTGCCCCAGAAAGCCATTTTTAATACTGCAAGACATTATTTTAATCAATGTCATAACCTTAAAAAACAAAGACCAAATGAAAAAATATATGAAAAGCACAATGTCAAAGAAAGCCATATGGAGGGGTGCCCTGGGTGGCTCAGTCGGTAGAGCGTCCCACTCTTGATTTTGGTTCAGGTAATGATCTCAGGGTTCTTGGGATCCGCCCCGCATCTGGCTCTGTGCCAGTGGCACAGAGCCTGCTTGGGATTCTCTCTCCCTCTCTCTCTCTGCCCCTCCCCCACATGCACTCTCTCTCTCCCTCTCTCTCTGTCTCAAAATAAATAAATAAACTTTAAAAAATCATCTGGAGGTAAGAAAACACTTGTCTATGATCTCTAACATGACAAATAAGGTTCAAATGATTTAATAATATTTATTTAAATTATTTTTGTGTAATCTATTTTTTAAGAATTATGAGACTCTCTTATTTCCAATTTGACTCATCAAGTGAAATTTCACGTGGACCATAGATATTTGTACATAAACACAAACTACAAAAAAGCATGCATTTGATATGGTTGCATTTGGATATTTCACAAAATTAGCCCTCAACTACTTATGGATAGAGAAAGATAAGGACTCTTAAAACTTGTGGAATGTATTCATGTGTATGCATGAAAGTAAATCATAGAAATAAGGGGTTCACCTTCTTTTTTAAGAATATACGATTAATATGCAATCATATGTGAGGAGGTTGTGGCATCCAGGACAAGAATTATGAACCCATAAGAGTTGAATCTTGAAAAACTTATATATCCAGATACAATTTTTTTTTCAAATTTTTCTTTAAATTCTAGTTAGTTAACATATAGTGTAATATTGGTTTCAGAAGTAGCACTTAGTGATTCATCACTTACATATAACACTCAGCGCTCAACACAAGCACCCTCCTTAATGACCATCACCCATTTAGCCCATCCCCCCGCCCACCTCCCCTCCAGCAACCCTCAGTTTGTTCTCTGTACTTAAAAGTCTCTTATGATTTGCTTCCCTCTTTTCTTTTTTTTTTCCTTCCCCTATGTTTTTCTGTTTTGTTTCTTAAATTCCACACGTGAGGAAAATCATATGGTATTTGTCTTTCTCTGACTGACTTATTTTGCTAAGCATAATACACTCTAGCTCCAACCGTGTCGTTGCAAATGGCAAGATTTCATTCTTTTCGATGGCTTCAAGACACAAATTTAAGGGAGGCTCATTCTTGCTGACTGACTCAAATAGTCTTCTGGAGGAATTTCTAAAGTGCTGAGAGAAAACTACAGTTGCATATATTTAACTGGTATCTGTCAGACCTGTTCATGGTTTATAAAGCACACCCACAATTTGATATCAGCAACGACCAGGCAGTAGCATCAGTGCTCAGATTTTCAGTCATCTCTGTGACTCTCACTAGATATCTAGTGCATAAAAGTTCTCTCCTTCTTTTACCATTCTTTTTTTGTTCTTCCTATACATGGTTGCATTTAACATTCTAGTTCTAGTTTCATCAGTAAAAGGCTAGTTTAATTATACTTGTAATTTTACCCACATCCTAAATAGTTCTTTGATAGAACAAGACCAGAGCATCTGAGTAGCTCATTTGGTTAAGCCTCCTGCTTCGCTCAGATCATGATCTCATGATTCATGGGTTCAAGCCCCCACATTAGTCTCTGTGCTGACAGCAGGGAGCCTGGAGCCCTGACTCAGATTCTGTGTCTCCCTCTCTGCCCATCATCCCATTAGTGCTCTCTCTCTCTCAAAAGTAAATAAACATAAAAAAAGAACAAGACTATTGTCCCCAACTCAGTTTTAACATTTTATTAATTCTTCGATTTATAGGTTATCTTACTTTTTAAAATTCAAATATAAAATAACACTTAAATGCATTACCATATGAACCTGTGAATAGAGAAAACTCAGAAGACATGTAAAACTCAGTTTAGAACTTTCTAAAGGTGAATTTTGCTAGAGGTTAAGGAAGGATATGCAAAACCCTCTAAGTTTTTGATATTAATGAAAATAAAATATTTCAAGTAATTACCAGTAGAGAGAATAGATATAAACCTTAACCAAAAATAGTGAGATAAAGAATTTACTTTAAAATTCTCTACGGGCACGTGGGTGGCTCAGTTGGTTAAGCGACCGACTTCGGCTCAGGTCATGATCTCACAGCTCCTGAGTTCAAGCCCCGTGTCGGGCTCTGTGGAGCCTGGAGCCTGCATCAGATTCTGTGTCTCCCTCTCTCTCTGCCCCTAACCCACTCTCATTCTGTCTCTGTCTCTCTCAAAAATAAATAAACGTTAAATTCAAAAAAATTCTCTTCAAGTGACTTATTTTTGGAAACAGAAAAATTCTTTTGTCTATGTTTCCATTGTTCTCAGCAGAGAAATTCAAGTATTTGTGCCTACCAAACTGAAACACAAATTATAAATAAGCAAATAAATACTTTCAAAAATTGATTAAATCTGCAGCTATTATATTTTCTTCAGACCTTGCTCAGCAAACATTCATATGATCAATTAACATTTACTTTTGATTAGTAAAGATGATTCTAAATTACACTTAATAGGGAAACCACATAATTTAACATTGGTAATTGAAAGTGTTCGTTTTTCAGATTCAAGTAATTATAAACACATAAAAGCTCGTTCTTCACAGAGTTTTGGTTTTAGTATGCCTTGCCTTATGTATTGCAGTCTTTTAATTATGAGAGCATATACTTGACTTAAAATTCTGGCATACAAAGGAATTTTTTATGCATGTCATAAAGATAAATAACACAGGTAGGTCATGATGATGGTAAAGATATTAAATAAGGTTATAAAAGTAACTGTTGCATTGTGTGTAAGAAATAAAAGTACTCTTTAGGAGCAAAGGATAAAGTTTGTGCTGTTTTCAGAAAAAATATACACATATTGGGATTAGAGGGGTTTGCAAGAAAATTGTTATTAGAGAAATTGCTGAACAAACAAAAAGCTGTCACTAGTTTTTTTTTTTTTATTTCAGAGAAATAAAGATTTTTTTTATATCTTTCTTTAGATTCCTAAGATATCTTTGGAGCTATGAACTGCTTCAATAATTAAATAATTTTTAATTGTATATGCTAAATAGTACATTCTTTGTAACAGGTAAGTAGTAAAGGTTATTAAATTGCCCTTAATCTATATTTGTTACTGAATCTTGCACACTTTCAAACTTTTATCTAAATATATTCATATATATAGTGACTGAAAATTAAAAAAAAATAATCCTGATTGAATTAAAAACGCTCTTTATTATCAAACTCCAGGAAAAATTAAAGATAAATGTTAAATCTACTCAGAAGTTACTGTGTAAGAGTGCTAGAAATAAGCACATGTGGAGTATTAAACATATGCAAGACATTGTTCAAAGTAGTTTGTAAATAATGTCTCATGTAATTCTCACAAAAATTCTTTAAGTTTGGTCCCACTGATATCTCAAGGTTGTAGAACAGCTAAGCATCTTATACAAGATTGCCCAGCTAGTAGATAGTGGGTGTTGAGTTTGAATCCAGACAATGGATCAAGAATTTGGTTATTCTTCAACAAGCAACACTGCCTCTCAAAAAGAATTATACTGCCTAAAAGAAACTGAAGTCCAAAATAAAATTATATCGCCCTTTGGAGATAAAGTTCAAACTCCGAAATTCTTAAGTTATGTCAAAATCCAAGAAATCATCCTCCCTAAAATCATTTTCTGCTCAACATAGAGGTGACAGAAAATGACACTGTGAATTCTTAATCTTATAGCTGTTGAATTGGTCAAATGTCAAGTGTCTCATTTATTATTTCCAAATAAGAAAAGGAAAGATCACCATTATCTTCTCCCAATAAATGTCCTTAAGATTTAGAAAAGTAGCCTACCACCCAATCATCATGCCCTATCTTAGGTATCCCAGGTGAAATAATGTTCCCAGAACTGTTATAAATATTACAAAGACCAAGGCAGAAATTTAGTGGTAAAGAGAGGATTAACTTAGTTAGGATCATGAGCATGATTATCAATGGATAGAAGTTTCAGGTATATAAATCCTCTAAATTTAAACTTATTTTGATAAATGACTCAATACCATGTTGATTTTGTACTAGGTGTGTGTAATATCTGTGAGTTGATTCCACCTGTGCAGATGAATCATAGCTGCCTTTTTTTTCCAAAGTTTAGAAATTTGTCATGTTCATCTCCAGAGTGGCTGCACCAGTTTGCATCCCCACCAACATTGCAGAGGGCTCCTCTTTCTCTGCATCCTCACCAACACCTGTTGTTTCTTGTATTGTTAATTTTAGCCATTCTGACAGATGTGTGTGGTGGTATCTCATCATGGTTTTGATTTGTATTTCCCTGATGATGAGTGATGTTGAGTATCTTTTCATGTGTCTGTTAGCCACGTGGATGTCTTCTTTGGAAAAGTGTCTATTCACATCTTCTCTCCATTTCTTCACTGGATTATTTGTTTTTTCGGTGTTGAATTTGATAAATTCGTTATAGATTTTGGGTACTAACTGTTTATAAGATTTGTCACTTGCAAATATCTTCTCCCATTCTGTAGACTGTCTTTTAGTTTTATTGATTATTTCCTTTGCTGTGTAGAAGCTTTTTATCTTAACAAAGTCCAATTTTGCTTTTGTTTACCTTGCCTCCGGTGTCTGATAAGCAGTTGCTTCAGCCAATGTCAAAGAGGTTGTTGCCTGTGTTCTCCTCTACAATTTTGATGGTTTCCTGTCTTACATTTAGGTCTTTCATCCATTTTGAATTTTTTTGTGTGTTTAAGGTAGGATATTGGTCCAGCTTCATTCTTCTGTGTATTGCTGTCCTGTTTTCCCAATACCATTTGTTGAAGAGATTGTCTTTTTTCCATTGGATATTCTTTCCTGCTTTGTTGAAGATGAGTTGACCATATCATTATGGGTCCACTTCTGGGTTTTCTATTCTGTTCAATTGATCTATGTGTCTGTTTTTCTGCCACTACCACACTGTCTTGATGACTACAGCTTTGTATTACAGCTTGAAATCTGGAATTGTGATGCCTCCAGTTTTGTTTTTCTTTTCCAGGACTGCTTAAGCTATTCAGGGTCTTGTGTAATTCCATACAAATTTTAGGATTGTTTGTTCTAACTATGTGAAAAATGCTGGTGGTATTTTAATGGGGGTTGCATTAAATGTGTAGATTGCTTTGGGTAGCATAAATATTCCTTTGCATTTTCTAATTGCTGTCAATCCTTTACAGTACATTTCTTTTCAGGCTCATAGTTTTCATCTCTCTCTCTTTTTTTTAAGAGTTATTTTTTTGTTTGTTTGTTTTAAGTTTATTTATTTTGAAAGAGAGAGAGCACATGAGAACAGGGGAAGGAAAGAGAGAGAGGAAGAGAGAAATTCTGAAGCAGACAAGAGTTGTCAGCACAGAGCCTGCTGTGGGGCTCAATGCCATGCAAGAACCATGAGATCATGACCTGAGCTGAGATCAAGATTTGGACGCTTAGCCAACTGAGCCACCCAGACACCCCCATAGTTTTAATCTCTTAAAGACAGATAGGGTCTTTTTTATATTTTCCATTATCTATTTAACCTTTCTTTTTTTGTTAATTTATTTTAACTTACATCTGAGTGAGTTAGCATATGTTAGCATATAGTTAGCAAGTTAGTTATAGCATACTATATGCTATATCATTAGCATATATTATATAGTATAGAATTTCCTCAAAAAGTTAAAAATAGAACTACCCTATGATCTAGCAGTTGCACTACTAGATATTTACCCAAATGATACAAAACTACTTATTCAAAGGGGCACATGCACCCCAATGTTTATAGCAGCATTATCAACAATAGCCAAACTAAGGAAAGTCCAAATGTCCATCAATTGATAAGTGGATAAGAAGATGTGATACATATATACAACAAAATATTACTTAGCCATCAAAAAGAATGAAATCTTGTCATTTGCAACAATATAGACAGGACTAGAATATATTATGCTAAGTGAAATCAGTCAAAGAAAAGCAAACACTATATGATTTCACTCATATGTGGAATTTAAGAAACAAAACAGATGAACATATGGGAGGGGGGAAGAGAGAGGGAAACAAATTATAAGAGACTCTTAAAGATAGAGAACAAACCAGAGGTTGATGGAGAGAAATGGGTGGGGGATGAGCTAGATAGGTGATGGGTATTAAGGAGGGCACTTGTTATTATGAGAACTGGGTGTTGTATGTAAGTGATGAATCACTGAATTCTACTCCTGAAACCAGTATTGCACTATATGTTAACTAACTAGAATGTAAATAAAAATTTGAAAAAAATTGTCTTGTTGATAAAGTACCAGTTAACAGAAATAATTCAAGGTGACTTTATTTTATATACAGTTTGTTCAGAACATCTTAATTTCTGTTTCTTCTGAGTCCCATGTTTCTGGAACGCTATAGGAATATAGTTTCCTATAATGGAATACAACCATCATTTTGCTTTTCATTGTTTTTCTTTTCTGAAGGGGACTATATTTGCATGTCTAATATGCTCTCAATGATTTTTTCCTCGTTGGATCTCTATATTTTTTTAAATTAATTAATTAATTAATTAATGTATTTATTTATTAGAGAGAGAGAGAGACCACAAGTGGGGAAGGGGCAGAGAGAAATTGGGAGAGAATCCTAAGCAGATTCTGCACTGTCAGCACAGAGCCCAATGAGGGGCTAGATCCCATGAACTGTGAGATCATGACCTGAGCTGAAATAAAAAATCAGACACTTAACCTACTGAGCCATCCAAATTCCCCTACTTATTTATTTTGATAGAGAGCATGCAAGAGAGGGAGGGGCAGAGGGAGAGGGAGGGAAGAATTTCAAGCAGGCCCTATCCTCTAGGCAGGACTTGGTCTCATGACTGTGAGATCATGACCTGAGCTAAAATTGAGAGTCTGAGGCTTA
Organism: Panthera onca; assembly: GCF_046562875.1. Classification (NCBI taxonomy): domain Eukaryota; kingdom Metazoa; phylum Chordata; class Mammalia; order Carnivora; family Felidae; genus Panthera; species Panthera onca. Next base: position 137,666,537 of record NC_138342.1, on the reverse strand, counting down.
ACCAGCTGAGCCACCCAGGTATCCCTTGTTGTATCTCTTTAATAAAATATTCACTTTAACCATCATGAGTTGAATAACTCTACAAAGAAGATATGCTTTCAACAGTCTCCCTATTGAACCCAAGGGAGGACACAACTTGCCTATTTTGCTGATTTTATTTCAGTGTGTCTCATCTACCTTCCCATGGGTCCTACTGGGAACATGTCTTCCCACTCAAAGTCTACAATTCTATTCCCACTTACAATAGCTGTATAATATTGAAAAACATAGAAAAATGAAATTCTCTCTATTGTTTTCACACTGTATTTATTTATTTATTTATTTATTTATTTATTTATTTATTTATTTATCTATCTATTTATTTATTTAATAACTGTCACAAAATTTAAGGGGTGTTTACCCAGTCATTATTACTACACATTCTCTACTTTTACTTACAGGATATTGTCTTGCAATGTTTTTCTGGTTCCTGAATATAAACTCTTCCCTCTTGGCTCTTGGTTTTGGCTCTGGGCAACAGGATATATTTCATGCTGCACTTTGAAATCAGCCTTAGGCTTAAAATATTGGTAAGCCTATCAAGGGCTAAATCATGACCAAATATTTATATTCTACACAGTTAACTTTTTTCCAAGTCATTGTCCTAACAAAAAGTGTACCCAACACCCTGACCATGCTTGCATTGAGCATACCCATACCTTGTAAATGCCTCATACTATTGCTTGGGGTCTTCTTGCAAGGTGCCATATGGGGCAACTTAATTGTGAAGCTTAAAAAAATTGAATACCTTTGGGGTATTTCTTAAATCACCCTCTTCTTGATTATTAGGCACCTTTTCTCTTCCTAATGCTACTCATTTTCTTTGTCAGTGTAATTCCTTCTCTCTTCTAAAGCAGAGTTGTGAGAGGCCCAGGATATGTCTCTAAAGCTTTCATCTTCTGTATGTAGCCACCATAAGCTGCAGTCACTACAAAGTCTAAAGACTCACATCCAGGCCACAGCCCCACAAAACAAGTACAAAACCAAAAAACTCATCCGGCCTGTACACTCTTATAAATTGCAAAGTAGGGAACAGTCTACAGGTATATAAGTGCAAGTCCCAAGTCATGAATTCTGGCTCCACTAAAACTTTCTCTTCTCTTTATGTGTATTTGCCCTCCCAAATTCCATTCTTGATTTTATGTCTCATTATTTCAAATAAACACAATTAAGTAACACTCACTGAGTAAGCCCCCAATAAATGGTTCCCCTTTGTTCTTACTTTAGTTTTTTTTTCAGTATATGAAGTTTATTGTCAAATTGGTTTCCATACAACACCCAGTGCTCATCCCAAAAGGTGCCCCCCTCAATACCCATCACCCACCCTCCCTTCACTCCCACCCCCCATCAACCCTCAGTTTGTTCTCAGTTGTTAAGAGTCTCTTATGCTTTGGCTCTCTTCCACTCTAACCTCTTTTTTTTTTTTTTCCTTTCCCCTCCCCCATGGGTTTCTGTTAAGTTTCTCAGGATCCACATAAGAGTGAAACCATATGGTATCTGTCTTTCTCTGTATGGCTTATTTCACTTAGCATCACACTCTCCAGTTCCATCCATGTTGCTACAAAGGGCCATATTTCATTCTTTCTCATTGCCACGTAGTACTCCATTGTGTATAGAAACCACAATTTCTTTATCCATTCATCAGTTGATGGACATTTAGGTTCTTTCCACAATTTGGCTATTGTTGAGAGTACTGCTATAAACATTGGGGTACAAGTGCCCCTGTGCATCAGTACTCCTGTATCCCTTGGGTAAATTCCTAGCAGTGCTATTGCTGGGTCACAGGGTAGGTCTATTTTTAATTTTTTGAGGAACCTCCACACTGTTTTCCAGAGTGGCTGCACCAATTTGCATTCCCACCAAGGGTGTAAGAGGGTTCCTGTTTCTCCACATCCTCGCTAGCATCTATAGCTCCTGATTTGTTCATTTTGGCCACTCTGACTGGCGTGAGGTGATATCTGAGTGTGGTTTTCCTCTGTATTTCCCTGGTGAGGAGCGACATTGAGCATCTTTTCATGTGCCTGTTGGCCATCTGGATGTCTTCTTTAGAGAAGTGTCTAGTCACGTTTTCTGCCCATTTCTTCACTGGATTATTTGTTTCTCGGGTGTGGAGTTTGGTGAGCTCTTTATAGATTTTGGATACTAGCCCTTTGTCTGATATGCCATTTGCAAATATCTTTTCCCATTCCATTGGTTGCCTTATAGTTTTGTTGGTTGTTTCCTTTGCTGTGCAGAAGCTTTTTATCTTCATAAGGTCCCAGTAGTTCATTTTTGTTTTTAATTCCCTTGCCTTTGGGGATGTGTCAAGTAAGAAATGTCTATGGCTGAGGTCAGAGAGGTCGTTTCCTGCTTTCTCCTCTAGTGTTTTGATGGTTTCCTGTGTCACATTCAGGTTCTTTATCCATTTTGAGTTTATTTTTGTGAATGGTGTGAGAAAGTGTTCTAGTTTCAATCTTCTGCATGTTGCTGTCCAGTTCTCCCAGCACCATTTGCTAAAGAGACTGTCTTTTTTCCATTGGATGTTCTTTCCTGCTTTGTCAAAGATTAGTTGGCCATACGTTTGTGGGTCTAGTTCTGGGGTTTCTATTCTATTCCATTGGTCTATGTGTCTGTTTTTGTGCCAATACCATGCTGTCTTGATGATGACAGCTTTGTAGTAGAGGCTAAAGTCTGGGATTGTGATGCCTCCTGCTTTGGTCTTCTTCTTCAAAATTACTTTGGCTATTCGGGGCCTTTTGTGGTTCCATATGAATTTTAGGATTGCTTGTTCTAGCTTTGAGAAGAATGCTGGTGCAATTTTGATTGGGATTGCATTGAAAGTGTAGATAGCTTTGGGTAGTATTGACATTTTGACAATATTTATTCTTCCAATCCATGAGCACGGAATGTCTTTCCATTTCTTTATATCTTCTTCAATTTCCTTCATAAGCTTTCTATAGTGTTCAGCATACAGGTCTTTTACGTCTTTGGTTAGATTTATTCCTAGGTATTTTATGCTTCTTGGTGCAATTGTGAATGGGATCAGTTTCTTTATTTGTCTTTCTGTTGCTTCATTATTAGTGTATAAGAATACAAAACTGATTTCTGTACATTGATTTTGTATCCTGCAACTTTGCTAAATTCATGTATCAGTTCTAGCAGACTTCTGGTGGAGTCTATCGGATTTCCCATGTATAATATCATGTCATCTGCAAAAAGTGAAAGGTTGACTTCATCTTTGCCAATTTTGATGCCTTTGATTTCCTTTTGTTGTCTGATTGCTGATGCTAGAACTTCCAACACTATGTTAAACAACAGCGGTGAGAGTGGACTTCCCTGTCATGTTCCTGATCTCAGGGAAAAAGCTCTGTTTTCCCCATTGAGGATGATGTTAGCTATGGGCTTTTCATTAATGGCTTTTATGATGTTTAAGTATGTTCCTTCTATCCCGACTTTCTCAAGGGTTTTTATTAAGAAATGTTGCTGAATTTTGTCAAAGGCCTTTTCTGCATCGATTGACAGGATCATATGGTTCTTATCTTTTCTTTTTTTAATGTGATGTATCACATTGATTGATTTGCGAATGTTGAACCAGCCCTGCATCCCAGGAATGAATCCCACTTGATCATGGTGAATAATTCTTTTTATATGCTGTTGAATTCGATTTGCCAGTATCTTATTGAGAATTTTTGCATCCATATTCATCAGGGATATTGGCCTGTAGTTCTCTTTTTTTACTGGGTCTCTGTCTGGTTTAAGAATCAAAGTAATACTGGCTTCATAGAATGAGTCTGGAAGTTTTCCTTCCATTTCTATTTTTTGGAATAGCTTGAGAAGGATAGGTATTATATCTGCTTTAAACATCTGGTAGAACTCCCCTGGGAAGACATCTGGTCCTGGACTCTTATTTGTTGGGAGATTTTTGATGACTGATTCAATTTCTTTGCTGGTTATGGGTTTGTTCAAGCTTTCTATTTCCTCCTGATTGAGCTTTGGAAGCATGTGGGTGTTTAGGAATTTGTCCATTTCTTCCAGGTTGTCCAGTTTGTTGGCATATAATTTTTCATAGTATTCCCTGATAACTGCTTGTATTTCTGAGGGATTGGTTGTAATAATTCCATTTTCATTCATGATTTTATCTATTTGGGTCATCTCCCTTTTCTTTTGGAGAAGCCTGGCTAGAGGTTTATCAATTTTGTTTATTTTTTTCAAAAAACCAACTCTTGGTTTCTTTGGTCTGCTCTACAGTTTTTTTAGATTCTATATTGTTTATTTCTGCTCTGATCTTTATTATTTCTCTTCTTCTGCTGGATTTAGGCTGCCTTTGCTGTTCTGCTTCTATTTCCTTTAGGTGTGCTATTAGATTTTGTATTTGGGATTTTTCTTGTTTCTTGAGATAGGCCTAGATTGCAATGTATTTTCCTCTCAGGACTGCCTTCACGGCATCCCAAAGCGTTTGGATTGTTGTATTTTCATTTTCATTTGTTTCCATATATTTTTTAATTTCTTCTCTAATTGCCTGGTTGACCCATTCATTCTTTAGTAGGGTGTTCTTTAACCCCCATGCTTTTGGAGGTTTTCCAGACTTTTTCCTGTGGTTGATGTCAAGCTTCATAGCATTGTGGTCTGAAAGTATGCATGGTATGATTTCAATTTGTATACTTATGAAGGGCTGTTCTGTGACCCAGTATGTGATCTATCTTGGAGAATGTTCCATGTGCACTTGAGAAGAAAGTATATTCTGTTGCTTTGGGATGCAGAGTTCTAAATCTATCTGTCAAGTCCATCTGATCCAATGTATCCTTCAGGGCCCTTGTTTCTTTATTGACCGTGTGTCTAGATGATCTATCCATTTCTGTAAGTGGAGTGTTAAAGTCCCCTGCAATGACCACATTCTTATTAATAAGGTTGCTTATGTTTGTGAGTAATTGTTTTATATATTTGGGGGCTCCCGTATTTGGCACATAGACATTTATAATTGTTAGCTCTTCCTAATGGATGGACCCTGTGATTATTATATAATGCCCTTCTTCATCTCTTGTTACAGCCTTTAATTTAAAGTCTAGTTTTTCTGATATAAGTATGGCTACTCCAGCTTTCTTTTGACTTCCAGTAGCATGATAAATAGTTCTCCATCCACTCACTTTCAATCTGAAGGTGTCCTCAGGTCTAAAATGAGTCTCTTGTAGACAGCAAATAGATGGGTCTTATTTTTTTTTTTTTTTTCCATTCTGATACCCTATGTCTTTTGTTGGTGCATTTAGTCCATTTACATTCAGTGTTATTATAGAAAGATATGTGTTTAGAGTCATTGTGATGTCCGTAGGTTTCATGCTTGTAGTGATGTCTCTGGTACTTTGACTCACAGGATCCCCCTTAGGATCTCTTGTAGGGCTGGTTTAGTGGTGACAAATTCCTTCAGTTTTTGTTTGGAAAGTCCTTTATCTCTCCCTCTATTCTAAATGACACACTGCTGGATAAAGGATTCTCGGCTGCATATTTTTTTCTGTTCATCACATTGAAGATCTCTTGCCATTCCTTTCTGGCCTGCCAAGTTTCAGTAGAGAGATGGGTCACGAGTCTTATAGGTCTCACTTTATATGTTAGAGCACGTTTATCTCTAGCTGCTTTCAGAATTTTCTCTTTATCCTTGATTTTGCCAGTTTCACTAGGATATGTTGTGCAGAAGATCGATTCAAGTTACGTCTGAAGGGAGTTCTCTATTCCTCTTGGATTTCATTGCCTTTTTCCTTCCCCAGATCCGGGAAGTTCTCAGCTATTATTTCTTCAAGTACACCTTCAGCACCTTTCCCTCTCTCTTCCACCTCTGGAATACCAATTATGTGTAGATTATTTCTCTTTAGTGCATCACTTAGTTCTCTAATTTTCCCCTCATGCTCCAGGATTCTTTTATCTCTCTTTTTCTCAGCTTCTTCTTTTTCCATAATTTTATCTTCTAGTTCACCTAGTTTCTCCTCTGCCTCTTCAATCTGAGCCGTAGTTGTCTCCATTTTATTTTGCAGTTCATTGATAGCATTTTTTATTCCTTTTGGCTGTTCCTTAGTCCCTTGATCTCTGTAGCAAGAGATTCTCTGCTATCTTTTATACTGTTTTCAAGCCCAGCGATTAATTTTATGAGTATTATTCTAAATTCACTTTCTGTTATATTGTTTAAATCATTTTTGATCAGTTCGTTAGCTGTTGTTATTTCCTGGATGTTTTTCTGAGGGGAATTCTTCCGTTTCGTCATTTTGGATAGTCCCTGGAGTGGTGTGGGACTGCAGGGCACTTCTCCTGTGCTGTCTCAAATAACTTGAGTTGGTGGGCGGGGCCGCAGTCAGACCTAATGTCTGCTCCCAGCCCACTGCTGGGGCCACAGTCAGACTGGTGTGTGCCTTCTCTTCCCCCGTCCTAGGGGTGGGATTCACTGTGGGGTGGTGTGGCCCGTCTGGGCTAGTTGCACACTGCCAGGCTTGTGGTACTGGGAATCTGGCGTATTAGCTGGGGTGGATTGACAAGGTGCACAGGGGCGGGAGGGGCAGGCTCAGCTAGCTTTTCCTTTGGAGATCCTATTCGAGAGGGGCCCTGTGGCACCGGGAGGGAGTCAGACCTGCTGGAGGGATGGATCCGTAGAAGCACACGTTGGGTGTTTGCGCGGTGCAAGCAAGTTCCCTGGCAGGAACTGGTTCCCCTTGGGATTTTGGCTGGGGGATGGGAGAGGGAGATGGCGCTGGCGGGCGCCTTTGTTCCCCACCAAGCTGCGCTCTGTCGTCCGGGGCTCAGCAACTCTCCCTCCCGTTGTCCTCCAGCCCTCCCGTTCTCTGAGCAGAGCTCTTTGCTTATAACCTTCCATATGTCAAGTCCCACTTGCTGTCAGAACACCCTCCGTCTGGCCCCTCTGCTTTTGCAAGCCAGACTCGGGGGGTCTGCTTGGCCGGCGGGCTGCCTCTCCACCCCGGCTCCATCCTGCCAGTCCGTGGAGCGTGCACGGCCTTGCAGCCCTTCCTACCCTCTTCCGTGGGCCTTTCATCTGTGCTTGGCTCCGGAGACTCCGTTCTGCTAGTCTTCTGGCGGTTTTCTGGGTTATTTAGGCAGGTGTAGGTGGAATCTAACTGATCAGCAGGACGCGCGGTGAGCCCAGCATCCTCCTATGCCGCCATCTTCCAGGATCCTTACTTTAGTTTTGAACAACTTTAGATGAAACAAAGAGTAAGATGAAGGCCAAAATTTATTTTATCTTATTTATTTTATTAAAATATAAAGTTAGTTATTACTGGAAGAAGCTTATTTATTACTTACCAATAAACATGGAAATATGGAGCTGATCTCTTTTTCTCCTTTCCAAATTCAAGAGATGCTTAACATCTCTCTGAGAGGAACAAGGAAAGAGTTGAAGAATATCTGGAATCTATTTAGGAACATTCAGACATTGAATTTTTTTCTCACAATTTAGTTCTTCTTTTCTATTCAGTTTTCAATATATAAAAAGCAGGTATTTGAGTTCTTTACTTATAAAGGATTTTAAGAGGTTTTTAGTTCCAAAATACTTGCACATAAATCCAAGAAAAATGTTATATTACATTCACACTCTCATTACACTTGACTACGCATAGAACTATTGAGACATATCCTGTTTGTTTAAACATAAGTTTCATTGACAAACTTTCTATTTATTTTTAAATTTTATTCTATATTCATTCGAGTTCTTTTTTTAACAGTTTACAGCTCAAATATGCTACCAGAATATATCTAATAGTGGTTCTCAGAAGTTTTCCTATAACATACTTCAAGATCTCAAAATTTGGACAAAATTTTTTTTTCCAGAATTTTTGGGTAAATTTTCTTCAATTGTTTTCATGCTTTCTGTTCTTATATATATATTATCTATGAGTCCTATTGTAAGTAATTCAGATCAATGGAATATGGTCTTTCATAGTAAATGCAGCCTCAGATTTCTTTAAGAATTTTATGAATTAATCTTAATGAGTACACACCAGGCATACTTTGCCTCAGGACCTTTACACTGGATGTTGCTTCTGCCTGAGATATTCAGATAACCATTTGGATTAATCCCTTTTCTCTGGACAAAGCCTTTAAGATCTCCTTACATGAATATAACCTCTGTTCTCCCTGGGATTTCAGATCTACCCACTCAGCGTTTATTCTTTTAAATAACATTAATTTATTATATAGTTGATTTGTTATTTCTCATGTCTATTTTGTTTCTTCTTCTTAGTGTGTCATAAGGCAGATATCATTTCTTTTTCTGACTTAATACAAATACCATCTCTATGTCTTGACCAAAGATGTGCTAAAAAAAATTAAGTGAATGACTTCTCATTAATGTTTACATTATTTTACATAGATTTTGGTTAGTAATATAAATATAAAAATTATATTAATATAAATATATTTATATAGGCAATATAAAATATTATATTAAAAACTAATGCATTTACAAAATAGTATTTTCTATCATTGCTCTACAAGGCACCAGATATCTATATTTTTGGTTAGGATAGGTGTTGAAAAATTTCCCTTCAAACAACTGGTACCACTTTTTATATTTCCTATAACAGGTGTCTTTTATTCAATTTTTATCATTAACAGTGATCATTATATTTTTATATCTGTAATTTGATAGGCAAAACATTTCTATTTATTAATTCATTTTTTCAACTTTCATCTAGTCTTTCAATTCTTTTTTAATTTAATTTTTAATTTTTTTTTAATTTACATACAAATTAATTAGTATATAGTGCAACAGTGATTTCAGGAGTAGATTCCTTAGTGCCCCTTACCCATTTAGCCCATTCCGCTTTCCCATAACCCCTCCATTAACCTCAGTTTGTTCTCCATATTTATGACTCTCTTCTGTTTTGTCCCCCTCCCTGTTTTTATATTATTTTTGTTTTCCTTCCCTTATGTTCATCAGTTTTGTGTCTTAAAGTCCTCATATGAGTGAAGTCATATGATTTTTGTCTTTCTCTGACTGACTAATTTCGCTTAACATAATACCCTCCAGTTCCATCCAGGTAGTTGCAAATGACAAGATTTCATTTTTTTGATTGCCAAGTAATACTCCATTGTATACATATCCCACCTCTTCTTTATCCATTCATCCATTGATGGACATTTGGTTTCATTCCATACTTTGGCTATCGTTGATAGTGCTGCTGTGAACATGGGGGTGCATGTGTCCCTTCGAAACAGCACACCTGTATCCCTTGGATAAATGCCTAGTAGTGCAATTGCTGGGTTGTAAGGTAGTTCTATTTTTAGTTTTTTGAGGAACCTCCATACTGTTTTCCAGAGTGGCTGCACCAGCTTGCATTCCCACCAACAATGCAAAAGAGATCCTCTTTCACCACATCCTGGCCAATATCTGTTGTTGCCTGAGTTGTTAATGTGAGCCATTCTGACAGGTTTAAGGTGGTATCTCATTGTGGTTTTGATTTGTATTTCCCTGATGACGAGTGATGAGCATTTTTTCTTGTGTTGGTTGGCTATCTGGATGTCTTCTTTGGAGAAGTGTCTATTCATGTCTTTTTCCCATTTCCTCAATGGATTACTTGTTTTTTGGGTGTTGAGTTTGATAAGTTCTTCATAGATTTTGGATACTAACCCTTTATCTGATATGTCATTTGCAGATATCTTCTCCCATTCTGTCGGTTGCCTTTTAGTTTTGCTGATTGTTTCCTTCGCTGTGCAGAAGCTTTGTATTTTGGTAAGGTCCCAGTAGTTCGTTTTTGCTTTTGTTTCCCTTGCCTCCGGAGACGTGTTGAGTAAGAAGTTGCTGCGACCAAGATCAAAGAGGTTTTTGTCTCCTTTCTCCTCGAGGATTTTGATGGCTTCCTGTCTTACATTGAGGTCTTTCATCTATTTTGAGTTTATTTTTGTGTATGGTCCAAGTTCATTCTTCTGCATGTCGCTGTCCAGTTTTCCCAGCACCACTTGCTGAAGAGACTGTCTTTATCCCTTTGGATATTCTTTCCTGCTTTGTCAAAGATTAGTTGGCCATACATTTGTGGATCCATTTCTGGGTTCTCTATTCTGTTCCATTGATCTGCAGTATCTTTTCTTGTGCCAGTACCATACTGTCTTGATAATTACAGCTTTGTAGTATAGCTTGATGTCTGGGATTGTGATGTCTCCTGCTTTAGTTTTCTTTTTGAAGATTGCTTTGGCTATTCAGGGTCTTTTCTGGTTCCGTACAAATTTTAAGATTATTTGGTCTAGCTCTGCGAAGAATGCTGGTGTTACTTTGATAGGGATTTCATTAAATATGTAGATTGCTTTGGGTAGTATTGACATTTTAACAAATTTTTCTTCTTATCCAGGAGCATGGAATCTTTTTTTCCATTTTTTGTGTCTTCTTCAGTTTCTTTCATAAGTTTTCTATAGTATTCAGTGTATAGATTTTTCACCTCTTTGGTTAGATTTATTCCTAGGTATTTTATGATTTTTGGTGCAACTGTCAATGGGAGCAATTCCTTGATTTCTCTTTCTGTTGCTTCCTTGTTGGTGTATAGGAATGCAACCGATTACTGTGCATTGATTTTATATCCTGCAACTTTGCTAAATTCATGAATTAATTCTAGCAGCTTTTTGGTGGAATCTTTAGGGTTTTCCATATAGAATATCATGTCATCTGCGAAGAGTGAAAATTTGACCTCCTCCTGGCCAATTTGGATGCCTTTTATTTCTTTGTGTTGTCTGATTGGAGAGGCTAAGACTTCCAATACTATATTGAATAACAGTGGTGAGAGTGGACATCCCTGTCTTGTTCCTGACCTTAGGGGGAAAGCTCTCAGGTTTTCCCCATTGAGGATGATATTAGCGTTGGGTGGTTCCTATATGGCTTTTATGATCTCAAGGTATGCTCCTTCCATCCCTACTTTCTTGAGAGTTTTTATCAGGAAAGGATGCTGTATTTTATCAGATGCTTTCTCTGCATCTATTGAGAGGATCATATCGTTCTTGTCCTTTCTTTTATCAATGTGATGAATCACATGAATTGTTTTGTGGATATTGAACCAGCACTGCATCCCAGGTGTAAATCCCACTTGGTCGTGGTGAATAATTTTTTTCAATGTATTGTTGGATCTGATTGGCTAATATCTTGTTGAGGATTTTTGCATCCATGTTCATCAGGGAAATTGGTCTATAGTTTTCCTTCTTAGTGGGGTCTCTCTCTGTTTTTGGAAATCAAGGTAATGCTGGCTTCATAGAAAGAGTTTGGAAGTTTTCTTTCCATTTCTCTTTTTGGAACAGCTTCAAGAGAATAGGTGTTAACTCTTCCTTAAATGTTTGGTAGAATTCCCCTGGAAAGCCATCTGGCCTTGGTCTCTGTTTTTTTTGGAAGATTTTTTATTTCTAATTTGATTCCCTTACTGGTTATGGGTCTGTTCAAATTTTTTATTTCTTCCTGTTTCAGTTTTGGTAGTGTATGTGTTTGCAGGAATTTGTCCATTTCTTCCAGATTGCCCATTTTATTGGCATATAATTGTTCATAATATTCTCTTATTATTGTTTTTATTTCTGCTGTGTTGGTTGTGATCTCTCCTCTTTCATTCTCGATTTTAGTTTTTTGGGTCCTTTCCTTTTTCTTTATGATCAAACTGGCTAGTGGTTTATCAATTTGTTAATTGTTTCAAAGAACCAGCTTCTGGTTTCATTGATCTGCTCTACTGTTTTTTTGGTTTATATAGAATTAGTTTCTGCTCTAATCTTTATTATTTCCTGTCTTCTGCTGGTTTTGGGTTTTATTTGCTGTTCTTTTTCCAGCTCCTTAAGGTGTAAGGTTAGGTTGTGTATCTGAGATCTTTCTTCCTTCTTTAGGAAGGCCTGGATTGCCATATACTTTCCTCCTATGACTGCCTTTGCCGTGTCCCAGAGGTTTTGGGTTGTGGTATTATCATCTTCGTTGACCTCCATATACTTTTTTAATTTCCTCTTTAACTGCTTGGTTAGCCCACTCATTCTTTACTAGGATGTTCTTCAGTCTCCAAGTATTTGTTGCCTTTCCAAATTTTTTCTTGAGTTTGGTTTCGAGTTTCATAGTGTTCTGATCTGAAAATGTGCAGGGTATGATCTTGATCTTTTTGACCTTAGGGCTGATTTGTGTACTGGTTTATTCTGGAGAATGTTCCATGTGCACTGGACAAGAATATATATTCTGCTGCTTTAGGATGAAATGCATGATAGATGGTTCTCCATCCCCTTACTTTGAATCTGAAGGTGTCTTTAGGTCTAAAGTGGGTCTCTTGTAAACAGCATATAGATGGATCTTGTTTTCTTATCTATTCTGTTACCCTATGTCTTTTGATTGGAACATTGAGTCCATTGACGTTTAGAGTACTGAAAGATATGAATTTATTGCCATTGTTATGCTTGTAGAGTTGGAGTTTCTGGTGGTGTTTTCTGGTCCTTTATAATCTTTGTTGCTTTTGATATGTATGTATATATATATATATATATATATATATATATATATATATATATTCATCTTTTCTCCACTCAGAGAGACCCCTTAAAATATCTTGCAGGGCTGGTTTAGTGGTCACAAACTCCTTTAATTTTTATTTGTCTGGGAATCTTTTTATCTCTCCTTCTATTTTGAATAACAGCCTTGCTGGATAAATAATTCTTGGCTGCATATTTTTCTGATTCAGCACACTGAATACATCCTGCCACTCCTTTCTGGTCTGCCAAGTTTCTGTGGATAGGTCGGCTAAAAACCTGATCTGTCTTCCCTTGTAGGTTAGGGACTTTTTTTTCACTTGCTGCTTTCTCTCCTTGCCTGAGTATTTTGTGAATTTGACTATGATGTGCCTTGTTGGTGGTCGGTTTTTGTTGAATCTAATGGGGTTCCTCTGTGCTTCCTGGATTTTGCTGTCTGTGTCTTTCCCCAGGTTAAGCAAGTTTTCCGCTATGATTTGCTCACATAACGCTTCTACCCTTATTTCTCTCTCTTCCTCTTCTGGGACTCCTATGATTCTCATGTTATTCCTTTTTAATGAGTCACTGATTTCTCTAATTCTTAAATCGTGCTTTTTCCTCTTAATCTCCCGCTTTTTTTCTGCTTCATTATTCTCTATAAGTTTGTCCTCCATATCACTGATTCTCTGTTCTGCCCCATACATCCTTGCCGCCGCTGCAACCATCTGTGATTGCAGCTCAGATAGAGCATTTTTAATTTCATTCTGGCTATGTTTTACTTCTTTTATCTTTGCAGAAAGGGATTCTAATATATTTTTGACTCCAGCTAGTTTTCTTATTATTGTGAATCTAAATTCTGGCTCAGACATCTTGCTTGTATCTGTGTTTGTTAAATCCCTGGCTGTTGTTTTTCATGCTTTCTTTTGGGGTGAATTCCTTCATTTTGTCATTTTGAAGGGAGAAAAGCAATTAATGAAGTAGAAAAATTAAAATAAAAAAATTAAAATAAAAAATATTAAAATTAAAAAAATTAAACACACACACACACACACACACACACACACACACACAAATCGAATAAATGATGCTAGATCCTAGGTGTGTTTTGGTCTGGGTGTTAAAGTGGTTTGATATATTAGAGAAAGCAAAGGGGGGGGAAGAAAAAAATAAGTAAATTGAGAATTTGAAAAAATGAATACACTGAAGTAGAATAAAATGGGATGATGGAAGTAAAATAGAATTTGAAAAAATATACACAGAAGTAAAGAATATAGTAGAAAAAATCAAAGAAAATATTTTTATTAAAAATTAAAATAAAAATGAATTTTTTCTATATTCAAAAAAAGGAAAAGAAACGAAAAAGAGAAAAAAGAAAAACGAAAAAAAAAAGGAAAAAAGGAAATCGTTTGAAAATTTGAAGAAGTGAATACACTGAAGTAGACTAAAATAAAATGATGGAAGTAAAATAGAATTTGAAAAAAATTATACAAAAGTAAAAAATATAATAATAACAATTAAAGAAAAATATTTTTAATAAAAATTGAAAATAAAAATGAATTTTTTCTCTTTCTGTATTCAAGAAAAAGAAGTATAAAAGAGAAAAAAAGAAAGAAAGAAAATTGAATAGATGGATCTGCTAACAGATTGAAGTAGCACTGAAATTACTTCATTTTCCCCTATGTCAGTCACGTAGCGCTTTATAGTCCATAAACTAAGCCGGCAGTGAGAAGTGTTCTCAAAGAGGGAGTTTGGCCCAGTTGGGCGGGCTCAGTGTAATGGCTCCACTCTCCACTAGATGGTGCAGCTAACCTACTAGGGTGGATTGTTGCAGAACCTGTAGGTGCATATGCACATGCGTGGGAGGGGTGAAAATGGCATCACCCAGCTACCCAGTTCGTTCTCCTGGATCAGCAATAGTGCACCTGTCCTCTGTCTTCAGTTTTGTCCACTCCCTGCTTTTTCACTCTCTGTGACCAGGCCCCAGGCAATACCTCCCTCCTGAGTTTTGTCTCAGATGTGGCTGTTTTCCCCAGCCCTTTACTTCTGAAGGACTGTGGCTCTGACCTGTTTAGCCCTTCTGTGGAAGGGTCTCACCAAGCAATGGCCTAATGAGCAATGGCCAAATACCGGCTGGACCCAGGAACACCTGCTGGACCCTGCTGCTGTCAGTGCCCCGAGCCTACGGCCAGGTGCCAGCCCACCCCAGAAAAAGTTCACGAGATAGTGTAGCAGCAGCATTTCAGGGATTATGGAAGATCACAACACACATCTGGCACCAGGCTTCACCCTTAATGACCTTGTTCCAGCATGAGTGAATGTGTCCGTTTTCTGGGGTCTGCTGGGACCAGGTAGCTTCAACAGTCTCTACCAAATGTTCTTCCAGCAGTGGAACCGCTTTTCCCGGTGTGGGCTGAGAACCTCCTGGACCCCACTCTGTTCCTGGGGATTTGTCTTTCCCACCAGAGCACCACCAGGTATTGAGCTGTGGAGTTGCAGACTTTGCCCTGCCATTGTTTACAGTCTTAATGGGATTTAAGCCTTCTCCTTTCTCCTTTCTCCCTTTTTAGTTTAGTCCCTGCGGCTGTTTCCAATTTTCCACTTTCTCTCCAGCTGCTTTTGGGGAGGGGTGCTTTTCCCATATTCCCCCTCTGCTCCCCCCCCCCCCAGTCTCTGTCCTCTGTTGCAAAAGCATCTCCCTTCCTGCACCTTCTCGCTCCCCAAGTTCATCTGTCTGTGCCGCATACCTGCTGAATTCTGTGGTTCAGGTTGTGCAGATTGTTGTGTTATTCCTCCAGTCAGTTTTCTAAGTGTGTAGGCTGGTTTAATTGTTGGTCTGGCTGTATTTCATGGACACGAGACACACAAAAAACTTCCATGCTGTTATGCCATCTTGGCTTCTCTAGTCTTTCAATTTTGATTGAGCATCCTACTATGTGCCAAGCTGTGTTGCATGTGCTAGAGAATAATATTTGACTTATAAATAATGCCTTCACATTCATGAATCTTTGTAGTGCACAAGGTTAAGAAAAAATAATCAGTACAGTGTCTGAACTAAGTAGGAATATATCAGGATAATGGCTATGGTGGCAGTGATTGGGGACCTATTTTGCTGAGATGGATAGGAAAATATTTCAATAAATAAGTTGAAAGCAGAGTGACAAGAAAGGGCCACCCATGCAAAGATGGGCAATTTTGGCATATTTGTGAAACTTAACTAACAACAAGAAATCAAATAACAGCTGGCTAGGGAATGTTTAGAGAGGGAATTAAATATGAGATCTGAAATTCGTATGATTTTTGGAGAGTAGGGGATGATTCAGCAAGAGTGAAGAAACAGATACTGTTTTAAGTAGCTTTCTCATTTTGTTAAATACCTAAGGATGACTAATATAAGTATTCAGATACATTTAAATATTTTGAACCATTTATTCAGATACAAGTTCAGCAAATATAATAATGCTATGTAATTTCATCATTAGTTCTACTTTATTCAAGCTTTGGAATGATCAAAACATTCAAATTCAGTATCAATAGACTTTAATGTATTATCTCACTTTATTTATTGCAAGTTGGAGGTAAATACACATTACAGTAAAATAGGCCTCTTCTAAATGATACTGATAGTTTACCCACTTTGAATATTCTTAAATCATTAATCTATTCAGATAGGATTTACAAGGAAACATAAATAGCACTTCAGCATATACTGTATTTCACAAAATTTAACATGCTTATATACAAAAAAAACTTTATTTTTATGTTTTTTTTTTTTTAAAGTTTACTTTGAAAGAGAGAGAGAGGGAGAGAGAGACAGGGCTCAGGGAGGAGCAGTGGGAAAGGAGAGAGAGACTCTCAAGACAGCTTTGTGCTGACAGCAGAGAGCCCAATGGGGTGCTGAAAATCATGAACTGAGAGAGAGATCATGACCTTAGCTGAAACCAAGAGTCAGGTGCTTACCCAACTGAGCTACCCAGGTGACCAGGAAAAAGAAAAATCCTTCAAAACATCTATTTCTGTTTACTTTCTAGTATAAAAACAATGTACATTCTTTTTCCTTAAGGCAAATATGGCTCTAGTAAAAGTGCCATATCAGTCAAAGTATGTGTATTCCTTTCACTTGTTTGAAACAACCAGTTAAGTTCAGACATGTACCACCAAGGAAGGGATGAGATCAGTAAACTAAAAGTAGGAAACATTGATGTGTTAAGTAATTACTTAAAAATTTTCTTTTCAGATGTTTTGTTTTGCATAAATTGAAATATTTTTTTCTCAACTGAAATGTTGTAGAGACAATTTGTAGTAGATAAAAGTCTCAAAAATCAATTGAGAAGTATGCTTTGATTCTTAGAGAAGATTAGAAAATAAATGGGGAATAGAAGTGTATATCAGCTAAATGTTGGTATATTAAGATCTCAATATGCTTGACACACATACTCTTTTGACAAAAAATTATCAATGTGTTTGTGTTTAGAAGAATACATTTCAAGGAAACCTTTAGAAGACCTTGTTTTGGAGGAAAGTTTCTAGTTATGATATAGATTCAAAACTTACTTTATTTCTTAGAAGGATGAGAAGTACAAGATAAAACTTGCTATGGGAGATATATATTCCTGAGAAAACATAGGAATCTTATGATAATTCTATTTCAATATGACAATCATTATACTGAAAGATGCTTTTACTACAGCCTTGACAATATTGACCTTTGTCCTGAAAGATGGTGGTGTTGTCATTGTTGCCTAAAAGACCCATACAGTGGTTTATTGATGCTCAAGAGTCATTTCACGATTAATTTACTCACTGTGGATTTTTGAACATTTCATAGGCTTTTTACACTCTTTCACTGAACTTCAACTTGTATTAAATAATATAAAGATTTTTAAATGCTTTGATCACTTAAGAAGAAAGGGACCATATAATCTAAGAAGCTGTATGACATGTTATCACTGCTATTATTGTTAATTTTATATTCCTGTGCTATCATTGCTTAAATGATAAAAGTTTTGTCTCATAGAAGATCAAGCTCAAGGTTTCACCAGTATTCTGTAGATTTCTCTACCCTTCATAAGATATGTCAAAAGTGGGGCCAATAGGTCCAGACTTACTCCATTTCACAATACTTTTTTACTTCTATCAATGTGATCCAAAATTGACCTCCATACATAGGAACATTTCCACCAAGAGAAAAGAACATTTTTACCCACATTTGGTGAGATTATGTAATTTTACCAGGGTCTCTTAAGTAGGATATGGTAAAACTGAGATTGTAACATCAGGGTCTTATTATTAGGAATAAAATTAACAAAATATCTGTAAGGTCATCTTATGGCTATGAATGTGGTTTCATGGTATAATATTTTAGTTATTCAGAGTCAAAGAAGCTGTTTAATTAAAATTTTAAATGAAAATATGGATGGTATTTGGTTTTCTATGTTCTCATATATTCTTTTCTTTTACTATGATGTTATAACTACCACAATGTTCTTTAATTCTTAAATAATTATTATTTTCTTTATTTGAAAACTGTTCTGTAAAAGATAATTACACAATGAAATTATTTTTATAATAGTTACTTTCCAGTAAAGGTAATAGTAAATTCAAAAAATTACAGTGGCATTATAAATTATTAAGTTTAGGAATTATTTTTCTTTCCTCAAAATTTCACATTTCATGTAATACCTATTGAAGGTTTTCAAAACACAATTAATTTATTACTTTTTGGACAATATCCCAACATCAAGATCCTAATGCAGATAAAACAAACTATTCAGTATGTGCCGCAAGATTAGTGGTATGGATTAAATAGTTCCACCATTTCTTGATCTCAAAACCCAGGGTTATATTATTTGACTTATGTGCATGCTCAAAAAAATATTCTATATATTTTATTTTGCAATGTATGTTCCAAGGAAGCAAGAATTCATATTTATATCAAAGGCAAGTAAATTCCTATAAACTCATACGACAGCACTTTTAGTTATATGGTTTATTGTGTGTTGACTCTAAGACCACTTGGAACTTCAAAGCTAAAATGTCTTATGCCCAAGTTCTAACTTTATGAAGACTAAAATGTAAGAAATGGTCTTTCACTTCAGGTTTTAAAAATGACAGTCCAAAGATAAAAGCGAGTGATCACAGTGATGTGGAAGAAGTATGTGCTTATAGAGAATTTATGATGTGCACTACAAGTGGCTAAGATAGAAACTTCTCAATTTAGACCACTGTGTAGCTCCAGTTCAGATGATTCAGTTTTAGGACTTCTGTCTTTTATGAAATACAGGAGAAGTCTAAAAGTGCCTTCCTTTTCCTTCATGCAAACACCCTTTTATTTGTTAAGAATCACTATAAATAATAGTACCTTTAATATTAAATTTTATTTAATTCTACTCTAGTTCATACCATCACTTTCATTCCTCTTCAACAGAAAATATAAACATTCCCATGTAGATCATTTTATTGGAGGAAATATTCAACATAGTTATTATCGGCATTCCAGTAGACACTAAAGACAAACACAAAAACTTTAAACTTGCACTGTAATGTTAGCTTACTGAATGACATGGCTTTTCAGAATTCCCTAATTTTAAATCCAAGTGCAAGCATAAATGTCCAAGGAATAAGTGGGAACAAGAAAGCTTTGGAAAGCTAGGTATGAAAATAATAGCTAACATTTATTGAGTGCCTTTATATGTCAGCTACCCATCTAGAAGGACATGTACTTACATTCATGTCCTACTTAATATTCATGTAGTTAATATTCAATTAGGTACATTCATGCTACTTAATATTCAATTAAACTCTCAGAAGTAGGATGAGATTTCTAACTTCTTTCACAATTGCCTTTTCTTTATGAGTAAGATAATGCAAATATTGGTATTCTACCAGGTTGCTAAGGGTACTAATTGTAGCTATATATAACCAGGAACTTGGCATAAACACTAGATGGATTTGGGGTCTTACTAGATCAAACATGAAGTTTCTCATTGCAGCATCTTAAACAACCGAAAAAAAAATGCATTTGATTAAATATCAGAGTTAGCCAACTTTTTAATAAAGAACCAGAGAATAAACATTTTAAAGATTATAGTCCACAAATGATCTATGGAACATATCTGGAAATTAGGTAGTAGGGTCTTCCACTGGCCAAATATTGGACAATTGAGCAAAATAGATTTATTTTGCTCAATACAGTTGAATCAAGCAAGAAGAAATAATATATACTAGAAGTAGTGAGTCACAGTTTAATGAGAAATAGGCCATTTCTTAATGTCAACATATCTCCTATAAAATAATTATTAATTACAGGGGGAAAATGGGTAATTTTACAGTAGAGAAAATTGGCAGCCACCATCTTAGTCTGGCTAACAAAGATTACATAATCAGTAATTGGACACATAGAACTTGAAAAACACCTGATAAAATGCAATTAGAAAACAATAAATAAACTAGGGTCATTTCTGTGATATCTCTGCCAAAAAATTAATAGCCTGGATTTGTTCATTAGGAAACATCAGACAAATCCACACTGATAAACATTCTACAATAATTTTTGCAATGTTTCTGTAAGCTTGAAGTCATATTGAAATAAACATACAAATAAATAATAAATTCCTGAAACTCACGTTAGAACAATTAATCAGCATATTGAAATTTCCTCTAGGTGGGGCATCTGGCTCGCTCAGTAGGAAAAGCATGCAACTTGATCTCCGGGTCAGGAGTTGGGTGTAGAGATTACTAAAAAATAAATTAATTAAATAAACAAACAAACAAAAAAAAACCTTTGCTAAGTGATGCTTATTTTCAGCCAGCTTTGATAAGATCTACAGATCTACATGAGGTAGAGAATATAGTAATTAACAGATTCAAGTGTCATGTGGGTTGCATCACCAATAAGAAAAAAAAAATCAGCAAGTTAACTATCCAGCACATAACTTATTATGTTAAATGCAGAGTTCCACGAATTATATCTATTTCAGGTATCATACAAAACTAAAACCATGATTCCTTTCTCAATCAAGTGCCTTGAGACTACATTACTAGAACTATTTCCTAGAAAAACTGCTGATAGATATTTAAGAATTTTAATTTTTTTACTTGCTCCATTGGCATATGGTACGGTCTAAGTTTGGTTAACTCTCTTGTAACAAATATGAGGAAAGTTCACTATTATATTTTCATGGGAAGGAGAGTCAAAGGCTTGCAATTCATGTAGAAACAGCTTCTGAAGAGAAGTCATTGAAAGCCATTCTTTGGGCATTAAAGTTTGAGAAGTGTTCAGATTCCTATAAATAATACTATCCCAGTGATCGAGAAATTAGTCTTCCCCCAAATAATGACCTAATATTCATGAGTGAGCAAGAGAGATTATGAATTCTACTGACATTCACATCTGTAGAATTAAATTTGCATTTTTGTTTTCAGTACTCAAACATGAATCTGCATACAGAAAATATACTCAGGATCATCATAGAATATTTGACAGTTTTCAGATTGTGCACTCAAAAACAAACCTCTAAATTTAATATTCAGGTAGAAGATTTTGTTCTGAAGATGTCATTGGTGGACATAGAATACAGAGTTAGATTTCGTGGGCACTGGCCCTGCACCCTCTATTGTCCAGGGGCTTACGTTTCCTTTTCCTCTTATTTTTTCACTTTCTCATTGAGATTGGCTCCTCAGCTCCATTACAGCTCAACATGGTCAACAGGGCACAGTCTGCTTGAATTCTTAGCTTCGGTAGCACAAAACGTGACTGTATTCTTTGTCATTCATTACAAACTCAAGGGAATCTGACTTGCTGTCAATCTAATCGAGTTGAGTGGGCCAACTAATTTGATCCAATTATTTATAACCCATGCTTGAGATTATACAGATCAAATTAGAAATGACAAATTAAGTTTTTGAGTTTATCACTCTCTTGTGTTAAATTGTGACAGATTACCAGATGCAGCCACTTCATATGATCTTAGTTGTAGTATTTTATTTTAATTTTACCCGCTTTCCCAAAAGACCTGCCCCCTGTTTCCATGTGTTCATAAGTGATAACTAATGTTATTTCACCACTGCTCTCTGTAGGTCCTATCTTGGAATTTGGATGCCTCTTTCTCCTTTTTGACTGGGTATCTATTTCCAAATTCTATTTTTTCCTGCATTCATTCTAAGTAGCAATTTCTTATCAGTATTTTTAGTTAAAAACCAACAAAAACAAACCTGAATATTGATTGGCAAGAATAAAACTTATTATAAGAATATTAGGAGCTTCTACAAATGAAATGATGGCAAGATTTGAATTGGAGCAGACTAAAAGGAGTTCTGGGGTGCTACCCAGGTTCAACTCTAGGAATAGTCTTGACAGCAGCAGCAGTGAAGCACTTCTGTGTGATGAGTGCATAACTATTCCTTCTGGCCTTGAATTATTTGTTTAAGATTCCACTTTTGAAGATAGGTCATTGGACTACTGGAGTTTAAAATATGTTCTGTGGCTCTTTTGGCACAACCATTAAATGAATAGTGCCTAAGTGCTTTCAGGAAATGTAAATCTTTTGCAGGGGAATGGCAGACACTGGGTTATAATATGTCACACACATACACAAATAAACAATCGGATAGTTTTGGAAAAAAGAAATGTGAGGAAAGAAAAGCAAAATACTAAAGTAGTCCTTGAAAGTGTTGTTAAGAGATATAATAAAGATGTTATGATTACTTTGAAAATAATCCAAATACTAACTCCAAAGATTTCTATAAGCGAAGATAATTTTAGGTAATTAGAGTTAGAAGAGTTGATTTTTCCCTAATATTGTTTTCAAATATAATCTATTTAAAGTACATATTTATCCAAGGTTGTCCTCTTGTTTTTTTTTTCTGCTATCTCTAGATTCTTTTTTTTTATTTCATTTATGTCACCAGATTTTAAAAACAAGATTACATTTATGATCACCCACAAGCCAGAAAACAATATACATAGACCTATAAATACAGAAATAGCATATAATTTCAGAAAGTTTATGAGCTACCCTCAGAGCACACTAATTAAAACTTAGGAGGTCTCTGATTCTCATTTTAAGAAACCCTTTTTAACAGATGACCCACGGATATAATGCAATTTTAAGGTAACTCCCCAGTAATACTATTGCTTCTGGAGTTTTCAGCTTCATAAATATTTAGCTTAATTATTATTTGTAAAGATTATATATGGAGGGCCAGAGTTATTTTATGATTTAAAAGCTAATACATACTTATTAGAGAACAATGAACACATCTTGAAGGCTGTAATAAAAAGGCATAATCCTATCACCCAGAGCGAATAACTATTAAATTGTTAACATCATAGTGTACTGTCTCTATTGCACTTACATTTTTATATCTATAATTTAATATTTGATCCCACGCATAATGCTTTCATTTTAATATTTTTTGTCCTACATATTTTCCCTTATCATTACAACTTATTTACCAACTTCAATTATCCATTCACCAGAAAGTAAGCCATTAGGGAGACTTGGGTGACTCAGTTGGTTAAGCATCTGACTCTTGGTTTCAGCTCAGGTCATGATCTCATGTTTTTGTGACTTTAAGCCCTACATCGGACTCCAAGCTGACAGTGAAGAGCCTGCTTGAGATTTTCTGTCTCCCTCTCTCTCTGCCCCTCCCCCACTTGTGCTGTCTCTGATTCTATCAAAATTAATAAATAAACTTAAAAAATAAAGAAACAGTAAGTCACCAGCAGAATACATTTCCAGATTGATAGACATCAAGGTGTCCTGTTGTCTTATTATTAGGGAGCAAAGTGACTATGAGACAGAAAGTACAGGATTTTAGTCATTTGGAATCAACCCTATACTGTTGAAGGGAATTGTTTTGGCTAAACTTCTGATGGTTGAATTATTTTAATTTGTGACTACGTTAAGGTATAGGGAGTCAAATTACTCTAAGATAAGGGGTGCTTGGATGGTATCAGAATTAAAGTAAAGTAAGGCTCTTTCCAGTTTTTTAGAAGACGATGCCATTGTACTTATTATTTAGAGAATGGATCCAGCCAAGGAACAGTTGTATCCTATCTCAAAGTTTCACTGTGAAATATTAACTCCTTTCCATCTTCTTCTTGATTCTCAAATAAATGACGATGGCAGGGAAACTTATACATTGTGAAAATCTTTATACATAAAAAACACCTTTTTCTAGACAGAAGAGTAAACAAATTGATTTTAGACAATGTGAAGCAAGGTAGTATAAAACATTTAAATATACATTTCTATTTTCCTTACTGAAATTACATGCAAAAAGTCTTGTTTGAAGCTTCCATATTATCTGATTCCTTATAAAAATAAGATCTGGAGGAGTAAGGTTGAGGTAGCATTTCTACATCTCTACTTATGATATTGTATAATGATGTCCCGTCCCGTCACAGCTTCCTTAAGGGCTAGTGATTGCATAATATATGAAATGCGGACTTTATTTTTTAAACACTATAGGCATTCTGGATTTTAAGAGATATGACAATCTCAAAGGTTTGAGTGATTCCTTTGAATATTTATTCAGTTTAATAATTTATTTTTTATTTATTCATCAATATTATCAGACAACGGTGTCTCAAATAAGCTCTGAAATACAGAAATGTGGGGTATGAACATTTTTTTTTCAAAGCTTCTGTAGTCTGAAGGTTAATAATTACATTCGATGCAATGAGTGCAATAGTAGTTAATGTAACCGGGATAAGCAGAATGTGTGGGAATACTTTCATAATTTAAGGAGGTTCAGAGATGCCTGAACCTTGTATAGTTAAAAGTCAGTAGGAGTTAGGCAGGTAATGAACTGGGATTGTGGGTGGAAGAGGAGAATTACTCGCAGAGAGGACAAAGCTTATGGAAAGACGTGAAGGCAAGCTGTTCCTTAGAATATACAAAAATATACAAGTTTTGTAGTAAGAGTTTTAATGAGACGTATTTGAACAGGAGCTAGTCTGAAACCAGCTTGTATGGAATAGTTTGGAGTTTGATTCTGAAAGATACAGAAAACTGTGGAAAGTTGGAAGGGAGGGATTGGCATCATCAGTTTTTAATTTTAACTTTCTGTTAACATTGTGGAGGAGACTAAAATGTGCAAGGATTTAGAACAATGTATAATTCACTGCAAAATTGTTGAAAAGAGGTCATGAAGACCTGAGTTATATAATATAGACAGCAGATAGATATGTGAAAAATATTTAAAAGTATAATCTATATAACTAATAATAAATTAGGATATTCCTCTTCCTAGCAGTTCCAACTAAATGGTTACATAAATCACATATGAAAATTACCTCTGTCAGACTACTAAGGCTTTATAATAAAAATACCATAGACTGAATGGCTTAAACAAGAAACATTTATTTCCCCCCCTTCTGGAGGTTGGGAAGTTCAACCTCAAGGAGCTGGTAGATTTGATGTCTGACATGGGCCCTCTTCCTGAGTCATAGACCACTATCTTCTTGCTGTGTCCTTACATTACAGAAAGGCGCTGGGATCTTTTTTATGAGGACATTAATCTCATTCATGAGGCCTCCACCCTCATAACCTAATCATCTTCCAGGGTCCCAACCTCCAAACACCATCACATTAAACTTTAAATATAGGAATTTTGGAAGGACACAATCATTCAGTCCATAGTAACTTTCTTTGCTCTTTCTTTGGATAATCATTTATTTAAGTTTTATATATGTGATTAATTTTCCCCCTCACAATCAGATGTGTTTATCAGTACCTATGTTGAGGCATCCATTAAAAGAGTGCCAGGATTTTATGAATAAAATTCTGGTTCATTCGTGATGGAGGAATTCACGTTGGACTCAGTCGGACACTAAGAAATTACAAAATAGGGACCAGGGATGCCTGGGTAGCTCAGTTGGTTAAGCATATAACTTCAGCTTAGGTCATGATCTCCTGGTCCATGAGTTCAAGCCCTACATCAGGCTCTGTGCTACAGCTTGGAGCCTGGAGCCTGCTTCAGATTCTGTCCCTCTCTCGCTCTCTGCCCCTCCCCCACTCATGCTCTGTCTCTGTCTTTCAAAAGTGAATAAACATTTAAAAAATTAAAAAAAAAAATAGGGACCAGTATGTGAAGCAATTGTTTTCTGGCATTGGAAAAGAGAAAGCACAAGGCCATGATCTTTAAAAGAAAGGAAACAAAAAAGCTCCACCATCATTCTGAGCTTGTACCTAAGGGCACTACCCAAACTAAACACAGAGAGATGGAATCCAAAATGAGAGTAGTGGAAGATGATTTCTTTAGGATGTTCCAGCTAATGACAGGGAAATGAAGACTTGATTGCTCCTGAGTTGTGCTGCATTCCACCAATAGACAGGGACTCTCCACTGACCTGGCCAAACTTTTTCAGAACTCTCTTCAGTTTGAAGTTCTTTCTTTTCTTTACTTCATTCTCTCTCCCCTTTAATAGGTGTTAGATCCACATGATTACAGTCTGAGTTTCTCCCTCCCTACACATGTACTATCCTTCCTTATCATTCACAAGCATTTTCTCCAGAAAATCTCTTGCACATCTAATCCCATATTAGCTTCTTCTTCTCTGAGAACCAAAACACATAGAGGGGGTATGGGAGGGTTTAAGAAAACAGATTTAGAAAGGGTTTAGGGACTGGCCACTCATCTACCGGCAGAGAATCTGAGTGCTACGTGGGCAATCAATAGATGCTAGAACAAAATGCAGGCCACTTATTGCAGATTTTGCCTGGGGAAATATTCTGATATATGGAATATCTTTAATAATATAAAGTTTCAGGCATTTGAGAGATATAGCAAATGCTTACAATAACAATGGAGTTGGCTGGTTGTTCCTAGGTTGATCAATGACCTGTGGAGATATAAGGTGAAACTGAGGATAGTTGAAAAGCAAAAATTTTAATAAAAAACCTAGAGAGCTTCTTCTGTAGCTTACAGGAAAAGCCTTGTCTCCTTCAGTAGTAAAGATGACACAGCTAAAGGGCAAACTCAGGTTCTGACAGGATCTTGGAATTCCAAAGACATGTAAATTCTTAGTGAAGACAGGTGTGTGATACTATTTAATGACTCCCAGTTGGAAAAAGTTGGGCCGCTGAAACATGTAATGGAGACATTGAGTACATATTGAATACTTGGTATTTTAAGTCTCCAACCTGTATAAACCATCAGGGCTTTCATAGGAGGCCCAAGACCCTGAAGTGAAAGCAAGCACTTCACTAATACAGGAGGAACCTAGAAAAGCCATCCTTCCCCTCTCCCCCATGAAAGCAAAAAATACTCACAGGAAGAGGTGCCCTCACCTCTTTTCTGGTTGCCAGGTCAAAACATGAAGTAAATTTCTCTGTCACCCAGCTTTGGATATCCTTGACTTCATGAACATGAAAGTGTTTACATTCCCCAAGAAGGTTAAGAGCAAGCATGTGTGTCAGGATCCAGGAGAGTACTCTTGAGGCTGGATTATTAACGTTCAGGATTAAGTGATCTGGAACATAAGACTGGATAATCAAGGATTTATTGACTTGAGGGACATTTTCTTGTGACATAGGCTTTAACACTCTCGCATGAACCACAAGTGATGTGGCAAATGTGCTGCTGGCATGACCTTTAGAAGTCTAGAGAAAGTAATGGTCCATGCTAAATAAAGTAGAAATGTCTGGCAGATGGTATTGAAGTAAATGGGAAATGAGCATGAAAGATTAGATATATTATGTTAGCCCAGAAAAGCCCCCCAACCCAGGGAATTATGCCCTTCAGAAGGGCTCAAAGTTAACACCAATCATCAAGACCATTAAGAACATGCTACTAAAAGAAATACTATCATCATTAAGACAGTCAGGGATGGCTGTTTCATGCAGATCAGGGCTGAGCTTCACCCATTAATAGTAATGGGAATAAGAAGACCATGAAGTAATGGAAGTCAGATGATAGTGCTTAAATGCCATAAATTAAGGACCTATAGTCAACATGATGGCTGTCAAGGTTGTGGGTTGCCAAAGGCCCATGACACATAGTGAATTACAGAGATGGTTAATGAAGCATGGTGTCGGTAGGGCCAACTTGGATGGGTGGTCAGTGAAAATGCTGCTTAATATGTTCAGGGGAGCATATTAATATGCTTAAATGCTCAGGGGTGCCTGGGTGGCTCAGTCGGTTAAGCGGCCGACTTCAACTCAGGTCATGATCTTGCAGACTGTGAGTTCGAGCCCTGCATCAGGCTCTGTGCTGACAGCTCGGAGCCTGGAGCCTGTTTCAGATTCTGTGTCACCTCTCTGACCCTCCCCCATTCTCTGTCTCAAAAAAAAATGTTAAAAAATTAAAAAAAAATATCTACACTCAAAAGAAGGCAAGAGTGAAGGAACAGAGGGCTGTGAAAGTCTACTTCTAAAACAGACATACACCTTTCTCTGGTGCTGGACCAAGGCCAATTTTAAAAACTAGAATTTATTAACTGAATAGATGGCTGGGTCCTAGGAGAAAGACCAGCAACATCATGGCAAGTATGGACTGTAATGATTTCCTAAATCTTTCCCTGGTGATATCTAGAACCACTTACGCAAGTGACTGTATGCTGAAGAAAGTATATACTGAAGAAAGTATACGGGAATGCAGACTTTTTGAAGATGGTTGGACAAAATTTTTAGTTGACATTGACCCAAAGAACTAACTCTTTGTTAGAGTGGAGATTTACAGAAGCCTAGAATAAATGGAGTCCTGGTTCCACTTGGTACATGGATCGATCCAATAGTCTTTCCACACACTTTGAGACCATAACTGGGGTTGACATATTTGGAAGTTGAATTAATTCCAACATTGAGTCCTTGATGCAAGAGTTACCAAGTACATAGCACAAAAGGCTAAGTGGAAACCTCTGAAATTGCTTCCTACCCTAGATAAGATAGTAAATAAAAAATAACATTGCCTTCCGGGATGGAAATGTGGAGATTAGTGTCATCTTTATAAAGCTAAAGGATGCAAAGATGATGGTATCATATCTTTGCTTAATTCTCCAGCTTAGCCCTCCAGTAATGGATAGATTCTAGGGAATTTCTGAAAGGTACTGCCAACTCAACCAATGGTAGTCTCATTATAGTTGCTGTATAATTGCTGTATAGTTGCTGGATATGGTATCATTGCTAGAGATGATTAGCAAGGATTCAAGCACATGATAAACAGGCATTGGTTTAGCAAAATAATTATTTTCTATAATGATCAGAAAAAGGTATAAGAAATGGTTCATATTCACATGGAACAGATAACAATATTCATTTAGAGTTTTGCCCTGTGGCCAGGTTTATTTTCCAGCCCATTTTCACAAGACAATCTAAAGAGATTTTTGCCTGTACGTTTCACAGAACATTAGATTAATTAATTTCACTGATGTTATTTTGCTGGTCAGGTAGGACAGACAAATGATGGCTAGTATATGAGAAGCATTGGTATAAAACATGAATTTACAGAGTAGAAAGAAAACCCTATGAAGATACAGGGATATGACATTTACAGATGTTTCTCCCACTATATCTCTTGCATATTTAATCCTGCTTGACTTCTGCTCCTCAGAAATTTCAAATTAACATACATATTTCCAAAAAAAAAAAAAGAAGAAGAAGCATACTTAATAGTGAGAGATAAAAATATTCCCCTTCATGATTGGAGAAAGGGTAATGATGCTCATACTTAACACTACTATTCAATGTGCAATTGGAAGTCATATTTGGTATGATAAGGCAAGAAAAATAAATACGAAGTATAAAGTTTGGAAAGGAAGAAATAAAAATGTTATTTATTTACTCTCAATATGATTGCATGTAGAATCTCCTAAATATTCAATCATTATTTTACTAGACTGAATATAAGAACTTAGCAATTATAGAGTACAAATTCATCATATAAAATTAAATTGTTTTTCTGTGCTAGCATTGGGCAACTGAAACTGTAATTTAAAAATATTATTTATGGGGTACCTTGGTGGTTCAGTTGGTTGAGCGTCTGATTCTTGATTTCCACTCAGGTCAAGATCTCATGATTCATGAGATCAAGCCTACTTAGGATTTTCTCTCTCCTCTCTCTCTTCCCCTCCCTCACTCATGTGTGTGTGCGTGCGTGCAAGCTCCTTCTCTATCAAAAATAAATAAATAAATAAATAAATAAATAAATAAACTTAAACATATTATTTACAATGCTGTCAAAAACTATAAAGTACTTCGTGGTTGATTTAATAAATATAAGTGCTATTTCTATACAGAATACAACACTTGAGAGAAAATAACAATAAGAAAGAATAAAAACAAATAAATGAATTGATATATAATGTTAATGGATTAGAAGAAATATTAACATGTCTATTCTTCCCAAAATTGTCTATAGATTTAATGCTATTCCAGTTTAAATCTTTATAAACTTTTTAGGAAAATAGAAATGTTCAACTTAAAATGTATATACAAACAGCCAAAAATAGCAAGAATAATATGTTAAATGTTGTACAAAACTAGAAAACTTCTTTGTTAAAATTTTTTTTAATGTTTGTTTATTTTTGAGAGAGACAGAGAGATAGAGCGTGAGCTGGGGAGGTCCAGAGAGAGAGAAAGACACAGAATCTGAAGCAGGCTCCAGGCTCTGAGCGGTCAGCCCTGAGCCTGACATGGGGCTCTAACCCACAGGCAGTGAGATCATGACTGGAGCTGAAGTTGGACACTTTTACCAACTGAGCCACCCAGATCCCTCTAGAAAACTTCTATTAGCCTATTTTAAGATATTCTACAAAGCTAGAATAATCAAAGCATTGTGGTACTGGCATAAGACTAGATATACATATTGGTCAGTGGAAAATAATGAAAAACTCAGACACCTCAAGTATTATTCTTCACAGATAAGTTCCATTGAGTTTTGACCATGAATCTAAAGCATTTAATAGGTAAAGGAAAATCTTTTCAATAAATAGTTTAGAATGTCAAATATCTAGAGGAAAAAAAATAAACCTTGACATTTACCTCACACCATTCACAAAATTAATTAAGTAGAGATGGTTTAAAAACCTAAAACCTAAAAGGTGTGGAATCAAAGTTTCTACAAGAAGGAGAGAGAGAGAGAGAGAGAGAGAGAGAGAGAAAGAGAGGGAGGGAGAAGAAGAAATGTCCTTGTCATCTGGGGGTAAGCAAAGATATTTTTTAGGACACAGATATCATTCAAACAACATCTCTGGGCACTTATCACACCTGTAGTTGGCAAATATCTGAATTCTCTTTCACTGATCTATACCTTCTCATTCTATTGACTTGCCCAGAAAAATGCCACAATCAATTTCTACCCAACTAATTTTGCTTATTCTTCAAGATTGTATAAATGCATATCTTTCTTTACATATTTCTGGCCCACATTTTTTTCTTCATCTGTGTCCATCTCTCTGTTCTCATTGTAGTTTTTCAGCTTTTATCATAGCGTTATTCTCACACAGAATGTATTTTATTCATTATGTGTCACCTACACTTATTAGCTAAAATGCAACTTGATGTCAAAACATGACCTTCAAAAAAGTCTGAGATGTCTAGATTTTTTAAATTTTAGTATACACGGTTTATACATTTTTTGAAGAATTATTTTACTAAACCCTGCTTGTTAAAAATAAGCATAGCAATAAAATAGTGAGTGAGTTGGAAATAGTTACAAGAAAAGCAAATAGGGTCAAGCAAGTAATGAAAGCTCAGAAGCACGTAATGGCATCAATTATGGGAGAAAAAATAGGAGATGTGATAAACTTAAAACACAATAATTGCTATAATTTCAAGCACATACCCCTTTCCCAAAACAAAATTTTGAGATAAAAAAAGTGTGCCAAATTTTCTAATAAACAATAGAAAAACCTGAAGTTACAGAGGCTCATTACCAAAGCCATTTATTTATTCACTTATTTATGCATTTACTTATTTATGCTTTCAGAAATATATACTTGCGAAATAAATGCCAGACACTAAACTCTGAATTCAGGGAGATAAATAGTTAAGTGGATATAGATAGGTAGATTTTCTTCCAGTTTTGTGAGAAATAATTGATTATCACTACATAAGTTTAAGGCATACAGCATGATGGTTTGATTCATATATATTGTGAAATGATCACCACAATGGGTTCTGTAACATCCATCCTGTCATATATATATGACAAAAAAAAGAAAGAAAGGAAATTCTTTTTCCTTGTGACGAGAACTCTTAGTATTTACTCTTTTAAGAACTTTCTATATACCATAGAGCAGTGATTATATATATATATATATATATATATATATATATATATATACATAATGGTAAATATTATAATATGAATATATTTATGTCCATATGAATTTATATGTCATTATATTTATATTTTTATATTATTGTATATTACAATAGTTATGTTATATATTATTATATTTAATATATATTATATATCATATATTATATATTATATTTGTTATTACATTACACTATATTATATATAATGTATTATTATATTATGTATTATGCTATATGTTATATTATAATAAATTATATTATATTATACATATTTATAATATATAATATGTATCCATATATTTATATATGATTTATATAATATATACATTATATAATATATATTCATATATGTTACTTATTTTATATAATTTATTATATATAATTTATATAATTTATTTTATATAATTAATTTTAAATAACTTATATATTTATATAGATTATAGATATAGATATAGATATGGATATAGATACAGCTATAGCTATAGATATAGATATATAGATAGATATACCAAAACTTCTTTTCTTTATCCACTTATCTGTTAATAGGAACTTAGGTTGTTTCTATGTCTTACAAAAAATGCTGCTATGGGGCGCCTGGGTGGCTCAGTGGGTTAAGCGTCTGACTTCGGCTCAGGTCATGATCTCATGGTTCGTGGGTTCAAGCCCTGCGTCGGGCTATGTGCTGAGAGCTCGGAGCCTGGAGCCTGCTTCAGATTCTGTGTCTCCCTCTCTCTCTCTCTGCTCCTCCCCCACTCATGCTCTGTCTCTCTCTAAAAAATAAATAAACATTAAAAAAAAAAATTAAAAAAAATGCTGCTATTGACATGGGGTACAGATGTCTTTTTGCGTTAGTGTTTTTATTTATTTATTCCCAGAAGTGGAATTGGTGGATCACAGGGTAGTTCCATTCTTAATTTTTTTGAGAGAGAGACAGAGAAGAGGGGAGGGGCTGAAGGAGAGGGAGAGAGAGAATCCACAGCAGGCTCCATGCTCAGCACAGAGCCTATTGAAGGACTCAATCCCACATCTGTAAGATCAGAACATGAGCCAGAATCAAGAGTTGAATGCTTAACCGACTGAGTTACCCAGGTGCCCCACTATTCTTAATTTTCTGAGGATCTTTTATACTGTTTTGTATAGGCTGTACTAATTCCTACCAACAATGCATGAGGGTTCCCTCTTGTCCACATCCATGCCAGAATTTGTTATCTCTTCTCTTTTTGATGATGGCCATTCTAAAATGCATGAGGGGCTATATCATGGGGCTTTTAATAATGACTTGTGATGTTGAGCATTTTTTCATGCACCTTTTGGCCTCCTGTATATCTTTTTGGAGAAATGTCTACTCAGATCACTTACCCATTTTTTTTGATATTTCAACTTTTTATTTAAATGGTAGTTAACTTACAGTGTAATATTAGTTTCAGGAGTAGAATTTAGTGATTTATTACTTACATATAACACCCAGTGCTCATCACAATAAGTGCACTCCTTAATACACATTACCCATTAGCCCACCCCCACTTCCCACTCCAACAACTCTGTTTGTCATCTATAATAGTCTATTTTATGGTTTGTCTCCCTCATTTTTTTTTTTTCCTTTCCCTTGTGTTAATCTGTTTTGTTTCTTAAATTCCACATATGAATGAAGTCATATGATTTTTGTCTTTCTCTGACTTATTTTGCTTAGCATAATATACTCTAGCTCCATCCACCATCTACATTGTTGCAAATGGCACAGTTTCATTCTTTTTGATGGCTGAGTAATATCCCATATATATTGGAATACTACTTTTTATTCATTCATCAGTAGATGGGCATTTGTGCTTTTTCCATAGTTTGGTTATCGTGGATAATGTTGCTGTAAACATTGGGGTATATGTATCCTTTCAAATCAGTATTTTTGTATCCTCTGGGCAATACCTAGTAGTGCAATTACTTTGTCATAGGGTACTTTTATTTTTAAATCTTTGAGAAATCTCTGTATTATTTTTCAGAGTGGTCATACCAGTTTGCATTCCCATCAACAGTGTAAGAGGGGACCCCTTTCTCCACATCCTTACCACATGTGTTGTATACAGTGTTGTTAATTTTAACCATTCTGACAGGTGTGAGGTGGTATCTCATCATGGTTTTGATTTCTATTTCCCTGATGATGAGTGATGTTGAGCATCTTTTCATGTGTCTGTTAGCCATCTGTAAGTCTTCTTTGTAAAAATGTCTGTTCATGTCTTCTACTCATTTCTTCACTGGATTATTTGTTTTGGGGTTGTTGAGATTTATAAGTTCTTTATAGATTTTGGATACTAATTCTTTGTCAGATATGTCATTTGCAAATATCTTCTCCCATTCCACAGGTTCCCTTTAGTTCTGTTTATTGTTTCCTTTTCTGTGCAGAAGTTTCTTATCTTGATGAGGTCCCAAAAGTTTATTTTTGCTTTTGTTTCCCTTTTCTCAGATGTGTCTAGTAAGAAGTTGCTGTGGCCAATGTCAAAGAGGGTGCTCTCTGTGTTCTCTTCTAGGGTTTTCATGGTTTCCTGTCACACATTTAGGTCTTTTATCCATTTTGAATTTATTTTTGTATATGTGTAGGAAAGTTGTCCAGTTTCATTATTCTGCATGTTGCTGTCCCGTTTTCTGAACATCATTTGTTGAAGAGACTGTCTCTTTTACATTTGATAGTCCTTACTGTTTTGTTGACGATTAGTTGACCATATAGTTGTGGGTCTATTTCTTGTTTTTCTTTTCTGTTCCATTGATCTGCGTGTCTGTTTTGTGCCAGTACTATGCTGTTTTTATGAGTACAGCTTTGTGATATAGCTTAAAGTCTGGAATTGTGATGACTTCAGCTTTGCTTTACTTTTTCAAGAGTGTTTTGGCTATTCGGGGTCTTTTGTGGTTCCATACAAATTTTAATATTGTTTGTTCAAACTTTGTTTAAAATGCTGGTGTTATTTTAATAAGGATTGCATTAAATGTGTAGTTTGCTTTGGGTAGTATAGACATTTTAACAATTTTTTTCTTTCAATCCATGAACGTGGAATATTTTTGCATTTCTTTCTGTCATCTACAATTTCTTTCATCAGTGTTCTCTAGTTTTCAGCATCTGTATTCTGAAATACAGATTTTACCTCTTTGGTTTAGAAGTATTCCTAGGTATCTTATGGATTTTGGTACAAGGTAAATAAGATCAATTCATTGATTTCTCTTTCTGCTGCTTCATTACAGGTGTATAGAAATGCAATCGATTTCTGTATGTTGATTTTGTATCCTGGTTTTTACAGAATTGGTGTATCAGTGCTAGCAATTTTGGGGTGAAGTCTTTCGGGTTTTTAGATTGAGTATCACATCATCTGCAAACAGTGAAAATTTGACTTATTCCTTGCTGATTTGGGTACCTTTTATTTCTTTGTGCTGTCTGATTGCTGAGGCTAGGACTTCCAGTACTGTGTTAAATAATAATGGTGAGAGTGGACATCCCTGTCTTGTTCCTGACCATAGAGGAAAAGCTGTCAGTTTTTCCTCTTTGAGAATGATATTAGCTGTGGATCTTTCACATATGGCCTCTGTTATGTTGAGGTATGTTCCATTTATCCCTACTTTTTTGAGGGTTTTTATCAAGAATTGATGCCCTATTTTGTCAAATGTATTTCCGCATCTATTGAGAGGATCAAATGATTCTTATCCTGTCTTTTATTTATGTGGTGTATCACATTGATTGACTTGTGAATATTGAACCACACTTGAATCCCAGGAATAGATCTCCTTAGATTGTAGTAAATGATTCTTTTAATGTACTGTTGGATTTGATTTGTTAGTATTTTGTTGAGAATTTTTGGATCCATGATTATCAAGAATATTTGCCTGTAATTCTCCTTTTTAGTTGGGCCCTTGTCTGCTTTTGGAATTAAGGTAATTCTAGCCTCATGGAATGAGTTTGGAAGTTTTTCTTCCATTTCTATTTTTTGGAACAATTTGAGAAGAATAAGTATTAACTATTCTTTAAATGTTTGGTAGAATTCCCTTAGGAAGCCATCTGGCCCTGGACTTTTGCTTGTTGGGAAATTTTTGATTCCTGATTCAATTTCTTTCCTGGTTATCAGTCTGTTCAAATTTTCTGTTTCTTCCTGTTTTAGTTTGGTAATTTATATGTTTCTAGAAATTTTTTTTCCATTTCTTCCAGATTGCCCAATTTTTTGGCATATAGTTTTCCATAATATTATCTTGATATTGTTTGTATTTCTGTGGTGTTGGTTGTTGCTTTTGCTGCACACCAAAGGTTTTGGACTGTCATGTTTTCATTTTACCTTTGTTTCCATGTATTTTTTTATTTCTTCTTTAAATTCCTGGTTAATCCATTTATGCCTTAATAAGATGTTCTTTAACCTCCATGGATTTATGGTCTTTCCAATTTTTTTGTTGTGGTTGACTTCAAGTTTCATAGCATTGTGGTAATAAAATATACATGGCATGATTTCAGTCTTTTACTTGTTGAAGCCTTATTTGTGACCCAGTATGTGTTCTATTCTTGGGAAAATCCCATGTGCACTAGAAAAGAATGTGTATTCTTCTGCTTTAGGATGAAATGTATATCCTATAAGTCTATTTGGTCCAGTGTGTCATTCAAAGTCATTTTTACCTTGATTTTCTGCTTAGATGATCTGTCCATTACTGTAAGTGCAGTGTTGATGTTCTCTACTATTACTGTATTATTGTCAGTGAGTCCCTTTATATTTTTATGTAAATGATTTATATATTTGGGTTTCACCACGTTGGGGGCATAAATATTTACAATTGTTAGATATTCTTGTTTGATAGACCCCTTTATTATGATATAGTGTCCTTCATCTCTTGTTACAGTTTTGATTTAATCTCTAGTTTGTCTGCTATGAGTATTGCTATTCCAGTTTTCTTTTGATGTCCGTTAGCATGATAGATGGTCCCTATCCCCTATTTTCAATCTGCAAATGTATTTAGGTCTAAAATGAATCTCTGGTAGGCAGCATATAAAAGGGTCTTATTTTTTCATTCATTCTGATACCTTATGCCTTTTGATTGGAACATTTATTCCATTTACTTTCAGATAATAGATTGATATGAATTTAGTGCCATTTATTATCTATAGAATCCATGTTTCTGGAGATTTTCTCTGTTCCTTTCTAGTCTTTGTTATTTTTTGGTCTTTCTTTCCCACTAAAAAGTTCACTTTAACATTTCTTGTAGGACTGGTTTAGTGGTCATGAATCCCTTTAGTTTTTGTTTATCTAAGAAACTATCTCTCCTTCTATTCTGAATGAAGCCTTGCTGTGTAAAGTATTCTTGGTTGCATATTTTTCACATTCAGAATGTTGACTATGTCATGCCACTCCCTTGAGGCTTGTCAGGTTTCTGTGGAGAGATCTACTGCTAATCTGATTTGTCTTCTCTTATAGGTTATGGATTTATTTTTCCTTGTTGCTTTCAAGATTCTTTCCTTATCTCTGTATTTGGCAAATTTTACTAGGTTTTGGCTTACTGTTGGCCAGCTTTTATTGATGTTGATGGGAGTTCTTTATGCTTCTTGGATTTGATGTCTGTTTCTTTCCCCAGATTATGGAAGTTTTCAACTATAATTTGCTCAAATAAGCCTTCTGACTCCTTTATCCTCTCTTCTTCTGGGACTCCTATGATATGAATGTTATTACACTTTATGGTGTCACTTATTTCCCTAAGTCTACATTCATGACCCAATATTTTTCTTTCCCTCTTCATTGCAGCTTCATTATGTTCCATAGTTTTATCTTCTATATAACTTTTTCATTCCTCTGTTACGTCCATCCTTGTGGCCATTACATCCAGTTGTTTTTGAATTTCAGTTATTGAATTTTGCATTTTGGCCTGACTAGTTTTAGGTCTTTTATTTCTGTGGTAAGGAACTCTCTGGTATCTTCTATGCTTTTCTGAAGCCCAGCTAGAATGTTTATAAAGAATTTCTGAAAATATTCAGTTTGAGGTGTATTATTGGAGTAGCCTTTAAATTTTATGCAATTCTAGATTGTTTAATTATGAAATATGTACCTAAATATTGATTCCCTGTAGTTTTTTTTTTTTTACTGCATTTCTTGTGAATAATATTTGATAAAGTCCTTTTCAGTCAGGTTCAGGAGAACTTTCTTCTCTGATATCTCTTCAAATAGACAAAATCTTTTGGTTGGAGAGCATAAAATGACTGTTTAGGAAGATGTGGAAATGCAGTCTTAATCTCTTGATGGCAGGATAGGAACCTGTGTCCTTTGAAATCTTTTCTCATATCTACCTATAGCAAGATAGAGCTCATTATTTCTATGTATATAGGCCTATATGATTTTCAGTTACTAGGAAGATAACAAATATATCTCCAAGAGAGTGAACCATATACAATTATAAGACTTCATGAGAGTATCTTTGAAAAGATATGGTGCAATGGATTTTTATTTAAAATATTACTGTATGGATCATAGTATACTCTGCCCTATTTTCAGGCCTCTTTTTACTAGCAGGTTTATTGTACCTTTCCAGGCTACTACAATCATCATTTATCATTCATGACTTGGCATGTGACCAGTGTGTGTATCAGCTGAAATAAGTCAGGCAACCTAAAATGATTTTATATTCTTCCATTATTTGTTGGTCTCTCCTGGGTTTAGAAATATCCTTAATGGATATTTCTCCTCCTGCGGGAGTGGCATGTTATATTCAATTATAGGTCTTATCATCTTGGCTCCAAGGTTTGAATTCCATAATTTTTGGTATATCTGACTCATGAACAGGATGGAGTTTTAGAAGTAAGTGGAATTTGGAGTTTTATGAGAAAAATTTGGAAAAAATGGAGTTTGGGTAAGGAGGAGAAGAGAAATGAATTGAGACTGGTTCAAAAGGAAAGAGATTGAAAAGATAAGGGAAAAAAAGGAAACATGGCTATAAGAAGGCAACTGGAAGACAAGGATGGGGAGAATTAACTAGAAAAGTGATCTATTTGTTATTCCTTATGTTTGCCAATGTTTTCATTAGCTTTGACCAAAGAGTGTTTTAGCGAATCAACTTCTGGTTCAGAATTTCCTTTAGTGGCCTCTGTATACAGAAAAAAGAAAAGAAAAGAAAAGAAAAGAAAAGAGGAGGAAAGGAAGAAAAATTTGCACGATGGGTCTAAGAAATGTTATTCTCTTTCATTTTGTAGTCACTTCTCAAAAAAAAAAAATAGTTTTGTTAAAGTCATATGTTCCCCAGAGTGGTCATTTGTATTAGTTTGCTAGGACTACCATAACAAAGTACTACAGTCTAATTAGCTTAAACAGAAATTTGTTTTTTTTTCACAGTTTTGGAAGCTAGAAGCCCAAGAACAAGAAATCAGCTGAATTAGTTTTATTCTGAGTGCTGTCTCCTTAGCTTATAGGCAGCCGTCTCTTCCCTATGTCTTAACATGGTCTTCTCTCTGTGTACATCTATATTCTAATCTCATTTTTTATAAGTCACCAGTCGTTTTCTTATTAGGGGCCACACTAGTGACTTCATTTAAGCTTAATTTTTTCTTTAAAGGCCCTATCTCCAAATGTAGCTGTATTATGAAGTACTGGGGGTTGGGACTTCAACATGAATTTTGGAGGGACACAATTCAGCCTATAACACCACAGCTGATATCAGGTTGGTGAAATCATGCCATTTTTGCTGGTGCTGATAAGAATCAGGATTGTAATGAGTACATATAAGAAGCTGAGTTTTTCTGGAGTAAGAGAGGATTTAGATTTAGAAAACTCATTGAGAGATAATAGTGGTCAATGGAAAGTTTTTCGTGAGCATTGAACATTTAAAGTTGTACCTCAGTCCCTTCCCCATTTATTTCTTGGCTACTTCTTCATGCAGATCTGACCATCAGCAACCTCTGGAACGTAAATAAAACGAGATCTTTGTGTCAAAATCAGTATTTCAAGATTTAAAAAATTAAACTGGAGGAGAATCACTTTTAGTTTTATTAGTTGCCAAATCAAGGCTGACTTGGTGAAAACAGCAAACTCAATGGCCTAGGAGACCCATTCAAAAATACCTCTAGGGTCTATTTCTGTGCTTCAACTTAATCTTCTTTGTAGGACCCTTTTAGACAGTATAACACAAAGTAGAAACACAGAAGAACAAAAACGACAGGAGGAGAAATGCCCTGTTTCTGCTATGGATTCCAAAACTAATAGGAACCAATAACAAAATCCAGGTAATAGATTAAGAAAAGATAAAGAACTTGGCACACAATGTTCTGAACTGGTGTTGGCTTATCATGTAAATGAAGACTCAATGAGCTGTGACAGGCAAATCAAAGGGTGCCTTCATGTGTACCACAGCTGGCTGAAACTTGATGTAACTTTCAGGAAACCTGAATGAAGACCACTGGAATGAACATAGTCTATTCAGAGGCTGCTATAGCAAGAGCCAGCTACTATCACTAGCACTTTACAAAGACTTGAAAGAGGGCAGGGGAGCTGGAGGTTATTGTCATGGAAAAGATGGAGATAGAAAAGTAGAAATTGGGCATTCTATATGATACCTTTGGGGAGCATATTTGTTTTCTCTGTTTTTTCCTCATCTGGAAATATGGGCAAAAACAAGAAAGCTTGCAGTCATTAACCAAATCCTAACCATTTTGGGATGATTAATGTAGAGGTTGTGTTTGGCCCCTGAACTGATTGTTGCAGTTATGGTTTGTGGTTGACTTCTTAGGCTGTTTCCTCAAGACACTGGATCAGAATTCTATTGTCATATGTCAAATTGTCTTTTTGTGCACTTAGCCTGTCATATATCATACAAGATATATACTATTTAATCCAAACTTCTTTATCTACCTATCTATCTATAATCTATCTATTTATCAAGTATATCTATATAGATCTATATAGATATACATGGATGAATACCAAGATTACATAACCAAATTGTATAGATTATTCAAGAAGAATTATAGAAGCATATCTGAGGATAAATTCTGAACTCTGTATGTGTGGAAAAAGGCAATGCTTTGCCTAAACAGAAAAACAAAACAAAACAAAACAAAACAAGTGTGTGGAATCTAGTTAAAGAGAGAAAGGGAGAGGATATTTTCCAGTAGGATAAGGATGCACGAGCAGACATCCAGATTGTTACATAAAACTGTGCAGGAACATAAAATCAGTGAAATGTGTTTAAATGTAAAGAGAGGCAAGAGAATGGGTGGACAAGTGGCAATAGCTATACTGTGGATTATCTGGTTAAGGAGCTTATGATTTGATCTTCATATGATGGAAAGTTATTTAAGCTTTTGAAGGGAATAGTGACTTAATATGAATATCCTGTAAAGAAATTGCCTAGAGGACAATGGAGGATGGATTTCACTGGGGCAATATACAACCAGAGAAAGCATGTTTTAAGTTAGTTTAAGGATACTCAAGTGATAAGTGCTTGAAATGTGACAGTGAAAGGTAATAGAGATGAGAGTAGGAAGCAGAAACATGAATCAGTTAAGCAGTAAAGGCAAAAGGACTTTGTGATTCAGAACAGAGGGGCGGGGGAGGAGCTATACTTGATGGATGGAAGTTCAGATCACTGACGCAGAAGGGGAGTGAGAGCCAATGGAGTAACTAATGATGTTGTTTCATGTTGAGTATGTTGAGTTTGCCTTTCCTATGAGAGAGTTAGACAAATTTTTCAACAAATACTTTTATGTAATCTCAAATTAAAGGAAGATTTAAGGGAAGATGCTAGGAGTTTGCAGGAGAAAGCTGGCTTATTACAGAGTTAATGAGACTAGGTAAAGTGGAAAACGACAGTAGGTGTCCCTGCATATGTTTATATAGAATTATTTCCTTCCTCCAAAATAGCACTTACCACACAGCCCTAGATTTTTAAGTGGTTATTTAGGTGCCTGGTGTATAAAATCCTGTTGGCATTTGACAGGAAAGAGTTTAATATCATGTTTACCATTCTAATTACAGTCCCTAGCATACCCCTAGCATGCTTTAATAGCTTAATATTTTAAATAAATCAATGAATAGAGATATGGATGACAATATGATCTTGAAGCAAGCACAAATTTAAAGGATATAGGAAGGGAAGGGGACACATAAAAATGACCATGAAAGAATGGATGAGAAAATGAGAAGAATCACACTAGTGTGATATCAAGGAAGGTAATGGAAGAGAGAATTTAAAGAGGTAGCCAATAAACTGCAGTTCACATGGTACAGAAAAGCCTCAGTGAGTAAAAGCCTAAAATCAATTGGCTTTGACAACAGGATATTTGCAGATCGTAGCTAGAATTATTTCCACAAAGTGAAAAGGGCAATGTCAGAATGCAGTGGGTTGCGATAGAGTAAATGGAAGAGAAAATTAAGACAGAGATCGTGGTCCACTCTTTAAAGAACATGAGTAAAGAAGTATAGAAATTATAGGACTGTTATAGAAAGACCAGCATCAAATAACATATTTTAGGTTTTATTTTTCTAAAGTTTACTTACTTATTTTGAGAGAGAAACAGAGCATGAGCGGAGGAGATACAGAGAGTAGGGGAGAAAATCCTAAACAGGCCCCGTGCTATCAACATGGAGCCCAACACAGGGCTGAACCAACAAACCGTAAGATTATGGCCTGAGCTGAAACCAAGAGTTGGACACTCAACCAACTGAGCCACCCAGGTGCCCCCAATAATTTATTTTGTTTGCAATTTTTAATCTGGGAAATTTGCACATGTTTTTTATTTAAAAAAAAATTAACGTTTATTTATTTTTGAGACAGAGAGATAGAGCATGAATGGGGGAGGGTCAGAGAGAGAGGGAGACACAGAATCCAAAACAGGCTCCAGGCTCTGAGCTGTCAGCCCAGAGCCCGACACGGGGCTCGAACTCAAGGACCGTGAGATCGTGACCTGAGCTGAAGCCGGTGCTCAACCGACTGAGCCACCCAGGCGCCCCTACACATGTTTTTTTAAGAGGAGGCATAAGTAAAGAGAAAGAGAGATTCAGGATGAAACAAGAAAGGAAAAAAACAATAAC
Source organism: Panthera onca (assembly GCF_046562875.1). Taxonomy (NCBI): domain Eukaryota; kingdom Metazoa; phylum Chordata; class Mammalia; order Carnivora; family Felidae; genus Panthera; species Panthera onca. The sequence goes on along the minus strand of NC_138342.1, from coordinate 137,623,786 downwards.
TAATGAGACCAATTCCCTGTTGGGATGAAATGTCTTTAGTAAAGAAAGTAAAGGAGGTAAAAAAAAAAAAGCATGGATGGAAAAAACGTATTTACAAGTTCTTAGGAAGAAATTTGACACAGGCAGAGGGAGTAAAAAGAAATCACACCTGATAATCTCCATTATTTTATGGGCCAGGATTTGATTTCACACTATTTGGCTTCAAATTCATAGTAAGTCTCAACATAAAACTAACTATACACAGATATTTGGAGACTGGGCCAGAATTAGAAAATAAGTTTCCACACATCGGGCTCTGTGGCAGGTCATATTTGTTATGGTCGTAACAAATTTTCCCATTCCCCATCATCTTGTTACAATTGGATGTTGATACTTCTCCCACTGAAAGATGGGATTGGGGCACCTGGGTGGCTCAGTGGTTAAGTGTCCAACTTCAGCTCAGGTCATGATCTCGTGGTGTGTGAGTTTGAGCCCCTGTCAGGCTCTGTGCTGATAGCTCAGAGCCTGGAACCTGCTTCAGATTCTGTGTCTCCCTCTCTCTCAACTCCTCCCCTGCTCGCCGCTCTTTCTCTCTCTCTCTCAAAAATAAATAAACATTTAAAAAGTTAAAAAAAAATGGATGTTTCCTGATCTAGTGTCTGGGGGAAAATGTGAATAGTCTTAAAGTAGCGTGTACTGTAAGTCTTCAAAAGTGATGCAGCTGCCTGTTTTCCTGAGGCATTTATCCTTGGAACCCAGCTACCACAGCGCTTTGAGAGACCCCAGGCCATTCAAGAGTCACGGATGGCAATGTGGCTCACAATTCCAGCTGAGCTCCTAACCAGCATCCAGCTCCAATTTGTGAGCCACAGGCATGAGCTATTTGGAAGTAGATTCTCCGGCCCCTATCATGTTGCTGCATGGAGCAAAGATGAGCCTTTCCCTATAAGCCCTGCCTACGTTACAGGTACACGAGCTAAATAAGTGGTTGTTGTTTTAAGCAACTGAAATGTGGATGTGTTATGCAGCAACATTTACTTAGAACAACAGCATTACATATATTCTAGTAAACAGTTTTATGCAGGACAAAGCCAAAAAGCTCAAGGCCCATGAAGAAGTAGAAGCAGAACTCTGACCATCCTTTTTTTAAGAAAATACTTAATTTACATGTGCTGATGACAGATTAGCTGAAGGACATTACTGAAAAGCATTATGTAAGGGTTTTGTGTAAATGCTTATGGCTATTAGACTTGAGAAAATCACTATATTAGAACATGAGATTAAAAACTTTTTTCTATGAAGAAAGATAAGGAATAGAAAGGAAGATACGATTATGACTTAACAAGTTCACTCAGCAGCAGATGGAGTTATTAGTGAAGGATGAAAGATAAAAGATAGGAAATAAAGAGACAAATGTAGTGGGGTTAACAATCTGGAAAAACATCAAAGCATCAAAACTAAAAAGGAAGATGTGTCTATTCAAAAAGTGAATCTATTACTCAGAGATTAGTGAGGCCAATACTGTGAGTGTTTTGAAATCAAAGTAGTTTCATTTGAACACCTAAAAATGGAGAAGAAAATCATGTGAAATAGTGTGAAGGACTGAGTTGAAAGGAAATATCAGGATTGATGTATCAGTCTTTAGATATTTAAATAAAGTCATATAGAATAGTTTTAACACACTCTGAAAAGGTCTTATAAATCATTTTAGGTAGAAATTATACCTTTGAAATGTGTCCTTTTATTCTGATTTCCTTTGGTTAATAGATAATTTGTGTGGAGATATATCAAAAGAAAATGTCTATTTCTATTATATCATATATAGAAGGAATTTTAGAGATTAAAAAATATATGATAGAAAAAGTAAGAGAAGCATTTTACTGTGAACATAGTATGAAAGTAAGATAAATTTAAACAATTGATAAATTGATTAATTGGGGGCAAAATTAATTTTATAGCAGTATATTAAAATGACAATATTTTAAATGTGATACTTGTTATTCCAATACTCTTATTATTATTCTTACAATTATAATTATTCTTACATTATACATTGTGATTGAATAGTCTTGAGGCATCAAACTTTTGGTTTTGCAGTCTCCCATGATACATATCAATTGAAATCTTAATTAGGGGCTTTGAAGTAAAAAAAGAAACAAAACACACAATGCTCGATAATAGGTATAATTACAGTAAATTTCATAGAGCATGATTACTGAATCATATCATATAGTGCCATAAACATAAAAAAACAATGTTTGCTTAATATTGTCATTGATCAAAAATTATTTGATTTTGCAATATTCTTTTTACATTAAGAGCCATGAAAACTATGTTTTCCAAGTTATGATCAGTTGGTATTCTTTCAAAACAGTCTGAGTGTTTTAGAACAGAAATATTTTGTATCTTAATATTAGCAGTTCACATCTACACTGTGTAATTGGGTGGTCAAATATTTGTTTCCTTTTCTAAAGTCAATATCCCTGCATTATGTATTTCTGATTTCTAAAAGTGACAAGCTTCCTTGGTGTTTATATCATCAGAAAACTTGCAGATAGTTTTACAACTTACTTACCATTTCTTTCCTAAAAATAATCATGTTAAGGTCTTAAGCTGAACAAATGAAACACAGGTTGAGGATGTACGAACCAGGAGATCCTATTATATCATTACATGGAAATAACAAAGAAATCATTGTTTTTTAAAAAATTGACATGATTCTATAAACTATCATGCTATTATCTATTTTTATGTATAAAAGTCAGATAAAGAGAAAAATGGTCACTTGGTAAAAAAGTCTATATATATATATATATATATATATATATATATATACACACATATATGATGTCTTTAAAATGTTCAGAGAGATTTTTACTTTATATTAATTTAGATATTTATCTGACTTGTGAGGAGAGAGCAGGGTTACTGCAGAGGTGGGAAAGATATTTTTCATTTTCTACTATTTTATATAAATTGATTATATGAATGCAGTTATTATGCAAAAAATAATAAATAATTTGAAAACAGTGGCAGTCAGCCACAAAGTGTTGGTAATGTCCAATACAAACCCATTTCCCTGCCTCTGTAGCTCACTCCATAATTAAGAAGTGAAGACAAATCAGAGTGTTTATACTTGAAAGAGCAATAATAGGGGACTCAAGAAACAATATGTGAAGAATGTGGGAGAGAATAAAAGATTTCTGTGGCCCAATGGATCACAAAACACAGAGCAGTAGAGGTAATTAGACTAATATTTAAGAACTTTCCCAAATGTGAAATGAGTAGATATTTAGCTCTTCACTAAAATATCAATATAATGAAAAGAGATAAGTGTATCTTATCTGAATTTTGCTTATTTTAATAAAGATTATTTGGCTTAATGGAAAATGTGCACCACATAAATCGTTGGATTTTGCTTTTAAAGACTGTGAGACTTGTTTGAAAATACAAGCAAAATTCAATCAGACGTGGATTAATTCAGAGCTGGAGAAGTCATTCACTCTACAGTTGCCTCTCTACAGAAGAGACAAGAATCAGGACCAAATTTTGTAGCCTGAAGAAGTTAAAGAACTAGTCATGTTTGACTCTTTTTTTTTTTTTTTCTTCAAATGTTTATTTTTGAGAGGGAGAGAGAGAGACAAGCAGAGTGTCAGTGGTGGAGGGGCACAGAGAGAGGGAGCCATAGAATCCAAATCAGGCTCTAGGCTCTGAGCTGTCAGCACAGAGCTCGACGCCAGGCTCAAACCCACAAACAGTGATATCATGACCTGAGCCAAAGTCGGACACTTAACCAACTGAGACACCCAGGCACCTCCATGTTTGACTAGTTTAAAATATATTCTGAGCTACCTACTAGCTCTATTTACTTAAAAGCAGTAGCACTTTACCGACTTTACTGCTTTTTTGTGTGTGAATTAATCTACCACTACCCAAAAATTGTAAACAAATTCTTTGGACTGGGCTTATTGTTTGGAGTTAAACATCATTTACATATACATTTACATTGTCAATCAATAGGGTTAAAGCTTGTTTTAATTGGTGCTGGCTTAAGTAAAGACTCTTTATTTTATTTTTTTTTAATTTTTTTTAACGTTTATTTATTTTTGAGACAGAAAGACAGAGCATGAACAGGGGAGAGGCAGAGAGAGAGGGAGACGCAGAATCTGAAACAGGCCTCAGGATCTGAGCGGTCAGCACAGAGCCCTATGTGGGGCTTGAACTCACGGACCATGAGATCATGACCTGAGCTGAAGTCGGATACTTAACTGACCGAGCCACCCAGGTGCCCCAAGACTCTTTATTTTAATAGCATTATGAAACTGTCATTTCCATTCTGGACATGCTTCAAAATTGTTACTTAACCCCTCCCCCCTACCCAAAATATGTGTGAATCTTTCTTGGATCTTAATCTAGAGAAACAGGTGGGGTTCCTGGAAGTAAAAGAAATAATAGTTGCCCAGGAATTTCTCACTCTCAATCTAATCCACACTCAGCCTCCAGCAATTTGTAAACATTATCATCTACGTGTTTCTATCAGTCTATGGCTCACAAGGACTATTGCTGCAAACTAATCTCTGTGGGGAATCTGTGCTTTGCTCATCTTTCTATGTTTTGAATTGATGGGTTGCTCTGTGACATCAATTCTGATGGATCAAAGCCAAGTCATTGATTTCTAGGTTGTTTAGCTCTTTTTCTTGTCGAAACGAGGAGAGTGATGACCTCCAAGCTTTTTATATGTCCATTCAGGAAACAGAATTCTCCACACTAAATGTGAAAGGCTTTTTTTTTAAAAGATAATTTTACCAAAAGAAAATATATAGATAGATATCAATGAATAGATAAACATATAAAAATATATTTTAATTTTGTGCTCCTAAATCACCTTTTGTTTTTTCATGATAACATCAATATCAATTTGTTTTTAGTCACAGGACTTAACATCCGTGCTTCTCTCTTCCTAGGCATGTAAACATATTTTGAATTAAGGCAATTAGTAAATAGCCTTAAATCTTTAGAAGATATAATTTTTTGCTTTATTTATTTTTATCATTTCTCTAAATTTCTCTTATGAAATTTTTACAAAGTAGACACATTTATAATAGTTATTTATATTACTCATGGGTTTTCCATAATTATGACTATTTTTTTCCAAGAATTGTTATACTTTGTCTTTGAGAGATATTATATTTCATTCACAGGCATCCAGTATCTTTCTAAAAAACATATAATTTTTTAGCTAATTGTTTATATGGCGGAATCACAAATCTGTTTATTAAAACTTCTGGAAATGGTATCTAATAGTTTTATAAATAGTGTTGATCAAGATAAGAAAAATATGAAAGCACAGTAATTATTAAAAAATATAATATTATTTCTGTGACACTTAATTTTGTGGTGACTCAATCCAGCCCTCCTATAGTGTTTTAAGTTGCCAAAAAAAAAAAAGAGATTATAAAATGTGACATGAGACAGTGTTAAGAAATAAAATAGTTTACATTTCCTTTCTTCTCAGAAGTCTCCTGATTCTCCCAGAAGCAATCATGTTGTTTCCACAGTGAGAAGAAAGAACTGTAGGGAATTTTGAAGGATGCTAGAATTAAATAAAAAAGATTTCCAACTTTCCAAAGAAAAATGATGTGTGCATTAAACATTGTTTTTAAAATTCTTTCTTTAAATGTAAATTGTTATTGTAATCAGTCGTAATGAAACATGGAACTAACTATGATATCTATAACATTGGGGAATGTCTCCATAATTTTAAAGTCCTGTAATCGAGCTAATTATTTAATCTGTTGTATTTGTTTTCCATACTGCTACAACTGCAGAGACAGCATCATTTACCTGACTAGAATGAATTTCAGTGAAAACCCTTCATGAATAATCAAAGAGGGAATGAAAAATAAGTAAAATTAGTTTAAAGTAGAAAAAAATATGACAAAAATTACAAAATCCTGAAGATTTAGAGATAACATATATAAAGCAAATGCTACTATTGAAAAAGCAAAAATTATACAGTACAAAAGTAAACAAGTAAGGACGACTTTATTCCAGAGTGTTGCTGTATGAGGCAGAGACCTAATGCAGTCTGAACTGCACCAAAGCAAAGGCTGTGAGAGATTTTAAGAGCTGGGGTGGGGGGCTCCAAACGACCTGGGTTCATTAATTGGCCTTTACTCAAAGGAAGATTAGATTTTCTTGCATCTTTATGGAAGAAGGTAGTCTTACAACTTGAAGTAAGGAGCCCACCAAAGTTGAAGATATTCCCCTCTGTGTCCACAGAGACTGGGAGGCAGGGGCACCATCTTGTTGATTACATTTCAAAGGGGTGATCCCCGGGTGCCTGAGATAGACCTAAGTTTTAAAATTGACAAGAGTCTTTTAAAATGACTTTTTCTCAAAAAGGCGGAAAAAGAGTTTGTAATTACAAGTACTCTAAGAAAAAACAGGAGCGGGACCTCAGTGGTTGGGCCACCTGTGGTGAAGGGGGAGGTCAGGAGCCTAGAGGCAGGAGGCAGTTTGTAGAAAACTTAGTCAAGATGATAGAAATGTCGAGGATATCTTTGTTTTTAAAAAGCCAATAAAAGCTGTGCGTGGCTGTAGTATTTCAGATTTTATATTGAAAATATCTCCATAAAATTATACTCACACATAGGCATCCCCTCTTTCAAAAAATATAAAATAAATTCCAAATGTTTAATTCTTTAATTAAAATGACAGTACAGAGGGGCGCATGGGTGGTTCAGTCTGTTAGGCGTCTGACTTAGCTCATATCTGATCTCACCGTTTGTGAGTTCGAGCCCCACATCAGGCAGTGTGCTGATGGCTCAGAGGCTGGAGCCTGCTTGAGATTCTGTGTCTCCCTCTCTCTCTGACTCTCTCCTGCTCACACTTGGTGCCTTTCTCTCTCTCTCAAAAACAAATAAACATTACATTTTTTTTAAATGACTAAATATTTTAGTGTTTTTTAAATGTATTTCATACAATATATGCACACAAAGATGTATGCATTTCTATAACACAAATTCATTTGAAAAAATTATCTATATTATGTGACAAATAAATGCAAGTCCATTTCTCATAATCTTAGACATGTGTTTAATCTTAAGTATATGAAATAATATTTTTGTATATACACGTTTAAGGTATTATATATATTATGCTTATACATATATAATCTTAGGCCAATATCAACATAAGCATTACAAGCAATTTAGAGTACAGATTATAGCTTTATTTTGGAAGATAATTATATGCAGTACTAAATTCTATGAAAATAAGAAGCTATTAATTCTATACAAATATGGGCCATTGGGATAAAGTAGTAAAATGTTTACAATACACACCCAGAAACATTTTGACTTATTTTATAGTGACATAAATATTATAAATAAATATTAGTAATATAAATAAATGATTTAAGGAGCATTAAAAATGCAAATAGGGTTTTCATTTTCAATGTAATATGATTCTAATTTGTAAACTTTCTTCTATTTCTTCCCTAGAATTTAAAGAAGGTAGTTTTTAAACATAACACATGTGATAAATATGTTATTTATATCTGAATACTTTCATCAATAACAGACAATACAATTCTAGTAACTTTTTTCTCCACCGAGTTTTTCTGTTTCCTGGTATTTACACAAAGAAAATACAGTGTTTTGGTGTCATGTTTTGTTCACTTATTTCAACACCAGGAAAATGAAGAGACAAGGGAGGACCAAGGCCTTCTGGTGAATATGAAGTTAGCTTCTAAAGGCAACATTGTTAACATTGTTAAAAATTATGTTTTTTTAAAGGACTACAATTAAGTGCTACTATATTGCATTTAATGGATGAAATGAAGCAATTATTTTTTATCACCCTTCTTCTGTGTGTATGTATGTATCTATCTATATATATGTGTGTGTGTGTGTATGTGTGTGTATATATATATTTCTGTATATATATATGTGTGTGTATATATATATATATATATATATATATATATATATATAATGTTTGTTTATTTTTGAGAGAGACAGAGAACATGAGCAGGGAGGGGCAGAGACAGAGGGAAATACAGAATTTGAAGCAGGCTCCAGGCTCTAAGCTCTCAGCACAGAGTCCAATGCAGGACTTGAACTCACAAACTGCGAGATCATTACTTGAGCCAAAGTAGAATGTTTAACTGACTGAGCCACTCAGGCGTCCTTACTCCTTTAAGTTTTGGGAGTCATTTTGATCTATCTATTTATTTACAATTTAATTTATTTTAACAAAAAAACAATAAAATTCTAATAGCTCAAACTAAGAAACAGCCTGGTGTCCAGCATGCTGAAGGGTAAATATGCAGTTGCTATAGCTCCATAATGGAATACTAGTCATCAGTATTTTAAAAGATTACAGATATGAAACACCCGGGTGACTTAGTTGATTAAGCACCCTACTCTTGATTTCATCTCAGGTCATGATCCCAGAGTCATGGGATCAAGCCTCAGGCTGGGGTCTGTGGCAAGATTGCAGCTTGCTTTAAGTTCTCTTTCTCTCTCTCTCCCTCTGCTCCTCCCCTGCTCTCTCTGTCTCTCTCTCTCTCTCCCTCTCTTTCTCAAATAAAATTAAAAAAACAATTACAGACACCATTGCTAAGTCTTAAAAATATTACAGTGAGTGAAGGAAGCTATGCACCAAAGAGTAAATACTACATAAATCCATGTACATAAAATCTTTAAATTTTATGTACATGGCAAAACTAACCAATAGTTAGCAAGAAAAACTAGATCAATGAATGCATAAGTCCTGAAACTGATTACAACAGTTGGCTGGAAAGAGGGAAATTCTTGGAATAAAAGAATTCTCTATATCTTGATAGTGGTGGTGATTATATCTGTATATAGATGTCTAAAAGCTTCTTGAATGTTCACTGAACTGTGCAGTTTATTATACATAAAAGAGAGGGTTTAGTAGCATAAATAAAATGTGATATAAATTATTTAAACTTTCAATATTTTATTTAGCACATTGAATTATTAAAATTTGAATCATTGAAATAATAAATATTTTCTTACCTTGAAGTTTCAGAAAAAATTAAAAACTGATAAGATAATTTTTATGATAAATAAATTGTTAAGATATATCCTTAATAATACTGAGATGTAGAGAAACAAAACAGGAGTAAGTTAAAAGGGAAATAGGCAAAAGATTCTAAACTATAATTTACAAGAGAAAAATGCAAACGACTAATGAACAAATAATGTTCAAATTCATTAACCATAAATCAAAATGCCATTTTTACTTATTTTGAACTCTAAGTTCTGTGCCTTAGATTGTTGATATTTTATTCTTTTTATTACTTATTTATGTATTTTTAAAACTTTATTTACTTAATTTGAGAGAGAGAGAGAGAGAGATAGCATAAGCGAGGGGAAGGGCAGAGAGAGAGAATCCCAAGCAGGCTCCATGCTGTCAGGACAGCGCTCAACATGGGGATCCATATCGCAAACTGTGAGATCATGATCTGAGCTGAATCAAGCTGAACACTTAACCAACACTTAATCATTTGAGCCACCCAAATTCCCCCATTATTATTTTTTTTTATCCTTAGTATTATTAAATAATAGAAGCTATGTTATCCAGGGCACTTGGAAATAGATAATCACATATAAGCAGTTGCTAAAACATGAGAATGACTTGACAGTATATATTTAAAAAAGGTATGCTCACTGACATTCTTCTAGGAGTTTTTTTTTTTTTTTTTAATTTCATTTAAGTCTCAGGTAGTTTATATATAGTGTAATAATGGTTTCAGGAGTAGACTTTAGTGATTCATCATGTACCATAACACCCAGTGCTCATCCCAACAAGCACCCTCCTTAATGCCCATCACCCATTTAGCCCATCTCCCCACTCAACACCCCTCCAGCAACCCTCAATTTGTACTCTGTACTTAAAGGTCTCATGGTTTGCCTCCCTCTCTGTTTTTATCTTATTTTTCCTTCCCTTCCCCTATGTTCATCTGTTTTGTTTCTTAAACTTCTTCTAGGATTTTAAACAAAACACTAAAATATGCTTAAATTATGAGTCATAAAATACTGAAAAAAGTCCACACTAATAAAAACATCAAAACATCAAAAAGCACACTTTGAAAGCAAGGTGAGACATATTTTATACTGGACTTACACAGTCATTCATAGTAATGTACTGGAGGAATATTGTTTATTAATCTGTGGTATGATTACATTTCATAATATATGTGTGTATGCATGAAACTATATTTTACACATTTATAGAAGAAGTATACATTAATCATGTGAAACCCAGACAGACACAAATTAGATGTCCCAGAATATATACAGAAACAGCATGGAATTAAGGGAGGAATATTTTTCTCTTGCTATTTAAACTAATGAAAGTAAAGGTGGGTAAAAAATATGTATATATGAAATTAGTATACATCGAATAAAAATAATTTTACTTCATTTCTTCTTTATGTAACTTTGGGCTGCAGTTTCTAATTTATATTTTTAAAGAGACAAAATGTCCTCAATAAAACTATGTCTTTTCTATTGTGGATAGCAAACATTAATTTAATAATATAAAGTTTTATATTGAATTAAAAATATTTTATTTTTTAATAAACATTATAGAATTGAACCTTCAACAACAAAGGGGTTAGAGGCATGTAACTTTTTACTCCCCTGAAACTTAATTAATAGCATACTGTTGACTAAGAGCCCTACTGATGACATAAACAGTTGATTAATATATGTTTTGTATTTTATATGTATTATATACTGTATTTGTATAAGAAAATAAGCTAGAGAAAAGAAAATATTTTTAAGAGAATCATAAGGAAGAAAAAATACACATATGGTACTGTAGTGTATATGTTGAAAAACATCCACATATAAGTGAACCCACACGGTTCAAAACCATGTTGTTCAAGGTCAGCTATGTGTATGTGTATGTGTGTGTTACCTAAGATATATTGTACTTATATTCTATTTATTATCTCTGTCTCTGTCTCTCTCTCTCTCATCTATCTTATCTGCAATCTGCCATTTCAAATATATGCTCTCTGGGACTCTGTTTTTTAAAATCCCCAGTCTCTTTGCTGGCTGCTCAATAATGATCACAGATTAGAAAAATTATATCAAGGATAAATCATGAAAGAATCCCTTCAAATTATTTCTTTACATTATTATTTTACATCCTCTATTCAAAGCAAACTGCTTGATGATGTAATAACATCTCACCTGTTCTATTTAAAGTTGGAAGCTTGATAAAAAGTTACAAAAAAACAATGGGTCTCAAATATAGTTGTAATAGGTTGCATGTCTCCATATGAGTATAGTGTTTGGTAAAGTTGAAAAAAAATCTTAAAGTCTGTATCTAGAGGATTTTCAAGTTTATCCAAACCAATTTTTTTTCATAATGCTGATATTAGCTTGTTTTATTGATTTTCATTCTGCATTAAATTTGTTTTTGCATATGTACATTTTCTTAAGATAACAAAGATGTGCCAACATTCCTCTTTTCTCAACCTCTTTTACTTATATTTTAATTTTTTAGAGCAGTTTTAAGTTCATAGCAAAATTGAGAGGAAGCACATGTATTTCCCACATACCCCTTCCCCTATATTTGCATAGTATCCACCAATTTCAACATGCCCCCACCCTACCCAAGTGGTATATTTGTTACAATTGATGAACCTAGATTGGAGAAATGTAGGGAAAGTGTTCTGTGGCCCTGTAATTAGGTTTCAGTCTTTTAGTGAGCTTATGCCTCTAGATTGTGGTTTTCACAAGTATTTCTCCGATTATTCTCCCCCAGTAGGTAAGACAGGATGGCTAGAGTAGATTGCAGTTGGTTATTTCCATTTTCCTAAGTCATTTAGGCTCTGATAATACCTCAGCAGGTTGGTCTTTGGTTAACTAAGAGCAAAGTCCTCCAGCTTATTTCAAAATGAGTCCTTTTCTATAGTAAATGATATTATAACAACTTTTATGGTGACAGATAGTAACTGGAATTATTGTGGTAACCATTTCATAATGTATATAAATGTCAAATCACAAATTTTACTTCTGAAACTAATACAGTATTGTATCAATTATTCTTCAATAAAAGGAAAAATAAATTATATATATATATATATATATATATATATATATATATAATGACAACAAAAACAAATATACAAGCAAACAACAAAAGAAAAAGTCTCTTTCTGTCCCTCTCCCTGCTGGAAAGATCAGTGGATTTCTTTCTGACATTTACTTTGGGAACTTGGTTGAGGTCCTGGTGGTAAGTCTCATGATATTGTGGGCCTTCATCCTAAGGACTAGATTCCCCTGGAATTCCTAGCCCTCAGACTTTTCTACAATAAGTCTCCAGCAATTCATTAATTAAAGTTAGGTTTTCCTACCAGGGCACTAGTGCCCACAGTGGTTTCTCCAAAATACAAAACAAAAATCCAAGACTATAAATGAGATAATTAAATTATTGTCAGTTTGCACTATAGAAACTTTATCACCGGAAAACAGAAAAAATAATGACATAAATTTGGAATTGGCTGATCATTTCTTACAACACACAAAGAGGTTTACAAAGAAGAAATCAGTTTCAAATAAACTTTAAAAGAAAAGGAGTGACCAATTAAAAATATAGGATTATATAAGATAATTTCCCAATAGTTAGGAAGGGAATAGAGAGAATTAGCAAAGAAACCCATGTGAATACAGTGGCAACATTTCAGATTAATGAGAATATCTAAATAAATCTAAATGATTTTAAAGGAAAAATCTTAAAAACAATCAAAAAAGAACAATTAAATAATAATCTTAATGAAACCCAAACAAACCAAACCAAAACATAAAGTAATTAAAAAAAAAAAAAAAAAAACAACTAGTGTATCCTACTGCTTTGGCATAAGAGTTCTCATTATCAACTGTGTAACAGAAAATAATGGAACAATTCCTACCATGTTCTTTGAAAGTACAGAATGTATTCATTAAAAATGCTGACCCTGAAATTTCTGTTTCTGGTAATGACAGAATAAAATCGTGTAGGAGTAAATACCCTGTGGGGATGGGGTAATATAAACATAAACAGGTGGAACAAGAAAAAAAAAAGTTACACGGTCACTGTAGAGGAGAGAGTGGGAGACATTCTGTGATTAGGGGTGTACTGTGATTGGATGGGAATTTTATAAGATGAATTTCATTTTTACAGTTTTTAACTTTGCACGAGATTCAGCCATGTGCAAGGGAAACCCCAGCCACTGAAAATAGCTGGATTAATCCCAGAAGGGAAATGTTAGAAAGGGGATTCCTAAACTCTGCTAGCAAAATCTCAGACTGATCTTTGAAACCATGTGTCTCAGCTATACAAAAATGAAAAACTGAGGAGTTGTCACCCCCAAAATAAAATATGTGCTTCAAACAATCTACTCTCTTCCTAAAACAAAAGGCAAGACACTGTTTGAGAAAAAAAAGAAGGAATCCATTATGTCTACAGCTTAATCCAGAACTCCAAAATTTAACGTTCACAATCTGCATGATAGTAATCAAAGCTACTCAACATATGAAGAACCAGAAAAATAAATATGCTATCAACTGAAAATAAAATCAAATGACAAAAATGTTGAGATGACCCATGTATACTAGAATATGCAATTTATAATTTCCAAGAGGCCATTAAAACTACCCTCAATAAAAAGAAACTAAAATATTCTGACAATGAATGAAAGCTAGAAAATTCCAGCAGAGAAATAGAAACAAATAAAAACAACCAAATAAAAACTCTAAAACTGAAAAGTTCAGTATCCAAAATATTTCAAAAACACTAAACAGACTTTATCACAAAATAGATCAACAGAGGAAAGAGTAAATATGCTTGAAGATAAATCAAAAAGGATCAGTTAATGGCATATTAGTCATCAAAAAGAATGAAATCTTGCCATTTGTAACAGCATGGATGGAGCTAGAGTGTATTATGCTAAGTGGAATAAGACAGTCAGAGAAAGACAAATGCCAGGGTGCCTGAGTGGCTTAGTAGATTAAGCTTCTGGCTTCGGCTCAGGTCATGATCTCATGGTTCACGAGTTCAAGCCCCATGTCAGGCTCTATGCTGACAGCTCAGAGCCTGGAGCTGCTTCAGATTCTGTGTCTCCCTCTATCTCTGCCCCTGCCCTGCTCATGCTCTGTCTCTATCTCTCTCCAGAATAAATAAACGTTTTTAAAAAATTTTAAAAAAAGAAAGACAAATACCGTATGATTCCACACATATGTGGAATTTAAGAAACAAAAACAAAGAGCAAGGGGGAAAAAGAGAGAGAGGGGCAAACCAAGAAATAGACTCTTTTTTTTTAAGTTTATTTATATTGAGAGAGAGAGAAAGCACATGGGCATGGGAGGCATGTAGAGAGAGAGGGAGAGAAAAAGAATCCCAACAAGGTTCCGTGTTTCCAGCAGAGTGCCTCACGCAGGGCTCTATCTCATGAACTGTGAGATTATGACCTGAGCCGCAACCAAGAGTTGGACACTTAACCAGCTGAGACACCCAGGCGCCCCAGACTCTTAACCATAGAGAACAAACTGATGGTTACCAGAGGGGAAGTGGGAAGGGGGTTGGGTGAAATAGGTGATGGGCATTAAGGAATGCACTTGTGATGAGCACCAGGTGCTGTATGGAAGTGTTGAGTCACTATGATGTATACCTGAAACTAATATAACACTATGTGTTAACTAACTGGAATTTAAGGAAAAACTTTACAAAAAAGGCATCTGTTAGAGAACATCAACTGTTGCAAAAAAAGTGAAATGGTGTCCCAGAAAAACAGAGGAATAGAGCATGTATAGCAGAATAATATACAAAGAAATAATTGAAAAATGGAAAGAAAAAGCTGACATATTCTCAAATCTGATGGAGGAAGACATTTCAGACATAAGACATTCAATGAACACCCTCTAAATTGGACATGAAGAAGCCCAGACTGGGGAAGATAGCAGGTAATAATGAAACTACTGAAAGCCAAAGATTAAGAGCAAATCTTAAATACAGTATGAGAAAAACGGATGCATTATAATACATGGGACCAGCTATTCAATTAATAATGTATCATAAAACACTTGGGATGTAAGTATAAGGTAAGGAAGCAATTTTAAAATGCTAAGAGAAAGAAAAACAAATTAATACACAATTTTATATCTAGAAAAATTATACTTCAAGAAAAAGGTAAAATAATGACATCTTCAGGAAAAAAGAAATCTAAGAGAGCATATTGCCAGAAAATGTGCAATAAAAGAAATGCTGAAGAAAGTTTTTCAGGGCAAAGAAAAATAATTCCAGTTAAAACTTAGATTTTAAGAAAGGACTGTTTAAAATCAGACATGTTAACCATCTAAGGAAATATATAAGGTATTGTGTGTGTGTGTGTGTGCGCATATCTTAAATTTTTATAACACTACATACGGTAAAAAAGCATTTAAAAAGTCTTCATAGGCATTTTAAAAACATTGTAAATGCAATACAAGTGCAAATCATAACATAAAGAAAGGATATAGACATTTTACATTTACATTTTACATGGAGTAATACAATAACACTGTAAATTGTGGAAATTTAAAGATATATCTTTTAATTCCTAGTAAAATCACTACAAATAATGCAAATAAGTACAGGCTTGATGCTGAAATGAAAAATTAAAATGAAACTGTAAAAAATTAAACAATCAAAAAGAGTCCTGCAAAAGAAGACAGTCAAAATCTACAGATGCAAGTAGAAAATACAAAAGTAAAATGGAAAATAGAATAAATAAAACAGAATGGCAATCTAAGCTGACCTTATGAATAATTACATAAAAAGTCAATTGATGAAAGATTCCAACTTAAAGCTACAGATCACCAGAATGAATAAGAAAATCTAGACACGATTATATGCTCTTTAAGAGACAAGCTTTAAATATACATAGCTCAGAGCAGTTAAAAATAAATGGTTGGACAAAACATAACATTCAGTCCAACAAGAATAAGCAATCTCTAATACCTACACTAATATCAGGTAAAATATGCACCAAGACAAACAGTATTGTTAGATGTATAGAGAGAGATCTCCAAATAATAGAAAGAACCTACTCATATGGTAGTATTAATAGTCATAAATGTATATGCACATAATGACAGAACTTTAAAATACATGATGAAAAAAGGGACAGAATTAAAGGAAGAAATAAATAATATACAAACAGACAAAAGTTTATTTTTTTAAAAAAAATTTTTTTTTTAACGTTTATTTATTTTTGGGACAGAGAGAGACAGAGCATGAATGGGGAGGGGCAGAGAGAGAGGGAGACACAGAATCGGAAGCAGGCTCCAGGCTCTGAGCCATCAGCCCAGAGCCCGACGCGGGGCTCGAACTCGCGGACCGCGAGATCATGACCTGAGCCGAAGTCAGCCGCTTAGCCAACTGAGCCACCCAGGCGCCCCATAAACAGACAAAAGTTTAAAAACCACCTCTTAGGAATAGATAAAATAACCAAAGCAAATATCAAAAAAGACAAAACATTATCAATTACCTTTCCTTAATATTTATCTGTTAAATACTACACCCCAAATTAACATATTGTTAGTTGTTTTCAGTGTCCATTGTAAATTTATTTGGCTACATTATATTTCAGTTAATTACCAACCATTAATTAGTGATAATTAAATTATAATAAAATATAAAAATCATAAGAGTATATTATCTGACCACATGTAACTGAATTAGAAATCAATAATGGTTATAAAATAGGAAAAAATCCTCAAATATTTGTAAATTAAACTATACACTTCTAAATAATCCATGGGTAAAGAAGTGACAAATAATTAGAAAATAATCTGAACTAAATTAAATAATAACACAGTATATCATAATTATGAGGGACAGATAATACAATAGATTGGGGGAAACAGCCTCGAATACTTATTTTAGGAAACAAGAAAAATCTAAAATTCGCAAACTTAGAAATTAAAAATGAGTTTCTAACTTAAGAAATTAGGAAATAAAAGATCAAATTAAAACCAAAATAGAATGAAGAAAATGATACAGATAAAGCATTAATCTGAGAAAAAAGAAAATGAACAACTAATAGAGAAAAAACAGTGAAATTAAAAGCTGGTTTATTGAAAAGATAAATAAAATTCATCAGTTTCTAAATAAACTGATAAAGGCTAAGAGAAGACAAATTGCAAGTAAGAAGGAAAGATTATGAACAGTTTTATGCCGAAAATCTGACAAATTAAATGAAATGTACAGATAACTTTAAGAAACATAAATTTCCCAAACAGAAGGAAACAGGAATAGAAAAGCTGAATAGTCTCTAGCTTTAAAAAAAAAATCTTTCCACAAAAACCACTCCAGACCCAGATATCTTAGGGGTCAAGACTATCAGTTATTTGAGGAAGAAATAGTACCAATAATACTGAAGCACTTTGAGAAAATATAGAAGACAGGGGCACTTACCAACTTATTTTCTGAAGTCAGTGCTATTTTCTTACCAAGGCAGACAATGTTTTGACTTGAAAAAAACCCTGCATCTGTAGACTTGACACTTAAGAAATGAAAACGTATCTTATTTCAGTAACTATACATTTTGATTCTTCTTATAGAAATTTCATCTATATTCAGATATGAGAATATAATTTGAATTTTTAACTTTTTTGTTTGCATTTTACTAGGTTATTATCTTTTACTTCTTTATAATAACTTGTCTTATTAATAAAAAATAAGATATTTGTAAATAATAAAGAATGCTTAGCCAAGGTAAATAACATTTTACCATTTGCTTTACAAATTTCCAGTTTTTTTCTGTACATTTTTCTATTTTTTTTATGTTCACTTAAACAGCCCCCCAACCTGGGGCTGGATTCCATGAACCATGAAGTCATGACGAGCAGAAATCCAGAGTGAGACCGTTAATCAACTGAGCCACCCAGGCGCCCTAACATTTTTTCTTTTTAACAATGAGTACAAACATGCCTCTTAGGTTAATTTTATAAACATTTAGTATTTTATTATGTAATAATCATAATTATCTTTAATGACTAGATATATATTAATAACAATAAGAGCAACAGATATAATTAATTTATCAAAATTTGCCAACTACTATACTGAGCAATGGAAATCAAATCTGTAATATTCAGTATAACTTAACAAGTTTAGTAATCTTATGTCAATTTTTTGTTGATACCTTTGGTATCCAATTGTTAAGGCAGTTACATGTAATAGTTGCAGTAATAGGTAGGTCTACCTGATTCCTAAGCATATATTACAAAATATAATTAAATTTTGATAAAAATATTATATTAAATACAATATTTGATCTACAGATGATATTCTTATATTTGGTCATTTAATTTAAATGTAATTGGGTCTATTTTCTTAGTACAGTTGTTTGGAAGATTCATATTTTTAGGTAGTTTCATGCATGTATATATACACACATATCTCAGAAAAAAACTTATTCTTGCAAGTGATGTCAAGAAGATTAAGATAAATAGATAGATAGATAGATAGATATTTAAAGACACTTTGTATTTTAGAGTAATTTACAATATAAAAATTTTTGCAATATAATTGATTTATCACATATAGAAGGAAGAAACTATTGCCTGTTTTTCTTTGTATTTGCTACAAAATTTGAAAGAATAGAAAATATGGTGTTTAAAATTCTTAATAAGGACATAGCTTTCAAATATCATAGTTTACCTTAATTTATAAAAAAATCATAGATTCTCAAACCTGGATAGGCCATCAGAAATATTCTAACACAAGAATATTTAAAGATGTTCATTTTAATATAAATACTGAAACCCAGTAAAACAAAATAAGTGTCTTTACCTAATGTTACTCCATCATTCATCCAACAAACACTTAACTGAGCACATTTTGGGGTTTCAAGGATTGAAAACAAAACAAAACAAAAAAGACAAACCCCTTGCCCTTTAAAAATTCTGTTCTAATTATGGAAATTGATGAGAAGAATTGGCCCTTTGGTTTAGAATGGCCATTGGCAAATCCACCCCTTTCCTTTTCTTACGCTTAGCAGCAAGGGGCTCCACTTGCACTGATCCCTCTCAGGGGACAAGCAGCAAACCTCTCCTAACATCAGCACACTTGTTTGTGTGTGTACACTTGCTTGCTCAGCAGTGTTGCAAGCTCTTAAACCCTATTTACGAACTACCTTTCCGGACCTGGGTGACTTTGGTTTTGCATATTCAACTATCATCTCTCAATTCGATCTATAAATCTTAAAAAGATACCTAGGAAGAGTTCCCACTTCTTGAACACTTTGCACAGAGTGTCCAGCTCTGCCTGACCTAATACACCTCTTATAAATCCAGGAGAACCTGGAGGATCTTGTGTGCTTTTCTATTCTCTATCTTTAAATTTCCACTTCCCATTTTATTTACTTTGCACCAAGTAGCTCTACTGATGTTTTTGTCAATAATTGATTAATCTCATGTACTTCCTTTTTATCAGCCCATGCCTTTAGAATCTAAATTATTTCCTCTTGTCACACACACACACACACACACACACACACACACACACACACAGAGTCACTCAATCAGTCAATCTGCTACTGGAAAACAGCCCTATGTGATAGTCAAATCCAATTCCACATAGGCCACACATAACAAATATTACATTTCATTCATCTTTAACAAATATTTTTTAAACCTAATATTAATTCTTATAACTCACAGACTCTCACTCAGTTTTCTTTGAAGATTTATCTGGTTAATATTGCTCCAAATTGATCTGTCATACCTTTTATCTCCAAAGTTGTAGACATGTGCTATGGCCTTATGTCTTATAAGGCCTTTCAACTAGTTTAGGATACATATGTTGATGAGTCATCAGGCTATTTCTTTCAATCTGCATAAAAATAGGAAACCTAGGATATAATTAAAACATATGTATTGAATTTATGAATAAATGATCTCAGTGAAAATTTTAGAATACATAAATTTTATGTTTTATAGTAATTGATCTTTGTGAAATATGGATATGTAAAATAAATGTCTTCTAACAGAAATGGGAAAGGAACTGGTATATTGCAATCAGAGTATGTATGGTTTATTCTTATTTTGTCATTTATTAGTAATGTGTGATACCTTACCTTTCAATTTTATGAACTATATAATACGAATAGCAAGCATTTGTCTTCATTTCAGTAGTTAAATATAATAAATCATAAAGGTCACTATCAAATATTAAGCATTCCATAAACCTATTATTTTATTTTGTCTTTTTTTATGTTATTTTTAAATCTGAATTTCTATAGATCTCCACATCTATATATAAATTTCAAATATCATGATTTTTGAAAGTACATTTCATTTTGAGTATATTTGTCTTTTTTTCATTTTTCATGCTATACCTTACAACTCTCAATTTACACATTTTACAGACAAACTTATATAGTCTTTCTTATGACATAAAATCTTAAGCATGTGCCTCATATCCAATGGACATGGAAGAACTATATTTGGTCATTAAAGTTTTTATTTCATTTTAGCAAATATTTTATATGGCTTAGAAAATAAAATAGATTTCCTGTTAGATAATTATGGGGAATCTATCTGTATTGTTAGTCCGGTTGTTCCTCTTTGGCATTTTTTTCTCTCCAGCTTTCTTGACATATTACTGACATATTACATTGTGTAAGCTTAAAGTGTATAACTGTTGACTTGATACCTTTATATATTGATGATTACCAGCATAGCATTAACTAACACCTCTATCCTATCACATAATTGTCGTTTGTTTTCCATGGTGGGAACAATTAAGATTTACTCTCTTAGCAACTTCAGATATATAATACAGTATTACTAGCTATAATCACCATGCTATACATTAGACCCTCAGAACTTTTAATCTTATAGCTAGAAGTTTGTACCCTTTGAACAATAGTTTTCCCTTCTCCCACCCTCCAGTCTTTGGTAACCATGATTCTATTCTCTTTCTCTGAGTTTTGCTTTTCTGGCTTCCATATATATGATATCACGGAGTATTTGCCTTTCTCTGTCTGACTTATTTCACTTAGCATAATGCCCTCAAGATTCACCAAATTTGACCCCAGTGGTAGGATTTCCTTCTTCCTCATGGCTGAACAATATTCCAGTGCTACATACCACATTTTCTTTACCCATTTTTCCGTTGACTGCAACTTATGTGGTTTCCATATCTTGTCAATTGCGAATAACACAGCAACGCACATAGAAGTACAGCGATTTTCCCATGATCTTGACTTTATTTCTTTCAGATATATACCCAGAAGTAGGATTGCTGGATCATACAGTACTTCAATTTTTTTTTTTTTTTAAAAAAATGCCTATTCAGGTCCTCTGTGCAGTTTTCAATAGGATTGTTTACTTTTCATTTGCTTTTGAGTTGAAGGAGTTCTTCATATATTTTGGACATTAACCACTTGTCAGATATGTGATTTGCAAATATTTTTTTCCCATTCTATAAGTTTCCTTTTCATTTTGTGTGTGTGCCTTTTCATTTTGGGTGGTGTGTGTGTGTGTGTGTGTGTGTGTGTGTATGCTTGTTTTTGTTTTGTCTTTGCTGTGCAGAAAAGTGTGATATATTTCCACTTGTTGATTTTTCCTTTTGTTGCTTGCATTTTTGATGTCATATTCAGAAAATTGCTGTCAAGACTTAGGTGAAGGGATTTTTACCAATGTTTTCTTCTAGGATTTCTATGGTTTCACATTGTGTCTTTAAGTCTTTAATCCACTTGAGTTAATTTTTATGAGTGGGGTAAGATAGAGATCCAATTTCATTTTTATGCATGCAGCTTTCCTTTTTCCAAACACCATTTATTGAAGAAACTATCTTTTCTCTGTTGATTATTATTGGATACTTTGTCAAATATTAATGGGCTATATATGCAGGGACTTGTTTTTGGTTTCTCTGTTTTGTTCCATTGATCTACTTTTATGTCAAAACCATACTGTTTTGATAACTATAGCTTTGTAGTATAGCTTAAAATCAGGTAGTGTAATGCCTTCAGATTTGTTAATCATTCTCAGGATTTCATTGACTATTTAGGGACTTTAGTGGTGCCATACAAATTTGAGAATAGTTTTTTTTTTCTATTTCTCAGGAAAACATCATTGAAATTTTTAAAAGGATTGCATTGAATCTGTAGATTGCTTTCGGTGCTATAAACAATTTAATGACAACTTTTCTTCAAATGCATGAGCATGGAATATTTTTCCATTTATTTTTGTCTTATTCATTTTCTTGCATTAAATTTGTGGTTTTCAGTGCACAGATTTTATTTGATCTCTTTTGTCAGATTAATTCCTAAGTATTTATTCTGATCCAGTTGAGAATGAGTTTTCTTTCTTTCTTTCTTTCTTTCTTTCTTTCTTTCTTTCTTTCTTTCTTTCTTTTTACATTTTGGTGATCAGATATGGACACACAACTACTCCTTGTATGTTGACTTTGTATTCTGCAGCTTTACTGAATCTGTTGATTAGTTCTAGGAGTTTTTGGTGGGGTTTTAAAGGTTTTCTCTATATAATATTATATAATCTACAAACAAAGACAATTTTACTTCTTTATATCCTAATTTGACACCTTTTACTTCTTTTTCTTGCCTGATTTATTGGGCTACTATGTTGAATAGGAGTGGTGAGAGTGGGCACTCTGGTCTTTTTCCTGATCACAAAGGAAAAGTTTTCAAACTTTCACCAGTGAGTATGGTATTGGCTGTGAGTTTGTTATATATAGTCTTTAATGTGTTGAAGTTGTCTTTCTATACCCAATTTGCTGAAGGTTCTTATCATGAAAGAATGTTGTATATTTTTAAATGTTTTTTCTGCATCTGTTGAGATGATCATACGATGTTTATCTTTTATTCTATTAACATAGGATATGACATTTTTTGATTTGCAGATATTGAACCACCCTTGCATCCAAGGGATACAACTCAGTTGGTCATGGAGAAAGAGAGAGAGAGAGAGAGAGAATCTTTTCACATACATTTATCAGGGTTATTGGTGATTGTTTTCTTCTTTTGTAGTGTCTGTGTTTGGCTTTAGGATCAGAGTAATGCTGGCTTCAAAAAAATTAGTTTGATGGATAAAAAGGATGTTGCATATCTATATTTATATAGAATGGAATACTACTCAGTGATCAAAAAGAATGAAAGCTTGCCATTTGCAACAATGTGGATGGAGCTAGAGTGTATTATGCTAAGTGAAATAAGTCAGTCAGAGAAAGACAAATATCTTATGATTCCACTCATATATAAAATTTAAGAAGTACAACAGATGAACATAGAGGAAGGGAAGGAAAAATAAAATAAAAACAGAGAGGGAGGCAAACCATAAGAGACTCTTAAATATAGAGAACAACTGAAGATTGCTGGAGGGAAGGTGGGTGGAAGGATGAGCTAAATGGGTGATGTGCATTAAGGAGGATCCTTTTGGGGATGAGCACTGGATGTTATATGTAAATGATGAATTACTGGGTTCTACTCCTGAAACCAGTCCTACACTGTATGTTAAATAACTTGAATTTAAATAAATAAATTTAGAATCACAAAAAAAGAAAAAGAAAAAAATTAGTTTTAGAGTGTTCCATTCTCTTTAATTTTTTCAAAAGTGTTTAGAAGTATTGATTAGTTCATGTTTAAATTTTAAAATAAGAATTCACATAAAAATAAAAATAAAATAAAAAAATAAAATAAGAATTCACCACTGAAGGTGTCTGGTTCTAGGCTTTGCTATGTTGAGAAGATTTTATTACTTATTCAATCTTCTTACTTTTCATTAGTCTATTCAGATTTTCTATTCTTTCTTTCTTACTTTCTCTTCTTTTTTTTCTTTTTTTTTTTGGTAAATTTTATGTTTCCAGGAGATTATCCTTTTCTTCTAGCATATCCAGTATGTTGGAGTATAATTGTCCATAATGATCTCTTATGATTTTTGTATTTCTGTGCTATCAATTGTAATATCTTATCTTTCATTTCTTTTTTTTTCCTGAGACTACCTCTTTTTTTCTGAGTCAGTCTAGCCAAAGATTTCTCATATTTGTTTATATTTTCCAAAAAAAACAAAAAACAGAAAACAGCTCTTGATTTCATTGATTTTTTGTTGTCTTTCTGGTATCTATATTATTTATTTCCACTCTGATCTTTATTTCCTACCTTCTGCTAACTTTAGGCTCAGTTTTTTGTCCTTTTTCTAGTTGCATGAGGTGTAAAGTGACATTGTTTATTTGAGATCTTTCTTGTGTTTTTATGTAGGCATTTATCACTATAAACTTCCCTCCTACAACTGCTTTTGCAACATCCCACAGGTTTTGATAAGTTACTTTCCTTTTCATTTATTTCAATGTATTTTTTGATTTCCCACCTGATTTATCCTTTAACCCATTGTTTGCTCAAGTTATTTAATCTCCACATTGTTGTGAAAATTCCACTTTTCTTGCTGTTGATTTCTAGTTTTATATCATTTTTGTCAGAGAGATACTTGGTATGATTTCAATCTTATTAAATTTGTTAAGACTTTGTTCTGTGATTTATCATGTTATTTTTCCCGGAGAGCATCATATATGTTCGTGGGAAGAATTTGTACTCTGCTTCTGTTAAATGGAATGTTCTGTGTAGTCCTGTTAGTTCTGTTTAATCTAAAATATGGTTTAAATCCAAAATTTCCTTATTGGTTTCTTTGTCTGGATGGTGTATCCATTGTTGAAAGTTGGGTATTAAATTCCCATATAATTGCCCTGTTGTTTATTTCTCCTTTCAGTTGTTAGTATTTGCTTAATATATTTAGCTATTCCACTGTTAGGTGCATATATATTTATGATTGTTATGTTTTTGATGGATTGACATCCTTATCATTGTATAATGACTGCTTTGTCTGTTATTACCATTTTTAATGTTTATTTTGTCTGATATAAGTATAGATATACCTGCTGTCTTTTGATTTCCACTTACATGGAACATCTTTTGCATTCTTATATTTATTTACTTTACTGTGGCTATGTGTGTTCTTAAATCTGAAGTAAAACTCGTAGGGAGTATAAAATTGGGCCTTTTTTTTAAATCCATCTAGCCATTCTGTGCCTCTTGATTGGAGAATTCAATGCATTAATAATTATAATAGTTATTGATAGGTAAGGACTTACTAACATCTTAACGTTTGCTTTCTGGCTGTTTTTTAGTTCCATTTTTTTTTTTTTTCTCTTGCTGCCTTCCTTTGTAAATTGGTGATTTTCCATAGTGGTATGCTTAGATTCCCTTCTTTTTATCTTTTGTGTACCTATAGTAGATTTTTTTCTTATGGTTCCCATGAGGCTTACATAACACATATATGTATGTACATATAACACTGATAATACTGTAACTTTAATAGCATTCAAAACTCTATCATTTTACTCTTCTCAGTTGTTATTCTTATAATGTCACCATTTACATAGTTTTTGCTTGTGTATCTATTAAAAAATTGTTGAAGCTACAGCTATTTTTAATATTTTTGTCCTTTAGCTTTTATATTAGAGCTAAGTGGTTAACATATCACCGTATTACAGTATTAGAATATTCTGATACTGACTATATGTTTGTCTTTATCATAATGCTGTACATTTTTGTAAGTTTTCATATTACTAATTTACATCTTTTTGTTTCTGCTGGAAAAACTCCCTTCAGCATTTCTTGTAAAGCAGGTTTAGTGGTTATGAATTTCCTCAGCTTTTGTTTACTAGGGAAATTATTTCACCTTTGATTCTGAAGGACAGCTTTGCTGAGTAAAGTATTTTGGTTGGAAGTTTCTTTTGTTGTGTACTTTGAATATATCATTCCATTCTCTCTTGGCCTGCAAGGTCTCTGCTGAGAAATCCACTGATCACCTTGTGGGAGTTCCCTTGTATAAAAATTTGTTTTCTCCTGATGCTTTTAAAATTCTCCTTGCCATTGGTTTTAGACAGTTTTATTATTATGTGTCATGGAGAAGATTGCTTTGGTGTGACATTTGAATGTAACCTATTGATTTCATGAATTTAGATGTCCAAGTCTTTCCCAGGGTGTGGGAAGTTCTCAGCCATTATTTATTTAAATAAATTCTATTTTCTTTTCTCCTTCTTCCGGACTCCAATGATATGTACATTATTATTTATATGGCATCCAATACTTCCCACAGACTTTCTTCATTCCTTTTCAATCTGTTTTCTTTTTGCCTATCTGACTGGACAATTTCAATTGGTCTATCTTCTAACTCACTTCAAGTCTGCTGCTGAAAATTATTGAGATCAGCCTTTGTTTTCTTCAGCTCCATATTTTCTGTTTGGTTCCTTTTATGTTTCTCTTTGTTGAACTTCACATTTCGTTCTTGTGTTGTGTTTCTGATATCATTAAATTGCTTATCTGTGTCCTCTTATAGCTCTCTGAGCATCAGTATAACAATTATTTTAAATTCTTTGTCAGGTAATTCCGGATCTCCATTGTATGGGTCTGGTTACTGGAGGTTTACTGTATTCCTTTGGTGGCGTCATGTTTTACTGATTGTTCACAATCCCTATAGCCTTGCACAGGTGTCTGTGCATTTGAAGAAGCAGTAACATCTTCCAGACTTCACGGACTGTATTAAGGGAAGGTTTTTACTTTCAGATGGGGGTATGCTGGATCATACCATGACTCTGATTCTAGTGGTGTAGGCCACTGAGTATGCGAATGCATGAAATCAACAGATATAAGGAAATATGATATCTCTTTGGCTCAGGCCACTGAGTTCCACAGCATCAACAACTGTGTGGTCTTAGCAAACACTGTAGTGGTGGGGGTTTGCAGTGACTATAAGGGTTGTTGTGGTCCTCAGTGATGCCTCCAAGACTGGCAAGGACCAGAGCAGGCAGTGGTGGTGGCCAGAGCTGGTGGTGTTACAAGGCCAGCTGTGGGTGCCTATGTAGTAGCAATGACTAGTTGCAGATCACATGTAATGATGGGGGTCAGGGTAGTTAGCAAGGGCTGGGACAACTGTGGGCTCTTTGGCTGCTACCAGGGTTCTGGTTGTCGTCCTGCTTTCCTGTGGCTGCACACTGTCCCCTTGGGCACATACAGTGCAGTAGAAACTGATGATGTAGTGAGGCTTGGGGCATGGCAGTGCACAGCTAGAAGGGCTAGCTATAGGTACTTGTAGTGATATAAACCAGTGACAGAAGGGAAGGCATGACCACAGAAAGCTGTGAAGAACCTAGCTGTCAGTGTGCTCACCATTGACTGCACACTCTCCCTTTGGGTATGCATATTGCAGGGGAGGCTGATGAAGAGCATTAGTCTATAGGATGCTGTTGGAGCGGCCAGTCCTAAGTGTGGACACAGTGGTGGGGGTCAACTGGGAGGGCTAGGCTGGCATTTTACCCTCATGCAGCTTCAGCCTGGCTGCCAGCATACCTTCTAGGCTCTAGAAGAGCAGGGAAGAACTCAGGTAGCTGACATGTTACAAGTGCAAGCTCAGAGACCTTGGATGGTTTCCAGTGCCAGTCCTAGGCTCCAGTGGGTGGTGGTGGTGGACGAAGCAGGGAGAGAATAAGGTGGTTGGCAAGTAGCTGGTGTCAGCAAACCCAAATACCTGTGGGGTGAAAGTTGGCAGGATCCTCAGGGTGTCTGCAGAGGCTATGCTGGCTATTGACTCATCAGCGGCAAAATCTGCTGGTTTTGTCTACAGAGCCAGTCTCTGGGAACTGATATCTCTCTTGCTGCATGCATGCATGCATGCTAAAATAACCTCTGCTTTCCTTCCATGATTCTGGCTACCTCAAAACATCTGTTTTGCCAAACCGGTTGGGATAAAGCCAAGGCAGGATCTTTACACTGTGCTCTGAGAGGCTGGAGATCTGGTTGCTCATGCTCCGTCTCCTTTCCTGGTGAGAAGAACTCCAATTGGGAAAAACTTTCTTGTCACTGAATGATGCCAGATTGGGAGACGAGATGACAAAGGAACAAAGAAATTATCTTCCTTCTCTCCTTATTGTTTTTTGTTTGTTTGTTTGTTTTATTGTGTTGCTGAAACTTCCTAAGTAGATTTTACAGTCTCCCATAGCTATTTTGGTTCATAGATAGCGATCTATTGATGTTTGTTAAGGGGGACAGGGAAGCTGAGTTCTCCTCTGTTGCCATTTTTTCTGCAATCCCTCCTGGGCAATTTGTTCTCTCTCCTTATTTTCTCATAAGATCCTCCAGTGCACACAATATCATGTAAATGTCACGATTCAGAGTTGTGCACAAAAGTACTCAGTTGGAATTGAGATTTAGTAGATTAAAACTGCAAAGTCGGCAATCCCGTGGACCAGTTAGTGTAATGTAGATTCATAAACTAATAATAAAACTAGCCATATGAAATATAATGTGTGAATCTCTTGCATAACTATGTGTCACCTCTTTCAGTGACCAAAATAAAAGAGCCACTTCTGGCTCACTGTTACAAACCCCATTTCTGATACAAAAAGTTACATGTGTACATGTATCTAGCAAATATGTTATTTCCTGTGATATTAATTAATATGTAAATGAATATGAGTAGTTCCAAGAAGCCATCTAAGACCACCTCCCTTGTAAAACTGTCAAAAATTTGTTTTGCAATTATATGATGCTTGTTCTGGCTTGAGAGCTGAAATGTGAGTTATTGTTGTACATGAGGCAGAAAATAATTTTTTGTAGTGCATTTAATACATACTGAGGTCTTAGCTCCAGAAATGTTATAGTTAATAGGAATTTTTAAGCCTTTTTTTCCTGTTCAAGACATTTACTGCGTTTTATGTGTAACTCTCCAGAATCAGTGCTTATTACAGTTACATTTTGTTAAAGTAAAAACTGCTATGAATTAAAACCCTGGATAAGTAGAAAGACAGCATCACTACTTAGCATGTACCTGCATTTTCAATTTATTGATTACGTTTTGGTCCTTAGGTGTGACAAAACCAATGGGGAGGCTTAAAAATAAACCTATTTTCATATTTCTTATGCTCAGATCCATATTTACAATTTTAATATTCCAGAATGGAATTTTTTTAAACTTACATATAATTGGTTAAAAATGAAGAGCTAATTATATTATGAAATAAGAAGACTAGAGGACTTATAAACTCCACCTACTTATTACCTCTACAGGTTCTCTCCAGTGCTTAACCATATTAGCAACTGTTTTATCTTTTTAAAAAAAAATGTAATGTTTATTCATTTTTTGAGAGAGAAACAGAGCACGAGCAGGGAAGGGGCAGAGAGACTGGGAGTCACAGAATCAAAAGCAGGCTCCAGGCTCTGAGTTGTCAGCATAGAGCCTGACGTGGGACTCGAACACCCGAGCTGAGCTGTGAGATCATGACCTGAGCTGACATCAAATGCTTAACTGACTGAGCCACCCAGGCGCCCCACAACTGTTTCCTATTTATTTCTATTTTGATAACCTGCTGAGCTCTCCAACTTCAACACACACAAAACTCATCTTAATATATTTCCATTTAATAATCAACACACTTTCAAAACCTTTCAGGTTCTAGTAAAACCACATACAAATAAAAGAAATCATGAAACCATCAATCTTTGTTTCTGTTACAAAATAAAATAAAAAATAATGAAGAAAAAACAGATTTAGAGTAATGTGCAATTTAATTCTCACATCCATCATTTATTTAACAATATAGAGTGTCTATGAAAGTAGTATGTATTTATTGTAGCTCGAGGAATAGTATAGTAAGTGGAATATATAGGTCCCCTGTCTGGTAGTGGAGAAAGATAGTCAATTAACAAAACACATAAATGCATAGCACTTCAGCTTGCAGTAAGTGCTCTGGACTGACATCTAGAGTGACAAATGAAAAACATTTATTTCAGTCAAGAGCCACTCATCCTTAATGAATGGCTAATCCCAGCCTTTAGCCTACATACAAATACAAGAAAATGTAATAGTATAAATGCCTTCTTCCTGAATTACATAACTTAAGCTTCAATAATAAGATACAATAGTCTAGATTGAGGCTGCAACAATCTGTTAGCTCCTTTCTCTGTTACAATATGAGATTTTTTTTTTAAAGGCACGTGTGTACATTCTAAAGGACTCTCTACCTTAACTCTGCATAAATTACCTGAAAATTACAAATGAACAACTGAGCAAATAAAATCCAAAACCAGAACAATCCATATTCAACTTGCCAAGAATATATGGAGCCATATGAATGCATGACAAGTGAGAATATTTTCTAGGCGACCCATAACAACTTTTTACATTAATAGGCAGAGACAGCTCCTGTTGCTGTTTCCCCTCAAATGTCTGTATGTTAAAGAATATCTTTAATGTAATTTTGCATAAGTACGCATTGACTGTATGCTTTTTTCCAAGACCAAATAGTATTTCTCAAAGCAAAACAAGTCCTTCATCAACTTGAAGGGAAAAATAATATGAAACTTAAAATATGTTATATTATATATTTTTAAGTAAGCTCTATGCCCAGTGTAGGGTTCAAACTCACAACCCTAAGATCAAAAGTCATGTGGTCTACCAACTGAACCATGCGGGCACCCCAGATTTTATCTCTATCTCTATCATCTCTCTCTCTCTCTCTCTCTCTCTCTCTCTCTTTATCTTCTTCTATATCCATATTTATATAGATATAGATATTTATACTTATGTATTTATTATTTTATTTATTTTATTATTTATTTTATTTTATTTTGGCAAAGGCAAACAATGAAAAATCTCTAGAGTCCAGTCTTACCCAAGTTAAACACATTACATATGGTAAGATTCCTATGACAGAGATAAGTACATTGCGGATCCTCAAGCAATGTCATATTCATTTCCTTACTCCACTATTACACCTAGCAATTAATTGGTTAACTGGCCTCCAATCCTTCATCCTAATCGGTATTGCTTAAATGTGAAAGTTATCTTGCAAGATGTTTCCTATGTCAAGTATGGAGACATATTTGTCTTTGGAAAATATCACATTTATCATTGTATAAGTCAGAAGTCACACTGTTCTGAAAGGCAGTTATCCTTTTCTGTAATTGTTTTGTGTCATTTTAGTTTTAGTTCTGTTAATACTTTGTTAGTCCAGAATCTTGACTTTTACAAATTAGGTACAAAGTAGGCACTTAATAAGATCTTATTGATATATTGTCTGATGAATTCAGACATCCTTCTAAAATAAACTGTTCTATTATGCATAACTCCATTTATGCATTCAAGCTTTTTGAACTCTTGAATGAAGGCTTCTGTCAAAATATATCATATTTACACAAAATGCAGCAATTTGACTTTAAAATAATATATATGGCAAAAAGGAGTCCCTAGATAAATTTAGAGAGGGAGATGATAAGATATGAATGACAGGAGGGGATGAGTATTTTTACAGTATAATTTTAGGAAGACAAGAAAGTCAAAGAAATGATTAGAATTCTGGAAATTGAGTGACAGGATTTTTCCAAATGACAGTGAATAAGCAAGTCAAAAGAAAACAGGAATATTCTCTTTGGCCAAGGAGTAGGAGACATGTATTTGATAAGGAATGGTATGGTAAAGTCATAAGTAGATAGAGTGGCTTAAAAATCATCTAAAAATAAAGTAAAAATCATCTAAAAAAGAATAATAATAATTTTTAAGGACTATTAATGTTGAAAATAAAAAAATAAAGTGAAGAAAAACGATCTTTAAAATATCTAGTTTTAAGTGAATTAGTAACTTAAAAATGTGTGGTGAAAAACTTCCATATGTATTTTTTTCTTTTTTTATTGAAATGAGATTCTCATACATTATGGTGAAATATTATTAAGTGTACAATCAGTGGCACTTAATTCATTGGTGGTGTATAATCACCACCTCCTTCTAGTCTCAAACTTTTCCATCACCCCAGAAAAACATTCTATGCAATAAGTAGATATTCCCACCTCCCTCCTTCTCTGGCAACCCCTTCCTGTCTTTATGGATTTGCCTATTCTGGGTATATCATATCAAAGGAATCATAAAATATGTGACATTTTCACATATTTTCAGAAGAGAAGAAATGGTAATTTAAAATAAAGCATTTAAACCTACAAAGTAACTTTATGAAATTTGAAGAAAAAAATTAGAATGAAGTCTCTGACAAAAATAACCAGAGTAGAAATATTTAAAGCACTTTTATTTTTGAATTAGCAATGTGATTTATCAACTGTGAGTAAATTTGTCACAAACATAGTTTAAACAACCTGTGTAGAAACCATAAAATGCGAAAGAATATGGTGACAGACCAGGACCAGTTTGTTTCCTTCCCAGCAGGTTTATACAGAATTTTGAGACAGCGTATTAAAAGTACCTATCCGACTATGCTGCACATAATAACCATGTAATAAACTAGGCTAATTTTTAGTTACTTGATGACTGTGCACACATAAATGTCAGTTTTCCTCTTATGGAATCTCTGAAACTGTATCTGTTGCAAACAAATTTTCTTAAGACACAGATAATTCCATACAAATCGTGAAGGGCAAAAATGAAAAAGAATATCATATTTTATCTTAAACTGAGACCAGTTCTGAAATTTACTTGTCAAGTAAGAGTGAATAATATTGGAGTCCAAATCCATGAGATTTGAAAGGCTGTTCTGTGGCTAACAAGGAATTGTGCTCTTCCAGTAGGCTTGTTAATGTTTCAATACACAACAAGTTTGGAAATAATTTTCCAAGCTACTACTTTGTATCGAGTGTTGAAAAAGACCAACTGGATTTGCTTACCACACTGAGAATTAAAACTCAGAGAGCTATAGTATCACTATTGCCATATAAAAATGGGAATAATATATAAAAATTGGTTTAAAATACTGATTAATTTGAAATAACTTTTCTGCCAAATCCAAACTTCACTAGAATATAAGCATACTAAAATTAAAATGCCTTTTGAATTGAAAACCAAATGAATGAATGAATGAATGAAGAAATATGGAAAGCAAGAATAGAAGAATCATAAGAAAACTTTTTCAGGCTAGAGCATAAAAGCTATTGTTATTTCTTTGGCTGCATGTCCTTATTTATAAAGATATCTTTTCCTAGAAAGGTATTCTTTATTTTTCCAAAATAATTTGACTTGTTTGAATATCAAGGTCTTATTTTTCAACATACATTTAAAATCCTGTTTTGGGGCACCTGGGTGGCTCAGTCGGTTAAGTGTCCGACATCGGCTCAGGTCATTATCTCATGGTCTGTGAGTTTGAGCCCCAAATCGGGGTCTGTGGTGACAGCTCAGAGCCTGGAGCCTGTTTCAGATTCTGTGTCTCCTTCTCTCTCTGTTTCTCCCCCACTAGTGCTCTGTCTCTTTCTCGCTCTCAAAAATAAATAAACATTAAAAAAAAGTAAAATAAAATAAAATAAAATAAAATACTGTTTAATCATTAATGAATTCTTTATTCTCCTTAGTAAAACTAATCCCTCCCTCCCTCTTTCTATCCCTCCAAATTTTCTGTTCATAGACCTGTTAAAACTCTTTCCATTGATGGTTGAAATCTACATCTTTAAATATAAGCCTTCTGTTCTGTAAACCACAGAAGCATAGACATGTTGTTTATTGCTTTTGTCCTGGTGATTTGTACGGCAAATGACACACAATTGGCAGTCATTATATGTCTGTGGTAATGGTTGCAATATGTAAATGAGTAAAAGGGCATATTGGAAACAATGTTATGTTGTAAAGTTCTGCATACCTAATAAGGGTTTGTAGTATTTTTTTAAAGTAATTTTACAATTATTTTCATCTTTGAAAATATGTTACTAGTTTTCTGTTCTTTGTGGACTCACAACTTTGAAATCTCTTCTGAATTATGGAAAATTTTACTGGAGATATTCTTTCTCCCAACTATTTGAGAAAACTGAGGTGATTTTCTGGTTCTGTATCCAAAGGCCAAAAAATTTCAGAAATAAAGGCTTTGGGGTATGTTAGGTAGCCAACTTCACTGGGCTATGTCCCCATGCCCAGATGTTGTGAATGTTGGCTGACAGGGGTTACAGACACCTCTTCTCTAGAAAATCGTTCTCAGTCTGAGCAGTTAAGCACCTTACCTCTTGTCTAAGTAGTCAATCCCCAACAATTGATTGACAGGGTAAAAATCTCCCTTTTGTCTCAAAATGTGTCACTCTTGTGTTGAGATGCCCTGTGGGACCAGAGGGATGCTGCTCTCCTGACAAGACATTCTTAACTAGCTTTGCCTCCCTGTTCTGTGCCCATCAATTCCCTTTCTCTAGAGCACTGTCCTCAATAAATAACTCTCACATAAATCCCCCAAACTTATTGCTAAGGAATCCCATCTGAGATATTTCATATCTGACACAGTCCTAGGAATCAAACTCTAAGGATGCAATTGATCTGTAAGTGGTCATTCTCCGGCTGGATTGCAAAGAAGACCACACAACAGGTAGTATGTAGGTGAGGACTGAAGAGTCCTCTTATTTACTGCAGGGCTATTTTCCCCTGGGGAACCCTGTGATGGAATATAGGTGTAAAGAGGTCCTCTGACTTGTGCATTATCACCTGTCTTTGGGAGTCTCACTTGTTGTATTCTTTTCCTGCCACGGTATCATTGCCTTATCGTAAGTATTGTTATGTGACTGCAGTTACCCATTTTAACGAAGAATGTACCACAAGTATATAATCAGAAGGAACAGTGAAAATACATCCATGGACAGTTTTTGGAGAATGAATTTATGTTGGTACTTGTTTACCCCTTCTATTTGTTTCTTTTTCTGTTTTTTTTTTCTTTTTAAAGTTTATTTATTTATTTTGAGAGAGAAACAGAGTATAAGCCTGGAAGGACCAGAGAGAGAGAGAAAGAGAGAGAGAGAGAGAGAGAGAGAGAGAATCCCAAGAAGACACTGCACTGTCAGCATGGAGCCCTGTGTGGGGCTCAAACTCACGAACTGTGAGATTATGACCTGAGCTGAAACCAAGTGTCAAATGCTTAACCCACTGAGCCACCCAGATGTCCCTCTACTTGTTTCTTAATAAGCAAAAAATGAGTACAGTATCTCCTAATTATAAGCACTACATGAGAATTGAAAAGTACATGTAAGCAAAATGGTTGAAAAATCAGTATGTTCTCTGTGTTTTTAAATGTCAGCGTTTATGTTGGGTTTAATTTGGTTTTAACAGTATCATAAATGATGAAATTGAATAAATATTATATTCTAACCTCCCCACCCTCCCCCCTTCTCCTCCCCCCCAGAAAGAAAGAAAAAGAAAAAAAAAAAAAACTTTAAAAAGAATGGAGAAAATAGCAAACACAAGGAATGTGGAATTAGGTGACTTTTAATAGGTGACTAATACATTTAAGAGATAAAATGACAGGCTTAGATCATTTAGGCAGCAAATTGAAACAAAGTGTAAGGTGCCATAGGACTTTTGGAACAACACTGAAGTGACAGTCTTTTGTAGCTGGAGAGCCAACCAAGCTAAAAGCCAGACACATGGCTGTTAAGAGTGGCAGAATATCAAAGCTCTGAATTGCCAGGCTAGATAATGATCTAGGGCCACTGTAGGGATGTAGGGAAAAACCAGGATACTGAAATCTGGGATGGGGGTATATATAAAGTTTTTTTTAAAGAAAATGGAACCCTAGATTCTTATAGACCCTCCAAGCTTGCAGTTCTGATTTGGGGCTTTGTCTTATTACCTTAAGATTTAATTTCTTTTTTTAAATTTTTTTTAACGTTTATTTATTTTTGAGACAGAGAGAGACAGAGCATGAACGGGAGAGGGTCAGAGAGAGGGAGACACAGAATCTGAAACAGGCTCCAGGCTCTGAGCTGTCAGCACAGAGCCCGACGCGGGGCTCCAACTCAGGGCCTCGAGATCATGACCTGAGCCAAAGTCGGCCGCTTAACCGACTAAGCCACCCAGGTGCCCCAAGATTTAATTTCTTAACAAGGGCCCAGTGAGATGGACGCCTAGAAGCTTAACATAAGAAAGGGCCCACTTTACATGGTGGCCAGAACTGCTGTGATAGACCACTGGGAAAGGGGTGGGGGGAAGATGCTTGAAGAAGTGGACATACTACCATTTAATTACTATTGAAGTTTAGTTACTATATCAAAATGCAAATAAAATGGTGATGGTTTCAATAAATGAATTGCTTGCTAAATGGATAGAGATTTGTGAATATACCCATTAAGTGGTAATACTTGCTCAACATCATTAACTTTTCATAGTGTTTTATTGGTTCCATGGTCTTAGAAATAACATGTTTTAATAAAATGACCATGAATATACTGTTTTGTTTCTTGAAATGGAAATGGTGATGTGACATAGCTGTCTCTGGATTGGCTGAAGTGTTTTTTTTCATAATGATTACTCTTTGTTACTCATTATTTTGATTAAATTTCAAGGACTGTTCTTTTTTCATTTAAAGCTTCACAGGAACTGTAAATTTCTCCACACAGGATCATTCCTCAGTTCATTATGCTGACTAACGAGAAGCTTTGTCATGTATTTATTTAATGAATATTAAAAAATGAGAAATTAGGAGTATTTGCTTCTGTTCATTTTGTTTTCTCAATCACTAGTATTGTAAATGAGTCAGTGTGGTATAAAAGAATAGGACTAGTAATGTAAAATCAATGGGAAATAGAGTTAGCATCATTTATTTGACCCTTATCATGGAAAATATATTCATATTTTTATCTTTAAGATTTTAAAGCCCATGTATTAATATAATTAATATAATATAATATAAATTCATGTTAATAGAAGAATCAACATTAATCTATTCTCTCCTGGTTAACTTTTAACATATAAATGAGAATAGCCATGTTCCAATAGAAATGTGCAAGTTACCTTTTATATGGATAGAGATGGAGTTGATTTTGCCAAAAATAAATATTTATTGCAATCAGATGACATTTTCTCCAACGAAAATTTAATAGGGCTGAATAATATTCAACATAAAGAATATTTTATCATTAAGGAAGTTTCTAAGAATTTCAGAAAGTATTTTTCTGAATGACAATAACACAGACCAAGGTCACAGATAATTGCTCCATTTCCCCTTTCATTTATTTTTTCCCTTTTATGCCCAAGTTGCTTATCTGATGGAACTGGTTTTCTTCAGTGAATTTTTTTTTGCAAGGGATTTAAAAAATATTTCCTGAAGATAATAATCCTTATTGCAGAGTGGTTGAAAATCTGACCTCTATAAGATTGAGGGCAAATATTATGCAAATAAAGACAAAAAGAATGATTGTGATGGCTTACCATCCCTTCAAAGACCTTCAGTAGTGCTGACTTAACACTAAACATCTTTGAGAAGCCAGGCTTCCCAACATATTTAATTCATCCTAATAGTATCAGAGGTCAACTGAATATACAGTAGTCCACATAACTACATTAAATTGTATTTTGATTTCATCAGTGTTTGTCTTGCCATAAAAGTGACACAGCAGGCTCAGGTTAAATATTTAAACTGAACACTTAGGCATCCATCTGGTGAGACATTGGCAAACTAGCCTGTGGGGGAAGCCCCGCCCACAGCCTGTTCTTGTTTAGTAGTTTTATTGTCAGGTAAGTGAACCCACTTTCTTATTATTAACACTACTTTCAGGTTAGAATGACAGAGTTGAGTGGTTGCAACAGTGACCATGAGTCCTGCAAAGCCTAAAAAAATATATTATCTGTTCCTTTTTACAGAAAGTTTCCTAGTGCAATTAAAATTGTTTATAAACAAAGTTAGTGTTGGAATTAGAAAGTCTATCACTAACTAGAAACAAAAATCTAATCTTTCAACACTTTCTAATTCTAGAAAAAGTAAAACCTTTTCATTGGTTTATTAACTTATTTTAAAATATTTGGTGATTTTTAAGGCTGAAGAAACACACAAAAAATTGGTTTCTGTTTTTCATAGTTGGTATCTAAATTTATTGTGATATTTTATCATTTTTGCCTAAATTGTAAAGTGCTTTTTACTTGAAAAGTGATCCCGTTAGATTTTATATAAATCATAATTAAGCATCGATCTTAGAAAAATATATAGAAGTCATCTTATCCGTCTTCATTGGAATTTTACATATGAGAAAAATTAAATATTACAAGTAAGAAAGGAAGAATGTTAAAATAACTAACGTGACACATGCTTTTTAAAACAAAAACCTGTTTTTGTTTTCTTTTCTTTTTTAGGAAATAATTTGGGGGTTGGAAATGGTCAAGGACAGATCTAGAGAGAAACCTCATTAACAATTAAGAAGAATCATTAGAGTTTAGCATTCTCCTATTTATATTAATGTTTGTTAGTTAATGCTATACATTTGCAACACAAAATATCTTTCTCCATTTCAACAATCAATACTGAGAAAAAAATCAGTTAACTATTAATAATAAAAATTCCTCATGTTCAAAGATGAGTTTTTTAACCACACGATTTAAAATGACTACTCTGATACATGGATTAATGTTTAAAATATATTGCATAACAAATAGTCCATTAGAATTTAGGGAACGTTCTTTTATGGATTGAAGCATATGGAACCACAATAATTAGATACTGATGATGATCTCATAAACTATGAGATATAGGACAGAAGTCAAAGGCCAGTGGGTGGGAAGGATCACACACTTTTTTCCTTCAGTTCATTTTAATAAACTAATGTTGATGAAGAACCTACTAATGTCAGGCACTGAATTAAGTGTTAAAGATATAGTGATTAATAAATCATAGTCCGGGGCTATCAAGAACTCTTACTGTATTTTAAATATGAGAAATTGGCTTACACTGTATCCATCTGTTGTACTATAACAAGTCTATTAATAGTATCAAGTGTCAAGCTTGACAACTCCACAAAAATTATTGACACCATTCAAAATTCATTTAATTTAATTCTTTCAATGTGTCAGACAGAGTGATAGTTGCTAAGGTTAAAATGATGGGCCAAACAGACACATGCAAATTTTTCATGGAATTAGAGTTTCTAATGAAATACAATTGATTGAATATCATATGGCATATTTATAATTGCATACTGTGAAACCTATGTAATCCTGATTTCATTTATACCTTTCAACCATTTCAATCTAGAAAAATTCAACTAAGATTTCAATCTAGAGAAATTCAACTAAGATTTCTTTGAATTTAAAACTACCAATGGTATTAGTTTTCCCTTCTGTAGCTAGACTAATGTTTCAGTATCTGGTGCACACAAAAGAAAAACCTTTCCTTTACTCAATATTCTCATTAAATATAGAGGGATAAAGAGAAGAAAATAAACACAAACTAAATTTTTTTGATGTTTATTTATTTTGGGGGGAGAGAGAGAGGGCATGAGTGGGAGAGGGGCAGAGAGAGAGAGAGACAGACAGAGACAGAAAGAGAGAGACAGACTCCATCTTAAGAAGGCTCCAGGCTCTTAGCTCTGCACTGAGCCTCACAAGGGGCTTCAACTCACAAACCATAAGATTGTGACATGAACCAAAGTCTGACTCAGTCTTAACTGACTGAGTCACCCAGGCACTCTTGAGCCCAAAAGTTTTAGAGCCTTTGTGAATAAAACAGAATTGATTCCATATTTGTAAATATATGGAAAAGTGTTGTAGATGACATCCATGCAAATACCTTCGACTAATATTATGATTCTTAAGATACATTTGAGATTCTCCACCCATGAATATCCATCATTGACCACTTCACCTCCATTTCTTTTTTTTTTCTCAAACACACATGCAATTTGTTGTCCTTTGCCCCATTTCATATACTCATCAATTATCTTTTTCTCTTTTCTTTCTCCTTCCATCACAGAAAAAAAACAAAAAAAACCCAAAAAGAACAAAGTGTTGTATTCTAATTTTTCATATGCAAAAGCATTAATTTATGAGCTGGATCTCTGAGTTCACAATAACAATCTGAGTTTACAAAAT
Source organism: Panthera onca (assembly GCF_046562875.1). NCBI lineage: Eukaryota > Metazoa > Chordata > Mammalia > Carnivora > Felidae > Panthera > Panthera onca. The sequence continues at coordinate 137,583,905 of NC_138342.1, read as the reverse complement.
ATTCCAATAAAGAACTTCCATTTTCAAAAGGAATTTTGATGCCAGCTACTAAATTCATAAAGCTTCCATTCCTATAATTGCTAAATGTAGAAAGTGCAATATTCTATGAAATATTAATAGAGATAGCTTGCTACTTACAGAAGGAATATTTTAGTTGTTTTCCTAAGGATGATTAGATTTCAATCAGATGCTGTACACTTATTTAAACTAATTTGGACATGCATCACATTCAGGAAGTCTTGATATTTATTATACAAATAATTATTAGCAGAGAATAAGTGTGTTTGTACAGTCTTTTCACTGACTTGATGAAGTCCCATTTCTGCACTCGCTGCACCTAGAATGTAAGGTTCATCGGACATATAAAACAAGGTGCCAGAAGCAGAATTTTGGGATTTCTGTCAGAATCAGGTAATTAGAAATTCTTCCAAACCTATGGCTGACCAGGCTGATTAACAATTAATTTCTTCGGTAGCATAAGAGTTTCAGAGCTCTTAGAGCACAGCGATTTCTTTTCTTTCTATCTTTTTTTTTAATGTTTATTTATTTTTGAGAGAGAGACAGAGTGCTAGTGGGGAAAGGACAGAGAGAGAAGGAGACATAGAAGCAGGCTCCAGGCTCTGAGCTGTTAGCATGCAGCCCAATGTGGAGCTTGAACTCATGAACCAAGAGATGATGACCTGAACTGAAGTCCAATGCTTAACAGACTGAGCCACCCAGGTGCCCAGAGCACAGAGACTTCTTAGTGTCATGTTAACTTTTTCGTGACACACCTACACCAAAATAAATACCTAATAGCTCCATGTAGTATTTTGTTATGCCTAGGCAACTTAATAAATATAATGCCTAAATCCTTAGCACCTGTTTGGTGAACATCAGAATCCAATTAGACACTGACACTCTTATTCCCTGTTGCACATTGATTTTCATGTGACACGAGTTTTATTACAGCAACTAGTTTTGTAAAGATATGACAGTAGCATTGCACCTAAAGGCTTAAGTTACAGCCATGAAAAAAGAAAAAGTAATCTGATAAAATTTATGTCCTAATAGGGCTTACATCTTACTGGGTATGAGGCAGATAGAAAACAGGAAATAAATTTTTAAAGTAAATATTATGTTAGAAAGAGATATTTGCCATTAAGAAAGGTAAACGATAGAAGGGCATAAGGGGTATAGAGTACCATTTTAAATTGGGCAGTACAAAAATGCTCCTGAGGATGGGACATTTTGGAAATGACTTGAAGAAAACGATAGATTGAATTGTTTCATCAAAGGCTTTCTGGACAGGGAGAAAAATATGAGAAAGACCCTGAAGCAGGTATAAATCTGCCTGGTGAACTCAAAAAACATCAAGAAAGTCAGTGTGACTGGAAATGAGTGAGCACACATAGAAAATGGATTGTGGACAAATTATAAAAGGCATTAAGGGTTCAGTGTAAGGCCTTCGGCTTCCACTCTGCAGCTAAAAAAATCCCCTAAAACATTAAAGTGTTTGAAGCATAGAAGCAAGATTATGTAACCCATTGTTAACCTGGATCACTTGGCTGCTCTTCTGAGACTAGAATTTATGTGGGGAAGCAGGAAGACCAGGTAAAACACTATCGCAATCCAGGCTAGAGTTGGCGACATCTTGAATCAGGATAATAGTAGTGCAGGTGGAGAGAAATAGTTTTATTCTTAATATATTTTTAATTGGAGCTAAGATGACTTGTGGATGAATTACATTTGGAAGGTGAGGGAAAGAGGACTCAAAGATGTCTCCAGGCACTTCCTAAGAATTATTGGAGGGATATAGGAAGAACCCATTAAAAGAAAGATAATGAATTTGGTGTCAAATTTATTAAGATAGAGACTGTTGCTAAACATCCAGTGTCCTCTAAGATCATCTACAAATCTTATCTCTTACTTAATATAGGATACTGCTCCAGAAACTCCCCCTCCTACCAAGTGAGGGGATTCAGGACAGCCCTCCCCACAAATGTGCCACTTTATATAGCATGTGGAATATTTTGAGCTGAAGTCACTTAATACTCTTCAGACTCAAGAGAAACTTTTGTCTCTCCCTTAACCATGTAGAAGAATCTGAATTGGGGGCCTTTACCAGAATAAGGGTTAATAACAGAGTTATTAACAGAGATAAATTTTATCTGAGTGACCCATTTGTATGTCATCCCTTTCCTCTGAAATCCCAACTCCCCACCAATTTCTCCTTACATCAAAATGGCATACCTACCTCCTTTTGCTCGACTGTCTTTGGAATTTACATGTCTGTGTGGATTCCCTGTATATATTCCTATTAAATTTGTTTATCTGACTCACATCAGTTTGATTCTTAGTCTATCCAGAAGGACCTCTGAGGGGACAGGAATTCTTGCTCCCAGACATAAAGTCATTCTCATCAATATAAAAAGATCTTCGACAGTCTCAACTGAGTTATCTATACTGTCTCCAAATTTTACATCCATTGTCACTAATAGACTCATTCCAATCACAAGTTTACATAAACATTTTTCAGAAGCATTTAATTTCAGATCACCAAACCCAATGTTTAGTTCTAAGCTTTCATCTTGCTTAGCCTATCAGCAGCTACTGAGAATCACTTTTTCCTGCATCAAATATTTTCTTTACTTGAGTTATCTTGGGTTTTTTACTGGATGTCTCTCTCTCTCTCTCTCTCTCTCTCTCTCTCTCTCCATCTCCATCTCTGATTCTCTTTCTTCTAGTGATTATCCCTTTAATTCCCTTACTGGAAATGTTAGAATGACCCAAGGCTCATTTCTTGGACTCCTTTCTTGTCTCTATTTTCATGTATTCCCTGGTGATGAAGTAGTTGAGTTATACAATAAAATGTTCAGATCAACAGAGATCATTTAAGAAAAACTAGACTGTTCATGTTGGGATACCACAGAAAAAGCATTGAGAACACCAAAGCATGAGGTTAAAAAGTGCAGTAATTGAAATTAAAGTTATGGAGAAATTATTGTTATTGCTAATGAAAAGCTAGAAATGACCATGATAATGGGTGGCTGAACTGGAGTGAAAGGCAAGAACTTTAGAGAAGAGAAATTCAAGTGAAGGGGAAGACAAAGCCTTATTAGAGTCATCAACATAGATATTAAATTAACAAGTATGAAGAAATAATAAGGCTATACAGAGTGAGAGTGATCCTGGAGACGAAACCTTAAGAGAAAAGTAAAAAAAATGTCCAGATGAGAAGTAGGTGATTTGAATAGAAAGGACAAGTAGCAGAGTAGCTGTATAAAGTTATGCAACTAAAATAAAAGTGGGGGGCTTTAGGGACAGAGGAATGAGGATGAATTTTAAATGGAAATAAGAAGCTAGACAGCAGTTTTCAAATACACCCACACAGTGTAATCACTCAGAAAGCTGAATAAATGCTAATGTTTAAAACCCATCCCTAGCAATCCTGATGATTTTAGTCTGGGCACATCCTTGTAATTTTTAAAGTCTTCCAGATAGTGGTTATGTGAAACCAAGAGTACTTATTTACCCTCAGTTCCAGTAAATATAAAGAATGGAGAATATATCTACAGGGTATAAAATGATCCCAACAAAAGAGAGGTTTTATTCAGAGTAAAGGTTAAGAGAAAGGTTGCCTCATTTAATTATTCTCTGGTGATTACTCATGGATTTCCAGGACTGAGGGAAAGTTTTCAGAAGTGGAGAAAGGAAACTGGATGGGAGATGGACTGTGCTGAGTGTATGGTGATTAGATTGGAGTGAATGAGAAAAGCTGATTCTTGAGTGAAGTAGCAGGTAAGTAGCACATCAGATTCCTGCTATGGGTCTTCAAGGCAGATGGTGATGGAAGGCTGTGAGTTTGGTTGGGGTGGAGTATCAGATGGTCTTTCTGGCCTTTTCTTAACATCTACCTATACATGGAGACAGAGATTATATGTGGCAATCTTATTCTAAGGCTCTCACTTGACCCCTTATTCCTCTGAAAGGAAGCCATATTTCTCTGAAGGACAAACTTCTGGGGACGGCAGATTTTTTTTGCAATCCTAGAAGCAGATAAAGGGGTGGCTTTATCATTAGCATCTCAAACAATTTAAGAATGTCTGCTACTATATGACTACTTAACATTCATCTGCAAGGTCTAGGTGAAGAAAGCAAATAGGAGGCTTTCACAAATAACTTAAAAAGCAGTCATTGTTTTATTTTGAGATCTTATCATTACTAAAAAATCTTGCAAGACAATATTTTGAAGCACAACATAGCTACTGAAAGATTTACGAGATGGCTGGAAACATAATATGCTCTAAAAATCAATAGCTTTTCTACATACACAAAATAAATTAAGTGATAATGTAAAGAATAACATAATATCAGAAATTGCAAATTTCAAGCTTCATACCTTTGACCTCACAGAATAGCATAAAGTTGTAATTGTTATAAGAAAAAAAGAACACAATTTCATAGGGCTTAGAAAGTGAGAGGAGGAAAATGAAAAGGGAGAAGCATGATGAAAGAAGAAAAAAATTGATGAAAAAGACACATTTCAATCAACCTTTGAGCTTGGTTCCCTTTGCCGACAATAACAACAACAACAACAACAACAAAAAGGGTGTGGGTTTACAAATAATCAGATTCCTTGCATATCTGTTAAAGGTCTTTAAATGCTCTTCTTAAAATGAGGTGTATCTTTGACAAAGACAAGAACAGATAAATGCAGGGAGATGTTGGAAAGTGTAGAAGAGAGAGAAGAGAGCAAACAGCCTGACAGGAGAAATAACTATTAGACAAATGAGGAAGGGAAACAGTTCTCAATCTCTGAACAACATGGTAGAAATATATATATTTTTAATGGAAGTATGTAACCCTTAACCCTACCTATAATATTGCTATATCAGGAAATCGAATTTCTTGCACAATGCCATGTATTCATTAAATGCTTCTTTCTAAGAAGCATTAAATTATGGAAAATTATATCTGATATAAATTTTCTAAGAGGCAAAATATTTACGTAGCACCTGACTGGCTCAGTCGGTAGAGCATAACTCGTGGTCTCAGAGTTGTAAGTTTGAGCCCCATATTGGGTGTAGAGCTTACTTAACAAAAAATCTTTTTAAAAAGTTTTAAAAAGTCTATAAAAATGTAAAAAAAAAAATACATGTAGAAGACCTTTATTTTCAGTATTTTATGATAGTTTTATTCTGTACAATTTTTTTACCCTGCATGATATATGAACATTTCAAAATAGTTACTTGTTCTTTCTTTTTCTTTCACTACTCTTCTTCTTTTTTAAAGTTGGTTTGAAATTAATATTCTACTCCCCAAGATCAACTGAGAGAATTTGAAGATTCTGATTTTGAATAACACTTTCTCAAAATTTTTTTAAAAAAATGTATTTTAGTCTTATTGATGGTGGATGACTTTTGGTATAGTTTACATCATCTTCTAAGAAGAAATTGTTACCTTATTTAATTATGCTGTCTTTGTAATCATCATTATTATCTGAGAAGCCGTATCACACTCCAATGAATATATGCATTATTTAACGGAAAAACAAATATTCACACTTTGGGGAGAAAGGTTGTGTTTTATTCATTTTGTTAGTTTGCCCTATTTTTATTTTATTTTTTTAATTTTTTTACCGTTTATTTATTTTTGAGACAGAGAGAGACAGCACGAATGGGGGAGGGGCAGAGAGAGAGGGAGACACAGAATCCGAAGCAGGCTCCCGGCTCTGAGCCATCAGCCCAGAGCCCGACGCGGGGCTCGAACTCACGGACTGCGAGATCATGACCTGAACTGAAGTCGGATGCTTAACCGACTGAGCCACCCAGGCGCCCCAGTTTGCCCTATTTTTAAAGAAATAGTCTACATTAATTCAATTTAGATAACAAAGAGTATTTTGTTGTTATTTTTATTTTTGTAAGCACAACAGGAACGACATAACTTTAGCGATTTTAATTGATATCAACCAAGGAATTAAAAATGTTATGAAGGGAAAGCCTATAAAATAAAGTTTAGAAACAAATGACAATTTGGAAATAATATTGTAAAGCATATATAGACAAAAGATTTAGATACTTAATTTTCAGTAGAAGCGAAATACATAATAAGATAATCAAGGCTTAATTAATTTTGATCATGAATCAAAATTTTATTTCAAATTTGCTGCAAGAGAAGAGTCATCTTATCTAGCTAATTCAAAGATCACTTTTTGGCAGAGATATTTATAGCGGAGGTAAAAAGACTATGTAACCAGCTGTTAGACTGCATTAAAAAAAATCTGGTTGAAGATCATTAGATTCCTTGCAAGTCTGTTTAGAGATCTTTAAAGGTTCTTCCTAAAATGGACATTTTGTTGAATGGATTTCCAAGAACATCTATTCAGCTCATTAAAGCACATCTGAAAATTGTTTGAGCATTCTTTCAAGAATGCTAATTCAGTTTCCAGAGCATCAACTAATGAGTTTAGACCACAAAGTTATGCCACATTCTAGAACTGGAACACTTTTCAAAGCCCCCTTTTTAAAATAGGTAAATTTTAAAGATTTATGTGTTTGTGCTAATGTCATTTGAATTTAGGTTAGAGTCAATTTGCTTTTACATTTTCCACATGTGTAGATGTAAGCTTGTATATTTATAAAATGGTGACAACTGACACTGTGAGTAATATTTGTTCACAGATTGGAATTTTTCTTTAGATTATTTGCTGTATTATGCATATTTTCCAGGCAAATTCTCATCATTATCATTATTATAAGAATGACTCAGTTTCAGTGGGAGAATTTTTATTCAAACTTAAGCTTTTCTAGTATACATATTTTATTTGCCATTTTTTATTTATATAGACTCTGAGTTATAGATATATAAAATTCATTAACTAAAAGAATTAAATATCATGACTCATGTTCAAAATAAATACTAAAGGTCATGTGTAGCTGTTAAACAAACCAAGGACAGAGAAATAACTTTTTTATGGAGATATAATACTTCAGGGCTGCATTTTGGATTTCTTCTGTGGTGTCATTATATATTTTTCTTTTTGCTGTCCTTCGCACCTGGCCCACTTTTCAACCAAAAAACAAGTACCCACTGATTTAAATATTTGGGGTAGACTTCTTTCTTCAAGATTCTAAATTTTGTGAGGGTCCTTGGCTTTTTAGAGAATAAAATGTTTCAAACCTATAGGACAGATAATCTCCAAGGTATGGAAAAAGTACAAGCTTAAATTTGGGGGAGAACTTTACAGACACCATTTCCATATATAAAATACAACCTTTGTCCAATGGTCTCCTAGATTGAATCCAGGAAAAGAAAAAGAATGTTGTGGGGAAAGCCAGTGAAATCAAAATTGTCTTTTTTTTTTTTTTTACTTCATAGAATGTGTAAATGATCATTTCTTAGTTGCTATAATTTTACCATGGTTATGTAAGAGGAAATATAAGCTGTGGGAAGGGTATATGGAACACTCGACTATTTTTCAACTCTTCTGTAAACATAAAATTATCTCAAAATATACATTTTTAAAAATGAAAAAAATAAAATGAAACCTTTGTGATTTCCTTAACAGATGTCTTAAAGTACTTAAGTAAACGCAATTTATCTTTAACTATAATCCTTCTATCATCTTCAGTTTTATACACCCCATTTATGTAATTATACCCTGGTTTGAAAAACAGATGATACATATTGATCTATGCAGGTAATGATATCTACATGAAAACAAAATAAGTATAAAATGTCTGGCAACCATTCTGAGTAGTTTTGCAAACAAGTTCATCTATATATAATATTTCAACAGAATCATTATAAATTCTAACAGTGACACTGTTTGCAAAGTATGGTTTGATTTTTCACAAGTGTGTTGTAGTTAGAACTAAGAAAATTTAATCCAATGCCCTGGATCAACAGACAAGAGTGGCTTTTCTAAGCTGAGACCATTGTAAACGTATAGCTGAAACCTGCAAAATTAAAGATTGCAGATTAGGAAAAAAGGTAAAAGACCTTCACCATATGTTTATCAGAAAATAAAGTTTTTAAAAATGATACATCTTGATTTTTCTTCTAGAATATCTGGTCTGCAGCTTCTAATTCATTGCAGGACATTCGAGCTAGTGTTAGAGAAGAGCAGAAATCACCAGATAATAAGACTGAATAGTTCAATTAGTTTATTGCAGCAACTAACAATATTATAGCCGGGAGTGAGGAATTCCCTGTTGATAGTATGGTACATACAATGAGACCTTACCTGTAACAGTTTCAAAAACACTTAGAAGGTCTTATGGGATAATGCATGCATAGGATAATCCATATGTAAAGTCAAATAAGTACACAGACACAAGGAATTTTAGCTTCTCTTTAGTTGTGGAAAACATTGGGTTATTTTTTTCTTGCTTTTCTGACTTCTCTATTAATTAGTGCAAGAACAAGACGACAGGTAAATGACCCTTTAAAGAGTGCAACTTTGAGTTGAGTGGGGCAATATCTCTGCCATCCAGCTCTTTGCAGGGGCCTTGGCATGGAGTTGTAACCAATCAGCAGCTGCAGGTGCCACCATTCTGTCTTCAGCTTCACTGAGTTTCCCACGGCCAGAAATGTTCTAAGTCACCTCCAAGTTACAAAGCATTCAGCAAACAAAGGCAAGGCAGAGTCACCAGAAATGGACACCTGATTTCCATGACAAATAGGGTCATGCTGTATCAGCTAGTGGAGCCACTTTCCGTGTTGCTATGTGGGCGTATATGGCACCACAAATTGGAATAGAATAAAATATGTCCCTGGTTGGCAGAGTCACCCCAAAGGAATGGAGAGATCAGCAATCAATCATACCAGCTGGTGTAATATTGAATTGTTTAGAAACCAACTCATAATTGATGCCAAGTAAAAGCACTGTGTACCCATTAAAATATGGCATGATTGAAGAAGTAAAGTACATTTGAAACCTTTAAAAAAAACTCTCCCATCTAGGAAAATATAAAGAAAAAAAATAACTTCTCTGTTTCTTTATGACAAGAAAATGCCTACCCAAATATTATAAAGTATTCTCCACTCTATACACTTCCTTCTTTTAGGAAAACAAATCAACATACACCTTAATATGTGTGGCTTTTATTTGTATGCATATACATATATAGAGTCAAGCAAATAATAGTAGATAGCACTTAAAATTTTAAATTATAGATTCTAACTGCAATCTTTCAAAATATATTTATGATAATGTCTGTTTAATACAACTATTTTACCTTTTAAATTCAAATGTTATGAAGAGCTAACATTTACATATAGATAAGGTCACAAAGATAACAATTGTTTTCTGGTGACTAAAAATTCTTTATGCATTTAAATTCTTTAAAAACATTACTCATTAATTAACTTATGTAATATTAGTTTAAATACCTACTGTCAAATATGTAAGTATATACTACAGAACTAATATATTATTAATCAAATTCTTAAATTAAAAAACTTGCATTTTAATGTTTATTTTTAAGAGAGAGAGAGAGAGAGACAGAGCATGAGTAGGGGAGGGGTGGAGAGAAAAGGAGACACAGAATCTGAAACAGGATCCAGACTCTGAGCTGTCAGCACAGAGCCTGATGTGGGGTTCAAACTTGGGAATGGTGAGATCGTGACCTGAGCCAAAGTTGGATGCTTAACTGACTGAGTCACCCAGGTAGGTACCCCCAAAAACCTGCATTTTAATTTGATATCTTAAGACAATAAAACTTTGGTGATATTAAAAATGTATTAGTGAGTTATGTCAAGCACACTTTAGATAAATATTCATAAGTGCATACTAATAACAATAAGTGAGTGAATAAATTTATAAATGAAGGAGAAGAGCCACATCTCTTGTACAAAAGAATTCCAAGTAATGTACGTAGATACTCCATCCGAACGGAAGGAGGGCAAAAATCCCTATTCATTAAGCTTGCACTACATATAGTGATTTCCTCCCACAGAGCACCATGTGGAAGGACAGGGGAAAAAAAGTAACATTACAGAAGAAAGACCTGACAAACACTACTTCCTCCAGGTGATCAAGTTCAGCTTCAACACTCAGATCTCTTGATGGTAGTGTGTACCCTTGATATTATCATATCTGATAAAACTGGCACTTTGCCTCTGTGGTCTTTCCCCCAGAAACCCAAGCCTTAATGTAATCATGAGAAAAGAATCACATTGCTTCCAAAACAGGAGCTTCCTACAACCTTCCTCACCAGTATTCTTAGACACCATCAGGATCATCCAATTTAAGGAAAGGCTGGGACACCTGGGTGGCTCAGTCTGTTAAGTGTCAGACTTCAACTCAGGTCATGATCTCAAGGTTAATGAGTTCCAGCCCTGCATCTCACTCTCTGCTGTCAACACATATCTTCTGTCCCCCTCTCTCTCTGACTCTCAAAAATAAATAAACATTAAAAAAAAATAAAGTTTGAAACTATCCGAGCCAATAGAAGCTTAAGGAGACAAGACAACTAAAGGCAATTCTGTAGCCTGGACAGAACTACTGACAGAAAGATGCAAGGACCTGTTCGTGCTTATGGAAACCAAGGAGATCTTTGGGAAAGGCCAGCAGGTTACGTTTGGGGCACTGATAGCCTCTCCTATAGTCATTTGAGTGGTTTTACAGAGGACTCCTTAAATTCATGGAAGTGTGTAAAAAAATTGCTTAGATGATATCAAGAATGCTAATTCATTCCCAAAGGAGTAGGTAATCTTAAAACAGATTTTGCTTCAGTTCAGGTTGGAGCAAATTTTAGTCATACAAAGAAAATGTGATATCACTGTGTCAATGACTATAAAAGATGAGCAAAACAGAGTTGGCAATGCTGTAGCAAAATGTGTATTTTCCCACATTGTAAGGGGTAGTATAATTTGTTTCTATCTTTAAGGAAAGCAGTATTTTAAAGTCTATTGCTTGCACAGGCACGCATGAGTGGGGAGGGGCAGAGATAGAGGGAGAGAGAGAGAATTCCAAACAGGCTTTACACAGACAATGCAGAAACTGACACAGGACTCAAACTCATGAACCTTGACATCATGACCTGAGCCTAAATCAAGAGTCAGACACTTAACTGACTGAACCACCCCAGTGCTCCAGCAGAACAGTATATTTTTCAAAGGTGTATGCAATTTGATCCTGCTAGCTTAATTCTAGATCCATACTTGCACGTGATAATTACATGAAAGCAAAGATTCATCTTAGAAAGGTGTTTATGACACCAATGTTTGCAAAAGTAAATAAAGACAAAAAAACATAGAATATCAGATCAAATTCTATTTTAATTCTTATTAATTATACGTAGATGCTAAAGCAGGGAGAGTCAAACTTGGTCTAGCAGGGCAGTAACTTCTTTCTGTAAATAGTGTTTTCCCGGAAAATAGTTACGCCTATTTGGTTACATAGTAACCAGAAAATAAGAAAATCATTCAAATGGAAGTCAAGAATAGGCCAATAAGAAATTTCACTTTTTTCATTGTTTTGCTTAGGGCTGTGTAGCAATTTTATAGGTAAGCAAAGTATAAAATAAAGTAACAAATAATGTACTGTACCTTTTGGCATGAGAATTTCATTTGTCAATCAGGGAAGAATTTATGTAACTGAACAAAATGACATAGTATTGCTAAACCCGTTTATCAATTTCCTTTTACAAGTAGGTTTAATTTTGGTGATCAAGTTGCTTGCTCATAAAACTTTTGTAAAATGTTATCATTAGTTCTATCCCTCCTGGGTTATTGCTATATACTTTTGATTAGGGGATAAATGATCAATCTGAAGTAATAAAGCTTTAAGTTGAGCCCTTTTACAGGGTTTTTGCAGTTTGTAAGGTTGTTCTTATTATCTTTTAAAATAATTTAAGAACAAATTACAGTACTTTCAGATGTGATTACATTCCACTACTCTCATTTTCTTCCTGAGCATAAAGACTGAATATGATACCAGTTTATCATTTTATCAGGTATATCATCTTAGTAGACACATTAGCATGTTTAGACACCCATGGAAAAACTCATTTTAAAATTTTCCTTTCTATTTTAAAATTTCATCTTCAGCTTTTTAATGAGTTTTTTGTATCTCTCATTACTTACATATAAGAAGAAGACAAGAACATCTTATAACCACATGGTAGCTGCCCCACAAAGTGATCGCATTCAGTGGTGAACTATTTTTCTTTTTTTTTTTAAATATGGACTGTATTTTTAAACTTTCAGTCTTAGGCGATGACCTGATTTGTTTATTCACCCTTTCAAAAATTATTTGTATGTGCCATATAATAAAATAATAAAATAAGTTCTGGTGATGAAGAAAATACTAACATGTGCATAAAAATTAGTTCCATAATTGGGTTCACAATGTAATGGAAAAACAAACAAATGGAAAAACAATGTGGCAAACAAACAAATAAGTGTATGAAGAAAATAAAATAGTATTATGAGAAAGAGAGTTTAAAGAAGTAATGAGACTTCAATGGAGTGGTCAAGGAATTCCCTTCCAAAGAAGTGGCCACTTCCACTTGTTAATAAACTACCCTAAAAAAATCCTTGATTTACAAATCAGGGAGTATGATCGGTTAGACACTCAGAGGGAGCCTCCTGACAAAGAACTTAGCACGTAAAATATTTTGACATAAAATGAAAATATAAAACAACAAAATGTTGTAGTAAATCATTACGCTGGTATATGTAATATATATGTTATAAATAATACATACTATATACAATATATATACACATATATACCTCATATATTTGTTAAATATATAACATATGGATAAAATATGCATACAGATATCACATATATATCACATATGCATATATATGTGTGTGTGTGTATATATATATATATATATATGTGTGTGTGTGTGTGTGCATATATGTGTGTGTGTGTGTGTGTGTATAGAAACCATTCTTCAAAATAGAGGGAAACACTAGGAAGTATGCAAATATCAGAGTTAACTTTGATATAAACAATTCCATCTGAAACTTGGAAAATATACTTTCATGTTCTGTGGAATTCAGAGGATCAAATGATAAAGAACAAGCCATAACCAAATAGAAATCTAGTGATATAAACTTTCTAAATCTAGATCCTCATGGAGCTACACCTTCCTTGTAAGGACTAATGGGAAAAGAACTTCCCCCCAGAATGAAGTTTCAACAGAACTGTTTCAAACTTGGCACTGGAAAGAGGGGAAAAATAAAAGAGCAGCCTCTGTCCCTCATAATTCATAGTCATGAACTGCCTCATGCTTAGATTTTAAGGATTCATTCATGGTCTCTGTGATTTGAAAAAGACAAAAAGAGAATCTAACTGAAAGTAGCCTCAGTCTGATAATATTTAATAAATGTTTTATGAGCAAACTCTAGAAAATGGTTTGGCAGTACAAATGTGTGTATACATTCTTCAAACCACATACACAAGGATCTTCATTATCAGTGATATTCATAACAGTAACTAAAAAGATCGGTTCAAATACTCATCAAAAGCTGAATGGATAATTAAATTGCGGTAAATTAATGCATTGCCATATGGCATTGAGAATCTAGAAATCAAAATTTTAATAATACCCTGGATGAAGCTCACAAACAAAATGTTAACTAAAAGAAGCCAGATATTAAAACGTTCTGTCTGGGGGTGCCTGGGTGGCTCAGTTGGTTAAGCATCCTACTTTGGCTCAGGTCAGTATCTTGTGGTTCCTGGGTTCGACCCCTGCCTCGGGCTCTGTGCTGACAGCTCAGAGCCTGGAGCACACATCAGATTCTTTTTCTCCCTCTCTCTCTGCCCCTCCCCTTCTCGCTCTCTCTCAAAAATAAATAAACATTTAAAAATAAAATAAAATGTCCTGTCTATATGATTTCTTTGTATATTCTTTTCAGGAGACAAAGATAATGCATCATTTTAGACACTAGGAAGGTGGTCACGTATACATAGGTGGTGATTAAGTAGAGGTAGGAGAGGGAGTTTGGAATGCGGGCAATGTTCTCATTCATGATCTAAGTGCTCATTACATGAATGTATTCACTCTCAAAATGCACTATGTTGTATATACAATTATAATTTATGCACTTTAGTATGTATGTGATAATTCAATAAAACGAAAAGGAATAGTTTTGCGTATTGTCATCTTCCTTCCTTTTTAAAACTTTCTTAAGATGAAAATATTATTGATTATTGCCTGTATATAAAGAACACTTATTCCAGTAATATTTCTAGATCTTTCTGCTAGATTACTGACAATATTTTATGAAACTTGGTAAAATGAATAGAGATCGTCAAATTGTGATTAATTTTGTGTGTAAGTTTAGTAATGACAACTTTACAAAAACTCAAGGATTAATACTTTTTCATGTATTTCTAGAAAGATGTACATTAGAGAAAACCAGGCTTTCCCAAGTATACAGAAAATAATACTCATTTTTCATTGCTAACAGATGGAGAACATTTAAAAGTAAAATAGCAAAATATAGAGAATTACCATGAACAACAGTTAAGCAGTTAAAATTTTTCAAAGTCCTGCAAAATATGAGACTGATTTCAAATGTATTAAAATGTTTTTCTTCGAATTTGAACAAAATTTTTTCAGAGATTCTGTACTTGGGTTATAGAGTTTACTAATAATACTTAAAGTCAAATGCTGCATATGTATTTTTTCACAACCACTGAAACACTTTCATGAATGTAACTTAATTTTATAATCACAAGTATCTATAAATATATTCAGTAAATAGATATTTTATTCCTATTTTACTTTTGAGTAAATTAAGTCTTTTAAAACTAAAATGACTGAGACAAACGTAATTCTTTTGACTTTCTTCTTTGTGCCTCATTATAGAAACTGTTTCAAGTGTTATTTTAGAAGCTGAATCTCTAATGAATCTGGATAAAATGCAGCACATTTTTATTGGTGTACCCTTACTGTATTATCATGTTAATATAATACCATTATAAATGTTTTTTCTTTTAACATATACTTATTTCTGAGAGAGAGAGAGAGAGTGCAAGTGGGGCAGGAGCAGAGAGAGAGGGGGACAGAGGATCCAAAGCAGGCTCTGTGCTGAAGGCAGACAGCCCGATGTGGGGCTCAAACTCATGAACCACAAGATCATGACCTGAGCCTAAACCAAGAATCAGATGTTTAACTGACTGAGCCCCTCAGGCACCCCACCATTTCCATGCTTTTAATCTTTCACTTTTAATAACTGATATGAGTGAAATGAACAGGTTAAAGTAAATATAGGTATAATTTTTACTTAATTAATTAAAGAAGAGAAGTTTACATTGTTGAGTTGGTTTGTTTTTTTCCCTCTCAATACTAATAATTGTATATATATGGATAGAATCTAGTTTTATTAATATATTACATTAAAGAAATCATTTTATAGAGTATTTCATGTTACAAACACTGGCAATAGGAGTTAATTTATAACATTCTTTTATCTTATCTTGGAGATGACCCAAGGAATAATTTCAAAAAAGGAGCCAGCATTGGAGCCTCAGACTCAAATTTCTAATAAGGAGAATAAGAATTTTTATATGCAACATTTTTCTCACTTAGTAATTGCCATAAAAGTAGAATTGTCATGTTCAATTTTCTTTTCTGTTATCTCTTTCATGAAAAAATGTAGCGTGAAACATCATTCCACACTATTAAAAAGAGTAATTGAACTGGATTCATCCTCGAATTTGATTTGCTAATTGTCCCAGGTTTTTTTTTCTTTTCTTCTTTCCTGGAAGAGGTGCAGGAGAAAAGTACTGAATGAAATTTGCCTTTCATATTCCATCAAATTTGATGCTGAAATCTGATGACAATAATCTTCTAGGAATAGAGAATTTCACATGGTTATGTTGAGGATTGAAAAACAATGATTGGTGCAAATATATACATATATGTGTGTATATATATATATATATAAATATATAAATATATATACATATATATGTATATATTTATATAAATATATAAATATATATATATGTATATATATGTATATATAAATATATACATATATATACATATATATACGTATATATATATAAAGTGGATGTTGGGAGTTTATATATGGTCTCCTATGAAGCAAAAATTCTTTGACTGATTCCACTATAATGCTATGAAAATTTAAAATTTTCATATATAATTATCAATATATTTTATGTGTGTGCCTGTATTTAAGGTACATAGATCATGAAGCAGGGGTTGCTTTCAACTAGGCAAGCTTGCAGTCAAGGCCAGATTTAGCCATGTGCGGTTACTCTTGATTTTCACTTTCATATATTTAACATATACATTAAGTACTTACTGTGTGTTAGACATTTGTATATGAACTGATTATTCGTAGTAGGCAACATTAACAAAAATTTACAAAAGGCCCTTATAGAACTTCTCTTCTAGCAGTATAAATACTCAAGGAAACTAATACACCATTGAAGGTTAACATAACATTTACATTTTTTTGGAAATAAAATACATTTTGTTTTCAAACAGCTGAAGACATATTCTGCTGTTGTACAGGTAATACAGATAACCTAGACTGTCCTTGTTATACAGGAAGCTGAATTCAGAGCCTTCCTCAGTGGTTGTCCTAGGACCTACATGAGTGTGTACGGTGATTACCAAGAGCACTCTTTTGTTGGGCCACATGCCTTCCTGCTTTTCCGTGAACATCATTAAAAGCTGTTCTTCATGTAAGACATAGTACCCAGGCAATACACAGAATGCTAAACAGTAATACATTTTCCTTTTGGAATTTAAGAATTGCATTACCTCCATAAATTTAGTGTTTATCAATATGTATTATTAAGTTACCTTTCAACTTTCTGCTAACTTTATCACTGTAGCTAAAAACAGCCATCATGAAGTTTCACTTCTGTTCATAGTGATATAAGGAATGGAATTAACCATTCACCGTCAACAATTATAAAACTGGACTAGTATATAAATGCATGTTTTTAGAATTTAGAAGAGAATCAGTGCAGGAATGTGATCCTTAGAAGGATAACAATCTAGGAGATCCCTACACTTACTATCACTATTTGCTAGAAGGCAACTTCTAAATCAAAGATGCAGGGAGAGGAACCCAAATAAGGCATGGGGGCCTCACTGAGTTTAGGAGATGGATACCAAGGTTTCCAAGAGAAAGGTTTGGATCACAGTCCAGGAAAGAAGAGGATAAGTAGAAAAGAACTTTAGAAACATGAAATATAATTGCTTAACACAAACATTAGAAACCAACAACAAAGTATTATGCAGTATATAACATTTGTACACTTGAATTGCATTCTAACAGTGGCACAAAGAAAGGAAGGTATGTGAAAATATACTGCTATAAGAATTCATATCAGAGGTAATGGGATATAATATTACTTGTGGTAGACTGTGATACAGTAAAGATGGATATTATATATCATAGAAAAAGGAGTAACTTTAAATTAGGTATAGTTAATGGTTAATAGTAGGGATTAAATAGAATCATAAGAATTTATAATAAAAATGGAGAAGAAAATTAGAAAAATATCTTGGACATGCAAAGAAACAAAAGGTAAAATGCTGGATTTAAATAAAGCTGTATTCAATATTATACTAAAATTAAGTTAACCAAAAATTCCAACTAAAAAAACCAGAATTTGCCAGACTGGAAAGATAAAACATCTATCCACTTCATGCTCTCTATAAGAAGCCCACTTTAAATATAAAGATATAGATTGCTTAAAAATAAAGCAAAAATAATATGTATTACAGAAGGGGTAAACACAGGACGAAAAAGCTACAGTGGTATTAGATAATATGTATTCAGGAAAAAAAATATTACCAGAGATAAATAATGATATTTATAACAATAAACACATTAATTCATTAGGAATAAACAGCAATTCTAAAAGTATTGCTCTAAATAAAGAGCTCAAAACACATGAAGCAAAGCCCACAAATTTGGGAAAAAAAAATAGACAAATTGGCAATTATGGTTGAGTATTGCAATACTCCTCTCCTCTCTCATTAATCCCTAGGACAAGTAGATAGAAAATCAGTAAGTATATAGAAGATTTAAACAAATTTATCAATTGACTTGAAATAATAGGTATTTAGTGAAAATTTCACACAACAGAACAGAACACACATTTTTATATAGCATATGGTATATCCACTCTTATAGAAGATGTGTTTGGCCATTATGTGATATAAGTCTCAATTAATTAAAAGCATAGAGAATATGTCTTCTAAACACAATGGAATTAAATTAGAAATCAGCAACATAAATTTACCTGAAAATTCTCATAGATTTGGACATTAAACCACATACTTCTCATGGAACAAAGGAAATCCACAGCAAAAACTAGGAAATATTTTTAATTGAATGACAATAAGAACATAATATATCAAAATTTCTGGGATACAGCTATATGTGATCAGAGGAAAATTTATAGTTTTAAACTCTTGTGTTAGAGGAGAAGAGAGGCCTATCAATAATCGTATCATCTACTTTAGACAGTAGAAAAAGAAGAGCAAGGGGCACCTGGGTGGCTTAGTTGGTTGAATGTCTAGTTTCAGCTCAGGTCATGATCTTGGGGCTTATAGATTCAAGCCCTGCATTGGGCTCTGTGCTGACAGCTCAGAGCCTGGAAGCTGTTTTGTTTTGGATTCTGTGTCTCCCTGTCTCTCTCTGCCCCTCCCTCTCTGTGCACCTCTCTCTCTGTCTCAAAAGATAAATAAACATTAAAAAAAAATAGAACAGTGAAATGTCCTTTCATTATGGAAAAAAGAAAAGTAAAAGAAGAGCAAAATTAAATTATCTCTAAGGATTTTTGAAAAAAATAGGTAATAAAATGATAATAAAACCAATAAGTGATATAGAAAATGAACAGCTAAAGAAAAATATCAATAATCTGAAGTTACTTTTAATAATTAATAAAATTTATAAACTATTAGCTAGTCTGATAAAGATAAAAAGAAACAAGATACAAATAAGCAATACCAATAATGAGAGTGAAAATGTCACAATGGACTGGTATACTTTAATAGGATCATAAAAAACTATTATGAACAATTTTATTTCAATAAATCTATTTAGATAGGTTCCTTGAAATACACACTCAAAAAACCCAAACTGACTTAAAAAGAAATAAGAACTTTGAATAGCTGTTTTAAAATAAATTATTCCTAATAAAATCTTTCCATGAAGAAAATTCTAGGCCGGGGTGCCTCGTTGGCTCAGTCAGCTAAGTGTCCGACTTTGGCTTAGGTCATGATCTCATGGTTCGTAGGTTCAAGCCCGTGTCAGGCTCTGTGCTGACAGCTCAGAGCTTGGAGCCTACTTCCGATTCTGTGTCTCCCTCTCTCTCTGTCCCTACCCCGCTCGCACTCTGCCTCTCTCTCTCTCTCAAAAATAAATAAACATTAAAAAAAAATTAAAAAAAATAGAAAACACTAGTCCAAGATGGCTACGCCAGTAAATTCTATAAAAAAACTGAGGAAGAAAAAGTAATGTCATTCCTATGCAAACACTTTTAGAATAGTCGAGAAAAAGGAAGTATTCTCTAAGTCATTTTATAAAGCTCATTACCATTATACCAAATGAAGATATTCCAAGAAATGAAAAAGATGTAGATGCAAATATCACCAAGAAAATATAAAAAAGAAAATAAGTTAAGATTTAACATTTGAAAATCCATTAATATAATCCATAATAATTACAGAATAAAAGAAAATAGACATATGGCTACCTCAATGCATTCAGAAATACTATTTTAAAAAGTTTAACACCATTTTTTCATAAAATAAATTAAAAAAATAAACTCAAACACAAGAATAGAAGGAAACTTCCTTAAACAGGTTAAGTTCTTGTAGCTAGCATTACACATATTGGTGAAATACAGACATAAATAATATGCCTGATCCAGAATATAAAACAGGAAGAAATAGAAAACTTGAACAGAACGATAATCAGCAAAGAAATTGAATCAGTACTCCAAAATCTCCCCCCAAAAAACCCCACAAAAGTCTAGGACCAGATAGCTTCACTGGGGAATTCTACTAAACATTTAAAGAAGAGTTAATACCCATTCTCAAACTGTTCCAAAAAATAGAAAGGGAAGAAAAACTTCTAAACTCATCTGTAAGCCAGCATTACCTTGATTCCAAAACCAGACAAAGACTCCACTAAACGAACAGAATTACAGGAAAAATTTCCCTAATGAACACGGATGCAAAAATTCTGAACAACATACTAGCAAATTGAAGCCAACAGTATATTAAAAAAATCATTCACCATGATCCAGTAGGATTTATTCTTGGGCTGCAAGGGTGGTTCAATATTCACAAATCAATCAGTGTGCTATCCCACATTAATAAAAGAAATGATAAGAACCATATGGTCCTCTCAATAGATGCAGAAAAATCATTTGAAAGAGTACAACATCCATTCTTAATAAATACCCTCAACAAAGTAGGGATAGAGGTACATACCTCAACATCATCAAGGCCATATACGAACGACCCACAGCTCATGTCATCCTCAATGGGGAAAAACTGAGATCTTTTCCTCTACAATCAAGAACAAGGCAGGGATAGCCACTCTCACCACCAAATAATAAGGCACTTTTTTGTGTGATATCATCCTAAATATGACATGATCATATTCATTCCCATCAAGATAAGAGTCAAAAATAACTATATTATCACTTCTTTTTCACTTCCTATTGAAAGACCTATAAAGTAACATTTTTTTTTTGAAAAAGCAAAACATTGGTTAGGAGGACATTAAAATACTTTTCAAAAAAACTGATACTATACAATTTTATGCTAAACAAAATTAAAAATATTATGGAAATTTTGAAATATGGCTAAATATATGACGCGTTTAAATATGTCAATTGTAAGGCACCTGGGTGGCTCAGTTGGTTAAGTGTCTGAGTCTTGATTTTGGCTCCGGTCATGATCTCACAATTTGTGAGTTTGAGCCCCATGTCGGGATCCACGCTGATGGTGCAGAGCCTACTTGAGATTGTCCTTCCCTCCCTCTCTGTCTGCCTCTTTAGCATTCCCTCTCTCTCTCTCAAAATAAATAAATAAACTTAAAAAAAAAGAAATGTCAGTCGCAATTTTATACCTCTAAAATAAACTAATAAAAATACCATTTACAATAACACTAAATAGTATAAATTATTTCAAAATATATAGAATAAAATTTTTTCAATGATTCTATTTAGAGAATTTTTAACATTTGGGGGGAAATTTAAAAAATAAAGAAGAGAAATTCTACATATATGAATAAGAAAATAAATATTGCAAAGCAGTCAATTTATTTACAAGTTTTCTGTTAATTCAATGCAGTTGAAATTAAAATACTAACAGTTTGGGGGTGCCTGGTTGTCTCAGTAAGTTAAGCATATGACTTCGGCCCACAGTTCATGAGTTCAAGCCCGGACAGCACAGAACCTGGAGCCTACTTTGGATTCTCTGTCTCCCCCTCTCTCTGCCTTTCCCCCTTTCACATTCTGTCTCTCTTTCTCTCTCAAAATCTAAACATCAAAAAACATTTTTTTAAAATACTAACATTTTTTATACTACTTGATAAAACATTCAAATATTTATAAGAGAGAGGAATAGGACAACAATAAGACACACCCCAGAAGTAAGGAGCAAGAAATTGCATTATGGGATATTTACATTTCTAAAACTACAATAATTAATATAGTTTGTAATTTGAAGATATTAATATACATGATTGAATAATTCTACTTAACAGAAGAGAACAGAGAGCCAAACAGAGACAATTTTCATATCTCTTTGAAATATGATGAATTAGCTTGGAAAATCAGGGAGGAAGGTAGGATTTTTTTTGAAATTGGGAAATTTTTAAAAACTAAATAAAGCAGGAAAATAATTATTTATATGAAATAAATTAAGTTGGTTTCCTTTCTCACACCATCACCAAAGTAAAATGCATATGAAATAAAAAGTTGAATATCAAAAATATTAATTTAAAAAAATTGATATAAAGTCAATTGGTTCTATTTCTGAGTTTGGAATGGTGAAGTATGTCTTAAGTAAGGCAAAAATTGCCATTTTTAAAGCAAAAGGTTGACAAATGAGATTGCATTAAAATGAAAAAGTCTCTAAATCAAAAGCCACTTTGTAGAAATTGAAAATACAAGTTTCAAACTAGAGAAAGATATTTGCAATACACACAACCAATAAAGAAACATAAAGAACTCCTACAAATCAGTGTGAAAATGACAAACAACCCAATATAAAAAATAAAAAATACACGAGAAAGTACTTTACAGAATAGGTAATATATATGGTTAGTGAAGATGTGAAGGGGTATTCAATCACATTTATGATCAGATAAATGTAAATTGAAAACAGAGTGAGATTCAATTATACACATTTTCAAATAGCAAAAATCAAGTATGTCAATACCATGTACTTGAAAAAGTATGATTCATCACAATCTTTTATAAATTGTTGTTGGAACTTCTCAGGTATTGTATATGGCTATTTTGTACATTAAAAAATAATCTGACATTATCCTGTAAATTTTAACATTTACCAACCTCTTTTATTATCCATGAATTTCACTTCTAAGTACATACAAAAGAAAAACAATACAAACGTATTCTAGGATACAAGAATGTTAATAGTGCCACTGTTTAGAATAGCAAAAATGTGCCCATCAACAAGAGAATGGATAAAAAATGTATGGGATATCCAAACAATGGTGTTAACAGTAAATGATCTTCAGCTAATCTTGGGAATATAGGTGAATTCTTATTAATGCATTTGGTCAAAAATCCCAAAAGACTGCAAAAAGTCTGATACTATTTTTTATAAAGTCAATATATCTAAGACTATTACCAAGACAATATATATTAAGGCAATATATTTAAGGCAAGAAATGCCTTGAATGTGATCAAACCACATTTTTAACAAAGATAATGGTAAAGGTAAGATTAAGAGAATGCCTATCTTGGGTGGTGGGAGATAGGAAAATTGAATAAGGTGGTATTACATAGGAGGAAATGAATTCTTGTCATTATTTTATTTTTAATGTAGGAGGAGCAGTTTATAGATATTTATATTCTTAAAAACAAGTATACACACACATACACACACATTCACGCATGCAGGTGAACCATGTATTGGCTAATGATAAAATAATGTCCTGAATTAGATAAAGAGTAATTCAGTTCTGTGCACCTGAGATAGAGATTAAAAATCAATACACACACACACACACACACACACACACACACAGCAAATTCTTGGATAGGTTTGAAGCTTCTCTTTGTATGGTGATAGCTGTCTTATGCAGCCTTAATTTTTTTGCCATTTGGTGGATAATATTACATAACACAGAGCCATTTCTATTGTTTAGCTGAAAAGTCTGATAGTCAACTGATATCTTCATGTCACATCTTCAGCACCTATGCATGTTATTTCCTTCTGTTAACCTAGCTCATTTAATTTTTTCTTCATAGTTCACTTCAGCTTCTCCTTTTTTTTAATGAAGGCTCTCCAATTTTTCCAATGCCCACAAAAGATATCCAACTCTGTGCTTCCATACCATATGTAGCTGTTACATGTGGAGAGTAGACCTGGAAATTTAAAGTCTAGAAACAAATTTGGTTAATCCACATGTTCCCAGACTAGGTACTATACCTGGAGTATAAGCAGATAATAAATATCTAATTAAATCAAGTGAAACTGCTAATTGAAATGTGTTGGATTAAATCCATTCTAACTACTGCTCCACTAAAGGTGTATAATTAGAATACAGTTTTCAAAATTATAGGAATTATTTTTGCTCTGCATATTTATATAAATTTGATATAAAGTGGGTATAAAGTTGGGATAGCATTTATTTGTATTCAAGTTCAGCATTTACTTTTGGGAAACACATTTTGGCTTTTTAAAAATCATTATCTTATTATTTCTCTGTAATAAAATTATTATACGGTGTATTGTTTTAATACATTTTAAGCAAATCAAATGTTCTTTTTGAGAACTGAATTATCATTAATCTTGGATATTTTGACATTTTCCTTAAAACTCTCCGTTTATATTTATATGAGTCTCTGTCTTGATATTTACTCTTCCTTTATTGGTCTGCATAATGTGTTTAAGTTTTCAATTGGCTGACTTTTTTTCTTTAATTGCACGAAATTCCAATATGCATTTGAATTTGAAATGAAAAATAATGTGACTCAAGAAATTTAAGTTCCACCCTTATATTGAATACAATCTTCCTTAATAATATGTTTATGTGAATATACACATATGTAATATACATATGTATGTACACATACATGTATGTACATTTTTATGTGTACGTATTTATGTATAATACAAATATATATATATGTATATATATATATATATATATATATATATATATATATATATAACTTTATGCTTAGCTCTGTTTTGAGCTAAATATTTTACTTTTGAAGGTACTTATGACATTTAAGTTTGTGGTTTTGTTTTTCTTTTTAATCCTATAGTTAAAAGTAAAATGTTATTTTAATGATTTTATGAGACACAAATTACAAACACTTTGAGCATTTTCAAAACATTCATTTGCTTTTTTTTGTTTTGTTTTTTGCAACTAACTTGTCTATCTGAAATACCATATTCTTAATTCATTGTTGACAGTGAAATACCAATATTCTCTCCCAAGGCCTCAAATTGCCTATTGAAAAAAAAATAATGATTTTCTTTATTTTCTGAATGATAAAATTGCATAAAATGGATGTCTTTCAGATTGATGTGAAAATTCACCCCATATATTTCTTCTGTTACTTTAGTCTTAAAGATCTGTATTGACTTATTAAAGTAGCATGTTACAAGACTGAAATATATCCAAAAACTACCACAGCATTTTTCAGGGAGTAAAAAGGCACTGGTGTGTTATGAGGAGTATGGTTTGGGCTGCAATATTTACTTAATCTTACAGTTGTTTTACTTTGCCCCCTACCTTTCCCACGAGGAGATTCTTTTTATGTGTGAAAGCCTCATTGCTTGGCAGGTTAACAGAAATAAGACTTTTTATTGCAGTATCATCTGAAAGCCAGTATAATTGCTAGACAATGTACTTGAAGTAACATCATTAGAACATTTTGAGAAAAGAACAATCAGAAGAAGTAATGGATTTGATTTATAAAATCTAATTTTATGATGAAACAACTAGAGTCCAGTTTCTATTGGAGGCGTGGACAGTTTATTCTTTTATTCATTCAGTTAATAGTGTTAAGGACTCTTGCATTCTTGGTGCCTGGAAGGAAGGCAAAAAGGAGCTGAAGCAGTGAAGAGAAAATAACACCGTAGGGTAACCTTAAGTTATATGAGATAAATTTCAAGAAACTTATAAAGTGGTATTTCTATAGAAAAGCAAAATGCTATACATGAAGGGAAAAAATTACCATAATGTCTGGTTGTGTTGCCAAAAATCACAGACCCTAGATCTGGTCCTACTACAGAATTTGGGGTCCCTGGTTACTACTTTAATTGCTGATTTTTCAAATGGACTCTTGATGGAGAATTAAAATCCTTGCCAGATTTTGAAGTGCAACCATAGATCGAAAGGAGAATTATCAGATAAATGTATTATCTATACTAATCCTTTGGGAAAGTGACAGGAGTCTTCTAAAGAGAAGGGAAAGAGAAGAACAACCGAGTTTAGACAGTACAGTGTATCCATGATCCCTATCCTTCATCTCCTACTCTGGAACTCCAGAATAGGTAAAGAGAGCCCCACAGAGGTACCACACCAACAGGAGAGAACTGTAAAGTGGTGTTGTAGTTGGTTAGGAAAAGCCCTAAGAAGACCACTCGCCATTCACAACTTGATCCTCTGGCTTTCTTACCTACTTACTACAAGACATGGTGAACATCCATTAAGTTTACACATGTCTGAATGGGGAAGCAACGGTATCTGAACTTGACAATCAGTATTCATGGTAGTAACTCCTTATGAAAAATATAGAGAGATCTCATAGAAAAGAAAATGAGCTATAGCATAAATTGAAGTCTGATAGAGAAATTAACTTTGGAAGTAGTGGTTTCAAAAAGGACTAAACTACATGCAAAATTTCCTAAGAAATACAGTTGATATATATTTTAGTAATACTGAGTAAATATAATCAGCATGGAAACACTGAGGAAGAATTGTTGAGTGAGAGTGGAAAATAACGATCAGAAAAATGACAAGATGAGAAGAGGAGAGAATGTTGTTGAAAACAGAAGAATGTTAATTCAACTTTTAAATATTACCAAATTATATAGTATCACATTTGGGAAGAAAGTGTGGTCTAATTAGATTGATGGATTAAAAGAAATGCCCACAGGAAAATGTTGATTACCATTTTAATTGTCTTCAACTGGTAGAAATTACAAATACCATGTATTGGACTATACAAGAAAAGGATCAGTGAGGCAACCAGAAATTATAGTGACTGAGGCAGATGGAGACACAAGTAAAAAATTTACTGGTAGTATTCTCACTTTGGGTTTTGATGGATGAGAGAATCAGAAATTAAGGATTTAGTCAAAACAGCTCCAAATTGAATTTATCAAATCCATGAGTTGCTGTTTGAATTTGTAAAGATGATGAATCACTGAAAAACCCTCCTTTCTAAGAGGACGCTTCAAGGAATCACTGATTTGGATGCTACACATGTAGTAACAGGTTGGGAGTAGGAAAAGGTAAAGATAGGAAGCCTATTCCCCTGAAGCCAGATCTCCCTAGAACTCCTTAGCCTTGTCATCCTGCTGATCCAGAGAGTCACCCAGGAGATCTGACCCACAGAGGCCCTGTGTACTTTACCAGTGAAGGGCCTTAAGGGAACTGGCTCCAATGACCTTTCCCACTTCACATTAGGAGTGCTGGAAGCCAGACTGCTGGTGGAGACAGGGAGGGGTGCTATTCACACAGGCTGGGAAGTCTTGGATGCCTGACGGCATGTGCAGTGGGATGAGCCTTGGCAATCAGACTCCATGAAATTGGCCCATATCTGGGTCTTGTAGACATACAATGGCCCCCAGGGGGAGGGAACTTCCAGGAACACACTGAGCTGTCAAGGTCTATCCTGCTGCTCCAAAACAGTTGCCAATTCCCCTGAAGGAAGATTTTGTGGGGTATCAGAAGCCATTCAGGACATGACCAGGGCTACAGAAGATGAAAGAGAGCTGAGAATCATAACTGCCAGACAGATCCCAAGTCTAGAGGGGACAAATGGGGTCTGACAGTAACAACCTTTCCAGGCAACTTGTCAATGGCACAGTGTGTGAAATTAATGGCTCCCAAGAATGAACCCAATTTGGTGTTGTACTTACCCTTCTCTGAGGAACAGCCACAGCCTCCTACTCTATCTTTATCCACACAAAGGAGAAGATAGGTTCATTTGAAATATAATATCAGCAGGACCACTAAATTTGGTGCACATCATCTACACAGACACACTCATAGAGTTCCAGATTGTTGAGTACTCCCTTCTAAGAGGAAACAGCCATCATCCCTCCCTCTGGATCCCCTTTTCCTTTAGTAATTCAGAAAAGAAGAGAAATAAAAACAAGGTTACCACCAGCTAATTCTGCTCCACACAATGTCACTTTGTAGATGGTGCCCACTGGTAAAGTTGAGCACCAGCTTTTTACCATCTCCAATGCATCCAAAGTGGTTTTTGTTTGTTTTTTTTTTCCAATAGTGTGCTATAATTTCTCCTTCCAAAGTTAGATTTCTACAAACTCTTGTCCATGGGTTTTGGACCAAGTTAACACTCTCCAGGTCTTCTCTGACCAGGGCTGGGATGAGATGAGTCATGTTTTGCAGCCCATAACAAGGTCTATCTGCCTATTACCAAATGCATAGGTATCAAGACTCCTCCTGGGTTGCTTGATATATGGCACTGGGTCTCACAACTCCCTCATAGGCACTTTAGTTATGGATAGATGCCTAAGAGGCTAGTAATAAAGGCAGACAAAAAGAGGGACATCTTACACTGTAGTTATACCGATATCCCTTCTACCCATTTCATATTATTTATCTTTATCTCAGGTTTTCTGAAAGGAAAGCTAAGCTAAGCTACAAGGAGCTGCATATTCTCAAAACAGTATAATTTATTAAATACAGCTTTTCTTTTCTTTCATTTGTCTATATATCTTTTTTTTTAATGTTTATTTTTGAGAGAAAGAGAGGCAGTGTGAGCAGCGGATGGGCGGAGAGAGAGGGAGACACAAAATCCAAAGTAGGCTACAGGCTCTGAGCTGTCAGTACAGAGCCCAATGTGGGGCTCGAGCCCACAAACCGTGAGATCATGCCCTGAGCTGAAGTCAGAGGCTCAACCGACTGAGCCACCCAGGTGCCCCATTTGTCTGTGTGTCTTAAATACTAGATCTACTGCTATGTGACTCCCAGCACTTTTATAAGAATTTAGACATACATTTATTTATTCTTCTTATAATTGTTGCCTCTAAGGGAATATTACCTGCCTTAACAGGATATGCAAGTTTTTCAGACCCATTCCTTCTAAAGGATATCTTCTTACAAATGTAGAGTATATGAATAGTCAGCATTGTAATAATCAAGTGCACAGGATTAGTAAGGTATTCCAAACTCACCATTATTTGTGTCTCTTCAGCTGCACAATGCAGCAAAAATCAGAGACCCACATATATCATGATTTGGAAATAGTGATGGTAGTGAGGGCAAAACATAAACTGACTGGAATACATTTATGCTGAACCCCCAATTTCTTCTTGAGTGGTATGTATCTATTCCACCTGATTTTATGCAAATACAAGAAACTGACTCGATAATCACACTTCAAATGGCATCCAATGTGCTCTGTATCTTGCTGAGCTATCCCAATAATGTTGCACTTGTAGTTTTCCAAACCATATTTTACCCAGTCAGACTTAAAATATTGCTCTAGTCTGCCTTTATTTCTCTGAAGTGACACCTTGAAAGTGATGCCTTGTGTGTTATAGAAGATGGACTAAAAGCAGATTCAATAAACTGTCTGTCTAATTTATACCACACACAACATCATCTGGGGACAGTGTGCAATAAGGCAAAAAGGGAAGAAATAAATAGTGCTTCTGGCATTTCAGAGACTGTGCAAGGTTTTGAAGCCATAGGGACTGCATTTTGTTTGCTGTTTGTACCTCAATCCCAAGAACTTGTCAAATTTTAAGTCTCCCCCATCTCCTACAATGCGCACAACATCACAAACTCATCTAAGAAATATCATCTATCAAATTTTAGTTTGTTTTATTTCCAATGATACAGAGGGGGTATTTTTTAAATACTTGATGCATTTGCAAAACAACATACAATCTTCTTTTAACATAAGCACTATCATTATGAAATCTCCTTTTTTCCCCCAAGAAAAAACCCCACCCATTTGTCAATCCTTTCTCCCCATTGAAAGCATGTGCTTGATTCTAAATCAAAGGAAAATAATGGATTGGGAGGCCGTGATGAGCCAAGGTATATTACAATGCATTGTCATAAATAGCCAAAATGTGTTTTTTTTTTTTAAATGCATGTGTAAAACACATTGGAAAGCAATTATAGACATTCTGTTGGTTAATTAAGATAAAAATATGGTCAAGCATTGGCCTGATATTGGTGTTATTAAGTTTGTAATGCTAATCATACCTCATAATGCATTATCTCTGTTAGATACTCAATTACTGCTTATATTATCAAAGTAAAACTATTTTGATATACAAAATAATGTCTACATTAATTTCATAATATTTAGAGAAATAACTCAATACTATTCTGATATATTACACATCCAAATGCAACTTAAGGAGGTAGTGGTTTAGTATTTAGTAAACTTAAGTGGTTTAGTGTTTCAGTCATTTGAAACCTTGAAAATGATTAATTACAACAACATGCACAATAAAAATAATTAATAAAATTGAGTAATAAACTGATTCCAAAAATTTAAAAATGTTATTGATCACATGTGCTCTAAATAAACTCAAAAGTTATATTTTAAAGTTCACATAACCTCACCAAATGCTTTTGATCTTTTACTGTGTCTTGTTTTTCTATCTAGGTTAAAAAAATGGCCCATGCGTAAGGAGTGTATTTCTTGGTATTTCCAATTGATTGAGGATTTACATTGGATCATAAATTTGACCTTTCTTTTTTGGATGAGAAATGCTTTATGATTC
Source organism: Panthera onca (assembly GCF_046562875.1). Classification (NCBI taxonomy): domain Eukaryota; kingdom Metazoa; phylum Chordata; class Mammalia; order Carnivora; family Felidae; genus Panthera; species Panthera onca. Next base: position 137,553,741 of record NC_138342.1, on the reverse strand, counting down.
TCATATTCACCTTCTGACATGTAAGCTGTAGCTGTAAAATGGAATAGAACTATTGCCCTCAGGTAAATGTCATATTCTGTGACCACATTTTCAGAAAGTTATAAAGATGCTACAGGGGAACATTGCAGAAAGTTAAGGTATACATTTATTTATAGAATAAGCTTAAATAATGATATAATATAATATATTTTGTAATAGTTATAACAATGAAGATAAACATACTCTTATGTATTGTAAATTTTTAAGTTTCTTAAATATTGATCACCATCTTTGGAGAGAGGAAATGAATATTCTACAAGCATTCTCCAAATGAAATTCATGTAGAAATTGTTTTTCTAAGTGTGAATTATAACTCATATTTATTCATTTTTTTTTAAGTTTAACAAATATTTGAAAGGTTTTTTTTTTTATGTTTATTTATTTTTGAGAGAGACAGAGACAGAATGCGAGTGGGTTGGGGCAGAGAGAGAGGGAGGCACAGAATCTGAAGCAGGCTGCAGGCTCCGAGATGTCAGCACAGAGCCTGACGCGGGGCTTGAACCAAGGAGCTATGAGAACATGACCTGAGATGAAGTTGGACGCTCAACTGACTGAGCCACCCAGGTGCCCCTATTTGAAAGTTTTTTATGGTTAGAAAGTTAAGAACTTATTACATTTCACAAATAATAACAAAACTACTAACCTATTATTTTTAATAAACTACTTATGGTCAGAAGGAAGATTGATTTCTGAAACTATCAAAACTTTTTTTTATAAGACTTTGTGCTCTATGGCAGTTTTATATATAGCAATTTGAAGGGAAGGTACAGAGATTTCCCATGTAGCCCTGCTCCCATACATATACAGCCCCCTCCATTATCAACATCCACCATCGGTGGGGTACATTTGCTACGATTGATGAAGCTACATTAGCATATCATTATCATTCAAAGTCCATAGTTTATATTAGGGTTCACTCTTGGTGCTATGTAATCTATTGGTTTGGGAAATGTATAATAATATGTATCTACCATTATAGTACATATAGAGTATTTTCACTACTCTAAAATTTATTTATAAATCTTCTAAAAATTATTACTTGCTAAATCTAAATATTTAAGAAAAAATTTGAGCAAGTTCTTAATCAATAGACATATGGCATTAGCTTATTTTGACAATATAATATTTGTACACCCTGGTATAAATAAACCAGCTTTCCCTGAGTTTGCTGGTAAATCTGGAAGCCAAGAATGTCCAGCTAGAATAATTGATTGCTACAGAAGCCAGCATAAAAGCCTACGAAAACTTTTTGGCTCTTCATAGTTAGTACTTCTTTGTGTTCTGGGGATCTGTCTCTCACCACCTCCAACCAAAAAAGCAAAGTTGTTGCTGCTTCACTTTATCCCTTAAATCTACCTCATCTTTACTTTTAGTGAGCTCTAACCTAGGAATATATGCAGAAGGGAATTCTGAGAAATTCTCAGTGTAACCAAAATGAAATAGAACAATCTAGCACAAATGTATTAAGATATGAAACTCACCACTGGCACAAATACATTAAGATATGAAACTCACCAGTTAATACTCTCTTTGCCCTCAGTTTCTATTACTGGACAAGTTCCCTCTTCATGAAAGAGAGCAAATCTTTCTACCCAGAAGCTCTGAACTTAGTGTCCAAGATTCCTTTAAAGATGCAATGTGGGGCTATGAATCACCCACTAGCACTTTGAATCAGAACCCAAGAACATGAAGAACTAAGAACGTGTTGAGTAATTTATTTACAGTTGAAGTTGGTAGGGGGGAGTATTGGGTATAACGGTGGCAACTGCATTAATTTGCTGGATGCAGCAATAGCAGTGATTGTATCAGCAGCTTTTATTGTCAACGGCGACTTATCTGTGGCAGTAGAAATACAATTTCTACTGGTAGTGTCTGTATATAGTGCATACTCTGCTCTCATTGAAAGATTAAAGTCCCATTCTATGGACTTCGCATAGATAACAAAGGCAATAGAGTATCTTTTCTTCTGTGATTATTTCTAACTTATTTATTTTTAAATTCGTTAACAAAATTTTTTAATGTTCATTTATTTTTGAGAGAGGGAGAGAGCACGCACAAGCGATGGAGGGGCAGAGAGAAAGGGAGACAGAATCTGAATCAGGTTCCAGGGTCTGAGCTGTCAGCACAGAGCCCAACATGGGGCTCAAACTCAAAACCGTGAGATCATGACCTGAGCTGAAGTCGGGCACTTTACTGACTGAGCCACTTAGGTGCCCCTTAAAGTTTTTAAATCCTGAACTCTAACATTGCTATTTTTAAATTTTTGATTAAAGTATAACAGGATCTCAAATTTTTTCCTCATTTGTCACTTGTACACAGATCCAGAAGATCAGAGGCCCACACAATGTTCCCTTTCGCATCTCCCACTAAAGGATAATTGGTATCCAGTCTTTTCATAGCAAAGATTAGTTCTTCCAGTTTTTGTTATCTTTATGTCAATTAAATCATACAGTATATGAGCTTCAGTATCTGACTTCTTTTGCTTAACATCGTATTTGTAAGTTCTCCAAATTGTTGAGTGGCTGTAGTTAATTTATTTTCTTTACTGAGTCATAATTGATTAGGTAAACATATATTACAATCATTTATCCATACTCTTCTTGATGAGCATTGGACAATTTCCAGGTTCTTGTATATTAATAAACATCTAGTTCATGTCTTTGGTGAAACAAGTTACATATTCTACATAGTATTTTCTTAGGAGTGGAATAGTGAGGTCTTGGGTGATTTGGCACTAATAACTACAGCATGTATATGCACTGAGCTGTAGTTATTAGTGCCAAATCACTTTCAAAATTGATTTGTAGTGTGTTCCATTTATGCAAGTTAGGTAAAGTTGGTTGATTATAATCTTCAAATGCACTGTATCCTTACTGATGTTTTGTCTTGTTCTATTAGCTATTAAGAAAGGTAGGTGGGTGGCAACCACTGTCTTTTAAATTCTGTCAATTTTTGCTGTACATAGATTATATGCTTAAAGATGTAGAATAGTGATTTCTTCATAGAGAATTGATTCTTTTATCATTATGACATTCCTTCATTATCTCTAGGATACCTCTCTTCTTAATGCATACTGTCATAAGCTTAACAAAATTCAAGACAGCTCAGCTACCAGATATTAGAGTGTCCCATTAAGACAACAAGCCAATATGAAAGTAACCATCAAGCCTTTAATCATTTACTTTGATAGTATGTATAAACAAGAGGCTCAACCAAAGAAAACACTGATTTCCTGTCCTTTCCATTCTCTTTCCACACTGAATGACACAGGTAGGGAATGTCTCATTTCAAGGAAAGTCCTGAACAGAAGGCTTCTGCAGTTTTATGAACCTGTGGACTGGGTGAAGGAGGAAGGTCTAGGAGAGAAAAAGTTCTGAGGTAGAGAAGTATCTTCAAGTTCGCCGCTTCTCCAATAAAAATACCTCAGCAGAGGAACCTCATGTAAGCCCCAGCCAAAGTCCCCAAACAAAGAGGCCCCCAAATGAAGACATTTGGGCTAGGAATGCAGCTATCTGTAAGAGCATGGCTGACCAGGGGAACTCAGTCTTGATTACAACTCACTTCAGAGACGGAGATGCACTCCCTGTTCACCAAATTTGGTGTGGGGAGGGCAGGCTCCTGGGGGAGTCCTGCCAGGTAAAACCTTTGTAATTGCTTACCTAAAAACATCACACATGGGGCTGAACTCCTCATGTACCTTTGAGTCAATACAGGTCCACAATGTTTGTTTGTTTTTTTTTTTAGTTTATATTGCCATGTTATCTTTTTCCTTCCATTTACTTTTCAATTTTCTGTGTCCTTATACTTGAAATGTATCTCCTCTTCCATATTTTGCTTTATGAATCCAATCTGACATTATCATTCTATTACTTGTATTTAATTGACTTATGCTTTCTATTATGTATATACACACATATGCATTTATGATTTGACTACCATCTCACAGTTAATTCTGTCTCTTCTTTTATGCTCTTTTCTGTATAACTTTTTATTGTTACATATGCTATATAACAATCTATAATTTAGCATTGTTCCATTTTTATCTCTCTATTAAATTGTAGGTTATACAATATGCTTATTCTTCTTTTGAAATTATTCTAGAAATTATAGCATGCATCATTGACATATTATAATCTAATACAATAATTTGTATTAATGATTATCTTCTGAAGAAAATGTATCTTTCCATACTTACTGCTTTTATTATTAGTTCCTTAGTATTTAACACTCTCACAGTGGTGTGTCTATGCATGGTATTTTTTGTACTTATTCTGTGAGGCATGTAGTATGCTTCTTGAATCTGTTTATATTGTATCCGTTAAAAAATGATTGATCATTATTGCTTTAAGTATTGTTTTTGCAATTGTCGTACTTTCTTCTTTTACGTGGCTCCAATTCCAATATACAATAATGTTTGGATTTTCCACTCTCTGATGCATCTTTCTGTCCCTCTCTCTCTTCTCAGGATGTGGCACTCTTTATCCCCACATCACAGTAATATTGACCTGTTCTCCAATACAGTTACGTACCTTCTGTGCCTAATGTGGTTTTAAACTGTTTCAATGGGATCCAATTTCAGATATTATAGTTATAATATCTGGAACTTTTATTTTTTTTTTGGTTCCAATTTCTAGTGACTTCCTTCAATTTTTCTTGTATTTTTCTCTTTCTCTATACATTTTGAATGTTATTCACAGTTCTCTTAGAGTCCTGCTAGCTATCATCAATGTCTCAAACACCTGTGAATTCCTTTATGTTGTCTGTTTAGACTCTTGATTTAAAAAAAAAAATCATACTCCACTGTTTTTTTGATTTGTCTAGTGATTTTATTAGATGGAAATCATGTGTATAAAATTATATTCTTCAACTAAGCATTTAGTGTGATAAGTCTTTTTTTTATTTTTTTTATTATATTTTTTCAATATATGAAATTTATTGTCAAATTGGTTTCCATACAACACCCAGTGCTCATCCCAAAAGGTGCCCTCCTCAATACCCATCACCCACCCTCCCCTCCCTCCCACTCCCCATCAACCCTCAGTTTGTTCTCAGTTTTTAAGAGTCTCTTATGCTTTGACTCTCTCCCACTCTGACCTCTTTTTTTTTTTTCCCTTCCCCTCCTCCATGGGTTTCTGTTAAGTTTCTCAAGATCCACATAAGAGTGAAACCATATGGTATCTGTCTTTCTCTGTATGGCGTATTTCACTTAACATCACACTCTCCAGTTCCATCCACGTTGCTACAAAAGGCCATATTTCATTCTTTCTCATTGCCATGTAGTACTCCATTGTGTATATAAACCACAATTTCTTTATCCATTCATCAGTTGATGGACATTTAGGCTCTTTCCATAATTTGGCTATTGTTGAGAGTGCTGCTATAAACATTGGGGTACAAGTGCCCCTATGCATCAGTACTCCTGTATCCCTTGGGTAAATTCCTAGCAGTGCTATTGCTGGGTCATAGGGTAGGTCTATTTTTAATTTTCTGTGGAACCTCCACACTGCTTTCCAGAGTGGCTGCACCAATTTGCATTCCCACCAACAGTACAAGAGGGTTCCCGTTTCTCCACATCCTCTCCAGCATCTATAGTCTCCTGATTTGTTCATTTTAGCCTAGTGTGATAAATATTGATTAAATTATGGATTTTGCTAAATTAAATCTATGCTGCATTCTTTGCTGAAATTCAGAAACTATCCTGAGATAAACACTAGTTAATCTTAGAAGCTTCCAAAATTTTTGTTCCAAACTCTGGTTTCTCTGTCCTCCGGCTTTGTTTATCTGTAGCTTTTTGCTCAGCCTCTCAGTCTCCTTCCCACACCCAAATTAGCATGTATCTCCAGGGTAAAATGGCTAGAAAAATCAGATTACCTCTGTGAGGTTCTCCCCTAGTTAGTTTTACAGCAAATTTTGTCCTCAGTGACAGCACTTTCAGATGACTCCAGGAAAATGAATTCTCTATTTTATTCAGCATTCCCAGACGGGACATTTGAAAGCCACAAACTTTGTCATCATCCCTGAAACTGAGGTTTTCAAGTAGGGAACTTCTGATGTCAAAGTTTGGAGGCTGACCTGCCCCCCATCCCCTCCAATTACAACCCACAATTTAAATGGCTGGTTCAAAGAAAAATGAAAATTATTACATTAAAAATATTAATCCCCATGGTTCTCATCTCAGATGCAGTTGGTTGATAGACCACATTCTGATTTGCCATTAAAATCTACCTAAACTTTGAGTAGAACACATTAGATTTAGAAATCTTAAGGTAAGTTTTGCAGCAAGCAGTGAGATGAGATTAAAATAGAATGTAATTTTCAATCTCTTGTACCCATCTTGCCTCCCAGATCACAGTAAGTAAAATATATGACTGAGGAGCCAAAATTCAACTAAAATCTTTGCTTTTAAAAGATAAATTAATCTCATTATGTTTTATTTTCAAGCAGCAACAACATGACTTTTAGTCTTATTTTCTGGGAAGATATTAGAGTATGAAAGGATGTTTCATTTCTCAAAAAAAAATATATATATATGTTTTTATTTTATTTTATGTTTGTAACTTCCCGATAAATCCACATGTTTTCATATATTTCTGCTTAAATAAACTTCTAAATCTATGTTTCAGCCTGAAAATTAAGAACCAAATCTATATTGGTTATAATAATAACAAAATATGAGAGCTATCCTTCCACAAACACACAAAAAAAATGTTAATCTATAGGCTTTCATATCCATTATTGAAATATTCCTGATCGAAGAATATACTACAATTCTAGGCTGTGATCTACCAGGGAAGGACTTGCTCTTAGTCTCCCTGTCTTAAGTTTAAAATATGACATTCTTTGAAACACACAATGTGTTTATGGTCATAAATAAAAATATTACTTTCTGCCAACTTAATGGGGTCATAGTGAGCCCTGCAGCTATATTCTCTGGAATTAAAACCTGCCTGATTTCCAACCAGCTGGCATAGATACTGAAAGAATTCTGCATTGCTTTACCAGATTTTCTCTCTCCCTTTCTCTTTTCCTCTCTCTTGTAAACCAGCCATCCCTCTCTTTTGCACATAGTTACAGATGCAAGCTACATTTTCCTCCAAACTGTACTAACCACTATATATATTCATATATATGCATATTATATATACATATGTAGTGGTATATATATATCGTGATATGTATCGTGATATATATAGTGATAGATATATAATGATAGATATATAGTGATATATATAGTGATATATATGTGTGTGTGTATATATATATATATATATATATATATATATATATATAAAATGCAAAATCTGAGTGAATAATAGTCATTAATTGGAGATTATATCAGAGAGATGGTGGACTAGGAAGCCCAGACCCTCCTTCAACCACAAAGACACTGATTCAACAAACCAAGGATTGATACCCTTTGTGGGGAATCCAGAAACCAGTTAAGAGGATCTTGCTTGCCAGGCAAGCATGAAATCAACTTCATCAAAGACAGTAGGACATTTGTGACAGTCTCTTGCCAGAGCCCCTCTTCTGCCTCGACACCTATAGAATTGAAAGGTACTATACCTTAGAATTTCTGCTATAAAAAGTGAACTAAAACAGGACAAAGAAAGGTCTGAGGTTTGCATAGATCCATATGATACAACAGTGAGAAAAATAAAAATGCATGCTACAGCTTTTGATATAAATTAAGTCCATCAACTGCCAGCAGCATTCTTTGGAATCTTGAGTTTGAGAAGTTTTTGGAATATTGTAGTCGCTTGACCTGGTCATACTTCTGCTTAGAAATATGATTAATGAAAAGTCTTTCGGAAATCTAATCAAGTAAATAAAATAAATGAATAAAATGAATCACTCGGTTAAGCATCTGACTCTTGATTTTAATTCAGGTCATGGTCTCATGATTCATGGTTCATGAGATTGAGCCCCGTGTTGAGCTCAGCACTAGGCATGGAGCCTGCTTAAGATACTCTCTCTCCCTCTCCCTCTACCCCTCCTCTGCTCTCTCTCTCCAAAAATAAATGAATAAATAAATTAGAAAATATATATAAAATAGAGTGAGAAATAGTATATAATTGACAAATATTTATGCTGTTTAAAATTTTAATGAAATATTAATATTATAGCTACATAAAATAAATATAGACAAACCTCTGTTACTGACATATTCTGTGAATTTCCTAAGACTTTATCTAAGTTTCATGGCCTTTGCAAATGTAAACCCTTCTGCTTTGAACTTTCTTCCTGCTACATTACCTTGCTAACTCCTTAATATCCTTATTGCCTCAGCTTACTTGTTTCTCATTCAATGAGATCTTCCAAGATTCCACCAAACAAGATTAGATTTTCCCTTCCTTATAAATATATAACTGAAATTACATGGTGTTTTTTTGTTAATATCTCCCCCCACCCCAACCAAACTTGTGCTCTGTGGCTCTTGCTTACAGCATTTTCTCAGGGTCTTAAGAGAGTGGTTGGAATATAATTGGTAGTCACTCCATAATTGTCAAATTATTTTTTGTATGAATTGATTAATATTGAGATCAGTGGCAAATGCTAGTAAGTCATACTCAAGAATATATTGATCCCAAAGCTCTCTCATTACCAGAAAACCAATATAATGACAAGAATATTATTACATAGATAAATGATACATCATAGGTGGATAGTTGATGATTGATAGAGAGAGAAATGATAGATACAAAGATAGATGATAGATGATATAAGAAAAAAGAAGCAGAAAATAACTAACAAATTTTCATAAGACGGTGGTGGCATTTTATCCAATGATAATTTATAATTATGTAGGGGAAAAACAATGTTTGTTACATTTAGAACTATATATATTCAAAAGTACTATTAATCATAATATTGCAAATGTTCCTTAGGCTCTGTGTAAAAGTCTTCAATATTATGTTAATTTTGAGTTCCTTCAGAACCACAAACAAAACATGAAGAGTTTTGCCTCATGGATGCAAATGGATGAAATGGATGTTTGCTACTGACAGAAAATATTACTTCTTTACATTTCGGTATCTGAGAGGAAAAGCTTTGAGAGTGGATTAATTTGTTTCTGCTCTTACTTACACACTTCTGCCATTCAAATGTCTCCTCACTCCAAAGCAGTGTTTGACTTTAATGTTGGCAGTTTCACAAACCACAAACTTTTATAGTGTTCAGAAATAGTCGTCTTTTGTTTGAAGCACTAATCTCTTTTAGTCATTATGGCTGATGTTTAGGGTTATGGGTTATGCTGTGCCATGAGTAAACACTAGATTCTAAGTAACAAAGTTGTTATAGACTTTTCCAAAATATCATATTTTTTTTTCTTGTGTTGGGGCTTTTAATATGTGGTGTTAGCTGCTTCTGCCTGGAAACAAAAGAGATACTCAGTGGAACAGCTTCCAAATCTCAGTGCACTACAACAATTGTGCATTTCTTTCTCTTCTTCCTGCTTTATGTGGCCTCTTCATTCCAGCCTTTAAAGAACAGGCCCTATCTCAGATATTTACTTTCATAGCAATGGGGAAAAAATAAAAGAACCATATGTCTCATGAAAGTTTGATGGCACATGTCTGTTTCCCTTTCCATTCCCAAACAACTCACACATCCATGCCTGAGTTCAAGTGTGGAGTGCATGTGCTTTTCCCTCATAGAAAGGATCAGTAGGTAATTGGGGGAAATAACACAAAAAAAAATACCCATTTAATGTTCAAGGCCACTTGGATTGTTTCAATATTTTGATCATGGATAATGATTCTATGTAGCATTAGAAGCTATTTTATGCTTCCTCTGTTGCATATCTGCACAGCTTGAGGATGCAAATCTTCAGTTCTAACAGTTGATGTCAGATTTGCAGAGTTGTAGCGAATCACTTCTTCACTGACAGTATGTATATTTCATACTTTTCCGTTCTTTTCAGGACTTTTCAGAAGATGAGTCCATACACTTTAATGAGGTGAAAGAAAGTAACTCTTAATATGTACTCATATAAAGAATGAGATTATCTTTTAAAATGACAGTAAAATAAAGGTACTTTCAAGAAAGTAAAAACGGTTTATCAACACACTCACGTAAAAATTTCTAATAAGTAGTTAGACTCAACTTAGTTGGAAGACAAGGAAATCTATGCCCCAATAAGAGCAGGGAAGGCAGAATATAAGGAATAAGAGGCAAATTATCAATAGACCTTGTAATAGCAACATGGAGGAATTTTTCTATGTTTTATACTTTCCCAATTAAATATATACCATGGTCATTATCTGGAATAAAAACAAGCAAGAAGAGAAAAAGTGAAATAATAATTTAGAAAAAGTGACACAGTGAGTGTCCTTAGGAAAAATTGTATGATGTAGTACTGGGTTGAATAATGTCCCGGAGAAGTTCACATCCCCTAAAACCTGTGAACATGACCTTATTTGGAAATAGTTATAGTGTGTGTGTGTGTGTGTGTGTGTGTGTGTGTGTGTGTGTGTATGTGTGTGTGTTTTGTCAGGTGCAATCAAGTTAAGATAAAGTCATGTTGGATTATGGTGGTCTCTAATACAATAAGACTATACTCCTTATAAGTAGAGAGAAATTTGGACAAAGAAATACACAAAAAGACAAGCATCACATGATGATGGAGACAGAGACTGAATTCATGCTACCACAAGCCAAGGAATTCAAGAATTGCCAGCAACTACGAGAAGCCAGGAAATACATAATGGAACATATTCTTCCTCTGAGCCCCCAAAAGAAATCAACTCTGAAAATACCTTGATTTTGGAGTACCTGACTTCAAAATTGTGAAAGAATGAATTTTTGTTGTCTTAAGCCACCATGTCTGTCATAATTTGTTACAGTCACCCTAGGAAACCAACACACTTGCTCAGAAGCACTAATGGTATAATCAGCCATCATAATTGTGTGCTTTCTTACCACCACCTACAGCTAGACAGAGTAAGCAGAGAATTGAATTTAACAAGGGTTGGATTATGCCAGTTTAGTTCAAAACAGAAAAATAAAGGGCAAATGAACTACTGAAATATGCAAGGTTGTGAATACTATGATTGACAATGGAATCTAATGGTGCCAAAGTAAAATTAGACATGCATAGACTGAGAAGAAAGAAATGGGTATTGCAGAATCATGGGATTTTAGGTAACAGATTTAAAATATTGCAATTGGGATTTTATAAAGAGTGAGACAGAAGAATACACAGTAAAATTATTTAAATTGAAATTATAGGATGTGGGGCATATTTATTCTCTTTGCCTCTCCTGATCTACTCTCTATCTTTCATGGTTATCTTTTCCTCAGGAGACTCACCTCTATGGACAATACTCACCACACTCTACGAATACAGATTAAGTCCAGCCAATGGGTAACCCAAATATAAAATCACTGTGGAAGAGAGAATAAGATCAGCATATCCCTTCTATGGACTATGTCTCTGTGAGATCCTTTTGACTGCTATATTTCTCAATTCAAGGACACTGTTCCTCTTTAGATAGTTTTCTCTGCATGAGATCTTTTTAGTTTAGCCTCATCCTTGGGACTTAAGAACAATAAAACTCTGTTGCTACTAACCACATGCGTCTGCACTATGATTAATATTCCTCTATTCCCTTCCCATACTTTCTCAAATATCCATCTAATAAATAAATCTCCCATAAATTATGTCAAATTTAATGGGCCTTATGCCTGTCAGGGCCCTGAATGATGCAAAGAGTAGATTTTTATTGCCAAGGACAAAGTCTTAAGAGAAAAAAAAATAGGGTAAAGATCAATGGTGGGCAAAAGAAGTTTTAGGAACTAAGTACACAGTATGTTGAAAAACAGCATCTATGTAGTTATTGAAGCACTAAGAAATATATCAGTGAAAAATATTAAGAATTATGGGGAATGAAATGGATGCTGAGGATGTATATAGCAAGAAAACATGGCCACTGATATCATCTAAGGCAAAAATGTTAATGTCAGGAGCCAGCGATAAGAATCAAGGAGAGCACAGAGCTGACCTTGTCATAGACCAATGTGAGAGAAAATAGCTGTGCTTTATTTGTTGTTGTTGTTGTTGTTGTTGTTGTTTAACCAAATCTTTATTTTTGAGCAGTTAAGATTATTTCTCATCTAAGAGTAAACATTCTCATAATTACAATATTGTACTTACTTATTTGGTATAAATTCCCAGAAATGAGAATTGAAATTTCTGTGTCAAACAGAAACCATTTTTAAAAATATTTATTTATTTTTGAGAGAGATAGAGAGAGGGAGGGAGAGAGCACATGTACAAGTGGGGGAGGGGCAGAGAGAAAGGGAGACAGAATCTGAAGCAGATTGGCCACCAAAGGGCCAAGCAAAAAGGATCGTAGATTATAAAGATGCACATGGATAAAGGCTATGATCTCTGTTAACTTGTATGACATTATATTAAAAGATATCTGTTTCTTAATAGAAGAGAAATAATATCGCAGTCTTAATTTGTACACACAAGTTGATTTTGTTTGTTTTTCTCTCAACCATTTGTGGTTTATTTTTGTACTCTAATCCCCCTCCCTTACTTCACCCATACCCCAACCCACCACTCCTCTGGTAACCACCAATTTATTCTCTATAGTTAAGAGTCTGTCTCTTGGTTTGTCTTTTTTTTCTTTGCTCATTTATTTTGTTTCTTAAATCCCACATCAGTGAGATCATATGGTACTTGTCTTTCTCTGACTGACTTATTTCATTCAGCATTATACTCTCTAACTCTATCCATGTTGTTATAAATGGCAAATTTCATTCTTTCTTTTTCTCTTTTCAAGTTTTTTTAACCAGATATTCTGAACTTTTTCACCAGATATCTGAAATTTTCCTCCCATTTCAAGTTTTTATTTAAATTCCAATTAGTTAACATGTAGAGTGATATTAGTTTGAGGTATAGAATTTAGTGATTCATCACTTACATATAACACCTAGTGCTCATCACAAATGCCCTCCTTAATCCCCATCCCCTATTTCTCCCACCACCTCACCCACATCCCCTTTTGTAACCCTCAGTCTGTTCTCTGTAGTTAAGAGTCTATTTCTTGGTCTGCCTCTCTCTTTCTTTTCCCCCCTCTTTTGCTCATTTATTTTGTTTCTTAAATTCCACATATGAATGAAATCATATGGTATCTGTCTTTCTCTGACTGACTTACTTGGATTATAGTCTCTAGCTCCATCCATGTCATTGCAAATGGCAAGATTTTATTCTTTTTTATGGCTGAGTAATAGTCCATTATATATATCTAACACACATCTTCTTTATGCATTTATCTATCCATCGACATTTAAGAAGCCATGTTATAGAAGGTTTCTGAGAAATGTTACACATGCTTTTGAATGATTCCAAAATATTTTCACTATTCACCCTACATACATGCTTGTAGCAAGCACTGAGTCTCAGATACAAAATTCTAACACTTTCACATCATGGATGAAGCACCAGGTGTTATATAAAGAGTATTACTTAACAAAATACCTTGTAAATTAAGATTGCTTTCTGGAATATTTGTACTATTTCAATTGTTAATCCAGAATGTTTTCTACCAGATTATTTTCCTATGTTTGCAGATAGTTGCTGTGCTGGTTAACCATTTTCACCATAGTGCTGTTTTCATGACCTCAGTACTTATTTGCATAAGGCATAAGTGTTTATACTTTACAAGTATGTGGAATAAAAATAGATCTGCTTCAAAATACAAATCTGAGGGTACCTGGGTGGCTCAGTCAGTTGAGTGTTTGACTCTTGATTTTGGCTCAGGTCATGATCTCATAGTCGTGAGATCAAGCCCTGCATTGGGCTCTGTGCTGAGTGTGTAGCCTGCTTAGGATTCTCTCTCCCCTTCTCTCCGCTCCTCCCCCATCCATGCTTGAGTTCTCTCTCTCTCTCTCTCTCTCAAAATAAATATATCAACATTAAAAAAAATGCAGGTGTGCAGATCAGTCAGAGGGATTTTCCTCTGCATGTCGTACCCCAGTGTTCAGGCTGAAGGGGTAGCAACTCTAGAGAATGTTCTTTTGACAGAAAAGAAGCTCCCACGGAGATGAACATACACTTTTAGAGTCTTAAACCTAGTTTTAGAACAAGCACAATGTCACTTCCGTCTCTATTTTTTCAGCTAGTGCTATTCACATGGAAAAATCCCCAAATCAATGAGCTAGGAAAGTATTCTCTTCCCCAGAGGGAGAGGGGGTGAGAAAAAATGAAATTTTGATTAAAAAACATTACTGTCACAGTTGTTCATAAAATATAATTACTTGGGATTGACTGAAAATTAAGGTGAAACCAACTTATCTTTCTAAAGAAATAAGGGAGTTTTTCAGTGATCAAATTAAATGAATATAGATAATATCTGTGCTTAAATGAGATTTGTCTCAAGTCACACCAATGAAAAATCTTATTGTTTTAAAGTAATATATCTCAGTAAATACACTTTGTATTTTTTCGTGTTGTTGTTGGAAGTAGGACCAAGTGAAGATTTTAGGGGAAAATAATTTAGGAAAAAGAATTAGAAAAAACCTCAATGAATATTGGAGAAATTCAAGTGATCAAACTAATCATACCTAACTATGAATGAAAAAAGGGGCTCCCAGTACATAATGTTATTGACAGACCCTATAATAACTGCATACACACTTTTCAGAATTATTTCTACTTATTAAATATCTAACAAAAAGTGACAATTGTGATATTACTGGCTTTCATTTGGGGACCCAAACCTGATTCTATACTTTCAAGGTTATTTTCTGCAAAATTTGTTCAACCATGAAAGACACCAGTTTACTGTTCATAACATATGCCTGTGGCTGCAACATCACAGTCCTGACAGGTCTGAAAATATAAGGCCTTTGGCAGAAAAATCTATCTCATTAGCTTTTCCATTTGTATGAATATTGTTAAGTGTTTGGGTTATACTAGTTTCATCATACAGATGGAATAACAATCAAATATTAGAATGTGGCCCTCTCTTTTCTGAAACATCCATTATATTATCATTAAACATTTCCTGTGGCATTCTTTGTCTAATTCAATATCATATCTTCTTCCTAGAACTCACTTGTCTTATGCTGCTTCCATTATAGTACAGATATTAAAAACAGATAACCCTTAACAACTCTAAATCCAAACAATTACAAATTCAGAGTTAACAACATTACGCCCCTTTCCAAAATATCAACTGTGTAGTCAGTCAACAGACCTAAAGGATTAAAAAGTCGAGAATAAGACTCAAGTGTTCCTTTCTCCATTCCTAAATCTTAGTTCTTTACAAATTGTCTAAATGCAGATATTTTCAGCAAAATTATATAAAGACTGTCATTGCCTTATTATGCAGTTATGCTTGTTTGGTGTCTCCCACAGATTTTGAGAATGGTGCTGTTGCTTCTGAATTTGCTGACTCACTTCCCTTAATGCCATGTCCTCTACTAATGCAAAATATCATTCTTCTTAACTCTTTTTTAAGAATTAATTACATCAGGGGCGCCAGGGTGGCTCAGTCGGTTAAGCATTTGACTTTGGCTCAGGTAATGATCTCATGGCTAGAGAGTTAGAGTCCCCATCAGGCGCTGTGCTGACAGCTCAGAGACTGGAGCCTGCTTCCAATTCTGTGTCTCCAGCCCCTCCCCCGCTCCCTCTCAAAAGTAAACAAACATTAAAAAATGTTTAATTAATTATATCAATTCCAAAGAGGTAAAAATAATAATAGCTAACCATTGTGAAAGTTTACTA
Organism: Panthera onca; assembly: GCF_046562875.1. NCBI lineage: Eukaryota > Metazoa > Chordata > Mammalia > Carnivora > Felidae > Panthera > Panthera onca. Next base: position 137,537,963 of record NC_138342.1, on the reverse strand, counting down.
TGTTGCAGGTATAATTCCAAAGACTTTAAATGTATTAATAATTAACAGATGCAAAACCCTAGTCGGTTACATGTGATAATTTTCTCCACTTTATTGAGGAAATTGAGGAATAGAATATCTGTAACTTTCTTGATGTGGCACAAGCCGGATTGCTATTTAGTTTACTATTTTTTTTATACTTTGGCTAACTTCAAATGGAGAACATGGGTGAGTTTATGGAAGTTAAAGAGTCAGGGGTGATATGGGAGCACATATAAAATAATCAGTGTTTACATATTAAAATAATTGTTTATGTACGTATGTTCATGTACATTAGTGTGTTTATATAGAAATTACCTATTTGGGGTGTTTGGAGATTTATAAAATCATATTAATAATGTGTTTCATGTTTTTAAAAATCTACAACAGAGTGGCTAATCTCAGATATAGAGATTCTTCAGAGATTTATACATATTTTCCAGTGTCTGAAGGTCAGCAAAGTGTCATAGAGTACATGGTAGTAAAGTATTCAAACATTTTCATCTTCATAAACTGCCTTTCAGTTAGCAGTTCTCTTGAAATATGCTAGCATTTCTTGAGCATTCAAGAGTTTATTATAGTCTAAATATCAGTTCATTACATACTTTTGTAAATATTGTTGCTTCATAAAGAGTACACATTCCTGTCATATGATTAGATTATATAATGAAGGATGTTTAATCCTCATGTATTGTTAAGCATAGGGAAAAATACATTTTTCAGAGGAATAAGAAAGTAAAAATGCAACCTCTACAACAATGTTAGATGGTTCAGAATATCTTATTGTTATGTCATAAAAAGCCTTGGAGAGAGATGACAATGTGAACATACTTTGTGAGCTAATATATTTAGCTCCTTTACTCTTTTTTTATCTCATTTTTTTATTATATGAAATTTATCGTCAAATTAGTTTCCATACAACAAGCAGTGCTCATCCCAAAAGATGCCCTCTTCAATGCCCATCACCTACCCTCTCCTCCCTCCCACTCCCCATCAACCCTCAGTTTGTTCTCAGTTTTTTAGAGTCTCTTATGCTTTGGCTCTCTCTCCCACTCTAACCTCTTTTTTTTCTTTTTTTTTCCTTCCCCTCCTCCATGGCTTTCTGTTAGTTTCTCAGGATCCACATAAGAGTGAAAACGTATGGTACCTGTCTTTCTCTGTATCGCTTATTTCACTTAGCATCACACTCTCCAGTTCCATCCACGTTGCTACAAAGGGCCATATTTCATTCTTTCTCATTGCCACATAGTACTACATTGTGTATATAAAGCACAATTTTTTTATCCATTCATCAGTTGATGGACATTCAGGCTTTTTCCACATTTTGGCTATTGTTGAGAGTGTTTCTATAAACATTGGGGTACAAGTGCCCCTATGCATCAGTACACCTGTATCCCTTGGGTAAATTCCTAGCAGTGCTACTGCTGGGTCATAGGGTAGGTTTATTTTTAATTTTTTGAGGAACCTCCACACTGTTTTCCAGAGTGGCTGCACCAATTTGCATTCCCACCAACAGTACAAGAGGGTTGCTGTTTCTCCACATCCTCGCCAGCATCTATAGTCTCCTGCTTTGTTCATTTTGGCCACTCTGACTGGCGTGAGGTGATATCTGAGTGTGGTTTTCATTTGTATTTCCCTGATGAGGAGCGATATTGAGCATCTTTTCATGTGCCTGTTGGCCATCTGGATGTCTTCTTTGGAGAAGGGTCTATTCATGTTTTCTGCCCATTTCTTCACTGGATTATTTGTTTTTTGGGTGTGGAGTTTGGTGAGCTCTTTATAGATTTTGGATACTAGCCCTTTGTCTGATATGTCATTTGCAAATATCTTTTCCCATTCCGTTGGTTGCCTTATAGTTTTGTTGGTTGTTTCCTTTGCTGTGCAGAAGCTTTTTAGCTTCATGAGGTCCCAATAGTTCATTTTTGCTTTAAATTCCCTTGCCTTTGGGGATGTGTCAAGTAAGAAATTGCTACGGCTGAGGTCAGAGAGGTCTTTTCCTGCTTTCTCCTCTAGGGTTTTTATGGTTTCCTGTCTCACATTCAAGTCCTTTATCTATTTTGAGTTTGTTTTTGTGAATGGTGTAAGCAAGTGGTCTAGTTTCATTCTTCTGCATGTTGAAGTTCTCCCAGCCCCATTTGTTAAAGAGACTGTCTTATTTCCATTGGATATTCTTTTCTGCTTTGTCAAAGATTAGTTGGCCATACTTTTGTGGGTCTAGTTCTGGAGTTTCTATTCTATTCCATTGGTCTATGTGTCCGTTTTTGTGCCAATACCATGCTGTCTTGATGATTACAGCTTTGTAGTAGAGGCTAAAATCTGGGATTGTGGTGCCTCCTGCTTTGGTCTTCTTCTTCAAAATTACTTTGGCTATTCGGGGCCGTTTGTGGTTCCATATGAATTTTAGGATTGCTTGTTCTAGCTTTGAGAAACATGCTGGTGCTTTTGATTGGGATTGCATTGAATGTGTAGATAGCTTTGGGTAGTATTGACATATAAACAATATTTATTCTTCCAACCCATGACCACGGAATGTTTTTCCATTTCTTTTATCTTCTTCAATTTCCTTCATAAGCTTTCTATAGTTTTCAGCATACAGATCTTTTACATCTTTGGTTAGATTTATCCCTAGGTATTTTATGATTCTTGGTAGAATTGTGAATGGGATAAGTTTCTTTATTTGTCTTTCTGTTGCTTCATTATTAATGTATGAGAATGCAACTGATTTCTGTACATTGATTTTGTATCCTGCAACTTTGCTGAATTCATGTATCAGTTCTAGCAGACTTCTGGTGGAGTCTATCGGATTTTCCATGTATAATGTCATGCCATCTGCAAAAAGTGAAAGCTTGACCTCATCTTTGCCAATTTTGATGCCTTTGATTTCCTTTTGTTGTCTGATTGCTGATGCTAGAACTTCCAGCACTATGTTAAACAACAGCGTGGAGAGTGGGCATCCCTGTCATGTTCCTGATCTCAGGGAAAAAGCTCTCAGTTTTTCCCCGTTGAGGATGATGTTAGCTGTGGGCTTTTCATAAATGGCTTTTATGATCTTTAAGTATGTTCCTTCTATCCCGACTTTCTCAAGGGTTTTTATTAAGAAAGGGTGCTGGATTTTGTCAAAGGCCTTTTCTGCATCGATTGACAGGATCATATGGTTCTTCTCTTTTTTTTTGTTAATGTGATGTATCACGTTGATCTATTTGCTAATGTTGAACCAGCCCTGCATCCCAGGAATGAATCCCACTTGATCATGGTGAATAATTGTTTTTATATGCTGTTGAATTCGATTTGCTAGGATCTTATTGAGAATTTTTGCATCCATATTCATCAGGGATATTGGCCTGTAGTTCTCTTTTTTTACTGGGTCTCTGTCTGGTTTAGGAATCAAAGTAATACTGGCTTCATAAAATGAGTCTGGAAGTTTTCCTTCTCTTTCTATTTTTTGGAATAGCTTGAGAAGGATAGGTATTATCTCTGCTTTAAACGTCTGGTAGAACTCCCCAGGGAAGCCATCTGGTCCTGGACTCTTATTTGTTGGGAGATTTTTGATAACCGATTCAATTTCTTTGCTGGTTATGGGTCTGTTCAAGCTTTCTATTTCCTCCTGATTGAGTTTTGGAAGCGTGTGGATGTGTAGGAATTTTTCCATTCTTCCAGGTTGTCCAGTTTGTTGGCATATAATTTTTCATAGTATTCCCTTATGTTTGCTTGTATTTCTGAGGGATTGGTTGTAATAATTCCATTTTCATTCATGATTTTATCTATTTGGGTCATCTCCCTTTTCTTTTGGAGAAGACTGGCTAGAGGTTTATCACATTTGTTTATTTGTTCAAAAAAACCAACTCTTGGTTTCGTTGATCTGCTCTACAGTTTTTTTTTTAGTTTCGATATTGTTTATTTCTGCTCTGATCTTTATTATTTCTCTTCTTCTGCTGGGTTTGGGGTGTCTTTGCTGCTCTGCTTCTATTTCCTTTAGATTTGCTATTAGATTTTGTGTTTGGGATTTTTCTTGTTTCTTGAGATAGGCCTGGATTGCAATGTATTTTCCTCTCAGGCCTGCCTTTGCTGCATCCCAAAGTGTTTGGATTGTTGTATTTTCATTTTCATTTGTTTCCATATATTTTTTAATTTCTTCTCTAATTGCCTGGTTGACCCACTCATTCTTTAGTAGGGTGTTCTTTAACCTCCATGCTTTTGGAGGTTTTCCAGACTTTTTCCTGTGGTTGATTTCAAGCTTCATAGAATTGTGGTCTGAAAGTATGCATGGTATGATCTCAATTCTTGTATACTTATGAAGGGCTGTTTTGTGACCCAGTATGTGATCTCTCTTGGAGAATGTTCCATGTGCACTCGAGAAGAAAGTATATTCTGTTGCTTTGGGATGCAGAGTTCTAAATATATCTGTCAAGTCCATCTGATCCAATGTATCCTTCAGGGCCCTTGTTTCTTTATTGCCCATGTATCTAGATGATCTATCCATTGCTGTGAGTGGGGTGTTAAAGTCCCCTGCAATTACTACATTCTTATCAATAAGGTTGCTTATGTTTGTGAGTAATTGTTTTATATATTTGGGGGCTCCCGTGTTCGGCACAGAGACATTTATAATTGTTAGTTCTTCTTGATGGATAGACCCTATGGTTATTATATAATGCCCTTCTTCATCTCTTGTTACAGCCTTTAATTTAAAGTCTATTTTGTCTGATATAAGTATGGCTACCTCAGCTTTCTTTTGACTTCCAGTAGCATGATAAATAGTTCTCCATCCCTTCACTCTCAATCTGAAGGTGTCCTCAGGTCTAAAATGAGTCTCTTGTAGACAGCAAATAGATGGGTCTTGTATTTTATCCATTCTAATACCCTATGTCTTTTGGTTGGCGCATTTAGTCCATTTATGTTCAGTATTATTATAGAAAGGTATGGGTTTAGAGTCATTGTGATGTCCGTAGGTTTCATGCTTGTAGCGATGTCTCTGGTACTTTGTCTCACAGGATCCCCCTTAGGATCTCTTGTAGGGCTGGTTTAGTGGGGACGAATTCCTTCAGTTTTTGTTTGTTTGGGAAGACCTTTATCTCTCCTTCTATTCTAAATGACAGACTTGCTGGATAAAGGATTCTTGGCTGCATATTTTTTTCTGTTCATCACATTGAAGATCTCCTGCCATTCCTTTCTGGCCTGCCAAGTTTCAGTAGAGAGATCAGTCACGAATCTTATAGGTCTCCTTTTACATGTTAGAGCATGTTTATCCCTAGCTGCTTTCAGAATTTTCTCTTTATCTTTTATTTTGCCAGTTTCACTATGATATGTCGTGCAGAAGATCAATTCAAGTTAAGTCTGAAGGGAGTTCTCTGTGCCTCTTGGATTTCAATGTCTTTTTCCTTCCTCAGATCCAGGAAGTTCTCAGCTATTATTTCCTCAAGTACACCTTCAGCACCTTTCCCTCTGTCTTCCTCCTCTGGAATACCAATCGTGCGTATATTATTTCTCTTTAGTGAATCATTTAGTTCTCTAATTCTCCCCTCATACTCCTGGATTTTTTTATCTGTCTTTTTATCAGCTTCTTTTTCCATAACTTTATCTTCTAGTTCACCTATTCTCTCCTCTGCTTCCTCAGTCTGAGCTGTGGTATTGTCCATTTTATTTTGCATCTCATTAATAGCATTTTTAGCTCCTCCTGGCTGTTCCTTAGTCCCTTGATCTCTGTGACAAGAGATTCTCTGCTGTCCTGTATACTGTTTTCAAGCCCAGCGATTAATTTTATGACTATTATTCTAAATTCACTTTCTGTTATATTGTTTAAATTGTTTTTGATCAGTTCATTACCTATCGTTATTTCCTGGAGGTTTTTTTGAGGGGAATTCTACCGTTTGTTCACTTTGGATAGTCCCTGGAGTGGTGGGGAACTGCGGGGCACTTCCCCTGTGCTGCCTTGAATAACTTGTGTTGGTGGGCAGGGCCGCAGTCAGACCTGATGTCTGCCCCCAGCCCACTGCTGGGGCCACAGTCAGACTGGTGTGTACCTTCTTTTCCCCTCTCTTAGGGGTGGGATCCATGTGGGGTGGCATAGCTCATCTGGGGTACTTGCACACTGCCAGGCTTGTGGTGCTGCGGATCTGGCGTATTAGCTGGGGTGGATTGGCAAGGTGCACAGGGGCGGGAGGTGCAGGCTCAGCTCGCTTTTCCTTCGATGATATGCTTCGGGAGGGTCTTGTGGCACCGGGAGGGAGTCATACCCGCCAGAGGGATGGATCCACAGAAGCACAGTGTTCGGTGTTTGCGTGGTGCAAGCCAGTTCCCTGGCAGGAACCGGTTCCCTTTGGGATTTTGGCTGGGGGATGGGTGAGGGAGATGGCGCTGGCGAGCACCTTTATTCCCGGCCAAACTGTGCTCTGTCATTGGGGGCTCAACAACTCTCCCTCCTGTTGTCCTCCAGCCCTCCCGCTCTTCGAGTAGAGCTGTTAGCTTATAACCTTCCAGATGTCAAGTCCCGCTTGCTGTCAGAACACACTCCATCCGGCCCCTCTGCTTTTGCAAGCCAGACTCGGGGCCTCTGCTTTGCCGGAGGGCTGCCCCTCTGCCCCGGCTCCCTCCCGCCAGTCCGTGGAGTGCACACCACCTCGTCGCCCTTCCTACCCTCTTCCGTGGACCTGTCTTCTACACTTGGCTCTGGAGAATCCGTTCTGCTAGTCTTCTGGCAGTTTTCTGGGTTATTTAGGCAGGTGTAAGTGGAATCTAAGTGACCCGCAGGACGCGGTGCGCTCAGAGTCCTCCTATGCCGCCATCTTCCCAGAAGCCTCTAACTCTTTTACTATTAAAATAGCTTTCACTCTTACATACCCTTTGAAATAACAGGTGGGACATAAAAATATGAAAACAAAGTATCCATTACTTCTGGGAACTTAGAACAGAACTAGTTCAGAAATATCAAATACTTTCTCCTTGATATAGAGGAAAGATGACCTAAATAATAGCCCAAAGTCCAATTCATAGCTGCTTTTTACTAAAAACTTGTAACGACTAAAAAATAAAAGAGTAGGGGAGGTATGCTGAACCTAACCAATAAGACGGTCCACACTGATATGGCATTTTTAGGGTGAAAAAATAGCAGGTGTCTTCAATAGAAAATGTAATATATCCTTATGCACGTGTGTCTTTAGATCCATTTCATTATAGTTTGGGCAAAGAAAAAAGATTATTTTTGTGCCATATTTCTGAAGATTTTTTCTTCTTATGAATTCAGAAATATTTTTCAGTAATGCTTAGAATTTTTGAAGAATCTCTGATCAGTGTGGATGTAAAATTGGTCAAATTTTATACCACTTTTGTACATTCTGTAGTTTTAAACAAGGTTGGTTGTAGAGTTACTTGGTTCATCATACTTATAGGTACTCACTATAAATGATTAGGGAACAATGTTCATGCCCGTATGTTTCCTTGGTGCTAGAATAACAAGTTCAAATCCATCAGAATCCATAGTTATGTTACTTCCTACAAAACAAAACCAAAACCAAAAACAAACTTCCATTATCTTCCTACATCACTCAGACTTAAAATCCAACACCCTACATTTTCCTGCAAGGTTCTCACAATCAGGATTCTGCAATATGCATAATTACCTCTCGGGCATCATTTTCTTTCTCCCTCTTATTCATTTAATCCAGTACCTCTTGTTCTCTTTCTGTTCTTCCTTCGCTATAAGCATAATGATGATTCATTTACCTGGAAAAAAGGATCCTCCTAGGTCCATCTGCCTATCTCTTGTCCTCCATCCCATTACATCTTTAATTGTCAATTGGTCAGTGAGTCGTTCTCAGACTACTTTTTTCTCTGACTACTTTAAATTGCAAGTAGTCCCCAGCATTCAATGTCCTCCTTCTTAGCTTTATTTTTATTCTTGCATCTATTACTTTTAATATCCTGTATATTTTAATATTTATTATATTATATACTGTGTTTATTTTTATATGATATATTAATTATATTATATTATATATTTATTATATTATCCATTATATTATATTTATTATATCATATTTGTTAGTATATTATATATTATTTTTATATTTATTATAATATATATTAATGCTATATTATTTAATACTTATACAATATTGTATATTAAATATATACATTTAATGTATATTATTTATTATATATTACTTAAAATGTATATAATATATTATATATATATATTTGTTATATATTATATATAACTTATATTTATATATATTATATAATATTATTTATAATACTTATACATAAATATAGAAACAAATATATATTTACATATAATATAAAAGTTATTAATTATTATATATTTAATATATTTAATATTATTTAATATATAATATACTATACATAATATATTATAACATTATTGTATTAATGTTTGGCTGCACTGAAATATAAGCACTATGAGGACCGAGTTTACTAATACAATTAAATGTCTAGCACCGAGTGCTGCCTGATGAAACTTGTTCAACAAATAGTTTATTCCCCTAAAAATGAAAAAAAATACATTTTTGTACCAAAATAACTATATACATTCAAGAACTTATAATATAAATTTACTTTAAGTTAATTGTTAGTATTTTTTTCTTTAATTCACTAAGTAACCACTGAGAACAAACTGAGGGTTGATGGGGGGTGGGAGGGAGGGCAGGGTGGGAGGGAGGGCAGGGAGGGTGATGGGTATTGAGGAGGGCACCTTTTGGGATGAGCACTGGGTGTTGTATGGAAACCAATTTGACAGTAAATTTCATATATTAAAAAATAAAAATAAAATAAAATAAAATAAAATAAAAAATAAAAATAAAAATAAAAATGCTAAAAAAAAAAATAATAATAATAATTCACTAAGTAACCTATCAGTAACAGCATAAGAATATGTGAATAAAACACACACACGCACACACACACACACACACATGAATTACTTTATTATTTAAACAAATGTGAATTAACTCATTATTCAATTGAATCCCCCAAAAATATATTTTAGGAAACCCTCAAGACTAATTGCAGATGTAAAATGAGTATTGATGTGACCATTCTAACTATGTAAAAACTACTAACAAAATGCTATTTTTTAAGCACCAATATTTGTTACATAAAGATAGATTTTATGAAATAAAACCTGTGAATTCTTTGAACTGTCTTTGGATTTTATATCAGACAGAGAAACTATGAAATAGAGTGGAAAGAATGCCATAAAGTGGTGTTGAAGTGAAACTAAACCAATCCATAAAAATACCAGATTCATCAAATCTCTATTAAAAAATAATGAAAAATATTAGATAAAATCTGAAGAATTGGAGGTCACATTCTCTTTGTATTAACTGGTTAATAGTTTAATTTTCCTTATTCTCACTTCATTGATTGTTCCTTAAGGATATACTTTTAATAAGTTCATAAACCATTATAACCCTTGTTATATGTTTGAAAAGTGACTTCCATAAATTTATCATCATTAAAAAGTAATACACAGACATATTAGCACTTGTAATCATTTTTCACCTACATTACTCTTCATGAATTCTGTTCATAGGACATTCTACCTCTAACAATCATTGATCAAGAATGTCTCTTAATGTTGAACAACCAACACAATAATTTAATGCAGAGTTTAATAAGACTTCTCTAGAGTGATCAACATGGATTTTCCTTTCTTAAGTAAATTCCAAAATATTGATATACAATTTTCTTTGCATTTTTTTAACCTTTCAACTTTTAGTAACATTTTTCTCTTAGGACTTGCTTGCCATTTATTTATTTGTTTATGATTTTGTTATTTATGTTCAAAATAGGAAATTATTTTTCTTTTAATAATAGCAATGAGAATGTATTTATATTTTATTGTCCCGAAACTTCAAATACTTTTTTGAATTAGTAATTCCTAAAATAAATTTAATATATCTTAATCACATTCTTTCCCTTGATTTTTAGTTTTAGGAGAAAATTATGTTTAATTATGGAGAAGTATGCCTCGTGTTTCTTTTCTATTCCCTCATTAGCATTAAATTCACAACACTAATCTTTGTTCCTAATTGGGGAAGAAAATTGAAGTAGCAATGGCAGAAATATGAAGATGCTTTTGATATGAGTATTTTCATTAGTAAATTAAAAATAAAATAAAATATATAGTTTCTGTGGAAAAAAATACAAACTAATTCAGACTAAGGCAAATTTCTAGTTATCTCGAGGGCTCTGTGCAGGTATTTGAGTAGAGGTAGCTGTTTTTAATTGGAATAAACCATACTAAATAAACCTCTTATAATTGTTTATTCTTTTAATCACACATGGTGACTTTTCCAAAGCTAATTATTTTCCCTTATCCAGAATGAATTTTCTGTGGCATCTAGTAAATTCTGATCAGTTTGTCTTCTGAAATGTTGATGTGTATTTGATGTTAATTCAAAGCATTATTTGAATATTTCTTTATATTCATCTTTAAGGTTCAAAAGCTGCCACATACATCAAATATCCTTTGAACAAAGAATGATGTGATAATGAGGGGGAAATGTGCTTACCAATTGCATAGGATATAATAGCATTGGCTCCCTGACCTGCATCAAACAAAGAAACAAGACAAAAGAAAGAATGAAAAGAAACTGCCAGGCATTGGATCAAATGAATTGGTTTCCTCACTAAATAAACAATTTAGAGCTCCTCATCACTTCTCAGTGCATGTTCACATGTCATCCCTGTAACAGCTCAAAGCTGATTTTGTGATGTCTCTGACTTGGTATCAGAGTTTCAGAAAATATCTTTTCTTCTTTTTTAAAGAACTTAGACTATGGATAAATAGCCTGTTAAACATAAACTATGCTGCAACTTTTTGTATTTGTACTGTAAAAGTTTTATCAGACCTACACATCTCATGTACATGTCCCCAATGTGAAGTCTTCCAGAAGTACAGAACAAACCATTTCCTCAATTTCAGTGCCAGATTCAATGACAAAGTAGATCTTCTAATTATTCTGGAAGTTAGTTAAGCTACTTTCCTTTCAAGTCAGACACAGTGTACCAAGAAAATAGGATGGGGAAACAGATTGGTAGGAATTTGCATTCTTTTATATGTTTCATTCATGAATTTCTATTTGGTCTTATCCAATTACCACCCCATTTTTCTGTATTTTGTTGATACAAATTTGTTGGTACAAAATTACTTTTTAATCCAAATAGAATGCCCTCAGCTTCCATCCCTGGTCCTATCAAAAATCTCCTTCTACCATTACATCACTTCTGATGATGCCTCAAAAGTTGGTTATGTTCTATGACTTTACACCCCTGATATTTTTTTAATGTTTTTTTAAATTTATTTTTGAGACAGAGCGAGACAGAGCATAAGCAGGGGAGGGGCAGAGAGAGAGACACAGAATCCGAAGCAGCCTCCAGGCTCTGAGCTGTCAGCACAGAGCCTGACGTAGGGCTCGAACTCACGGACTGTGAGATCATGACCTGAGCTGAAGTCAGATGCTTAAACGACTGAGCCACCCAGGCGCCCCTTCATACCCCTGATATTTGTTTTCAGACCCAGTTTCAGCTGTCACCTGCTAGAACTGTCCTCTTTTGTCCATGTGTATGCTTTATTTCAGCTTCAATTTCTCAAAAAATAAAGACAAAAACAAAAAAATGCAAGTCTATATCAGTAATACTTTGAAAGTTTGAGGATAACAAGAATGTGGTGGGAAAGTAAAGATTAAAACCCATCTCTTTCTGCCATCTTGGAACCTGCCTGGTGGGAACAAGACTCCTGAAATGACAAATATGTCTGGAACGCTGTAGTCCAAAGTTATTTTTGCTGGCTGTAAGTGGGGTCTCTGGAACCAGAGGGAGCACACAGCTCTTCTTAAAATTGAAGGCGTTTATGCTCGAGATGAAACTGAATTCTATCTAGGCAAAAGATGTGCTTATGTGTACAAAGCAAAGAACAACACAGTGACTCCTGGTGGCAAACCGAGTAAAACCAGAGTAATCTGGGGAAAAGTAACTCATGCTTATGGAAACAGTGGCATGGTTCATGCCAAATTCTGAAGCAACATTCCTGCTAAAGCCATTGGTCACAGAATCCGTGTGATGCTATACCCCTCAAGGATTTAAACTAACTGAAAAGTAAATAAATAAAGGTGTAGATTTGAAAAAAAAAAAAAAAGATTAAAGCCCAAATCAGAACAAAAAACAAATTAAATACTAGTATTCTTCCAAGTTCCTTTTTCATCTTTCACCCTTGCCAATCGATAATTCTTATCATTCCTGATTATCCCCAAACCCAACCTTTCCAACATTATGTGGATATTTTCCCCCTCAATAGCTATTTCCAAATTCCTAAAAATATCTTTTCTGCAGAGTTTTGAGAACCCAATTTCTGCATTTTTTACTGTGTTATATGAAGTGACATAATTCTTAAATTGCTTTTCTGTTTTAATTTCAGTATACCTTCTTCCCCATCCAAATAAATAACAACAAATACAAACGAACAAGCAAGGAAGTAAAAGCCATTGTGTATGATACTTATAAGAAACACTTATAGGGTTTAAAATGGAGGGCCCTGGACATTTCTCAGACTTGTTTATTTGGAATTATTGAGCTATTGGCACTGTAACCTGTCTTTCAGTGAGTTGGCAAGGTGATGCACAAAACCACATTAAGGTTTGACAGCCACCTACATGAAAATAGAGCCGTTCTCTCTTGAGAATTACAACATCCTCCTTAGATCACTTACTCAAATATGAGATAGACTTATGTATTTTTATCTCTGGTTTCCACTCTTGTTTTCTTTTCTTTTTTTTCTTGTTTTGGTTTCCACTCTTTTGAAACATAGAGTTTTAGAAAGTATGCTTCTTCTAATATTTCATTGAAAAATAATGACATTAAATGATATAAAATGATTTAAATTACATTTATAGACATGAAATTTTACAATAAAAGTTGTTGATACAACAATGATGTCTTCATTGTTTGTAACTCATAACATATTATGTATCTTTCATTTATGCCGAAGCATTTAAAGTGTTTACTCTATGCAAATCATTGTACTAGACTCAGTGAGGATACAAAACTGCCTTCCAGAAACTTACAGTCCATGGAGGAAGTCCTGACATCTATACAAATTGGTATCAAGCCAAATACACCTTAATAATTATTATTGAAAGAACCTATAAAGCGTACAAAGAGTAACTACAATAGTAACAATTTTATAAAGAGAAACTATAGCTTTAAATCACTTAATTATGCCTAAGCATTTTTAAGCAGTTGTTAAGCTGAGGGTGTTTGGATGTTTGTAGATGCTGATGAAAAACAAATGATAGAGGCAGGAAAAGAGTGTGTCTGTAGGACAGTTTGTTGGGAAACATCATCAGAGGATTAAATGAGAATATATATTAAAGAGTTTAGTAAATTAAGAGATTCATTTTGCTTGTTCTACTATTGTATACTAGCACACTAACAAATGCAGATGTAAGTAGTGCACAACATATAACCAATCCACTGAGCAACTCCTATTTTATACCTTACAATTAACAGCTTAATGTAGTTTACTACAGGTTTTCACAAGTGATTCAAACCTCTCACCTTGGCACAGTAAAGTAGACTGGCATATAACATAAAATACATAACTACTCATTTCTTCTATGGTGTCTTATGGCCCTGTGTCCATTATATATATATATATATATATATATATATATATATACACACACACATATATACATATACGTATACGTGTACATGTATATATATATATACGTGTATGTACTTGTATATATATACACGTATATATATACACGTGTATATATATACACGTATACGTGTGTATATATATATATATATATATATATATATGTATACGTATGTGTGTGTGTGTGTGTGTGTGTGTGTGTGTGTGTATGGTGACAGTCTCTAAAAACTGTTAAATGTCAATGTGTCCTCCCAAGAAGGAAAAATAAATTCCATTTTTGGAGCCAAAAATATATAGTCTTGGAAAGACTTTACATAAATGGCCATGTGTATAACCTGCACAAAATGAAGCTATTTTAAATTTACAGACTACAAGCAACTGAACCCAAATGCCTATTCTCTTTTCTACACTTCAGCTAATATTGCAGAAGTAATGACAGTTTTCAGAGTTGCTATTATCAATTCTGTATAGTGTAGCAGGATACCTTAAGTTACAACAAAATCTTAGGAAATAAACTGAATAAAATCTGTTATAGAAATACCCTACTTTTTACCAACTCCCGCCCTCCCCACCCCTTCAAAATCACAAGTAGTTCTCTCTGACAAACAACATAAGAATTGTGAAAACCCAATTTATGTAGCATATCTCTTGGTCCACTGTCTGGCCATTCTATCATGTTCTGCTCTGTTGGTCATATACTCAATGGCAACACTATGCACCAAAGGGTCAGCAGGATTACAGTCTGTTAAGAAGGGAGAAGATAGAAAGGGGAACTTTAGAAAAGGTTAGTGCTGCACTCCAATTATCTTCTTAATATGTCCAAGCAAATAACTCCTTGACTGTTAATATTACAGTGAGAGATTATCGTCCAAAATGTAACCTTTGGAGGTTGAAAGGGGTATTCTGGTATAAAAGTGGTATAAAGGAGGACTATACCGCCCTCAAATACAGATCCTGGAGGCCCCAGCATGGTGGATCTCCATTCATAGATGTCACCAACTTTGGGACCAACACTACAGTTAGGTGGAGAATCTAAAGTGATGTTTGCCAGTTCCTTCTGAATCCTCTTTGCGTTAGTATTGAGGAGTTTAGAATTCTTGCTCACACTAATTTTACTCTCCTTCATCTTGGGGGCGTTTGTTTCTTTCTTGGTTTCTGGTTGGAGGACAAAGATGAGGAGGAGCTAGCGCTGTCCTTCCGAACGTCATCCAGCGAAGTGAACCCCACACCCCACCCAAGAAAAAGCCCATCTCTTTGTGTCTGACTCCTTTGTGCCACTGCCCTGGTGGGATGCTCCTGCTCCTTGGGCTGGGTTTGGCCTGTCCTTCTGTTGGTGGGAGAGGAGCAGAAGTCAAACTGAGTGATGTTTGAGTAAATATCACTGCATAATATTAAAGTAAGAAAATACTAGTTTAAATTGCATGAGAGATAGTAAGGGGCTATCGCTAAATGAGTGAGTTTTGACTGTGGTTTGAGGATCAGGAAATCTATACAATAAATATTTTATTTAATAAATCAAATGCTAAAAATACAAAAATACTTACTATGAAAATTATTGAATTTTTTGCTAAGTTCCACAACTGCAAGTCTTTTGATAAAAAAATTATACGTTAGGAAAAAATATATTTTAAGACATGGAAACCAGTAAATTATAAGTAAAATTATAATGTAATTTATAAACAAAATGTAAATTTCCAATAAAAATTATGCCAATTCTAAGTACAATCTTGAGATTTTCTTGTAAGAAGAAATGTCTCAAAATGATAGTCATAAAAGATAAATATCTTCCAGTAAAGCTTTTTATTCAAGTTTTTTGAAAATGGTGGATGTATATAATTAGCTAAATTGATTTTATCACACTGGCTACTGCCATTGATAATACTGAAATTGTTTACAATTATTTATGAATTGTAACTAACTATTATCAACTATAGGAAGAACTATAGACCCTAAAGTCTTTAGCACTTTAGTCCCTTTAGTCATTTATCACTGCATTATTTTTTGGACAAGTTCAGTGATGAATCTAGACTCACAGAAATGACAAACTGAGAATAAAAAAGACATCACCTAATTTCCCACATCTCAGAAAATCCCTAAAGAGCATCAGTAAAATTGAGTGTTTTCTAAGCATTGTCACCAAATGTAGAATTTAGGAAGATGGAACTGAGAACTGACAGTCAATTAGAAGCTCAAGGACACTATGAAATGATACATCTGCTGATTATAGGGGGGACTTAAGAATAAGGTGGAGTGAGTGATTGATATCAAAGTGTGATGGAATGACAACTGTTAAATATTATCAAAGAAAGTGTCTCTTTTCAAAGAAGACTACACTGAAAAAAAAAAACAGGCTTTAATTTTTGTCAGTACCTTTGGAAAAAAATACACTGGTAATTCTTTAAAGCATCGGGCTGTGTAGGACATGTATTAACTACATGATTGGGCAGAGAAGATAGAATTTGGTACATCCAATGATATCAGATCTATTTGCCCAAAGAAAATTTTACTCATAGTTTTTTTAAAGCATTATAAAAGCTTAAAATTGAGCTGAATATGGTGATGTCTCAAAAAAAAAAAAAAAAAAAAAAAGAGAGGGAGAGAGAGAATGAATATTATATTGGCCTATTTGAAGCCAGTAGAGGCTTTAGGGAAAAACAAAGTGCTGGTAATATTTTGACTATAATATCAGAGAAAACAATAGTAGTCTCAGATAAGTACAGGGCATGTTTTTGGATGAGTGATTGAAACGGACTTAAAAAAAATAATGAAAGAGGGGCTCATGGATGGCTCAGTCAGTTAAAAATCTGACTCTTAGTTTCTGCTCAGGTCATGATCTCTCAGGTCATGAGCTCAAGCTCACGTAGGGTTCTGCACTAACAGCTGCAGAACCTGCTTGGGATTCTCTCTCTTCCTCTTTCTCTATCCCTCCCCCACTCAGTCTCTGTCTCTCTCAAAATAAATTAATATATTTTTAAAAAATGAGGGGCGCCTGGGTGGCTCAGTCGATTGTCTGACTTTGACTCAGGTCATGATCCCACAGTTCGTGAGTTCAAGCCCCACATCAGGCTTGTTGCTGTCGACGTGGAGCCCACTTCAGAGCTTCTCTTCCTCTCTCTTTCTCTCTCTCTCTGCCTCTACCCTGCTTACACTTTCTCTCTCAAAAATAAGCATTAAAAAAAAAACACGATATAATCAATATTGCCTCAGTGATGGTGTTTACTCTCTAAGGTATCATATTTTTTTTATTTCTATCTAATATGTTCCATCTATAGTTACAGGTGATAATACATGAACTGTCACTTGAAGAAAAAGTGGGACAGTCAACATATGATAACATTGAATTTAGGGAATTCTAGGCAGAGGAAACAGCTTTTACAAAGACAAGGAGATATGGAATAAATGAGTATACTTGGAGTAGTTACAATATAGAATGAGAGAATCAGGGATCAAACTAAGGTTGAAATATAACCTAAGTAGTCTAGGAACTCATGATAGTGGATTTTGTTTTCATATATCAGATATAATACAATTTTCCTTAAATAGTATCAAGAAAAAATAAATTTTATGAGGTATTTAAATAATAATGATTTCAATACAGAAATATACTTCTAGAAGATTTGGATTGAAGAAACCCTGCAAATTAAAAGAGCAGTTAAAAAGAGATTATATCATCCATGTTACAGTTCAAGATATGCTAAGTGAACACTATTATACTATAAACAGGAAATAAGAATGCGTTTATGAGACATTTGGGGTGACTCACTATCCACTTGGTGATATATTAAGGATAAAGAATTGTAATTAAAATAATTTTTCAAATGTGTATGACTTTTAAGTAATATGGCCGAAGAAAAAATATAAAATATAAAAATTTGGAAAAGGGGCAATGATTTCAGTATTGATAAGGCTTAAGTTGCCAGTGGGATATCCAGTTGGAGATAATAAATAAATAAAATTTCATTGTCTCGTTAGTTTCGCCTTTCCCAGAAAATTCATGAGAAAAAAAGTTTTGATGGTCATTATTATATTTGTGTCTTTTGAAGTTTTTTTGTTTTAGTTAACTTTTGTTGTGTAACAAACTATTCTAAAACTTTGTGGCTTAAAGAAATTTAAGTAGTTATTTAGCTCATGTGTATTTGTAGGTTAGCAAAACATCTAGGTGGTTCTTACTGGATCATTCTTACTAGTCTCAGCTGGTCTTGCTTCATGTATTTCAGTCAGCTGGTAGATTGGCCATGGCTGGCTCTTTAAAAAAATGTCATTCACAAATGATACCTTGGAAAACTTGGGCTACAGCCCAATGGTCTCACCCTTCAGCATGCTAGCTTAAGTTCATTTACATGGTTTTAGATTTTTAACAGAAGGAGTAGGAATGTACAAAGCCTAAGCCTAAGAAGAAGCATACTACCACTTCTACTGCATTTTGTCAAACAAGGCCAGCCAACATTCAGAAAGACATAAAGGGACTCCATTTCTTGGAGGTTGAAACTATTGGAAAGAGGGCAGGGAACAATATGGGAAAATATTGGATAAATGTTCATAGAAAAGTGCAAGTTCAGCAATCTTTAAAAAGAAAAGAAAAGGAACTTTTTACATCACGTAGGAGGTTAAAACAATGAAGGAGGTTGATTGAAAATAGAAAAGGTCAGATGCGTAGTGGGAAGACAAGAAGAGAGCTTTTTTTAAAAAATGCAAATAAAAATACTCTAGGTAATTTTGAAAATTCTTACTTTAATGTTTGTTTTGTTTCCATTATCTATATGTTAGTGGTGAGAAAAGTAAAAATTTTGAAGATAAATAGACATGACAAGTGAACACACTCTATGTACTGGAACTCATTCTTGTGCAATTCCATGCTTCATATTGTCTCCTTCTTTCTTTCTTTCCTTTTTTTTCTATTTTAGTATTGTGATAAACTACTTCATTAAATTCTTGGCAGTTGTCTCATGAAATATCAGTTTTATTTCTGATTCATAACCTTCTTATTATATCCCTTTTATCCATGACTTTAAAATGCCTAATTGAATAGATTTTATATTTCAGATAATTTTTAGGTTTACAGAAAAAAAATGAGTGAAAATAGAGATTTCTAATATACCCTCTCTCCTTCTGTACACAGTTGCCTTTATTATTAATGTCTTGCATTAGTGTGATATACTTCTCACAACTGATGAGCCAGTATTGATACCTTATTATGACTGAAGTCCACATTTTACATTAAGGTTAACTCCTTGTGTTGCATATTTATATATTTTTGACAGATGTGTAACATAAATCCACCATTACAGTATCTTCGAGAACGTTTCCACGGCCCTACAAATCCACTGTCCTCCACTTAGTCATCCTTCTGTCTCTCCTTCTGAACTCCTGGTCAGCTACTGATCCTTTCATTGTCTCGTTAGTTCCGCCTTTCCCAGAAAATCATATAGTTGGAATTATAGAGTACATAACCTTTTCAAATTGGCCGCTTTTACTTAGCAATATGCGTTTAAGGATCCTCCATATGTCTTTGTGACTTGATAGCTCATTTCTTTTTAGTGCTGAATAATATGGCATTGTCTGAATGCATCACAGCTTATTTATCTATTCACCTACTGAAACACCTATTTGGTTGCTTCCAAATATTGGGAATTATGAATAAAGCTGCTACAAACGCTCATGTGAAGGTTTTTGTTTGGACAGACGTTTTCTGTTCATTTGGGTAAATATCATGGCTGGATCATAAAGGTGGTGTGTTTATTTTGAAAGAAACTGCCAGGCTGTCTTTCACAGTGGCTTGTACCATTTTTCATTTCCTCCAGCAATAGACGAGAGTTCTTGTTGCTCCGCACTCATAAGCATTTGGTGTTGTCAGTAGTTTGAACTCTAGCTATTCTAATAGCTGTGCTATAGCATCGGATTGTTAACATGCAATTCCTTAATGGCATTAAACATGTTGTTTACACCTTTTCAAATGCTTATTTGCCATGTGTATATCTCCTTTTTGTAAGACATCTCTTCGGATCTTTCGCCTATTTATTACCTAAGCTGTTTGATTTCTTATTTCTGAGTTTTAACAGTTTTGGAAATTTTGAATATAAATCCTTTGCCAATTGTGTTTTCTAAATGTTTCTCCTCTTATGTGTTTTATCTCTTCATTCTCCTAACAGAACCTTTTACAAGACAGAAAATTTTAACTATAATGAAATCCAATTTATTTATTTTGTGTATCATGGGTTATGCTTTTAGTGTTTTATCTTAATTGTCACTGCCAAACCAAGAATGTCTACCTCGTTTTTCTTCTGTTATATTCTAAGACTTTTATATCTTTGTGTTTTATATTTCAGTCTATGATCCATTTTGAGTTAATTCTTGTGAAAGGTGTAAAGCCTGTGTTTACATTCATTGTGTTGCATGTGGATGTTCCGTTGTTCCAAAGCCATTTCTTAAAAAGACTACTTTCTTTTTCCCCCACTGAATTATTTCCCTCCATTGTCAAATATCAGTCGGCTGTATTTGTGTAGGTGTATTTCTGGGCTCTCTATTCTGTTCCACTGATCATTTTTTCTGTATTTCACTAATACCACACTCTTGATTGCTGTAACTTGACAGGAGGTCTTGAAGTCAGGTAGTTTCAGTACTTCAGTGCTCTCACTTTGTTCTTCTTTAATATTGTGCTGGCTATTCTGGATCTTATGCCATTTTATATAAACATTAGACTCTGTTGGTATTCAGAAAATAACTTTCTAGAAGTTTGATTGGGATGGTATTGAATCTGTATATCAAACTAGGAAGAACTAACATCTTGAAGATATCTATTTTTTCTACTCATAAATGTGAATATTTTTAATTATTATCATTTGCATTTATTTACATCTTTGATTCTTTCATCAGAGTTTTATAGTTTTCTTCATACAGATCTTGTACATGGTTTTTATTAGATTTATATTTGTATTTCAGGTTTTTTATGTGTATGTAAATGGTATTGTGTTTTTAATTTTTTAATTCTAATTGTCCATTACTGGTATATAGGAAAGCAGTTGACTATTTTGTATTGACCTTGTATCCTTCAGCCTTTCTATAATGGCTTTATTTGTTCCAGAAGTTTTTGGTTGTTGTTGTTGATATTGATTCTTAATGATTTACTTAATAAGGTGTATTCCTTAATAATTAGGTCATTTCCAAAAGAAAAAATCATTTTTTAACCAATCTGTATACATGTGTATATTTTTCTTGCTCTATTGTACTAAGACTTCTATGATGTTGAATAGGAGTGCTCAAAGAGGAGAGGGTGGGGGGCATCCTTGTCTTGCAGCTGATCTTAGGGGAAAGAATCTAGATTCTCACTTTTATTTATATATTTTTTTCTTAACTTTTTTAATGTTTATTTTTGAGAGAGTGAGAGAGAGAGCATGAGCAGGGGAGGAGCAGAGAGAGAGGGAGACACAGAATCTGAAGCAGGCTCCAGGCTCTGAGCTGTCAGCACAGAGCCTGACATGGGGCTCGAACTCACGGAGCGTGAGATCATGACCTGAGCTGAAGTAGGATGCCTAACCAACTGAGCCACCCAGGCACCCCTAGATTCTCATTTTTAAATATGATGTGAGCTGGCTGTAGATTTTTTATAGATATGCTTTTTTTTTTCCAAAATATGCTTTTTATTTTTTAAGTCTTTTTTTTTAATTCCTATTAGTTAACATACAGTGTAATATTAGCTTTAAGTGTACAATATGGTGATTCAACACTTCCATAGAACACCCAGTGCTCATCACAACAAGTGTACTCCTTAATTCCAATCACCTTTTTAACCCCTCTCCGCACCCACCTCCCCTTTGGTAACCATCAGTTTATTCTCTATAGTTAAGACTCTGTTTCTTGGTGTACTTTCTCCCTTCTCTTTTCCCTTTTGCTCATTTGTTTTGTTTCTTAAGTTGCACATATGAGTGAAATCATATGGTATTTGTCTTTCTCTCACTGACTTATGTCATTTAGCATAATACTCTCTAGTTCCATCCATGTTGTTGCAAATAGTAAGATTTCATTCTTTTTTTTTTTTAACGTTTATTTATTTTTGAGACAGAGACGAAGCATGAACGGGGGAGGGTCAGGGAGAGGGAGACACAGAATCTGAAACAGGCTCCAGGCTCTGAGCTGTCAGCACAAAGCCCGATGTGGGGCTTGAACTCACGGACCGCGAGATCATGACCTGAGCTGAAGTCGGCCGCTTAACCGACTGAGCCACCTAGGCGCCCCTAGATTTCATTCTTTTTATGGTTGAGTAATATTCCATTGTGTGTGTGTGTGTGTGTGTGTACCTTTTTCCACTCATTAGTTGGTAAACACTTGGGCTCTTTCAATAATCTGGCTATTGTAGATAATGTTGCTATAAACTTCGAGGCGCATGTAGCCCTTTGAGTTAGTATTTCTGTATTCATAGACTAAATACCTAATAATACAGTTTCTGGATCATAGGGTAGTTCTATTTCTATCTTTTTGACTATCCTCCTACTGTTTTCCAGAGTGTCTGCACCAGTTTGCATTCTCACCAACTGTGCAAAGAGGGTTCCCAGCACCTGTTGTTTATTGTGTTGATTTTAGCCATTCTGAAAGGTTTGAGATGATATGTCATTGTAGTGTTGATTTGTATTTTCCTGATGATCAGTGATGTTGAGCATCTTTTCATGTGTTTGTTGACTATCCATATATCTTCTTTGGAAAAATGTCTATTTGTGTCTTCTGCTCATTTTTAATCAAGTTATTCAGTTTTTGGCTGTTGCATTTGATAAGTTATTTATACATTTTGTATACTATTCTTGATAATGTCCCAATAGATTATTTTTGCTTTGCTTTTCCTTGCCTCAGGAGCTGTATCTCGTAAGAAGTTGCTATAACCAAGGTCAAAGAGGTTACTGTCTGTGTTCTCCTGTAGGATTTTGATGGTTTCCTGACTCACATTTATGTCTTTCACGCATATTCAATTTTTTTGTGTGTGTATGGTGTAAGAAAGTGGTCCAGTTTCATCCCTTTGCATGCTGCCATTCAGTTTTTCCAACACCATTTGTTGAAGAGGCTGTCTTCTTCCCATTGGATGTTCTTCCTGTATTGTCAAAGATTAATTGACCATGTAGTTATGGATACATTTCTGGTTTTTCTATTCTGTTCTGTTGACCTGTGTGTCTACTTTTGTGCCAGTACCATATTGTTCTGATCAGCACAGCTTTGTAATATACCTGAAATCTGGAATTGTGAAGCCTCCAGCTTTGCTTTGCTTTTTCCAGCCTGCTTTGGCTTTTTTGGGACTTTTATTATTCCATGTAAATTTTAGGACTGTTTATCCTAGCTCTGTGGAAAATGCTGTTGGCATTTTGATAGGACTTGCATTAAATGTGTAGATTGCTTTGGGCAGTATAGGCATTTTAACAGTGTTTGCTCATCCAACCCATGAGCGTGGAATATCCATTTTTTTGTGTCTTCTTCAACTTCTGTCATCGAAGTTTTTATAGTTCTCAGAGTACAGGTCTTTCACCTCTTTGGTTAGGTTTATTCTAGGTATCTTATTGATTTTGGTGCAATTTTAAATTATATTCAAGTTGAAGAAGTTCCCTTCTTTCTTAGTTTGCTAAGTGTTTTTATCATAAAAGTGTGTTGGATGCTGTCAAAGTTTTTCTGACTCTTTTGATAAAATCATACAAAAATTTGTCTCTAGTCTGTTGATGTGATTTTGTTCACATTTTTTCATATGGTAAGAGCCC
Organism: Panthera onca; assembly: GCF_046562875.1. Classification (NCBI taxonomy): domain Eukaryota; kingdom Metazoa; phylum Chordata; class Mammalia; order Carnivora; family Felidae; genus Panthera; species Panthera onca. The sequence goes on along the minus strand of NC_138342.1, from coordinate 137,514,539 downwards.
TTAAGATGAGCTCTATGCTCTTAACAAAATTTGAAGTGTACTATCCAGAATTGTAGCTATAGACACTATGTTGTAACATAGGTGTCCATAACTTGTTCATATTATATATAATAGTATAAAATGTTATTCTACATTCCTTTACAGACTGATTGAATAATGAGCACTAAGAAATTAGAGAGATTAAGAAATTTAAGGGATCTAACTTAGGGGCAATTATAGCTTTGTCCCTAAGCTGCAGTGATTATTATGAAGAAAAGGTGATATAGAATGTTTTGGGACCTATTTTGGAGTTAGTATTGGCAGGGATTACTGATTAATTTTATATGGATTTTAAGGGAAAAGGGAAAAAAAGAAGGATTTTTATAAATATTTTTGTCTGAAAAAAGTAAAGGTTTTTGTCTGAGCAATCAATGCCATCATGTGAAATGGAGATTTGACAAGGAGTAATTTTGGAGAAAAGAGTGTAATTAATAGACCTGTTTATGGCATATATTGCCATTTATAGCCATGAGACACCGAAGGAGTGAGTGAAGGTAGAAATGGTAATAGCATCTAGCATTGATTCTTAGATCTTATCTCATCTGGACAGTAAATAGAAGAGTGAGAGCAAGAAAAGGAGATTGGAAGAAGCAAGAAAATTATGATTGGAGAGAAGTCATGAGGAAAATAAAAATTCTTCAAGGAATTGAGTTTAGTTATTTATGTTAAATATTATTAGAAATTTGAGTTTCATACATTAAGTTTTATTATATTATGAAAAAAGTGGCATATTATGTTTGTATTTTTCCTTGTATTATCCTCACTGCTACCCCAGTAATAACAATAAAACATGAGCACTGAATATGTTGGATGAATAATAAAATACATAATAAACAATAATAATAATAATAATAATAATAACATATTGGCATTGCATATTGTTTTGGACTGAATTGTATCCCATCAAAAATTCATATGTATAGAAGCTCTAAACCCCAGTACCTCAGAATGCAACCATATTTGCAGACGAGGTCTTTAAAGAGGTCATTAAGTTAAAATAAAGCCATTAGAGCATTTCTAGAATCCAATACAACTGGTGTTCTTGTAAGAAGGTGAGACACCAGGACTGTATGTACACAGAGGATTGTCCATGTGAAAAGGCAGCAAGGGGGCAGCCACCTACAAGCCTAGGAGAGAGGATTCAGAAGAAACCAAATTTTCTTGCATGTTGATCTTAGATTTCCAGGCTCCAGAAATGTGAGAACATAGATTTCTGTGATTTAAGCTTGAGAGTCTATTGCATTTTGCCGTGGCAGCTCTAGTAAACTGACACACGTAGATTTATTGACTTTAATGTAAATATCTCTATAATTATTTATTAATTATATTATTTCTGTCGCTAAGTAGTTGTGGCAAGTTAAACCATTAACCTCTCTGGGGCACAGTATAATAAAGAGCTTAGAAGTTACAGAAGTGTACAGGGTCATATGACTGAGTTTTACAGAGAGCAAAGAAAGTAACGTTAAAAATTCCTAAGTCATGTGCAAAGTCCTTGATAATTAAGGACCTGGTCATCAAAATTGTGAAAAGGAGAAAATCAATAAGAATGATGGTATCATAAGTTCTTCAAAGGAGATTCAGTATCAATAGGGTAAATGAAAGAAGCCCTTGAGAAGTTTATTATACTTTCAAAGATTTGGGGTAAAATTAAATGTTTTATGGTCAGACTCTGAAAATTCAATTTGAAATGAAGGAAGATATATCTTACTGGTGTTAGGAAACTTCCATTAAATTAACAGTTGATTTACCATTTGTTCATTTTAATAATTAGCATACTTTATTATAACTTACAATGCATTATACATAAAGTAAAATAGTTGTTTATATAGTTTTTATTTTTCTAGATAAATCTCCATTGACATTTGCATTATAAAATATGTATTTGTTTTATGAACAAACTCATCCCAAATCACCTTTTCAAAGTTATAATTAGATTACATAACAAAATGTCCTCTACATCTGTTAATCTCCCTTACTTAAGCTTCTCTCAAGATATATGCAAAATATTTTTTCCATGCAATAGCTGGAAATGCAGATCGATTTAGAATATTACCAAAAGAAATTGATAAGAAAATTATTATCTTAACTAATTATTATAATTTCATGTATGTGTTTAAGATGCTCATATCGGGTTTGTAAACTCTTTAAATAATATCTATTTTATTATAATGAATATTATTATGCCAACTATTTTGAAAATCATAGAGACTAGTTTGATATAGTACTAGAAAACCATTTGTTATATTTCTTATTACTATATCGGATACTATTTTCAGGTAAGTATTTTATGAAGTTTTTGTGTATTACATAGTGTGATCCACACTATGCCAATTTACATAGTCTAATTAATTATTTTCCTGTTTACAAATACATGAGAGCTGATTTCTCTCTGCATTATAAGTAAACTGCTCTAAAGAAAATAAATAACACAAATTTCATATAAATCAACTAAATTTAAATTATATTTTTAAAATATGTCAAGATAAAAGAATCAAGCTACCAAATATAGAACTTTTAAAAATCTGAAAGAGATACTTTTCCTTCTCTTATAATTACTTTTATCATCCATGCCATTTTTTCTTAATTAAAGAAATGTTTTATGTTTCTATTTTGAGAGAAAGAGAGCTCAAGCAGGAGAGGGCAGAGAAAGTGAGAGAAAATACCAAGCAGGCTCCACACTGTCAGTGCAGAGCCCAACACTGGGCTTGAACCTAGCAACTATGAAATCATGTCTGAGCTGAAATCAAGAGTCGACGCCCAAGTGATTGAACCACCCAAGTGCCCCCATCCATGTCATTTTTAATGAAACTAAAAAATATAGATTCCAAGAGACATCATTATTTTCTGTAGCATGTAGAAAAAAATATTATAAAAAGCACCCAATGAAATTGTGACATATCTCCAATTATAAAAAGTGTTTTTGTTTTGTAAATATTAAAATGTGAGCGACTCTCAAACTCAATAAGTGTGTTATAATTTTATTCTGTTTGGTATAATAACAAATAATAATATTAGAAGATATATATCCAGAACTTTAGATAAATATTTACTTAATTTCTCCAAGGGTATGCTATAATAATGTTCATGAAGTGATATAAACATCTGGACATTTACAAAAAATGAAAATTATTTTAAAATCATTTGGATTTGGATAATATTCTGGTATCTGCTTGTTAACAGTCTTCATCTCTCATGGATAAATTTTGTATTTAATATATATTCGTATTTCATTTAGGGCTTAAAGAACGTAGAATTAGGTGCTGAATAGTAATTACCTGCATTTAGCATATACACAAATGGAAAACTTAATATCCTCAGCCTGATGTTTGATTTGACTGGATTTAACACCTGATTTTTCCATTTCGTTATACTCTGTTGAGAAAATGACATCAACTCGTTTTTTCCTCTCCTACTCACTTCCAATTTAATGAAGTAAAATATTTTTCAAAAAAAAACAGAACATCCTTGAATAATGATACTTTTTAATTTTAATTACTATAGGCATGGAATCCCTTTGAAGTTGACAGCAAAAGATTGTATTTCTGATGTTCTTTTTAGTCTGGCAATTACTGTATTATTGAATAAATCTAGTTATACTGTTTGCTGAGAGAAAATGGAACTATAATGAGGAAATGGAACAAAAATAGTATTTGATCATCCATCTGCATGTCAGCAGGCACTCTCGTACCGAAGACCCTTCCTTAGCATCTATATTGCAGCTAATATCTATTATAGAGATAAAAATACACAAAAGTTTACACTTCAGTCAGTTCTAGGAAAAAGATAAACAAGTGTTTGCTGCATGCCAACTTGTTTTTACATTCCTTGCTAAATCTATCATTTAGTAAGGTGACCCAATTAATGTTCTTCAATTAACTGTCTAAATAAACACATTTTTTGGGGCGCCTGGGTGGCTCAGTCGGTTAAGTGTCCGACTTCAGCTCAGGTCACGATCTCGCGGTCCGCGGGTTCGTGCCCCGCGTGGGGCTCTGGGCTGATGGCTCAGAGCCTGGAGCCTGCTTCAGATTCTGTGTCTCCCTCTCTCTCTGCCCCTCCCCCGTTCATGCTGTGTCTCTCTCTGTCTGAAAAATAAACGTTAAAAAATAAAAAATAAAAAATAAATAAACACATTTTTTTTTTCCTCCTGGAGGGAGAGTGAAGAAAAGCAAAGCAGATGAAATGTAAATTTTCCTTAGAGTTTTTTCCCCAAATTACAAGACTCCAAATGTATGAAAATCCCCTGAATTTATCCAATGGCTTAGAATTCTGCTGTACTAGGTTTAAATAACTTACTTTTATATATTTCCAGCTATCCATCAAAAAAAATGTGCACCAAGAGAATTGTAATCACATTATTTGTTTCCTTTGGAGTCTTAGAGAATTCACTATTAACTGTTGGTATTCAGTTCCCTAGAAACAATTAGGTCTGCTATAGAATAATGCAGATAAATCAATAGATGATAGATAAATAGATGATAGATATAATAGAGATTATAGATAGATAGATGATAGATAGACAAAATAACTGTAATGGGTGAAATGACAAATTAGATTATGTTAAAATTAAGAAAGATAGATAGATAGATGATAGATAGGCAGATAGATAGATACATAGACACATATATACGTAGATACATAGATGGACACAATTAAACATGGACACATAGATGGTGAAAGGAATCTATTCAAAGCACCCCCTCCACCCTCACCAATCAAGTTTACAGACAAAATTCACAGATATCTGCACTTGGCCCTAAGTCATTGCTTTTCTAGGTCACAGGGCCCTACATTCTCAAAAAATAGACCCCAACTACTAAACATATTTTCTAGCCTGACCACAGCCCCTATCCCAGATGGGCCGTGGACAGAGCCCTTTGAGACACCTGCCACCTCCTCCCCTACCCGGCCAAGAATCCACCTGCTCCCCACACCTTCTATGGGCACAGCAATGCTCTCACATCCTTAAAAAAAGCTAAAAGAAAAACAAACAAAGAAACAAACAAAAACTTGGCTGGCTATCATCTCTCTTGAAGTCTGGCCTCTCTCCTCCCTTGGAGAGTGAATAAACTCTGTCCTGCTTGTCTTTCTCCTCTTCTTCTTCTTCTTCTTCTTCTTCTTCTTCTTCTTCTTTTAAATATGAAAATTATTGCCAAATTGGTTTCCATACAACAGCCAGTGCACACCCCAACAGGTGCCCTCCTCAATGCCCATCACCTACCCACCCCTCCCTTCCATCCCCCATCAACCTTCAGTTTATTCTCAGTTTTTAAGAGTCTCTTATGCTTTGGCTCTCTCCCTCTCTAACTTTTTTTTTTCCTTCCCCTCCCCCATGGGTTTCTGTTAAGTTTCTCAGGATCCACATAAGAGTGAAAATATATGGTATCTGTCTTTCTCTGTATGGCTTATTTCACTTAGCATCACACTCTCCAGTTCCATCCACGTTGCTACAAAGGGCCATATTTCATTCTTTCTCATTGCCATGTAGTACTCCATTGTGTATATAAACCACAATGTCTTTATCCATTCATCAGTTGATGGACATTTAGGCTCTTTCCATAATTTGGCTATTGTAAGTGCTGCTATAAACATTGGGGTACAAGTGCCCCTATGCATCAGCACTCCTGTATCCCTTGGGTAAATTCCTAGTAGTGCTATTGCTGGGTCATAGGGTAGGTCTATTTTTAATTTTTTGAGGAACCTCCACACTGTTTTCCAGAGTGGCTGCACCAGTTTGCACTCCCACAAGCAGTGCAAGAGGGTTCCCATTTCTCCACATCCTCGCCAGCACCTATAGTCTCCTGATTTGTTCATTTTAGCCACTCTGACTGGTGTGAGTGTGGTTTTGATTTGTATTTCCCTGATGAGGAGCGACATTGAACATCATTTCGTGTGCCTGTTGGCCATCTGGATGTCTTCTTTGGAGAAGTGTCTATTCATGTTTTCTGCCCATTTCTTCACTGGATTATTTGTTTTTTGGGTGTGGAATTTGATGAGTTCTTTATAGATTTTGGATATTAGCCCTTTGTCTGATATGTCATTTGCAAATATCTTTTCCCATTCCGTTGGTTGCCTTTTAGTTTTGTTGATTGTTTCCTTTGCAGTGCAGAAGCTTTTTATCTTCATGAGGTCCCAATAGTTCATTTTTGCTTTTAATTCCCTTGCCTTTGGAGATGTGTCAAGTAAGAAATTGCTGCGTCTGAGGTCAGAGAGGTTTTTTCCTGCTTTCTCTTCTAGGGTTTTGATGGTTCCCTGTCTCAATTTCAGGTCCTTTATCCTGTTGTTCTCTTCTTTGTGCAGTTTTTTGCCACTTGTGTCACCAGCCACCTTAAAAGACAAATAAGCAAGTACAAAAACCATCATTAAACTATCATAAAACTCTTCATGAAATATTCAAGCAGTTAGCATAGATCCTAAGTCCACTCTATTAAACAGTGTATTGGAACAAGAAGTAAAAGGAGCTTAGAGTTTACCAGTTGCCCTGAAGTAGGTAATGATCAAAGGCCATTCTTACCACATACCACAGCCAAATAATTATTTTTTTATTGTTGCTAGATAAGAAGTTTAAAACAAAGTGTTTAATATAAAAGTGTAAGATTTACCCATTTTTAACCATGTTTCTGCCTCATTCATTTTCATCAATGTATAATATTTTACTTTGTGAATAAATCTAATTTTATGTTTCAATTTTTCTTAAAAAGTATAATATAAAAAGTGTTTAATATAAAAAATTCTATAACCTTCAGTTAAGTTGCTGACATAAATAAATACCTGTGAGAAAAACTGAAATGTGGCTTTAATGTTTAAAGGTTTTGGGGCGCCTGGGTGGCTCAGTCAGTTAAGTGTCCGACTTCAGATCGAGTTGTGATCTTGCAGTTTGTGAGTTCAGTATGAGCCCCGTGTCCACCTCTGTGCTGACAGCTCAGAGCCTGGAGCCTGCTTTTGATTCTGTGACTCCCTCTCTCTCTGCCCCTCCCATGCTCATGCTGTGTCTCCCTCTGTCTCTCAATAATGAATAAACTTAAAAAAATTCTTTAAAGATCTTAAGAAAAGAATGTTAGCTACTAGGAAACGTTTTCCCAATAAATCTATCACTTGAGGAGAGCAAATCTTGATCTTAACTGCATAGCAGTTCCTAAAACTATGACAAAGAAACATTGACAGGAAATATATCTCAAGTGTGTAACAATTAGCACAACTTTTTCTCTTATAAAAATGGTATAAGATGTTTTTCTCCAGTTTCCTGGACAGGATAAGTTCACTGGTTACTTATTTAAACACACATACACACATACACACAACACAAATGCCACCTTAATTTGCCATTTTACTATAATAGCTAGGTATATTTCTTTCCTACAAAAGGAAAAGTTTTGCTAACAATAATAAATACATGTATGCATAGTATTTTATGACATATATTATATACCATATCTATATATGTGTATATCTATATATAGATATATAGATATATAGATATATAGATATAGAATAGAATATATCTGGGGAAGCCACTAAACATAACAGATGGTCCAAGAATTTGCCTTAGACAAATTCTTCCTTAGACAGGAAAGATATTTCTTCAATTTTTGTAACAGTACAAATGGAGAAAAATTCTATGCAGATGGGTTAAATTATTAGTTGGAAAAAGGATATTTCATGGAGTTTCTCACAGGTTTTTGTCAGTTCATGATTCTTGCTGTCCAGTCCCATCTGATTCTTCATAGTCAGTTTCCGCAGGATGGATTTTGTGGGAGGTAGACAGCAGCATGTGCTACTTTGACATTAATAAAGTGTCACATTAATAAAAACATAGTGTTTTCCAATCAAGTCCAGTTGTTCTGGAAGGCAATATTCAGTTTTATGATTAAGAATCACTGTGTATCCACCAACATATCTAAATTATAAGTATTGGAAACACCAAGCATATGCAAGAATGTGGAGTAACTAACTCGTATCTATCACTAGTGGTTAGTAAAATGCTACAACCTTTTCAGAAAAGATAAGGACATTTTTTATAAAGTTAAAAATACACTTACCACACCACAGACGATTATACTCCTGCTTATGTATTCAACTATAATGAAAACATATGTCCATGTAAGAGCTTGTATATACAGAATGTTCATGGAAAATCTGTTCATCATAGCCAAACCTGGACATGACACAATAAATTGTAAAGTGGACTAATCATATTTATGAACAGGAGTGCTACTCAACATAAAAAGGATTGAGCTACTGGTATATACAATATGGATGATTTTTATTTCTTTCTTTGTGGAAAAAAATCTGTACACAAAATAACAATATCCTGCTGGCCTCAGCATGACCAGGTTGTGGTTGTTGAATGAGAAGTATCACAAGGGAGGGGTGCATAGATGGTTCATTCGGTTAAGGATCAGAGTCCTGGTTTTGGCTCAGGTCATGATCTCATAGTTTCATAAGTTTGAGCCCTACATGGGTCTCTGCTCTGGTAGTGTGGAGCCTGCTCAGGATTCTCTCTCTCTCTCTCTCTCTCTCTCTCTCTCTCCTCTCTCTCCCTGTCTGCCTCTAACTCTCCCCCACTCATGCTATCTCTGTCTCTCTCAAATAAATAAAACTTAAAAAGAACAAGAAAAGTATCACAAGGGAGAACTTTGGACTCTTGTAATATAGTATGTTTCAATAGGGATGTAGGCTATGTGGGTGAATTTGCTTTTCAAACCTAACAAATTCTATGAGTAGAATTTATGCTTCCCACTATGTATGCATTTTTCTTAAAATAAAGAACTGTAAACAAAAATTATCCAGACTAATGCAGGTTTTCTCCCCACTCTACTCAGTAGTTTAAGTAAAGGAGCATTAAAAGCAAAAACTGAAGTTAATTCAGAGTTAGAGTTTGTCAAAGAGAACAAGAGAAGGAAGTTGAAATTATTAGGAAGGGCATGATTAAAACAAAAGACTATAGGGGTTGACTGTAGAGGGAAGGAACTAAACATTGGAAGGAAATCAATAGGCAAATATAGAAGGGTCAAGTCTGGTAAAAGCAAAGATTTAGAGGGAGTAGGCGAGCAAAATGCTGGAATTATAGGAAGTTGTAGTCAGAGTTAAAGTTCAAACTTAAGATTTCATATGGTTCAAGTGTATAAGTTTGATAAGGTCCAGGATCTTGAGTAGGTCCCTGCACTGGACTGACATACCATGGTATATTAGTTTCCTCGGGCTGCTGAAAAACAAATATCCCAAACTGAGTGGCTGACAAGAGTAGAAATTTATTATCGCTAGGTTTTGGAGGATAGAAGTTCAAAATCAAGGTATCAGCAGGGCCATGCTCCCCTGAAGGCACTAGGGATGGATTTCTATCAGGCCTTCTAGCTTCTGGTAGGCTCGGGTATCTTTAGCTTGGGGATGGTATTGTCTCTGCGTCTTCACATTGTCTTCCTTCTGTGCCTGTCTCTCTCTTCACTTGACATTCTCCCAAAGTACATGTTTCTGTGTCCAAGTTTCTCATTTTTATAAGGACACAGTCACATTGGATTAGGGCACAAACTAACAATTTCATCTTGTCTAGTTAACACTGCTGTGACTCTGTTTCCAAATAAGATCACATTCAGAAGTTTGAGAAGTTAGGATTTTAACATATAAATGGGGGTAGGCATGATTTGACATGAAACACAGGCTTAGGAAACTGGAATAGTAAAGGAAACCAGAATTTAGTGATGGATATTGAGACTGATGAAGTAGGGATAATAAGGTTAAACAACATGAGCTGGAGGGGAAAGTAGCAGTCTGGACATTGCCTGGGGGACACAGCAGATTGCCACTGAGGAGTCGATATGTGGATGGGAGAGTTATGCTTTTTGTGAGTGATGATCATGTTGACCTTCTGTGCAGGCTTGGAGACCTTATGTGCAGGATACGAGAAGAATCAAATGGTTGTGAAGGTGGCACAATGAGGAGGCTGAGTGGAACAAGGTCAGAGGGAGCAGCCCTGAAATGGGATACAGGTGTGAGTGCTCCTGGCAATGAGGTGGGGTTAGTCCCTCCCTCTGCACTGGACACCTCCTCACTCATTGCCCTTACCACATTTACTTAAAATGATATTACATTTTATGTTCTTCGGCACTTAGGAGGAAAAAGACCAACTTCTTTTCCCTAAAGGGTTTTAGAATAGCTATTTCCGCTGTTTAAAACATGATATTTGCATGGATGGGTCATTAATATCATCCATTTTGTAGCTTAAATGTCACGAGCTGAGAGAAGCCTTCCCTACCTTTGACTCACAAATGGCTATATGGTAAATATCTATCACATCTTATCATATTGTAACTATTTGCATAGAAATCATCACTCTCTGACAAATTTCTAATTTATTTCACCTTTATCTATCTTTTACACCACATTGTAATGGAATGAGAGGGCAAAAAAAAACCCTTAATTCTCTTGATCACTTCTGTTTTCCCATCAACAGAGCAGAGATTGGCACAAAGAAGGTCTTGAGAAATATTTTTTGAATGAAACATGATGTCTGTTTGGTTTATCATTATGTTCCTAGCACATAGCACAGAACTTGTTATATAGTAAGTGCTTCATAAATCATTCTGAATGCATTAATTAATAAATATATGAGTGACCAAATATATTAACCTGTCAACAATTACCAGAGATGACAATACATTGGGAGAAATGATAAAATTTTGCAGCTGAAGGTTTTTAGAATGAATTACTTCCACCAAAATGCTGGGAGATGTAGCAAGTGTGGTGGGGTAGACAGCAGGCCCAAGAGATATTCAATCTTCATCTTCAGAACTAGTGAATATGTTATGCTCAAGTTCAGAAGGACTTTGTAAATGTGATTAAATTAAGTACCTTGCAATGGGAAGATTATTTCAAGGAACTATGTGGTGGGCCCAATGTGACCACAAAGGTTGTTATTAGAAGGAAAGCAGAGCAATGGGTGTTAGACAGAACGTGATGTAGTGACAGAAGAGAGGGAAGCAAGTCAGGAAGGAATTTTGAAATTCCTCATTGCTCACTCAAGATGGAGGAAGGGGCTGCAAACCAAAATTACAGGAAGCCTCTGATACGTGGAAAGCACAGGAAATAGACTCTCCCCCAATGTGTCCAGAAGGAATTCTGCCCAGGTGATCCCATTTTAAATTTACAAACTCCAGAACTGTAAGAGAATAAATGTGCGCCTTTTATTTATTTATTTTTTTAATTTTTTTTTTCAACGTTTTTTATTTATTTTTGGGACAGAGAGAGACAGAGCATGAACGGGGGAGGGGCAGAGAGAGAGGGAGACACAGAATCGGAAACAGGCTCCAGGCTCCGAGCTATCAGCCCAGAGCCTGACGCGGGGCTCGAACTCACGGACCGCGAGATCGTGACCTGGCTGAAGTCGGACGCTTAACCGACTGCGCCACCCAGGCGCCCCAAATGTGCGCCTTTTAAACCACTAAATTTGTCATAATCAGTTACAGTAGCAGTAGGAACCTAATAAACTTAATAGTGTTAAATTTGTTAAATTTATCATATAAATATTTACCACATATAATGTCATTCTTTAAGAATCACAATGAGGAGGATCCTGGGAAGATGACGGTGTAGGAGGATGCTGGGCTCACCGCTGTCCTGCTGATCAGTTAGATTCCACCCACACCTGCCTAAATAACCCAGAAAACCCCCAGAAGACTAGCAGAACAGAGTCTCCAGAGCCAAGCGCAGACGAGAGGCCCACAGAAGAGGGTAGGAAGGGCGGTGAGGCGGTGCGCGCTCCACGGACTGGCGGGAGGGAGCCGGGGCGGAGGGGCGGCCCGCCGGCCAAGCAGAGCCCCCGAGTCTGGCTTGCAAAAGCAGAGGGGCCAGACGGAGTGTGTTCCGACAGCAAGCGGGACTTGACATCTGGAAGGTTATAAGCTAACAGCTCTGCTTGGAGAACGGGAGGGCTGGAGGACAATGGGAAGGAGAGTTGTTGAGCCCTGGATGGGAGCTCAGCTAGGCGGGGAACAAAGGCGCTTGCCAGCGCCATCTCCCTCACCCATCCCCGGGCAAAATCCCAAAGGGAACCAGTTCCTGCCAGGGAACTTGCTTGTAACTCGCAAACACCCAACGCTGTGCTTCTGCAGATCCATCCCTTCCGGGGGGGTCTGACTCCCTCCTGGTGCCACAGGAGGATCTCCCAAGGAAAAGCGAGCTGAGCCTGTCCCTCCCGCCCCTGTGCACCTTGCACATCCACCCCAACTAATACCCCAGATAGCCAGCACCACAAGCCTGGCAGTGTGCAACTAGCCCAGACGGGCCACACCACCCCACAGTGAATCCCGCCCCTAGGACAGGGGAAGAGAAGGTACACACCAGTCTGACTGTGGCCCCAGCGGTGGGCTGGGGGCAGACATCAGGTCTGACTGCAGCCCCGCCCACCAACTCCAGTTATACACCACAGCACAGGGGAAGTGCCCTGCAGGTCTGCACCACTCCAGGGACTATCCAACATGATGAAAGGGAAGAATTCCCCTCAGAAAAACGTCCAGGAAATAACAACAGCTAACGAACTGATCAAAAATGATTTAAACAATATAACAGAAAGTGAATTTAGAATAATAGTCATAAAATTAATCGCTGGGCTTGAAAACAGTATAAAGGACAGCAGAGAATCTCTTGCTACAGAGATCAAGGGACTAAGGAACAGCCAGGAGGAGCTAAAAAATGCTATCAACGAGTTGCAAAATAAAATGGAGACAACTATGGCTCAGATTGAAGACGCAGAGGAGAGAATAGGTGAACTAGAAGATAAAATTATGGAAAAAGAAGCTGAGAAAAAGAGAGATACAAACATCCAGGAGTATGAGGGGAAAATTAGAGAACTAAGTGTAGCACTAAAGAGAAATAATCTACGCATAATTGGTATTCCAGAGGAGGAAGAGAGAGGGAAAGGTGCTGAAGGTGTACTTGAAGAAATAATAGCTGAGAACTTCCCGGATCTGGGGAAGGAAAAAGGCATTGAAATCCAAGAGGCACAGAGAACTCCCTTCAGCTGTAACTTGAATCGATCTTCTGCATGACATATCATAATGAAACTGGTAAAATACAAGGATAAAGAGAAAATTCTGAAAGCAGCTAGAGATAAACATGCTCTAACATATAAAGGGAGACCTGTAAGACTTGTGACCGATCTCTACTGAAACTTGGCAGGCCAGAAAGGAATGGCAGGAGATCTTCAATGTGATGAACAGAAAAAAATATGCAGCCGAGAATCCTTTATCCAGCAAGTTTGTCATTTACAATAGAAGCAGAGATAAAGGCCTTCCCAAACAAACAAAAACTGAAGGAATTCGTCCCCACTAAACCAGCCCTACAAGAGATCCTAAGGGGGATCCTGTGAGACAAAGTACCAGAGACATCACTACAAGCATGAAACCTACGGACATCACAATGACTCTAAACCCATATCTTTCTATAATAACACTGAATGTAAATGGACTAAATGCGCCAACCAAAAGACATAGGGTATCAGAATGGATAAAAAAACAAGACCCATCTATTTGCTGTCTACAAAAGACTCATTTTAGACCTGAGGACACCTTCAGATTGAGATTGAGGGGATGGAGAACTATTTATCATGCTACTGGAAGTCAAAAGAAAGCTGGAGTAGCCATACTTATATCAGACAAACTAGACTTTAAATTAAAGGCTGTAACAAGAGATGAAGAAGGGCATTATATAATAATCACAGGGTCTATCCATCAGGAAGTGCTAACAGTCATAAATGTCTATGTGCCGAATACAGGAGCCCCCAAATATATAAAACAATTACTCACAAACATAAGCAACCTTATTGATAAGAATGTGGTCATTGCAGGGGACTTTAACATTCCACTTACAGAAATGGATAGATCATCTAGACACACGGTCAATAAAGAAACAAGGGCCCTGAAGGATACATTGGATCAGATGGACTTGACAGATATATTTAGAACTCTGCATCCCAAAGCAACAGAATATACTTTCTTCTCGAGTGCACATGGAACATTCTCCAAGATAGATCACATACTGGGTCACAACACAGCCCTTCATAAGTATACAAGAATTGAAATCATACCATGCATAGTTTCAGACCACAATGCTATGAAGCTTGACATCAACCACAGGAAAAAGTCTGGAAAACCTCCAAAAGCTTGGAGGTTAAAGAACACCCTACTAACGAATGAGTGGGTCAACCAGGCAATTAGAGAAGAAATTAAAAAATATATGGAAACAAACGAAAATGAAAATACAACAATCCAAACGCTTTGGGATGCAACGAAGGCAGTCCGGAGAGGAAAATACATTGCAATCCAGGCCTATCTCAAGAAACATGAAAAATCCCAAATACAAAATCTAATAGCACACCTAAAGGAAATAGAAGCAGAGCAGCAAAGACACCCCAAACCCAGCAGAGGAAGAGAAATAATAAAGATCAGAGCAGAAATAAACAATATCGAAACTAAAAAAAAAAACTGTAGAGCAGATCAACGAAACCAAGAGTTGGTTTTTTTGAACAAATAAACAAATGTGATAAACCTCTAGCCAGTCTTCTCCAAAAGAAAAGGGAGATGACCCAAATAGATAAAATCATGAATGAAAATGGAATTACTACAACCAATCCCTCAGAGATACAAGCAATTATCAGGGAATACTATGAAAAATTATATGCCAACAAACTGGACAACCTGGAAGAAATGGACAAATTCCATCCACACGCTTCCAAAACTCAATCTGGAGGAAACAGAAAGCTTGAACAGACCCATAACCAGCGAAGAAATTGAATCAGTCATCAAAAATCTCCCAACAAATAAGAGTCCAGGACCAGATGGCTTCCCTGGGGAGTTCTACCAGACGTTTAAAGCAGAGATAATACCTATCCTTCTCAAGCTATTCCAAGAAATAGAAAGGGAAGGAAAACTTCCAGACTCATTTTATGAAGCCAGTATTACTTTGATTCCAAAACCAGACAGAGACCCAGTAAAAAAAGAGAACTACAGGCCAATATCCCTGATGAATATGGATGCAAAGATTCTCAATAAGATCCTAGCAAATCGAATTCAACAGCATATAAAAAGAATTATTCACCATGATCTGTGGGATTCATTCCTGGGATGCAGGGCTGGTTCAACATTCGCAAATCAATCAACATGATACATCACATTAACAAAAAAAAAGAGAAGAACCATATGATCCTGTCAATCGATGCAGAAAAGGCCTTTGACAAAATCCAGCACCCTTTCTTAAAAACCCTCGAGAATGTCGGGATAGAAGGAACATACTTAAACATCATAAAAGCCATTAATGAAAAGCCCACAGCTAACATCATCCTCAATGGGGAAAAACTGAGAGCTTTTTCCCTGAGATCAGGAACACGACTGGGATGCCCACTCTCACCGCTGTTGTTTAACATAGTGTTGGAAGTTCTAGCATCAGCAATCAGACAACAAAAGGAAATCAAAGTCATCAAAATTGGCAAAGATGAAGTTAAGCTTTCGCTTTTTGCAGATGACATGATATTATACATGGGAAATCCGATAGACTCCACCAGAAGTCTCCCAGAACTGATACATGAATTTAGCAAAGTTGCAGGATACAAAATCAATGTACAGAAATCAGTTGCATTCTTATACACTAACAATGAAGCAACAGAAAGACAAATAAAGAAACTGATCCCATTCACAATTGCACCAAGAAGCATAAAATACCTAGGAATAAATCTAACCAAAAATATAAATGATCTGTATGCTGAAAACTATAGAAAGCTTATGAAGGTAATTGAAGAAGATATAAAGAAATGGAAAGACATTCCCTGCTCATGGATTGGAAGAATAAATATTGTCAAAATGTCAATACTACCCAAAGCTATCTACACTTTCAATGCAATCCCAATCAAAATTGCACCAGCATTCTTCTTGAAGCTAGAACAAGCAATCCTAAAATTCACATGGAACCAAAAAGGCCCCAAATAGCTAAAGTAATTTTGAAGAAGAAGACCAAAGCCGGAGGCATCACAATCCCAGACTTTAGCCTCTACTACAAAGTTGTCATCATCAAGACAGCATGGTATTGGCACAAAAACAGACACATAGACCAAAGGAATGGAATAGAAACCCCAGAACTAGACCCACAAACGTATGGCCAACTAATCTTTGACAAAGCAGGAAAGAATATCCAATGGAAAAAAGACAGTCTCTTTAGCAAATGGTGCTGGGAGAACTGGACAGCAATACGCAGAAGATTGAAACTAGACCACTTTCTCACACCATTCACAAAAATAAACTCAAAATGGATAAAGGACCTGAATGTGAGACAGGAAACCATCAAAACCTTATAGGAGAAAGCAGGAAAAGACCTCTCTGACCTCAGCCATAGCAATTTCTTAATTGACACATCCCCAAAGACAAGGGAATTAAAAGCAAAAATGAACTACTGGGACCTTATGAAGATAAAAAGCTTCTGCACAGCAAAGGAAACAACCAACAAAACTAAAAGGCAACCAACGGAATGGGAAAAGATATTTGCAAATGACACATCGGACTAAGGGCTAGTATTCAAAATCTATAAAGAGCTCACCATACTCCACACCTGAAAAACAAATAACCCAATGAAGAAATGGGCAGAAAACATGAATAGACACTTCTCTAAAGAAGACATCCAGATGGCCAACAGGCACATGAAAAGATGCTCAACGTCGCTCCTCATCAGGGAAATGCAAATCAAAACCACACTCAGATATCACCTCATGCCAGTCAGAGTGGCCAAAATGAACAAATCAGGAGACTATAGATGCTGGAGAGGATGTGGAGAAATGGGAACTCTCTTGCACTGTTGGTGGGAATGCAAATTGGTTCAGCCACCCTGGAAAACAGTGTGGAGGTTCCTCAGAAAATTAAAAATAGACCTACCCTATGACCCAGCAGTAGCACTGCTAGTTATTTACCCAAGGGATACAGGAGTACTGATGCATAGGGGCACTTTTACCCAAATGTTTATAGCAGCACTTTCAACAATAGCCAAATTATGGAAAGAGCCTAAATGTCCATCAACTGATGAATGGATAAAGAAATTGTGGTTTATATACACAATGGAGTACTACGTGGCAATGAGAAAGAATGAAATATGGCCCTTTGTAGCAACATGGATGGAACTGGAGAGTGTGATGCTAAGTGAAATAAGCCATACAGAGAAAGACAGATGGTTTCTCTCTTATGTGAGAGAAACCATATGGTTTCACTCTTATGTGGATCCTGAGAAACTTAACAGAAACCCACGGAGGAGGGGAAGGAAAAAAAAAAAAAGAGGTTAGAGTGGGAGAGAGCCAAAGCATAAGAGACTCTTAAAAACTGAGAACAAACTGAGGGTTGATGGGGGGTGGGAGGGAACGGATGGTGGGTGATGGTTATTGAGGAGGGCACCTTTTGGGATGAGCACTGGGTGTTGTATGGAAACCAATTTCACAATAAACTTCATATATTGAAAAAAAAATATCACAATGAAAGGAAACACAATTTCAAGGTGTGAACATATTCAGGGATATTTTTTGTTTTTTTAATTTTTTTTAATGTTTGTTTTTGAGAGAGAGAAACAGAGTAAGCAGGGGAGGGATAGAGAGAGAGAGGGAGACACAGAATCTGAAGCAGACTCCAGGCTCTGAGCTGTCACCACCACAGAGCCCCACGCGGGACTTGAACTCACAAACTGTGATATAACCTGAGCTGAAATCTGAAATTTAACCCATTGAACTACCCAGATGCCCACATTTTCAGGGATATTTCATTATTTTCTTTATTGTTTCAGGTATTGGGGAGAAAACATTACATTTAAAATTGAAATAATAAAAAAATATTTGAAATAATAATGAGATACATCACAAATTAAGTGTGCTTGCTTTTCATAAACTAAAACCAAAAGAAAAATGTTTAGATTGATTAGGAGAATTTGATTTTTCTACATTTAGCATGAGAAATGTAAAACAAATTATTAAAATCAGTAACGATGAGAGTAGACCCATATGTTAAGCAATATTAATGTACACAAGATATAGACTTTTCATAGATAGATGATAGATAAACAGTCTTATGGAGAGAAAAATAAATGGATAGATGACTGACAGTTTTATGTAACATTCAGCAAATATATTGCTATTTTGAATAAAACTGTAATATAGATTATATAACATATATTAAGAATAGTAATAAACCCTATAAACACCGGTGCAGTGTGAGGTATAGTTGTTTATACCAAGAAAATGAACCTTGACTCCACAACTTAGTTGCTATGTAAATACACTGAAGTCATTGAACTTTCTAATGCCTTTGTTCCCTTCCCAGGTAAAAGGTGCATTTATGTATGTTCACCTCCATGGATAAAATTGAATGGATCTATTAATATTTAAACAATGGTTGTATAAAACTAAGTATAGACATAATATGAAAATAATATGAGAACAAATCTGGGTAATATCTGCATTTCTTAGATATTTTCTACATAAGTATTACAAGGATATCAATATCACACATGTATAAAGTATGCATATCTACATTTAATTCAAAGATAGCAACACCAAAATGTCAAATTAATCAATCTATCATGATTTTTTCTCACCAAAATTTAATTCAATCATTGACCCTTTCATTCCTTTCTAAGAGCAACTAATATATCTAAAATGAGAGTTATCTACTCCTGAATTCAATATCGTAATACAAAAATATAATAAAATAGTTATTATAACTGTAATTATATAATTTGTAGATAATTATTAATTTATGATAATGATATAATATGTATAATGTAAAGGAATTTTCAGGTGCCTGTAAACATTACTTAGGCAAATAATATTCTACTGAGCATGAAAAATCAAAAATTAGATTTTCTTATTTTTATAATGATTCATCTTCTAACAGCTATAGAGAAAACAAGGATTCTTGAGCCTGTTGTCTGAACCAGTCTTGATTCAGATGCTTTCAGTGAGAAGAATTAAACATCGTCATTCCCTCTACCCTTTGTCTGTATAAGTATGAGTTACTTATGTGTGACCAAGGGCAGAATCTTTTTCTTTTTCAGCTTTATTGGGACATAACGGACATAATATTTTATAAGTTTAAGGTGTACAACATGTTAATTTGATACACTTAGATATTACAACATGATTTCCCTGTAGCATTAGCTAATACCTCCGTCACATCAGTGAATTATCTTTTCTTCTTTGTGGTGAGAATATTTAAGATCTACTTTCTTAGCAACTTGTAAGTGCATAATACAGAATTGTTAACTGCAATCACAATACTGTGCATCAGATTCCCAGAACTTAGTCTAACTGTATGTTTGTACACTTCGATCACATTCTCCCCATTTCCCGCACCCCCATTCAACCCTCCAGTTTTACAAGTTCAGCCTTTTTAGATTTCAAATACAAGTGCTATTAAACAGTACGTGTCTTTCTCTGTCTGACTTATCTCACTTAGAATAATGCACTCAAGGCCCATCCATGTTGTCACAAATAGCAAGATTTCTTTCTTTTGGGTGCCTAAATCTTATTCCATTATAATATATATATCACATCTTCTTTGTCCATTCTATCCATTGATGGACATGAGTTATTTTCCATAGGTAGTATAGTTTGAAATCAGGAAGTGTGATGCCTCCAGCTTTGTTCTTTCTCAGGATTCCTTTGGCTATTTGTGGCCTTTTGTGGTTCCACACAAATTTTAGGATTATTTTTTTTCCCTATTTCCATGAAAAACACCATTGAAATTTTTAAAATATTTTTTAAAATTTATTTATTTATTTTGAGAGAGAGAGAGAGGGTGAGTGCACAAGTGGGGGTGGGGCAGAGAAAAAGGGAGAGAATCCCAAGCAGAATCTCACTATCAGCACAGAGCCCAACCTGGTGCTCAGTCCCACAAACTGTGAGATCATGTCCTGAGCTGGAATCAAGAGTCAGATGCTCAACCGACTGAGCCACTCAGGCACCCTGCCATGGGAATTTAATGGGATTGAACTCAATCTATAAATGGTTTTGTGTAATATGGACATTTAACATTAATTATTTTGATCCATGACCACAGGTTATCTTTCCAGTGTGTGTTTTCTTCAACTTTTTTCATCACTGTCTTGTTAGTATCAATTTTACAGATCCCTCAGTTCCTTGCTTAAATTCATCTCTAAGTGTTTTATTGTTTTTAATACTATTGTGAATGGGATTGTTTTATTTCTTTTTCAGATATATCATTGTCAGTGTTTAGAGACACAATTTCTGTATGTTGATTTTCTTTTCTGCAACTTTACTGAATTCATTGATTTGTTCTAACAGTTTTTGTTTTGGCTGGTGGTTGTTTTCTGTTTGATGACGCACCAAAAAAATACACGGAGTACTAAGGGAATGGAAACAAGTGGATGTCACCCGTCTGTGCCCCCATCTACAAGTCTGGATTCAGTCTTTATGGAGAAATGACAAAAACTGAGGTTGGAGAAGTTATGCTCAATATGAAGCTGAACAGAAGCAATGCCAGCGATAAAATATGAACAAGATTTGGGAACAGGGTCATTTATCACAAAAACCTATGTGCGCACAGATGCTCAGAAAGCTCCCAAGAAAAGCTCTGAGCTCACACATGCAAGCTCTCCTTTTCCACACAATGGTCAGGAACTTCCCTTAAGTAGTCTATTGGTGTTGCTCTTCTGTGAATGGCTTAGCATCACAGAATGTGGAAAACCTGCTCCTCCTATAGATGGAAGATGTCACCTCTATTTGTTTTTTATTGCTATAAAACAAATTACACAAACTTAGGACCTTAGCACAGGACACATTTATGGCCTCATAGTTTCTATGGACCAGGGGTTAGGTATGCTTTGGATGGTTTTTCTGTTTCAGAGTCTCTCTAGGCTGCAATCCAGATGTCAGTTGAGGTTGAGGGCTCACCATTGGCTTGACTGTAAAAGGAGCCACTTCCAACCTCCTCCTGCACGTTGTTGACAGAATTTACTGAGGTTCCCATTATCTTTCTGGCTCTCAGCCAGCATATGCCCTTATGTCCTAGTCTGCTTGCATTGTCCTACCTTATAGGTGGTTACATGGCTATTTAAATCATGGCCATTTGCTTCTTCAACTCCAGCAGAGGAATCAGTCTGACCTAGGGGAGACCAGCTCCTCTTTTAAGGGTTTTAATCTGATGTAGTGAGGCCCATACAGAATATTATCTCTTTTGAATAACTTAAAATCAACTGGTTAAGTATTGTAAGTACATTTTTAAAATATTTTTACCTTTTTTATATTTTAAAGGCTAAAACCAAATCAAGATTCCACCTGAATGCAAGGAGAGGGAATTGTACAAAAGTATAGCTCATTGGAGAAAAATTTGGGATGTGTCTGGTATACTGCCTTTTGGGAATTTCGTGAAAACCAGGTGTGTGGAATTGGGGGAAAAGACAAATTTCTGGGAGTAGCTTTGATGAGATACAATAGAACATATTCAGATGGAAAAACCCCAGGCATTATAATTGACTTGGGGCAATAAAATGTGTGTGTGTGTGTGTGTGTGTGTGTGTGTGTGTGTGATGTGTGCATGCATGTATCTGCATTGATATGTATGTATTGAAATATAAATTCCTCTGCACAATTTTACAATTTTGGAGACCACTCTTCTTTGTTTATCTTTTTTAAATTTATTTTTAATTTTTTTACATTTATTTATTTTTGAGAAGCAGAGAGAGACAGAGCACAAGTGGGGGAGGGGCAGAAAGAGAGGGAGACACAGAATTCGAAGCAGGCTCCAGGCTCTGAGCTGTCAGCACAGAGCCTGACTTGGGGCTCGAACTCACAGACTGAGAGATCATGACTTGAGCCCAAGTCAGATGCTCAACTGACTGAGCCACCCAGGTGCCCCAAGGCTCCTTTTTTTAAGTCATCCTTAAATTAGTGTAAGATGGACAGATAAAATTCTACTTTTCTCACTTAACAGAACAATTGTAACCTGAACAAATTTAAGGAGCTTGATGCTGCGGCCAGTCATTTTGGATGGCTCCAGAGAGCAGACCTTTTGCTGGTAATTGCAGAAACCATCCTCAAGGGTGATATTGTATTTTTCACTCCATCAGCAAGAATTACCCACCAGTCACAATCTGGGGATACATACGCCTAGTCTAGTTTTTATAATTGTTTGGGCTGGAGACTCCCAGGAAGGTATCTAACGAAAAAGATACAGGTTTAGAAAATCTAGATTAAATATTGGCATAAGTGTAACACAAAAGTTGAGAAATTCTTGGGTGTGTGATGTTTTAAACGAAGGTTGGTATAGATGAGTATAGTATCAACTAGTATACCGAAAAATAGATTCCCAGATTATTGTAGCAAAAAATTCAAACGCGGTAATTCTCATTAGCTATCTTTTTTCTTCTTTATTCATAAATAGAATAGACAAGATTATAGAACAAAAATTAATTTTCAGAATAATTTTCCAACTAAGGACTTTATGTCCTGGCTACAGAATTAAATTTAGGGTCTCTCTTCATATTTTATCTGAAATAAATAATAATAAACATGTCTAAATATCCTAATTGCAGTCCTTGGAGAAAAGGCTTACACTGTGTCTTCCTTTGCACAACAAATCATTTCACTGTTGAGGCGCCTGCCAGGGTGGCTCAGTCGGTTAAGTGACCAACTTCAGCTTAGGTCACGATCTCACGGTCAGTGAGTTCGAGCCCCACGTTGGGCTCTGTGCTGACAGCTCAGAGCTGGAGCCTGCTTTGGATTCTGTGCCTCCCTCTCTCTCTGACCCTCCCCCATTCATGCTGTCTCTTTCTGTCTCAAAAATAAATAAACGTTAAAAAATTTTAAAAAAATCATTTCACTGTGGTCACAGCATATTTTAGGATTGTATCTACCTAAGGTAAGAAAGGTCTTCTCATTTTATGGCTGAGGAAATACTGATCAAGTGATTTGTATCTGGTAGCACAATTATGAAGCCAACTAAGAGTATACCTTGTAGCTGTGCTTGAATGGTTGCTGAGAATTTAATCTAACTTATTTTCATATAATAGGTGGGAAAGCTGAGAGCCAGAAGGATCAAATTACTCACCTCCGCTTAATATATAATTGGAAGTTTTGAAGAGAGACTAGAATAAATGTGTGCTGATTTTATCATCTATTAACTTTCTGTGGTCATTTTTGCAGTGTTGCTCTCTATTACTACCCTAAATCTCCTGGAGGGCAAGGACCATGATCCACATTATGGACATTTCAAGTAACCTCTAACAATGTTTCACATTATAGGTTGTCAGCAGGTGATCATTGAAAAGGTGAATGAATGAGAAGGAAATAGTCTAGTCTATAAAATAAAGACTTAACATAACCAACACTGAAAGACAAGCCTCATTCAAATTATTAAATTTATTTGTGATAAGGCAAGGAATGCAAATAATACAGCTGGATTTTCCTATTTGAAAGTAAAGCAAGGGCAGGTTACTAAAATAAGGTCATCCAAATCCAGTGTAGACCACATACTTATCTCTAAAATATATTATTCGTGAAGCTTTTGAATTTCTGAAAGCGCGTTATTATCAAAGCAGACACAGCACAGCTTGCCTAATACTTTGATGTCGTTCTGTTTTCTTTGTGGTTAAATCTTTGGTTGAAGGGTTGGCAAGTCTGCCAAAATACAATAAAAATAAAAATGAACATCGGATAGGATTATACGTCTACATTGCTAATCACTAGACTGAAATAAAGAGAGATTGCAAAACTAGAGTGAGGTTCACATTTACCTTTTAACTAATGTGCATTTAACAAAGACAAACATAGTATAACATGCCCTTTAAACAGAATGAAAGAATTTGACAGAACAGAATATGCAATTGACTATTTTGTGTGTCAGTGTATTATGGTTAAGAATAAATCCATTGACACCAACTTAAGGATCATGAATGCATAGGCATTGATTGTTCCACCTCAGATCAGATCCCCATTTAAAGTGATAGTCAGAACAAATACAGTTACACACAAATATGATTTAAGAAAATTTTAACTGTGTAAACTACATATGTAAAATGCAAAAAGCTATATTTTTTATAAATTCAACAACGATTTCCTGACTGCCTACTGAAGTTTAGCTATCATATTAAACAGTAGAAATATAGGAATGCAATCTTTTGCTTTTTAGTACAGTGATTTGTAACCATGGCTGTTTCATTATTACTTACAGAGCTATTAAAATTAAGACATCTAACCCTTCTTGCAGAGACTGTGATTCAGACCTCTGGGGTAGGTTCTAGTGAATTCTATTAAAATTCTGTGATTCAACTGAAGAAACATTTTTGAAAATCCCACTTTCTCTGTATGACTCACTGTGTGAAGACATAATTAAGCTAACTCTAAGAACCGTGGAGCCTGGGGGCTCTGGTTGAGCCTCTGATTCTTGATATCTGCTCAAGTCATGATCTTCTGGTCTCAGGATTGAGCCATGCTGAGCATGGGGCCTGTTTGGGATTCTCTCTCCTTCTCTCTCTGCTTCTCCCCTGCTTGTGCTCGCTCTCTCTCTCTCTCTCTCTCCCTTTCAAAATAAATAAGTAAACTAAAAAAATAGATAATTCTAAGAATAGCATA
Organism: Panthera onca; assembly: GCF_046562875.1. NCBI lineage: Eukaryota > Metazoa > Chordata > Mammalia > Carnivora > Felidae > Panthera > Panthera onca. Next base: position 137,489,899 of record NC_138342.1, on the reverse strand, counting down.
AAAATATGCCATGGATACAAAATGATCATTGATGATTATATCTAGCCCAATGTATTTTTCTCAAATACTCACTTTTTGAGTCTTCAATTGTTTGATTTGTGTTTTAACACAGAAAGGGTAAGAAAATATAATTTTTTCCCCTTTCCACAAGCATTTGTTATAGTATAGAGGAGGTTGGAGAGGCAACCATAGACAGATCATGAAATGTGCTGGCGTTTTGGATCCTTCCTTGGAGACAACAGGGACTCAGTAAAGAATTTAAGTAAAAAAAAAAAAAAAATAATATCTGTATTCTAGAAAGCAAACTCTGGTTGCAAAGTAAACATTCCAGAATCTTAATTCTTACAGGGTTGGGAACTACATCTCCCAGCATGTCCTGCAGCAGCCTTTGGAGTTAGACGAGTGTGGAAAAGTCAGAGCCACATAGTAAATATTGGGGGAGGGGGTAGTCACAGATGGAAGAATTAATAAATGAAGACTTTAAAATAACATAAAATTTGAAGTGAACAGTGAAGATAATGAGGAAAGAAATGAAAGACATTTTTAAAAAGAAACAAATGGAACTTTTAGAACTTGGAAGCCATATATATATATACATATATATATATATATATATATATATATATATATATATATATCGTTAAATTGACAACAGATTAAATGTAGAATAAAAGATCAGAGAAAATGACAATAGAACAATAGAAGTTATCCAAACAGAAGTAGAGATAGAACAAAGTGGAAAAAAATAAACACAGCCTCACTGACCTGTGGAATAATATAAAATGGTCTACCATATGTATTAGAGTCCCAGAAGGTAAGAGGGAATAAGGGCAGAAAAATATGAACTAGCTAATAAGAGCCAAAGCAGGTAGTCTAGGACAGAAACAGTGTAGGCAATGGGGGTGGGCAGGTAGTTGTGTTAACATACGAAATAATGTGCCTGTTTTTGACGAATTTGGTGCGAATTCATCATGATCAAATTGGAAATTAACGTCTATTGAATCATATGGAAGCTATTTATCAAATACTTTTTGTCAAAAGCTTGCCTAGGGGCTGAGTGGTAACTTGAACTCTAAGAAATGCATTGTAGGTTATCTTTAGAATGGATTATACCAAGAGGATGAAGGCAACGAAACTCTCTAGGAGACATCTACTCTTGCCTAGTAGTGGGAGACTATGAGGGCCTGAATTTGTGCAGTGACATGCTAAACAAGAGGGTGGATTTGAAAAGCCTTATTGAGGTAGGCTAGAATTTAGCCACTGACTGAAAAAAAAATTAGGAATAATTCAGATTAAATTTTAAATTTTGAGCCACCAAGGAAACAAAAAAAAAAAAAAAAAACTTTGTAGAGAAAGAAGACATATATATACATATATATATATATATACACATATGTACATCTATATACATGTATGTACATGTATATATGTATACATATACATATATGCATACACATACATATATACATGTATGTGTATGTATATGTATATACATATATATACATATATACGTATATACATATATGTGTGTGTGTGTGTGTGTGTATACAGGACAAGAATCTAGAAATATCAAGAAAATAAATTGTAGATCTAAACCTTGTGAGGCAAGTTTTGTAAATTTGGATGAGGAAGTTATTTTAATTTTACTTAGTGTCTCCCTCAATGCCTAAAACTGTACGTCATACTTAGTAAGTTTTTAAAAAAGGAAGTTTAATTAGTTGATTAGTATGACTTGTGTACAGATGTTTGGAAAAGACTGCAAACTTTTGCATGGTGAAAAATAGAAGAGAGGAAGCCCTAGGTCCTTGGAAAGGCATACATAGAAGACTGAAGTCATACTCAAAAGTACCAATGGGAATGCACTGCAAGACCACTTGTAGGATAGAGTTCTTATAGAACATACTTTGTATATTATCAAAAAATTAAAGGATCATGGGAATCTGCTTTTTCTAAGGAGTTTAGATGCATAGAATTTAATGAGAGGTAAACAGACTGGCTGATTTTGGGGGGCAAGGTGAGACAGTGTATATTTAACCGGTTCACAAAGCAATGAGAATAACTAATTTGAGTTAATTTCTCAACATAAACTTAAAATACAGCCAACATAAATACTTTCGAGTGTTACTGCTTTTAATGTATAAGGTAGCAATACGTGGCCATAAAGTATGCAGCGCCAAAAACAGCATAATCATCTAATATTAAAAGCATTGATTAGGAAGAAGTAAGCAATTGTGGGAAAGTCCTTGGAACCGTTAACAGTTCAAAGTATTAAGCTATACTGCAGTCTCAGGCAGCCTCAGGCAGCCTTTCCACTGCAAAATATTGGATGGTGTGTATGATGTGTGGCACTGCTACTATTTGCTCTCAAGGTTAATCCATCCAGCTAAATCTTGGGCATCCAGAGGTTGTTTCCAGCCTGTTTGTAAAAATAGTACAACCAAATCAGCAGTGTTTCCTATCAGTTGCATAGAAGACTTATTTTATGTTGAGGTGTAGAGAGATTTCATATTTTTTCAACTTATTTCAGGATGAGTGAATTGTAAACATTTCAAAATATTTAAGTTTGTCTTCCTTAAAAACTCACAAAATTTCTCATTGTTTTCTATAATTGGTGGGACAGTTCTGCCAGTGAGGAAAATGTCTTATTCAACTCATTTTCTCTCAGTTTTTTAAAAGAGTCGTTGCTGATGTGATAAATGGATAGATAGAAAGATAGACACAAACACACATTCACACATATATGTGTGTTTTTCATGTACGTATTCATATTGTGTTTTTCATGTACGTATACAATTTATAAAGAACTTTGACAGAAGAGATAAATAAGGCTTCTCATCAAAATCCTAAAAATTTTATTATCAAGTAATTGGTTTAGTAATTCAAGAGCTTTGTATTGATTATTTCATCTCCTTAGCTATGGAAGAAGACTTGAAAATAATACAGGTATTTTTATAGTTAGTAAATATATAGTGATGAATGTGCTCATGGACTGCTGTTATCTGCATAATTTGCTCTTCATTTACTGGACAGTTATTAGACGCATGATCTGCCACCAGCCTCTAAGAGTGTGATCAATTTATCTCCTAAACCAAATTGTGACTGTCAAATAATTGCTGTATAATGTAGTCTAATTATAAAATCATTAATATTTTATTTTAAAAGATGTTGTCTAAATACAAAAAAAAAATTGTTTGCATCAGCAATATATTTAAGAAGAATGTTTATTTTCTAAGCTCATTACTGAAAACTATAATCATATAGCCACATGGGGAAAAGGAAGAAAGTACTATCACATGATGGAATGTAGCAATCCATTTAGTAGATATAGATTCAGTAGTAGACATTTAGGTTCCTGCTGGCATCCTTAGAAACTTGCTGCTACGTCTATAATCCTCTTTATCATAATTCAGTGAATTCAGAAACAGGAAAACCATGGCAGTGCCTAGTGTTTTATTTACACTGTCTCTTACTTTTTTGATGATTTGGGAAAATATGTTTGAAATACTACTACTACATCAACTACTACATCAACAAGAATCTTAAGATTTTGATTATCAAAGTCATACATTTGCAACAACAACTATGATCCGAGTGTCCGACAAAACCAATTTTGTGGTAAACTGGGCACCACAATAGATTAGAAGTTTATCTGTAAAATAATCAAAACCAATTAACTGCATGAGAGAGTTCAACACATGTTGGAATCAGTTAATTAGAATTAATTTAGCTCATCATTATCAATAAATATTTTTCTTGCCTTGTAATTCTTTCAAGGATTTCACTACAATATATTATGTCTTACGACCATCTCAGATTTTCACACACCCACTAGTGAAGAGTAAGCTATCATGTGGTACTGTACATTCTAGTCAATGGTTCATTTATGGTACTATGGCAATTGATGCTACTCAACAAGATTTAATAAATTGTTGTATATATTATATAACTTCACTCTATTTTTTTCATACAATTAGGTACTGAAAAATAAAAATCAGTAGTATTAGTAGCAAAGAGAAGTCCAGAATTCCTGTTCTTAATGCACTTATAATAACATGGAAATAATCAGGTTTTCCAATGCAGCACATTAAATTTTTTTAATGTTTTAAGTGTTTATTTAAATTCTAGTTAGTTAACATATAGTGTAACATTAGTTTTAGGAGGAGAATTTAGTAATACATTATTTACATATAACACCCAGCGCCCATCACAAGTGGCCTCCTTAATACCTATCACCCATTTAGCTCCCCCCATACCAATGCAGCACATTTTTAATATCAATAAAAAAATCACTAATTTTTAAGCATTGTCCCTACCTATCTCACACATATTGTGAAATAAAAATATAAAATTGAAAATACATTGAAAAGCTAGCAAAACGTCAAAAATTTCATAATTATTTCACTCCTCAATGATAGATCTTTATAATTCTACTATTACTGGACTTTGGTAATTTGATTTGTCATTACATATTCACAAATCTTTCATATGGTAAAGAATGGATTTTAGTTTTTTTTTTTTTAATTTTTTTTTTTTTAACATTTATTTATTTTTGAGACAGAGAGAGACAGAGCATGAACGGGGGAGGGTCAGAGAGAGAGGGAGACACAGAATCTGAAACAGGCTCCAGGCTCTGAGCAGTCAGCACAGAGCCCGATGCTGGGCTGGAACTCACATACCGCGAGATCATTACCTGAGCTGAAGTCGGACGCCCAACCGACTGAGCCACCCAGGCGCCCCTAGGGTTGTTTTTTTAAATCAAGTATTATTTATGTCATTTATGCTTATGCATCTTCTGACTTGTGATAACAATTCAACTTGTTAACTATTTGGCTCAGTCCCACTTTCAGTTTTAGAAAAGATGGAGGGAAAGACAAACTAAATAAAGCCAAACAATTCAAACAATACACAAAAAGTTAATTAGCATGTTATACTCACAGTATTGCTATTTGTGGCCAGGATTTGGACCATGATTTTTCTTTGCTTAATTTTGATGACATTTTCTGATATAGGAGACTTTCAGGGGTGGGGGGGAGACTACCAAAACTCTGAGCCCTATTGGCTCTTTCAAACAGTTATGTTAGCATTTATCCATCTGTCCACACCAAATTATCGTCAGGGCCCATATTTGGAGATTTTTAGTGCTACTGATAGCTTATAAAATAGCTTTTCAAAAAATTAAAATACAAAATGAAGACATATAATGAAAGATTCTAATTTTCTGGCAAAATTTCTTGCATGTGCAGTAAACACTCTCCTATCATATTTACTTAGAATACGAATAAAATAACAAGTAATCTTAGTATTTAATAATTTTTACTATTTAATGCATAAAGAAGCTATGTATTGTAAATGTCCTAATACTAATGATACACAATTATAAAGAGTTGATTATGCCCAAATTCCAGTCTTTTTTTTTTTTCAATTTTTTTTTTAATGTTTATTTATTTTTGAGACAGAGAGAGACAAAGCATGAATGGGGGAGGGTCAGAGAGAGGGAGACACAGAATCCGAAACAGGCTTCAGGCTCCGAGCTGTCAGCACAGGGCCCGACGCGGGGCTCGAACTCACGGACCGCGAGATCATGACCTGAGCCGAAGTCGGCCACTTAACCGACTGAGCCACCCAGGCATCCCCCAAATTCCAGTCTTTTAAAGGACTAAAGAACACTTAGATTATATTTTCCTGTCTTCAAATATTTGTGTAGTGTAATGGAGAAAATGGGGTCTATAAAATAGAATGAGTATTTTATGTGGTGGTACAGGAACAAGTGCTATATTTGCTAAAACATTCATACAAGAAAGCTAGACCTAGAGGGGGACATTGTGAGATATAAACATTAAAGAAGGATATATTAAAGAGATGGTACTTAGATGTACTTTATAGGACTTTTGGGTCTAAGATTCCAGCTAAGTTCTCATTTTCTGTTTTCTGAAGCCATGCTTTCCATTTTTTCCCTATCACTCCAAGAATAAATATCAGTCCCTCTTTGATTCTTCCCAAAAGAGTAACTAAAAAAGTTAATTGGTTAATATAAATTTTACTAAAGTGTGTATGTAAAGGTAAATTATATTATTCATTTCTATAACATAATTTAAACCAAACCCAAATCTCCTTAGTCATATCTGTATATTTCCAATATCCAATATCCTTACTCTGATTTCTTCTCACATATTTCTTATGCAGTGACAACCTTGGTAGAAAATTTTGTCTCTTCTGGATTTTCCAGAGACATTCAAAATCTTCTGTTTATTATGCAGAACATCTCAGCCCAAGCCCATGTCTAACCTTTAAGTTTGCATATTCCAGTTCAAACAAAAGTGCTTCCATTTTCCAGGATCCATCCTCCAGTGGGTACAGTTTTAGAGTACACTTTTGTGTCTCTGAACATACTTGTGGTTGTATTCTCACTTAAGCTAATTTATCACTAACAAATATAATCTTTTACAAATGAATTTAAGGAGATGTATGGTCTTTTTTCCTATAATATACAGATTGACTTTTAAAAGGAGAAGCCTGAATTGACAAGATCAAACAAAGCCCAGAATAAGAAATAAAAATGAATAGTGGACGGCAAAATAAAAAGTTGAAACTTTTGGAGTAAAGTTTCATATAGAGGAAGATAAATTTAAAATCATAATAGAAAGCCAGGTCATTCAAAAAAAATTTTTAGTACTCTAGAATGTTTTGCTGAGAGATTAGAATCCAACTTAATAAGTATCAGCAGCACCTCAGCAATGGTGACAGTTACAAAGTACAAGAACTAAATTTAGAATAGAAATGTGGTGATGGGTCACAGACTGGGTCAAAGGTGAAAGACAGTGTGAGTAGACAGAAAAGAAAGTATTGAAGCAAACCAAATATGAGATGACTGGGTTTCAAATCAAGGAGGGACAATGGGGAAAAAGAAGGAGAGTGCAGGTGAAGACTGAGAGGAATCAAATGGCATGCCATGCTAACACACGTGCTGGATCTACGTTTACGCATAAAATTTAGAGCATTAGAAAACATTTAAATTCCACACATGTTAACTCTGAAAGCAGTCAGGGGCAGACGAAAACGTTTTGTAATAAACAGTAAATCCTGAAATCAGATTTCACAAGCTTAAAATAAGCTTAATCTCTTGAAAAACAGAGAATCTACTGGACAGATTCATTCTTACCTGTTTTGTGAATTGAAGACATCCTATGATTTTCTCACAAAAATTAAATATATCCTTATATATTTTGTATATACTAGGATACCTGACTATAATTATGAATTAATTTAATATAATTCTGATAGTGGGTTTCTTAAACTGGCATATTTTGAGTGGTTTCCAAAACGGGGTGGCCATGTTCCAAAAAGCTTACACAGGCACACTCTTTGTGGAAACTATTAGGACTCCTACCTATACACAATTTAAATTTGCTCTCAGAGTATCTATTTTTGTATATGTGCAAAACACATATAGTTGGGCCAATGTGCATTTTTTTATTTTTAAATATATATATTTGTATATAATAAATATATATGTATATATATTTATTTATCTGTGCATGAGTATATATGTGTGTGTGTGTGTGTGTGTGTTACCTCTTCATTCTTTTGCACAATGAAAAATATCTGAGATCTACTGTTAGAAGTTATGAACTAAATGTGACTGAAGTACCCACAGACAAATATTAAACCATGTTAAATCATCTATATATCATTCTTTTCACAGCACTGTTGTACAGAGAAAAAGTGCCATCTGAGCCCTCTGAGTCCAGCTACAACCATACTCTACCACTTGAAAAAAGAGAAAGTTTCTTAGCTCCTACTGGAGGAATGCTGGGTGCCATGGAGCAGGGTTATTGGATAAAAAGGCCTCAGTAGAACTAGTCACCTAAAGAAGCCATATCTGGAGCAGGCACTCAGTCACACTCATCATCATGGATACCACCCCCCCGCCCAGGACTAAAATGAAAGCTGCTTTGAGGCTCCACACCATCCATATTAAAATGATTGCTGTCTTTCCTCAACAGACTACCATGATGAACTTTATAAGTGTCATACATTCCTGTATACAATTAAAAATCTATACGCCATAGACACCTCCTATACCTTATACACCATTAGAAACCCATGACTCCAGGCCCACGTCCAATCATACATATGTATTAATCTGGCATAAATCCTTATGTTTAACCATCTCCAGGACCATCCTATGATATATTTTGACTGATAAGATCTATGATCAACAAATTTCCTCAAATTTTCAAACTACTCTGCATGTCCATCTACCTCTTTCTAACAGAAACTCAATCATATCCTGACAACACCACCTGTAAAGCCTTCTCAAATGAATGTGTTGTGTTTTTTTTTTTGTTTTTCTTTAATCACTACATAAATTAGGAATCAAAGATAGGTGAAAAAAATGAAAGAAAACAAAGAGCACTCTCTGAACATGTTTCCTATCTTTCTAATTCAGTTTCTTTTTTATTGATATTTTCACCTTATTGAAAACTCCAATTGATTTTTTTCTATGAACTACTCTTTCTCCAAACTATGTCTTCATTTTATTTCCTGTTCAACTTAGAGTCAATGCTCCAGAATTATAACAACACCCTAGCAAACACTTTTAACTCCTTTCCCCCTTCTCCATCTGTTTTACCTGATTCCTAATTAAACTCAATTGTCTGCCTTCTCCATGACTGCACACATCAGAACTGATTTGTCTCACCTTAAATTCAAGGCTACAAATTTCAAATAATCACTTTACACCTAACTCAGAAATCTGACTATGTTTTACATTAAAAAATTATACTACCCCTAATCTCTTGCCCATTTTCTATATCCCTTTTAATTTTCTTTTTGCTATTCTTTCTTCATTCTCAGCTAATAGCCTTGATCCATGCTTCACTGGGAAAACAGAACCAATCTGAATGGACTGATTTCACCTTATCAAGAGCAAATGCACATGCACATGCATTCTCTGCCTTCTATCTTGCTACCATGGATAAAATGTCCCTGTAGTTATCAATCAAGTAAAGTCTCTTCACTAATACCCTGGGCTCTCTCCTCTCTTTATTTGAAGAAATTATTTCTACTCTCTCCGTCGCTATCAGTTTCTCCATTTCAACTGTCACTTCAACATGGGACTATAGGTTGGTGATTCTTAATTTTATATCTAAATTCTCTGAACCTCCCTCAGACTTCTTACTCAATAGGATTATGTAGACTTCTTAGAGTGATCTCAAATTTAACATGTCAAATGTCTTGATTCCTGTTCTTGACACTCCTATGTTTCTTTCAGTCTTGCCCAACTCATTAAAGATCATTGGTTCCAATCAGTTGCTCAGTCAAAAGTTGAAGAATTGTCTTTGAGTACTACCTTCCCTCACCCCAGTACATCAGTAACTCATAATCGTCCCTATATAAAAAAATCTATCTTAATGTCTAATGTCTCCACTTTGCACTATCTTTACTATCAGTGTATTAACCACAACTTCTTTTTGGATTAACTAATTGGCCTTCTATGTTCTCACATTTTACCCTTACCAGCTATTCTCCACACAGTTGCATAAAACTCTTCCAAGAATCACGTTGACATTTGAGACAAATTCTAAACTTGTTTCTAGCTAAAACAGCTTTACATCATCTGCCTTCTTCACAAGGCCTGAAAGATGATCTCACCCTATAATACTCTTTCTCTTGCTTCTATGGTCCAGTCACATTGCCTTCCTGTGGTTTTTTTGAATGTATGGAACCCATTCTTATTTTAGAAAAATTGTTTGGAATACCATTCCACTTGATTCTCCCATGAATAGTTCTAAATTTGGCTATGTGTGTTACCCACTCAGACAGGCATTCTTTAACCACTCAACCTAATGGAGCCACACTGTCATAGCATATCACACTGATTTACATTTTGTATAGCACTTGAACAGCTGGTCCAATTTCTCGTGTAAGTATTTATGTAGTTATTGAATTATAAGTTGTCTCCTTCAATGGTATGTAACTTCTCAGTTTAATGCTGCATTCCTAATTCCTAGAATAGGACTTGATCCATTGTAGGGAAAGTCTTAGGAAACATTTATTGAAAAAAAAATTTTAAACATTAATTGATTTTAATGTTGTCAAAAAGGAATCAGTAACCTTCAGAGTTATAAAGATCTATTTGGTTCCCATCTATGATAAAAAAAAAAAAAAAAAAAAAAAAAAAAAAAAAAAACCTTAGGAACTTGAGTATAAATCTTGCTTTGGAAACTCACAGCTAACACCTTGCAAATTCTAAAAAGCACTTTGTCACCTCATCACGAACAGGGCACTCGAGATATTATTTAACATCTCGACAGAGGTGGATGAGGCTACCTTCAACAATGTTCAGAAGAATAGAAAAATGTTAATAACAACACAGTAATATTTGCAATTTTTCTACTTTCCCAACTTGTGCTATACTACAAAATAGAATAAATATTACATCAGACCCAAGGGAAAATAATTTATTGTTAATTGGAATGCAATTTTTCTCCCCTCTTTTTTATTCTATAAGTTAAAAGAGCCCCCAGTAGATACTTTTTCACTGAAGAGACACAATATAAGAAAATGAATGCAGGTAAAAATATACACTGTCATCCCATATCCTACATTGATTTTGCACATATGACTATTTGTATGGCATACCTTAAACTGGCTGTATTCAAATATATATTTTATCTCCCAAATGATTTTCTATAATTTACAGCAGATGATAGGTTTACTAAATCCAACCTATATCACATAAGCAGAGTAAATCTAGATTATTAAAATATATCAAATTATTTCAGTTTAACGTTTTCTCCAGTTGCATCAATACGTGCCGTTTTACTTGATTTTAATTAGATAATAATAATAGTAATACAAATCTACTAGCTCTCTTAAATGCAAAAAGATTTTCTGAGATTTTATAGTTATTCACCCTTGTTAAATCAGATACAGGCTTAAAAAGATCTCAAAGTAGATAAAAGTTTGCGAAGTAATCATTAGTACTATTAGAACACAAATACCTCTCTTTAAAAAAGCCTTCTGAAAGAACTTTAAAACTTAATTCTAGTGAAATAATTAGCATTACATAAAGTATTAGAATAACACGAACTAAAAAGGAATTATAAAAAGATCACTGGTTTGGATTTTTGGTCTAGAATAGACTTCACTAGCTGTTACAGTCCTAGATCAATTCTGTAGTCTTTCTCATCATCCAAATTCTCATTTAGGAAATCTCCTGGGGCACCTGGGTCGCTCAGTCGGTTGAGTTTCCAGATTCAGATCAGGTCATGATCTCACAATTCGTGGGTTCGAACCCCACATCGGGCTCTGTGCTGACAGCTTAGAGCCTGGAGCCTGCTTCGGATTCTGTGTCTCCTTCTCTCTCTGACCCTCCCCTGCTCATGCTCTGTCTCTCTCTTTCCTTCAAAAATAAATAAAAACATTAAAAAAAAATTAAAGGAGAAATCTCCCAGTGCCAGTTTTTCATAGGCAGCAGCTAGTCCTGTTACACTGAATCAGAAAATAGGTGTGAAAATGGGTGTGTGGTGCGGCAGGAAATAAAATATATAGCTCAGAAATGGCTGGATAATATATGATACTTTATAAATATTATCAAACTGGATTATGAGACTGGGGCAGTAAGAAATTATAAACCTCAGATGTTAATCCTGAGTTAGATAGACTGACATGTATCCTACCCCAAACTGGACATAAATGGGAAACAAGGCAGCACGTAGCACGGATTTCTGGGCTCATCTGTCCCAGGAGGCATCTCTCTCCATGTTAGCTGCTGAGACCACTGAATTTCAAAAGCACCCACTGAAGAAATAAGGAAGTACTAAGGAACTGCCTTGCTTCCACCATCATGTATATTTGATCTTCTATGTTTATTTTTCATTACTTTGCTGTTAAAGTAAAAGTTTTTTTAAGTAAAAGTAATGTTGACCAAGCTATAAATTCATCTTTACATATTAGACTTTATTTAATGAAAAACTCAAATTTTGTCTCCAAAATCAGATGGACACAGAAACTATGTCTTTACCATTTTCAACTGAGTTATTCTCAGTTTTATTTGTTTTGAATTCATTTTTTCATGGCTAAAAACAAAGAGGGGAAGAGAGAGAGATGGCCACCTTTAGCACCATTTACTAAATACAACATTCCCTTTTTTTTTTTAGCGAGATATACAAACACAACTACTTTCTTCTGAAAACTTTGATTATCTAGCTTTTATGTAGTACTATCTTTTTAAAAATATGATAAGCTTTAATAGTACTGACCTTTAGGGGTATAATGAAGTAACTCTCTAGTGATATATGTGGAAGGTTGCTTCATACATTAATATGCTGGTCAATATGTTTTTCTAACACACTAAACTCTAATTGAATTTGTAGATAATACAAACATGGAAATACTAAAAGCTTGAATGGGCAAGAAGATGAATCAAAACCAACACAAATAAATATAATAAGAAAAGTAAAATCCTCAACAGAAGTTAAAGTAATTACAAATTTCAGAACCAGGAGATCTACCCATTTTGCACATATGACTATTTGTATGACATAAACTGTGAGTGCTTCACAGTTTACTGTTACTACAGCTTACCAAAACATGCATGTGTGAGGGGGGCAAGTCACATCTTTCATGATTAAACATGTAGTCACAATGTAACATGTGTCTATAAAACACAAAGATTCAAATTTACAAAAATATATAAAGCATGTGCATATAATAAATACATATATACATATAATATGCACATACTTGAATACATTTAATATATGTATATTGATATGTGTATTTTATCTATTTCTTTGTAATAATTCTGGTTTTTCTGTGGTTTATTTTTAGTAATTGTACAATACTTTTAATGTTGAATTATTTGATCCCTGCACACATGCCGTCTAGGTAACATGATGGGGTTTTGCAAATCTTATTTTTCCCAGCTTTGTGCCCCTTCCCTTTTTGTTTTTGTTTCACTAAATTTTCAGCTCTCAGCTCTATCATCAGTCCTGGAAAAACCTTATAAATCAGGCTAAATTCCCATGTTTTATTCTATCAAGTCACCATGTGCTGCTCTTGTCCAAACTAAGGGCAGTTGTAATATTACACTTACTTTATCATTAATTGATTATAGTATACCTCCTTTTTTTTTAGATTTTAGAATCAGGAATCCTATCTATTTTAATCATTATAATATCTTTATTGTTTAAGTAATGTATTTTCACATATTTATTAAATGTATGAGTAAGTACATAAATGTAAATAAATAATAGTATGAATATTCTTATTTCCTACTATATCCTTCCTATGTTTGTTGATATTTGTAATTTATAGTCTGTTCTCTTTTGGCTGCAAAGATTCTGTTTGTTTTAATGTTCTGTATTGGCATAAAAGTAGAAATGTACCTGTCTTAAGTTTTTTTTTTTTTTTATTATGTAATTTTATTTCCTTTTTATTGAAGTCATTCACATTCATTCATGCATCTTTGAATATAGCAAGAATGTGGCTTTTATATCTTCTGTTTATCTCAAAAAAATCTCAATTTAGATAGATGGTCTTACTCTGGATTTTTAGGCAATGTTGCTGTTTATTTATGATATAATTTTATTAGTTCTGTGGTATACTTTTTTACTTATTCTTTCTTAAGTTTGTCTTTGAATATAAAGGTGTATATTCAGTATTTCCATCTCTATTTTGCATTAGAATGCAAGTACGTTGTTCCTCAGGTTTGCCATTGGAATTGTGAATTTCTACAAGCAATAGCACTGTCCCAGGGATATTATGGAAAAGTGTGTGTGTGTGTGTGTGTGTGTGTGTGTGTGTGTGTGTGTCTGCGTATGTATGTAAGGGGATGTGTAGGAAAGAGAATATAGCAGTTTTTACGTTGCTCAGTAAAATGGTCTGTGGACACTTTTGTTTTTGTGCCTGCTAAAATTATTTTTAAATAACTAAATTTCCTTGTTAGTAAATTGACATCTCAAATATATAAGCATGCAACTCCCAAAGAAAAATATGTGTATAAATTTAAACAATATTTTCCATTAGTCCACAGCACTTTGACCTTATTTTTTTCTGAATGAGTTGTAATCCCAAGTATTACTGGTATACAATTTAATACATTACAAATTAAATATATTGCATATTTTGGTAATTAAATATTAAACTAAATGAATACTTTTTTATTAGATGATTTTGGCTGTTTTCTTGGATGCTTATTACTGTTCTGATAAAAGCAAGATTTACCATCATTTTTTTTTCTACTTTGCATTCTTATAAATGATTATTTTGAGAAACTTTGCTTTCTTAAAGCAACATCACTCAATTTTTTCAACTCCCTGGTATGCACCAAAAATCACGAAGTGAATTAGCAACATTGATGATTTTTAGTGATCTTTAAGCTGACATTTTGAATATGTTTACCATTAATTTTTGAAAGCAAAGATTGTAAGCCATAGGGATTCTAAAGGTTTTTCTTATCCAATATTAGAGCTGTTTTTGTAATTTCTGAGAAATGTAACCAAGGCTTTTATCAAGATTTGTAAAACAACAGTTGATTTTATCTGTTACTCTTTTACTTAGAGAAACTCAGAAAAGATTAGGAAATTAATTATTTCATTTTAATATATTTCTGCGAATAAAAAAATTGGAGGAGATTTTTCCCAATTTTCCCATTTGAAAATTAATTGACATACATCCCTGTGTAAGTTGAAGACATACAGCCTGATGGTATGACTTACACACATGGTTACTGTGATAGGTTCAGCTTATCCATCTTCTCATATAGATACAATAAAAAGAAAAGAAAGGAAAAAAGAAAAAGAAAAAAGTCTCCTTCTGAAGAGAGCCCATAGGATTTATTTTTAACAACTATAGCAGCAGCAGCATTAGCTACAGTCATCATGGTGTACGTTTCGTCCCGAGTACTTATTTATAAATGGAAGTTTTCACCTTTTGACCATCTTCCTCCATTGTCTTCTCCCTTCACCCTCTGCCTCTGGTAATCACAAATCTGATCTGATCTCTTCTCTTATAAGTTTGTTTTTCTTCTTAATTTTTTTAGATTCCATATATAAATACTTTCACCATACCTGTGCTTAGATCTACAGATTTGACATGCAGAAAATATTCATCACATAACATAAAAGAAAAAGCAGTCTGCATTTTCATTCAACCAGTAAGACTTACTTTCTGTTGAAATATAAACCTTACTACAGTTTTCTGCAGAAATGAACATATTAATGTGTTTTCAAGCATATTATAAGAGCCACTATGTTATATAAGGGGGAAAAAAACAACTTTGTTGAATGCACTATATAAAATGGACTAACAAAGACATCTAGGTTCAAGGTAAAATGACATAGATCTAGTATAAGTTATTTATTATCATATAAGAATAACCAAATTATGTCATATTTTATGAATTATTTTGTAATAATGAAGTATAACTAAAACATTATAATGATCATGATAAGATGCATATTATTTTTCAGTAATTGTATATATCGATCAGGTGCTTAGATTTTAAAACCATCTTTTAGAGGTCATAATTAAACAGTTATAATTCCACTTATTTAATTGTGAATAACTAACTCTTCCCAAACTAAATACTACATTTTTTTCAATGTCTACTTATTTTGAGAGAGAGAAACAGAGAGTGCAGGCAGGGCAGAGATAGAGAGAGAGGGAGAAAGAATCCCAAGCAGGATCTATCATTGCAGAGCCTGACTCAGGGCTCGATCCCAGGAACTGCAAGGTGACCTGAGCAGAAATCAAGAGTCAAATGCTTAACAACAAAGCCACTAGGCTCCCCACTAAGATCTTTAATAAGTCTCTGTGTATCTACAGAGGTATATTGTCCCTAGTTTACAGATTATTGCTCTGGTAGAAAATACTTAAGCTTGCATAGCAAATATATTTTATTATGCATAATTATTTTTATTTTACCCATTTTGTATATAGTAGGTTATACTGTAAAAATTATGTATCTAGGTAAGTTATATTCCCTGTAGATATCATTTCAAGCTAATAAAAGGACATCATAAAATATTTGCTTTCTGTGTGATAGAGTTTAAAATCACAAAATTTGATGTAAAGCAACCTGGCTTAATTGGTGATGTATAGCATGCACTAATCTCTCTGCTGACCTTAGGAACACCAGAATTCCCCTTCTTCTGATCATCAGATACGCTTTAAATGTAGCTTGGGTACTTTGGAATGTATTACATGAAAAGTTACATCCCTTATGTATCGGTATCATCATTATACCTAACTCTGTTCAGAGTGTCAATATATTCTCCTCTGTGTCTAAGGATTTTAGGATGCTTTTCACACTTTCCTTTGACCTACATTCTCCTGGATTATGCATTTGTAGTTACGGCATCCTATGATGTAAAAATCAGAAAGCTGACGGCAGTGGAATGATGAATAAATTATTAATTTCAGTCAGTATATTCAGCAAATGGCCCCCAGTTTGTTTAGATTATTTTCTGTTCATTGCAGTACCTGTGTCCTTGAATGAAAGGTATATAATAGGGTTAGTTTGAAAAAATTCCTACTCTTCAGGGGTTATCAATCGACTTAGATTTCAACCTAAACGGTATTTTAGTCCAAAATTACGTTTTGTAATCCACCTACGTGAGTTGCATAATTCATATAGAATCCATACAGATTATGGGTCATGAATTTTTATTAATTAAGATTAGAAGACTGGGGTGCCTGGGTGGCTCAGTTGGTTAAGCGTCCAATTTCGGCTGGAGTCATTGTGGGTTCAAACCCCGCATCAGGCTCTGTGCTGACAGCTCAGAGCCTGGAGCCTGTTTCAGATTCTATGTCTCCCTTTCTCTCTGCCCGTCCCACTGGTGCTCTGTCTCTTAAAAATGAATAAATGTTAAAAAAATAAAAAGATTAGAAGACTGACGAAGGGCTACATATTGCTTGCCAGTACTTGGTTTGACTTGTAAATACTTCTGCTATTAAGAGGAACAAAATTATTGTTTCTTTTCAAAACCCTGTAGAGTTGTGGATGTGTTTTGTTTCTTTATAAATAGTCTCTTCTTATAGTGATTCTCTCATCTCTGTCACTTCATCTTTTTTTAAACTCCAACCCATGCTACTCTGGCTCTAATCCTCTGAGGACTGCTTATAGGTACAGTCACTTTGTTTTATACAGTCTGTATTTCACAGTAGGACACATATTTCTGAACACTAGCTTAATTTCAAACTCTCTTTCCCAATAAATATGGAGCAAAATGTATATCAAAAACTAATGCTTTCATCCTTTTTTAATATCTTCCAAATTATCTGGTGTTCCCCATCATATATGCCTTCCACTCATTTCAAAGTTTGAAACAATGAGTCAATTTGATTATTGTCTTTTCTGCATTTAATACCTAGTGTTCATTCTTCTAAAGTTTAATGAAGACTCAAATGTCTTAGGACGGCTGATGTTAATCGTTATCAAGTAATTCCTAGCTCTTTGCTTGCTTAGGATCTAAATGTAGTATCATTTATTTAAGTAACTATAATGTTCTTTAAATGATGTCAGTTAAGTTATAAAATAATGCCATCTATTTGTAGATTATTTCATTAGTCTCATAATGGAACTGCAGCCATATTTATATGTCATCATATCTGGAATCCAAATTTGAGGATTAAAGAAGGATTTTAGTCATAGTAGAAAAATTCATAAGTGAAATTGCTGATGTTAAAAACCTTAAAGGTATCACAGTCGGTTTTAGTTTCTTTATTGAATCTCAGTTATCATTGTTTTCCTTTCTGGTAGCCTCCAATTTACTCTTTCTCATAAAGTAATGTATATATCTCTTAAAATTTCAGACATATTTGTACTCAATGGGCTTATTTTTCTAAACTCAAAACATTTTTGTCTTAGTCACATGTTAAATTTTATATCTGTAGTTGATTTCTAGATTAAAAAATTAGGTCTTAAAATATGCTTTAGATGTGTTTTTTATATTAATTTTCTTATGTCATGAATAATGTATCATTGCCAAACTAAAAGCTTTAAGCATAAGCTTTTTCATCTTCTGCATCATGATGAGGGTATAAACTATGACAATTAGTATGTCAGTGATTATATTGGTTGAGGAATATTTAAAAGTCAAACAAAATCAGATAACAGGGGAAGAAAATCTTTCATACGTACCTTTATTCTTTGTTTCAGTCATTCCCAAGATGCCTTTTATGCCCATGCCATGTCAATTACTGATGTTTCTCATTTCAGTTTCTTGGCTTCAATTCAATACACTGAAGGAGGAAAAGGGAAGGTGTGTTTTGGAATACTTAGTGTACAATGTCTAAATTATTTTTAAGTGCTATGAATAGCGAATCATCAAAGGAAAAATTAAGGAGGCTTTCCAGAAGAAGCATCAGAAATCTTGCCTTTCACCTCTATTATTGTGAAGATTGCCGTGGTCCTGATGTTGGTGGGAGAAAGAACTTGGAAGAGATTGGAGGATTTAGTGATATTTTAAAATTTATATACATTCAGTTTCATAGAGTTTCATAGAAACTCAGTGCAGTTTTATAGAATCAACTTTGGACATGGTCATTCCCTGAATTTCAGAGTAAAGTAGGTGTGCCTCTCAATCTTGTAATATTTTCTTAGTCTCCCAAAGGACCCAACCATCTAAACTGTGTGTAGAAGAGAGAAATAAGTAGAGTTAATAGTAGTGAAAATTGTCACTTTATTGTTAGTCCACTTTACCAGCATAGTTTCAGCATTAACTCTTAATTCCATGGTTCACCTAAATATCTTATAAGATCTTCAGCTCCATCAAATAAAAAAAAAAAAAAACACTCGTTGTATGGAAGTGTTGAATCACTATATTGTACACCTGAAACGAATATAACACTGTATTTTAACTAACCTGAATTAAAATAAAAATTTAAAAGAAAAAGTCACCAGGAAAAAAAAAAGTGTCAGCCATGTGAATGCTGGTGGAGAGAGGGGCATGCTATCAGAGAAGGGTCTGACAAATAGGAATTATTCATATCATCCTAAAGCTGACCATGATACAGTATAGCTGAAAATTTAATCCCTGTTGAAGGAGGCTGGTTTATTAATCTGTGCCTTTGACACTAGTTCATATAGTTATTTAACTCTTCAATTGGCTGAACTTAGAACCGTAGAATTACTCTTACCTTTAATTTTATTTTTTAAAACAACTAAAAAAAAGCCTACAATTAAGCCACTCTTTCAGGTGTATTTATTTATTGCAATGCCTAAACTAAATAACTTTATGCATCATTGCCTGTGCTTCTGTGTTTCGCCAGCAAGTAATCAAGATGCTCGCCCACTACATCATGATAGCGGACTAGTAACAAGGTACAAATAGGCAAGTGTGTCTGAAAAAAAAAGAGCCTTTTACAATTCAATCAGATGATACCTACATAAGATAGATTTCAAATTCATAATTATTATTTTCCTAGAATCTGCTGTAAGTGTATTTAAGATATAAAATTTAAAAGTTCCTCTCAAAAATGGTAGTGTTGAAACATACCCATATCTTCTTTTAAAAGGCCATCAACGAACATTTTCAACAAATATGCTTTCCTGATGTGACTACATAAGACATCTTAAATTAAAGGCTTTTAATAACCATTATTTATGAAATATACTTTTGGGATATTAAGGTACTGCTGCCCATGACCATATGTACTGCTTTGTTTCCTGCCAAAATAATTGTGGTCATGTAGCTTCGACCTCTGTTGGGGCAAGATATTTATCTTTCTTTGCTTTAATCTGTCCTAATTACTTTGGTTTCTTTACCACCATCACTCATGAAGAACCTAATTGCTTTCTTTGAGATGCCAGCCCTACTTGAAATCACCAATATGCTCTGTCACTAAGGGAGAAGCTAAACATCTGTTACCACATCATCACCTCCTCTTCTCATGAAAAAGCAGCTGCAGCTTTTTCTCGTTAAGATTTCTCGTTTCATGTGCAGGGATATGGAGAGTTGATGCCTTTTTATTCTATGAGATAGCCTACTGAAGGAGAGCCAGATTTCTGAGAAGCTTCCCGAGTATTCAATGCGACAATGAGGCACACTGTGTTTTCCGCCATGGAGTCGCTCAGGGGATTTGTTTCTAGCCTTTCATGAAGTGATATGTAACTTTCACTGACTGTTTCTGAATTAATCCTACTTATTTTTGTTATGCTGTGTCATTCCTAATGGAAACTATCTGCACAGATGAAGAAGACACTCCTATTAGAGGACTTTCCTGTCAATTATACGTGATACTATAGGTCCTTTTAAATTTATTTTTTATTTTGTTTAACTTATGTATTCATTTTGAGAGAGAGAGAGAGGGAGCAAGTGTGGAAGGGGCAGAGAGAGAGAGGGAGAGAGAGAGTGTGGAAGGGGCAGAGAGAGAGAGGGAGAGACAGAATCCTAAGCTGGCTCTGCAGTGTCAGCATGGAACCAGATGTGGGCTTCGAACACGTGGAACGCGAGATCTTGAGCTGAGCTGAAACCAAGCCAGACACTTAATCTACTGAGTTGCCCAGGTGCCCCTATATGTCCTTTTTAAAATAAACCATGATACTGAGGGTTGATGGGGAGGGTGGAGGAGAGGGTAAAATGGTAATGGGCATTGAGGAGAACACTTGCTGGGATGAGCACTGGGTGTTATATGTAAGCAATGAATCACAGAAATCTACCCCCAAAACCAAGAGCACAGTATATAGACTGTATGTTAGCCAAGTTGACAATAAATTATATAATAAATAAATAAATAAATAAATAAATAAATAAATAAATAAAATCATGATTTGGAAGAGTTCTCCCCTTATTTTCTATGTTCATCATAAAGAATTGCAGATAATGAGTTCTGAAGTCATCAAAAAATTAAAGCAAACAGATTTTGTGAAGGAAGATAACCCAATGTCTTTAATCATCACTTTACAGATGCTTTGAAAACTTACCTTGGGGCGCCTGGGTGGCTCAGTCGGTTGAGCGCCGACATCGGCTCAGGTCACGATCTCGCGGTCCGTGAGTTCGAGCCCTGCATCGGGCCCCTGTGCTGACAGCTCAGAGCCCGGAGCCTGTTTCAATTCTGTGTCTCCCTCTCTCTGACCCTCCCCCATTCATGCTCTGTCTCTCTCTGTCTCAAAAATAAATAAACGTTAAAAAAAAAAAAAAAAGAAAACTTACCTTGTATCCCCTTATCAATATAACAATTAAGTTACGAATACCAAACCGCTGCAAAGGTATAAGTTACTTGTTCTCAGACCACCCGACTTGTCCCTACAAGCAATAGCAGCCACCATAATCTATTAGGAGACCTCCGAGGCCTATGCCCTCAACCTGCTTTTATCTTATCTCAGACACTCAATCTCTTTTACCTATTTTTCTACCATGAAATTAAAAGTTGGGATTATTTGAGGCAGAATAAAAGTTGTGAAATATTTTGGCCCCCTTTGAATTTTAATGCTAACCGAGGACACAGATGCTACCATTTTCACAGAGAATAGGCTAATATCACTGTGAATGATCACAGCTGGGACTGGACAATTTCCTCCTTCATTCTCCTCATGTGGAAGGAGCAGAAATTCCAGGGCGGAATCAGGAGATGGAAGCAGTGATCTTAAGCCCCTATTGACAACAGGAAAAAACAAAAACAAAAACAAAAACAGTTGTTTTTTAAAATTTTCTTTTGTAAAAATCCATCCCCACCTAATGATGTTTCTGTATCTTTGCCACTCAGTTTAAGTCCTATGACCCCACTACAGGTAACCTTTTTTTTTTTTTTCCACTTTAACTGGTAAAATTAAGATCACATGTATGAACTCTCAAACTTCTGTCACCAACCTTTATTTACTATTAACTCTCCTGTGTCTACAAGTCTTATACCCTAAATATACCTCTTCTTCTTTTTCTTTTATATAAAATCTTTTTGAAAGAAGAGTGCACATTTGTTGTCTCTGCTTTTGGCTCTCAACACTGAAATCTGACCCTTACTGAATCTGCTTATCATGAGAATCATTTGTGATTGAATTCTATATCCACTGTAACTTTATCAAACACTTCCATGGTGTTTACATCAAGTCACTGGAAAGGCACTGTTCTCGTAGTTTTGCAAATGTTGCTTAGTAGGACAGTGTTGACAGGAAATCAGGTTTATAGAAAAATATCACTAACAGACATTTTTAGTCTGTATCCATAAGGTACTGATGAATTTTGCATTGCTGTACACGCCACCTTCTGAAAAAATTCTCTTATTTGCCTTGATAAAACTCCTACTAGGGTTTCTTTTAGTCAACCTCACCTTCTTTCTTAGTCTCCTTTAGGGCTCCCTTTCGAATACTGGTATCTTATTCCTCTACTCTTTTCCCTTTATATACTTGACCTTCGGTGATCCAATACACTGAGGGCCCCGATGCATCTCAAACCTAGTTTGTCTCCCCTTGTCCATAGTCCTCAAAACCTAAAAATTACAAACTAAAGAATATTAACCTCAAAACTGATCTCGCTCAAACTTCCCCATTTGTGAATGTGTTACTACCAATCTCATTTCAAGAGCCAAGTAGGAGTCTATCAAATTACTTCATAGGTATTTTGATTTTACATCTTTAACGTCTCTGAAACTTTGACTCAAATTTGCCAAAGTGTATACTATGTGACTATTTGCTTAGTTCTGCCAATCTTTACTGGGCAACATTAGCTTGGTGTGTTTTTTTCAAAGCTATTTTTAGTGTTTGAAAACTACATATTTTGAAACCTAGGTAAGAGAAATTTAAATTTAGAAGGTATTCAACAAATAGTATTGCTTTATTAAATATGGGAAGCTTAGAACCACAGGAACAAATAAAACTAAAGATCAATCTACAAGGGGAAATCCATTCAGGTAGCACAATGGTTATTTAATTATATATCCATTTGGTTAAATATTTAAGATGTAAATAATTTCCTTTATGCCATTATATATGCAGCATTCTATAATATAGATCATAAAAATGGTTGTACATTTTAAACAATACTAAAGTAAATAATTTATTGAAATGCTTTTAAGGTAGTCATTAAATATCATTATACATATTTTCTAAGAGGTATTTAAATTGAATGCCCATTACTACCATGTTCTAATTCATTTTAAATAGGAACAAAAAATATGTTCCTCAGCAATCAATTTCTCTATCAGGTAAATTAGATATACAAATTTTCTAACAAAATAATGTTAATTACCAAAATAATATAATGAACCACATAGAAGACCTCAGAATATATCCTGAAGGAGCATTTTTGTGTTTTTTGAAAGGCCAAAGATATATGAAGCTAGAGTTTATGAAAGATGAACACAATTAGAGGTGAAGTGAAATGAAGCAATCATCTCTGAAATAAATATTTTATCATAATACCTCCAATATTTTATCATGCTAAAAATTTTAAACTTTATAAGGAAAATATTAGAAGGTCCCTCCCCATATCTATTTTCATTTGTAGTTTCTAGAGGTAATTGCAGTTTCTGGCTTTTTCTTTCAAAATGTTTATTTAAATTTTCAATCATTAACTTTAGTAATTTATTTTTTATATTATTTACATACAAGTAGGATTTTACTAGAAACCCTGTTCTAAAATTTGCATATATCATAAAAAGCTTTTTATGTTAACTGCATATGAATTGCCTTCATTCTTTTTTTAGGATTGTATGTTACTTCATCTTATGGGCGTCCCTTAATTTACCATGTATTGATGAATATTTATTTCATTCTCAACTCTATTTTCATTCTATTAGCAAGGATCCTACAAAGAATTAGTATATGTGTATGTTTCTACTATTTGTTATGCAACTGTACCATGTACCCTTAGGAGGTATAACTTCCATGTTCTCTTTCACACTGCTCATCTTGTGTTTATGGCACACTCACCACATCTCAAGGCGATTGTTTTCCCACTGCTATGTGTATGCTCATAGAACAATTTCAGACTAAAAATACATTCAACATAGCTCAATCATGAAGTTCTCCCTCAATAGTCAGCTACATTTAATGTTATCTATCCAAACTATTTCTGGGCTTCTAAATTAGTGACAGTATCTCATAACTGAAATTCATGACAACTACAAAGAATTTCCTATGAGAAGTAGTTGCTGTATTTATTACTTGTTTCACTTGTCAACATTTCTTTATTATTATTATTCTGAGAAACAAACTGCAGTACATATTTATTTCCAGACTCACATGTAAAATAATTAGGTGTCAATCCAAGTCTGAGTAAATATAAAATAAAACATCTGCTTTCTTTTAGTATAAGCTGGATTTATTCCAGAGATCCTTTTAATTTAAGGAAAATCACCTGACAGGATATGTTCAGGATCTTTATTAAAAATACAGCTATGTTTTACTGCACAATTGCATATAGCTCAATTATGATGGGTGGTGCATTTTTTTGTGTGTGATGCTGTTTTAACTCTGTGGGCTTATGCTTTGAATGACAATGTAGTGACAAAGCTCACAGAGGGGTATATGGCAGTGCCCTCTCCATCTGTTTCCTTTCTGACCAGACTTGGTTCTTTAAGTTTGCATGAATGATAACTAGAAATCTTCAAGGCAATTAAGTTTATAGTCATATGTCAATCTAAGAAGTGGTGGAAAACAAAATTTAAAGTCATACAAACACCCTTTCTTCCTCAGATCAATTAAGGACTAACATAGATTTTTCTTTCTCTATACCAATCTTTTATTTCCTTTCCACTTTATGCTCATTATCATTCTTTTACACTGCTACTGAATTCTGATGAGGAAGCAACGTCCAACCAATCTGTTCAGGCTTCAGGTAATTACTTTGTATACTTAAACTCTCATTCCATAGAAATAAGATGAACAAAATTCCAGGATGCACAGTGACCATTTTAGCAGCAACCAGAGGTAATTGTCAGTCTTAACCTTTGCCAACCCAATTGATGTTGTTTGATAATGTAGGTGTCAAGGACATTTCTTCAATGGCATTCTAAGCTGGTTAGGCATTGTGTTTTCAAGGCTTAAGTTCTAATTATAATACACTTTTTATAATTAATTTTGACCTGTAAAGATTTCAAATTGGACAGCTCTGAATGGCTCGTAAGATTAGATAAATATTGAAACATTTTAAATCGACAAAAATTACAAAAATAGGCAAATGCCTACTTCAAAGTCTAATTCAGTGGAAGTGTGCTGCAATAAAATAAAGCAGGAAATTAAATATTAAGTAAATTAGTGACTGTATTAAAAGAATGAAATTACAGAAATAAGTTATTATTTATTTTGATTAACCTGAAAATTGGTTAGGCACACACAGAACATCACATAGACATGTTTTGGTTTAATTCTCCCCACCCCAACACCAGAGAGCTAGGGCAATGTAGAAATACATTGTTTATAATTATTTTTAATTTAAAATAAGTCATGGGATGATCCAGGAAATCTTCTCAAAACAAAAATTAAATTTTGCTGTTGATTTAACTAATGCTGACTTACATTCTATAACACATAACTCAAAACCCAGGAAATCGAACTGTTTGATAATGAGACCAGTCTCTTTCAACCATCAAGAGAATTTCAGTGTTACACATTCTCCCTCTGCTGATAAAAGTGTATGTCTGCCACTTACACTGGATACCAATGGAAGTTAGGCTTATTATGCAGACCTTCCACATTTATATAGTAACTTACCAAGTACATTTCATGTCCTATCTCATTTAATCAATAATCTGGCAATCTCTAAAATTATTCCCATGTTTAAAACAAGCACACTGAGACTATAAAACAGATGTGCCTATTGTCAAATTAGTAAGTATTAGAACCCAACCTGATTTGGAGTTTCTCTCTCCACAGGTGATCACTTTGACCCTGCTCCCCAGGAGACACACAGATCCATTGCTAACATCCTAGCATGCAATATCTTCAACAATTGAAAAATAATACATACATGACCTGTGGTTGACGCTATTGTTCTTAGTGTAATATACTACCAAGATTTTCCTCTTTTTCCTCTCCTGAGACTATGCTTTCACTTTATAACTCTAAAATATATAAATAAATTGTCTGTGTACCAAACTCTGACACTTACATGTAAATTAGAGGCTATTTTCTAATAATATATCGTCTGGAACTATCCCTATGAGGATTTTTAACATTCTTATGGTGATTCCATCTTTGTAGAGAGTCAAGTAAAGTTTAAAAAAAAAAAAAAAGAATAGGTCTTGATTCAATTTTCATAATAGTGCCCTTGAGAATTTTAACCTAGTTCCTTCATGTCTTGAAAATGTAGAAGAAAGCATGTTATTACAGTTAAGTCCTCCCTATTGGATTTCCTTTTGACTTCTTATTTTGACAGTGGTGAAATAATTTTCACATTTTACTAGCCTCAAAAACTCAGTCATCTTTAATCTTTATTTCCTCCCACTCTTGCACAATTTAATCAGATACCACGACTCCCTATTTCCTACCTGAGAAAATTGACTTTGCCACTTTTTGTGTGACCTTGGGCAAGTCAAAACTCTGTGCTTCAGTTTTGTCAATGGTAAAATGGAGGTTATAGAAGTACCCATCTCATATGACTCTTATAAGTGTAAAAGGCATTATTTCTTATGTGTACAGCCTTTCACGCAATGCTTGACATATATTAAGCAACACATAAGAATAGCAATCTTAGCCAAGTGCACAAAATTCTCTGAAGACCTCATTCCAAAATCCTACTAATTCCCAGCTGTTGCATTCTCTATTTTCCAACTGCCAAACTGATCTTGTTAGTATCTTCTGGAATCACAAACTTACTACATAACTTATAAGTTTTGTGAGGATAGAATGATATGAGGAGCTTAGTCCAGTATCTGGTAAACATTATTCAATAACTTTCAAATACTATACATAGATATGTTGTTTACAAATATGACATATAGTATCATTTCTTATAATTATGTACACTATTACTTGATTCCCATTCATTGTCTTATGGCAGTCTGCTTTTCTGTGTTGCCCTTTAAAAATATACGGGGATATGTATCTTTCATACCCATGTTTACTTTGTTTTCTCAAGTCAACTGCAGGTTATTCTAATTAGTTAAATATTATTGCCTTCAAAATTTATCAAAAATGTGACAAATTATGACAAAATGTCATAAAGGGACCCACCAAATTCACTTTAAAGTACAGAACAAACTTAATGTCTTAAATGTAATAACATGGACTTTCAAATAGAATATAAAAACCATAGAATTTTGTGAGATAAACTTGTCCAGAGGAAATGAAAAGCCTTTGTATCCTTAAAACAAACATGGACGAGCTATCATTCAAAATATATCAATCATGTGTTGATTATTACCTGTCAGTGACTTGTAACAACTGTGTGGGTCGAGTTACAGTTGCTGGGATGTGACCAGGCTTAGTCCTATGGCCAAGGAAACATGAATTCTTTAGTTATGGTATGTTTGGCCTTGGTCTTTTTAGAGGCAGATCAATTGGACAAAAGAGAACATTAAAGCTAAATTTAAAACCATCAATAAAACTTTGGGGAGGAAAAATACTAAATGAAGCCATAACTACCTGAATCTAAGTATGTGTGTTGTAGAATGTGTGTGTGTGTGTGTGTGTGTGTGTGTGTGTGTGTCTTCTCTAACTCACAGATTTATAGGCATAAAAATGTTTAGCTTATAAGGAAGGGTCATTTGCTGAGAGAAGGCACTTCTTCCACACTAAATCAAATATATGTAAACCCCAAAATTGGTTAAAAAATGTATTTATTTTAGTCCTTGGTATCTGAAAGTTTTTCTTCATAGAATGATCTATAGAAAGAGACGACATTTCTGAGACCTTTTCTCTCCCATTAATTCTAGATGATGGCAGTGATAGCTCTCACTGACCCGCATGGACACTTGAGGACAAAGCCCTTCCTTTCTTTCAACAGTGTTAATTGTAAAAAAACTATTAAAGGAATAGGACTATACTGAAACCATCTAATACATCCATGCATAGTTTGTTTTACTATTGTCTTTAATGCCTAAGGCTGACACTCGTTAATTTTTAATTCTTGTACTCCCTCACACAGTGAAAAAATTAAGTCAACATTAGTTTGTGATGACTCTTCCATGTTATTTTCTGCCCTCAGATTACAGGTCAATATTAAGCCCTCTTTTCTTTTGTAAGACCTCCTTCCACCTGTAAGGGGAAGATGTATATTCCTGGGTATTAAACAATAATCACATTAATGTGTATTTGTTTTCCGAGCCTCTCTTTGGGCTTTCTGCCATGTACATGGGATGATTTATGCTGTGTGTAAACGAGGAACAGATTTGTGAAATACAATGCATGTTTCATACTTTTTAGGAACAGTAGTGATAAAATAGGACAATATTAGCTACAAGAACACTATAAGAAAATGTCAGAAATGTACTTTACAAACTCATTTATGCTGGGTAACACTTTTAAAATCCTAATGAAAGTTAGAGATAGTAGAAGAGAAAGGAACAAAATTAAAGTACATATAAATGGAATTAAAGAAAAGTCAAATGCAATTAACTCTAGTTTATTCAAAGTGATGGAGATAAACATAGGCATGAATAAATTAAAAAAGTAAGTTGAATTAAAGTTGCATTAAAAAACATATTTTAAGTTGAATTAAAAATACATATAGAGATTTTTACAAGTATGCATTCATAATGATACTTTGCCTAGCCATATTAAATTAATATGTGGATGGTTTATAGTAATCTAGAATTATATTGGTTGATGGGAGAAACTTGAATGTCAAGTATGCTTCATATTAAATGTCTATATATGATTCAGTCTTGACTGTGCTGCACACAATTCAGGCAAAAGCAAAAACTGTGCCTTTACTTGAAGTACAGGGGGCAACAATAAGGTAGCTTACATATTTGAAATTAAAGTCCTCTTCTACAAATTTAATTTGGGGAAATGAAAAGAATGTGATCATTCCCCCCATGTGGGGGTGGTGTGGAAGGTGATATCCCCCCCCCCACACTAATATATCAATGGATATCTGAGTAAACCTTAATAAACTTAAACTTAATAAGTGACTATAGCATATACTTTAATAAATCAAGTCAAGAAGGACCCAAGAAAAAGGAGCTGTAGATTTATCACTATGTTTCCAACATTAGCCAAGGTCCAGTTTAGTATTCTTAGTAGCTCTGTTCAAAAGAACAACTGGTCATTATAAGATGTTAACAGCATTACATTCTGTGATTATCTACTAAACTTTTTTTCTGAATATGTATCACCAGGGACCAGCTTAAGATAAAAGTTTCTTCCACTTAGGGAACAGTGACTTCTCTATACTGAGAGATTACAGCAAAACCAATCTTGAGCCTACAGTGTGCCATTTGAACAAAGTATTACCACATTTTACTGGACTTAGTTGCTTTCGGGGTTAAGTGTTTGAAGGACAGCCTAGTTCATCATCTTCTCTGTATCCACTCAACCTGGTAAAGGCCCTGGTATCTACAAATCACTTACTAAGTGTTTGTTGAAATCCCCTTATCATCTCCTTTCCATTGCAGAATTAAAGTATTTTACTTTTTGTATGCAAAAGAATATTCTCCTTCAGTAAAAATCAAGTTCAATTTGTGGTTTTTTTAAGAATAGGAATTGTATATCTAGGGTCTAGATTTCTATATGATGTTACATTATCACCTTGTACTTTTTCACACTCTATTTTTTTTTTAATTAAGAGTATATTCAATCACAATGTACTCCAGAGAAAGTGCTTAGCCCAACAGTTATTTAATCTTGAAGACTGTATATTCTTAAAACTGGAACTTGGCATGGGTACAGTGTGAGCAGATGTTTATGAGAATTCCAGAATAGGATAGACACTTAAAGATATTGAGTGATTCAGTGCACTGATTCTGCAAGCTGCTGTCAGAAAGCTGAAAGGCTCTATGGCTTTTCTGTGTATTGCTGTTTTCAGCAATAAAATTTGCATTTTAATCTGCAGGGATGTTCATCTCTTTCTGCCAGCTAGTATCAGCATCCTGTCCAGAATCATCAAACTAGAAGCATGATGGCCTTGACAAATATTTCCATTTCACTTAGCAAATATTTCTTCCATCACTGAAAAGTTAACGCCTCTATAACCAGAACTTATATTACTTTGGAGGGGTCTAAAACTTCATTTAAACAAACAAAAGTGATTTCATAAGGAATTATATTGCCATAACAAATCAACAGTTTGAATAAGGGAATAGTCATAGGAGTCTCCATAGCATCTGGAGCACATAGAATTCAAAGTGCTCAAAGGGGAAAACATTGTCCTTAGTTATGCTTGCTCACTTTAGTGGAAATTACACATGCATAACAGAGTAGAAGCTGTTCCTGCTCAACTTGCTGAAAATTCTAATTAGAGGGATCCACACAGTGCTCATCCAATTATACCTATGGACTTGCTAAAACCACTTATGTAAGCAGGAATATAAATTAACATGGGTAGTTCAAAAATATATACAGAAAGATACCACAACATTGAATTTAGAAAAAAAAATACTAACTATTAAATCACTAATACTTTGGGATGCTGGAAAAATATTTAAAGTGAGATTGAAAGGAGAATAAAATAGGTTCTCTCCTTCACGTTCTCAAAAACAAAAACAAAAACAAAACAAAACAAAGTAAACAAGTAAACGAGCAAACAAAGAAAGCCAAAAAAAAAAAATTAGGTGTTTTCCCAAGAGTACTGCCAGTGATACTTAGCAAAATGTCCCCAAGGAAGCTGTTCTAAATTCCATAAATTTGTTGAAGTTATTCTTTTACTTTCTGATATTTAGATTAAAAGAAGGACAAATTGCACAAAATATAAACTTTATGTTGCATTATGGTATTGTATTATACGACTACAATAGCGTCCCTTTCACTCTCATATCAGAGTCCTGTCCTGTTTCTTTCACTACATTTCTGAAATTCTCCAGTTACTTTCTACTTGTCTTCCTCTCATTTCATAGCATGTACAGGTTTGTAACATTTGAGCACAGCAGAGGCAGAATAACACATTATTTGAGAGCCCAGCTCTCGAGTCAGAGACAACTGATGATTCATCTTGGCTATGCCTATTATTTTCTCTGCAATAGTGATACAGAAAGTCAGGGTTAATAGATTGGTGTGAGGACACCAGTATTTGGATCTCAGCTATGGCTGTCTTCTTCCCAGCTTTGCAGATCCAAACCACTGACAGAAGACACCGCTACCCTACGGTATCCGTAGGACCGTCCCCTTTCACTGTTTACCTTTATTGGACCTAGCCAGACTGGTAACAAGGGAGCATTGGCTAAGAATGTTCTGTTATGATTACTATAAACACTTCATTTTCTTTACTTTTTCTTTTTGTAGCTTATTTTATGAAAATACTGATCAGATATATCTTGTTTTATACCGTATGATCCTTGAAACTAGAATTGTGCATTTACTCATCTTTCTTTACATTATAAAATTTAGCTCAGCATCATATAGGCAAAAGTGCTCATTGAATTATCGTTGCTTTAAAGAAAACATATGTAATTAGGGACTCCTGGGTAGTTCAGTCAGTTAAGTGTCTGACTTCAGCTCAGGTTATGATCTCACAGTTCATGAGTTTGAGCCCTGCATGGCGCTCTGTACTGATAGCTCAGAATCTGGAGCCTGCTTCAGATTCTGCATCTCCCTCTCTCTCTGCCCCTCCCCTGCTCGTGCTCTGTTTCTCTCTCTCTCTCTCTGTCAAAAATAAATAAGCATTAAAATAAAAAAAAACCCACATAATTAGTTACTTGACTTTGCTACTTATTAACTTATAAGTATACATACATTTCACATACTTTTTTATATTATTAAATATTATGTGTTTAGAGATTCTTGAAGCTTTAGATCAAGACAGGGACAGTGAGAAAGAATGAAATATGGCCTTTTGTAGCAACGTGGGTGGAACTGGAGAGTGTTATGCTAAGTGAAATAAGTCATACAGAGAAAGACAGATACCATATGTTTTCACTCTTATGTGGATCCTGAGAAACTTAACAGAAGACCATGGGGGAGGAGAAGGAAAAAAAAAAAAAGGTTAGAGAGGGAGGGAGCCAAGCCATAAGAGACTCTTAAAAACTGAGAACAAACTGAGGGTTGACGGGGGGTGGGAGGGAGGGGAGGGTGGGTGATGGGTGTTGAAGAAGGCACCTATTGGGATGAGCACTGGATGTTGTATGGAAACCAATTTGACCATAAATTTCACATTAAAAAAAAAAAGACAGGGACAATATTCTCATATTTTTTTTCATAAGAAAAAAACATTAAAGCTATCTCGTTTTAATTTGCAATTGATTACTCAGAACACAATATACTACATTCAAAGAATTCCTATATTTGCTTCTATTAAGCAGTTCCTCAGCATTTTGAGACAATTTTACTATAAGCCATGTTTTGAATATTTCTGGACAGAATTTATGTTCAATCTTCTTCTAACACACTTTGTACTGGCTACTATGTCTATAGAGTATTGTCCACTGATTTATAATAATTTTGAGAATGATTGGGACCTTATATTTTATTAAGTAATGCTGTCTCTCATATTTTCCTAATACTCATGGTTTGTCAAAGCCTTGATTGAAAATAACAATTCCCATTATTGAATACACTGCAAAGTTGTGATTTCTACCACCTATTTTCGCCAACATACTAGTAAGACTTTCTTATTGACATAAGGATTTCATATGCTTCACTTTCTTCTACTTCTAGCTATGGTCACTCTACTTTATCATCTCAAAAGATGACTCTTGAATATGATATTGTTTACACTTCTGAAGCCTTTGCTGGCAATATGCTTTTCAGTTTTGAGTTATTTATTTACTTACATATACTTTTAAAACTGATTACTGTTTTAGGGGCACCTGGGTGGCTCAGTAGGTTAAGAGTCCGACTTGAGCTTAGGTCATGATCTCATGGTTCATGAGTTTGAGCTCCGCGTCAGACTCTGCTGAGAACTCAAAGCCTGGAGCCTACTTCGGATTCTGTGTCTCCCTCTCTCTCTGCCTTTCCCCTCCTCGAACTCTGTCTCTGTCTCTCTATCTCAAAAATAAATAAATATTTTAAAAAATTTTAAAAAACATTAAAAAATTATTCCTGCTTCAGAAACAGCAATCTATGTCCTAGGACCCATAGTTACCATATTTTAATAACATGAACGACAGAAAGGTAGGTACAAGAGTTTAGGTATTTGAAATAGAACCATCTCCAACAACTGCATTTATTGTTGCTAAGCAAGTAATAAAAAAGTTACTATTCAATTTCAAATACATGTAGCATAAATACCTGTGAGTAATTTTCTTCATAGTCTTAGTAGCAATATTTCTACCTTCTACACTCCTAAGCCACAATGTCTTTTCTTTTCTTTTCTTTTCTTTTCTTTCCTTTTCTTCTTTTCTTTTTTTCTTTTCTCTTTTCGTTTCTTTCCCTTCCCTTCCCTTTTCTTTTTTTCTTCCTTCCCTTTTTCCTTTCTTTCTTTTTCTTTCTTTCTTTCTTTCTTTCTTTCTTTCTTTCTTTCTTTCTTTCTTTCTTCCTGTATTCCTTAGCAAAATCTCCTCAATGTTTCCTCAGTGTCAGTTAGTCTACACTAGATGTCTGACTTTTCTTTTCTTTTCTTTTCTATTCCAGCTCCCATTTTTTTTTTCTATTTGCTTTGTTTGTAAAACCTCTTGCAAAGTTTCTCTGGCTCTCTTGAAGAGAAAGCTTCATCTATGGTTATGATGTGATGCCTTCATACTCCCATAGCTTTATTTCCTCAGAGTCCAAGAGAGTAATAAGTTGTACGCAGAACTGAAGAGAAAGAATTCCTTCATAATTCTGTGATAGGGCTGATTATTGAGCCCTGATTTTCACCAGTATTCTCCATCTGCAGTTGTTGCTAACCTCTATTAGAATGAACTCAAATCAAAACCAGGTAATTCTATGTGGAACAAAGGTCATTTCTTTATTTCTACCCTCCTCAAACACTTCCACATTTTTTTCTCACATTTATCCTTGCTCCAGGAATTTGATAAATAAATAATTCACGCATATGTATAGAGTGTACAATTGTGAAGATGTATCTTTCTTAACAGAAGCTATCCTGACTAAAACACTAGACACTAGCCACGTTATGCTATTGAAATATGTCGTCTTAATTGAGTTGTGCTGTAAGTGTAAAATAAACTATATATTTAGAAGTTCTAGTAGTAAAAAAACCTAGGTATCTTAGAAATCTCAAATATTTATATTGATTACACTCTAAAACACATTTTTGGTATATTAAACTATATTACTAATTACTAAAACTATATTAATAATTACTAATACTAACATCTGATTTTATTTTATCTTCTTTTTGTGACTACCAGAAAGTTTAAAAATTATGTTTCCATTCGAGTGTCTTGATACAGAGAATACTACTGAATTAAGATTTATGTTTGCACTTTCTTTAATAGTCACATTTATTTTCAATGATAGTGTTGATTTTCTAATAATCCAATGCACAAGGGTGACCACAAATAAGGCAAATGAACACTATGATAGGTATTTGCAAATACCTATGGTTCCATAATTTTTATATCTATTGTTCCTCCTCAGAATGGGGCTTCAAAGAGTTCTATCATTCTGGTTTGTAAGAGAAAACTTAAGTCAAAGAGAAAACTTACCGGTTCGATACTTAATATCCAATACTAATAAAGTGTTGATTCTGTTACATAATTCATTATTAACTGAAATTGAAGGCAAGTCCATACAAACTATACTCCATATGGTGAAAATATTACAAGTATCAGTAGAATAAACGTTTACTTTGCATGTCATCTGCTTAACCCAGCATATTTTAGGATAAATAAACTGAGTAATAGATTTAGTAGTATACACACTTTCTTATAAAGGTAATAAGAAAACTATAAAAATACAAGAAAATGAGGAGTCTTTTGAATGCAAGTATATATGAATTACTTATCTAAAAGCAGTTTTAGGGAACTGGTTGTCTCGGTTGGGTCAGACTCTTGGTTTCTGCTCAGGTGATGATCTCAAGGCTTGGTGGCTTGGTGAGTTCGAGCCCCGCATGGTGCTCTGTGCTGGCAGTCTGTCTCCTCCTTCTCTCTCTGCCCCTTCCCTGCTTGCATATGGTCTCTCTCTCTTTCTCTCTCTCAAAAATAAATAAACATTTAAAAGCATTTTTACAAATTTCTTTCTATCGTGTGTTCTGGTATCACGGTATTTTGAACAGCTTTAATAGCATCATGGACTGATGGTAACTATGAAGAAAATAGAAGTCAGGCTTAATAAATATAAAAATCTAAATGAATTTCAGATTATTGTGTCTAGTGTATACATGAAGTTTTCATAACATAACAATTCTAAATGATAAATACATGGCTTATATTTTGTAAGCACAAGTAGGATCAAAGATGGTATGTTCTTTTGTAAATGGCTACAAAGTTTTCATTTATATAACATCAAGTTATAAAACGCTATTTTTTTACATTTAAATGTCAGCGAGAGTTATTACACACTATTGAAAACAGCATTTTCTATCATTTATGCCGGTGTTTAGTCATGTCAATTTTGTTTCTTTTCATATGGTATGTTTGTTACCATTTTATAAGATTATAAATGTATATTTTATTATATAGTCTGATGACCATTGCAGGATTTTAATATTTTAAAATTATCTTATTTCAAAAGGTATTTTGTTACGGGAGTAAATATATTACTAAATAACCTCAATGTGTCTTTATATTGCAACTAGAAATTCAATGACTTGAAAGAAGAACAAAATGCTGATATTGGGTTATATGATTGCAAATCTAGCAATTATTCAAACTAATTTCATATAAAAATTGAATGTATTATGTGATATGCCATATGAAGAATATGAAGACTCTTTAGTCACCCTTGCAAATTGGATTATCAAAGATATTAGATGGTTAATACCATTATAATGAAAAGTATTGGAAAATAATGAAAAAATGAAAATATTAATAAAAGACAACACAACTATAAATTTTAGTTTGGTATTATTTTCTGAATAGATGCTTAGCATCCAATAGAAATATAATGCAAGCCTTAAATAATAACCACATATTTAATTTTAAATTTTCTAGTAACCACATTAAAAAGAGTAAAAAGAAATAAGTGAAGTTAATTTTAATACAATATTTTATTTATTTAAATATATCTAAATATTTTAAATTTAGTGTGTAATCCATATAAATATTAAGGAGATAGATGACATTCTATTTCAATATTAATTCTTTAAAAACTGGGTATATTTTAATTTTAAAATACATCTCAGTTTGAACTAGATGCATTTCAATTTCTCAATAGCATCATGTGATTAAGGCATTGGACAGCAGAGTTTTAATTTTATTTTGATATTTTTTTAATGTTTTATTTTTATTTTTGAGAGAGAGACAGAGTGTGAGTGTGGGAGGGGCAGAGAGAGGGGGAGACACAGAATCTGAAGGCTCTGAGCTGTCAGCAGAGAATCCCGTGTGAGACTCAAACTCACGAAATGGGAGATCATGACCCGAGCTGAAGTCAGGTGCTTAACCAGCTGAGCCACCCAGGAGCCCCATCATTTTAGATATCTCAGTAAATAAAGTATCTAGTGTTCACAATATAAATGTTCCCATTGTGATCTATCATATTAATTTACTCTGGATTTTCTCTTTGTAATCCTACAGAGTCTGGGAAAATATTCCTTTACACAGCCTATCTTGATAGAATCTCAGGAATGTTTTCTTTCGGGTTATCAACTTTTAGCCAGCAGTAAGCAGATAATACCAGGAAATGCACTGGACACTAGAACTACAAGTATGAATAAAGGGTTTTTTTTTTTTTTTGTTTTTCAGTTGAGATAAGTCATAAGGGGATGTCTAATGCACCAAGAAAAGTGCTATGATGTTAAATACAAAATGTAAAGTAAACACAAATGCAGACGAAACACAATTTCAGTAGGGGTGAAAACATAGATCAGATCACTTCTTATACAGAATATCTTATTTGAAATGGTCCTCAAAAGGTTAAAAAAGTTCAGTAGCCTTAGTCTAACTCTGCATTCTCACTGAACTCTGAGAACCCTGCACTGATTATACCTGGGAAAAGTTATGTTACACTGAATATGGGACCAATTTAATCTGCAACTTCAAATAGATTCTCAGCGATATCAAGAAATCCATTTATGTTTCTGCAATCAGCTCCCAGTTCTCCACACTCTCTTAATCTTTCAAGTCCCTGAAACCTCAGACTCATGCATTCACAACTCACAAAGAACACTACTTCCTTCTGAGACAAAATAGAAGACACAAAACAGGAGGTTATTTCACAGAAATCTGCAAATATTCCTGGCAACACATACACACATCTATTTTGCTTTCTCCCCCTTCTCCTGTTGAAAATATGTCCCATTTCTTGTACAAGCCTTAGCACTCCAATTTTTCTATTCTGGATTGTTTAATCTCCCACTTTTCTAGGATCTTGTTCTATCAATTGTATGTTTTTCTGTGTAAATCTCTTATGTTACTTTTTTTCCTTTTCTTTCTTGCCTCCATGTACATTTAAACTTGTTCACATTTCTCACATCTTAAAAACAAATAAATACAAAATCTTTGCTTTGGTCCTACACCCTTTCTTGCATCCAACACTCTTGAACGTTCAATATTTTACAAAGCAGTTGTATCTTCATCATCTTCAATTTCCATTCCCCAGTTACCCCTCATTTATTGACAGACTCTCTTGTACACTACGACACCATATATGTTCTTCTTGCTGAGGTCATGAATTACTTCTGGTTCCCTATACTCAGTGAGGACCATTCATTATTTTCATCATTTCTTTCTTTCCTGAAACTTTTACAGAGGCCTTTCCATTGCACCTATAATTTTGGCCATTACGCCTCAGCTTTTTGGCTGGCTTACTTTCTTCCTTACATCCCAAATACATTCCTACAGTTCAGATTTTTGCTCAGATTATTTTCCCTCTTCATGTCACTTCAGTCTTTATCAAGAATATATACAATTGTATGTATTCAATTACCATAATTCCTAAATGGATATTCCTAATGTAATTCTAATTCTGAAAATCTAGATTCTATATAAAATGACCTAGGAGATCTCTCTTTGGATTTCCTGTAGTCAACTAAATTTTATTTTCCTCAAATTACTGGGGCTCCTGGATTCTTGATTTGTAGAATCACAATTTAGTCAGTTATTCAAAATCAGAAAGACATTGCTTTCCTTTGACTTTTCACTCTCCATTTCAGTCCATGCTCCTCACCCCTCATTCCTAGTTAAGAAGTAAGTGCGTGCTTTTCTTTCTGCCTCCAAAATATCTAACATTATTATTTAGTTCGTTTTATTTGCAATGTCAGTTTCCTGGTTTATGTGGATAGAATCAGATTAATTACTTTAAAATACTCGGGACGTGGACAACACATGGAAGGAGTCTATGTTATAGGAAAGTTTGGCTTCTATTAAGAATGAGTGCCTTCCTACATTTTACTTTCCAGAAATATGTTGCACAGCCATCCCTAGCTAAAGGATGATTAAGGAAAAGAGGGCAGTTAATGTGAGTAGATCAGTCAGCAAAGTTTCTGTCAGTTTGCATGTGTGTGTAGGGGTGTGTATTTTTGTTTGTGTATAGCTTATACAAAAGGGGTAGGGGGACAGTACTATAACATGAGGAAAAGTCTGGTTGATGACTTCACACAGTTAAGTGGTAATATTATTTTAATGTGTTTTATATATGTTGAAACAGTACCAAATTTTAGAAAGAAAATTTTAGTATACTCAAGTTTTATCTTCAAAGACTGAGAAAAAGGGGTGCAAAAATGGTAGATGATAGCTATATAGACAGATGATTTAGATAGATAGATAGATAGATAGATAGATAGATGATAGATAGACAATGGAGTGATAGAGAGGAGACAGATATAGACAGAGAGAGAGAGAAATGATCAATGTCTATTTTAGTAAATATAAATTATGTCCACCTTTACAATCCTTTCTCTAATTGAATTCTTTTTTTCTGTTTCAAAAAGGCTGTATACCTCACTCATGATCTCCTTTACACTGTTTTTTATTAACTTTCTTAAAAATATCAAATAATAATGATGATCACAATAGTGAAGGTAAAAATTGTAATATATTTTTTAATTTCCAAATTCCAGTATGCACTACAGTTTATACAGTACCCATAGTTTTTAGTATAAAATTTCATTTATATATATTCAAAATACATAAAACATAAAAATATACCAATTGAGATATACACATTAAAATTGTATATCAAGTATTTGTGCATTGTCTTAAACTTTTAGAATTTTCAAGAGGAAGAATAAGAGATAAACAAAGTGTGAAATACAAGAATTCTTCCTCTAGTGTAAAGACTTCCTTAAGTTAAAAATTAATGTGGTGGTATTAAAAATGATATAATTAATTCTACTTGAAATACCCATCTATACACAATGAATCTGGGTATCTCAAAGCACCAAGAAAAAGATGAGATTATTTTAAGATGAAAAAGTCAAGGGGACGGTATTTGGAATTGGATTATAACAATTTTTCATCAAGTCTCATATAGAGTTAAAAAGAATTCTTTTCGGTAGCTGGAAAATTAGTACAGAATATGCTCCAGGTCTGATTATGACATAAATGACAAATTTATATTGAAGGATCAAAATAAAGTTATATAACATTGTTTCATTTAACATTTTATGATTAATTATTCTTCACTTATATTGTATTTACATTTTGTATATGCTGCTGTTAATAATTTATATATGAGAATGATAATGATTTTTAAAGTTCATATTTCATAGTTACAATTCTACTTTGTGTTCTATGATATATTTACATGTTATTTTCAAAACATCTTTAATATTTAACAGTGCCTGGGTGGCTCAGTCGCTTGAATGTCTGACTTTGGCTCAGGTCATGATCTCACAGTTTGTGGGATCAAGTTCCATGTCAGGCTTTGGGCTGACAGTGCAGAGCCTGTTTCAGATTTTCTGTCTCCCTTTCTTTCTTCCCTTCCCCTGCTCCCTCTCTCCCTCTCTCTCTCAAAAATAAATAGACACTACAAAAATGAATAAAAACATCTTTAATATTTAGTAAATGTTAAACTAACACATAGCACACTGATATTAATATTGACAAATATTGGCATTGCTATTGTGTTCTGACAATACAATAATTAATGATAATGATAATCATATTGGAAAACAAAAGATTAAAACAGCAAACAGGAGAGAAGGGAAAGGAGATTAAATATTATTTTATATTTTATATCATTTTATAATTTATAAAACCTTTAAAAATTTTCTTGGTGATCCCCTCAAAATAAAATTATTCAATATTCAATCCATCTCAACAACTCTCTGCCAGTGTCATGCATTATTCTCCATTTCACTGGAAGTAACAGTTGTTAAAAGTCCTCAAGACCTGACTTCCTCCTGTCAGACTGACAGTTCTTTGCCTGCAAACTCTCATTTTTTTTTCTTCTAAGTCATGTGTTTTCCTACAAAATTCTTATATCTACTTGGTGATACCTATCTGGAATCAGAATAATAAACAACTTTTGCTTCCTTCGCCTCTATATGGATGAACAGCTCTGGAAGCGTGGATGACCAACGAATGTTGGTATCAATCCAGCCAACTACTAGGAAATCTGAATGGTAACAGTACACTACCTAAGAATGGGCCACAGAAGTGTCAAGTGGGATTCTTGAAGTAGACTCTCTATTATTTCTAAAAGGTTAGTGATGGACACAGTAGGAATGCCTACTATAAGTACTACATACTGATCCTGGAGCCAAAAGTACTTCATTATCTCAAAAAGACACAGGGTTGGAGGAAAGTAAGTGACAGGGAAAGAGAGAGGGAGGGTAAGAGGAAAAGAAAAGAAAGAAAAAGGAGGAGATGAAAGAACAAGGAGAAGAATTCAAACTGTCTAGAGGTTTCACTGAACCACAGGAATAAGAGAAAACAATTATTTTCACAAGGATACATTTTTGTTGGGAGAGCAG
Organism: Panthera onca; assembly: GCF_046562875.1. Taxonomy (NCBI): domain Eukaryota; kingdom Metazoa; phylum Chordata; class Mammalia; order Carnivora; family Felidae; genus Panthera; species Panthera onca. The sequence continues at coordinate 137,448,899 of NC_138342.1, read as the reverse complement.
TAAGGCAGGTTATTAGTGTAGGAATTACTTGATATCTTGTTTTCACATTAAAGGAATAGGAATCACAGACTGAGAAGAATAATAGTACTTTGAATTATTATCAATAATAAAACAGAAGAAAGATTTCACTCAAACCATTTTGTTTATAACTGGATGAGAGAAAAAAAAAATGTCAATTTTCCATACTGTTCCCAAAATAAAAAGACTGAATTTTCCTACTAAAAGAGAAAACATTTCCGAATGAGCTTAAAAAATAACTTCAGCTATGACATTTGCACTAAACCTCTTGAATGCTGTAATAAAGAGAGTCCCGTGTGAAAAACATGGGCATTAGGTATCTCCAGTTTCACTCACCCCTTCCTGTCAATCTGTTCTCTCCTTGTATAGCAGGGACTGGAAGGGTAAAAACAAACTTCCCATCCTCACTTGCATTTCGAGTTCTGATGGAAAACAGCTTCTGTGAGTAAAGTGCAATGGCACAGAATTAGAAGTGAGGTAGGTGCCATCTCCCTGCAGCTGTGGAGTCTGGCAAACACAATTGCATAGCTGTGAGTATTTGTGGGTTCTGGGCTCCAATTCCAGGGTCTGTCCACCAGGATCATGAGCACGAAGTAGCAGTGGTGGAAATGGAAGAAGCAGCGGTTTCCTAGATTGCAGATTGCCACCAGGGTCATGTAACCTTGGAAACCACGGTCTAGTGGTCAATTCCTTGACATCTCCTCACCTAGCCTTTCCAATCATGCTTAATCACTAAAATCTCTTGAAATAACTATGGTGATTTTCTTCTTGGAACCATAATAGATACTGATGAGAAAAGAGAGACGAGGAAAATGCAAGTGAAAAGAAAACGATAGATATAGAACTAAACAGGATAAAGAGCCATGTTATATAATGGAATTTTCAGATCATTATATAAATTATATAATGCAAGAATGCAAGAACATGATTTCTGCCTCACTTCCAAATTCTGTCCCTTTGTCCCAAATTACAGCAGCTGTTTCTAGCCACAAAGGAGATGAAGAAATGTGGTTTTACCTTTCCAGTCACTGCCACAGCTTGGAAGGACAGAATGAATGGGATTAAGCACAAAGAAAACAAACAGTATCTAATACACACTATGCTCCTTATATAAAGCCTTTTTCATCACTTAATTCTAAGGTATTTTTCATCAGTATCATATAGCTCAAGTTCATTTTGCACATATTTTACTTTATTAGAAAATTTTAGAATTTAGCAGCATATATTTACATATAGATACAAGCTTTGTATATACCTACACACTCATAGACACACAAGTAAAATATATACGTTTTATTTTTTATGATGTTTATGAAGCATTTACAATAATTTAAATATTTTATGTACTTTTTTACAATGAAATCTTTAAAAGATTTCCAAAACTAATGTTTATAAGGTACATTATCTGCTCATAAAACATTCCAATTAAAACCATAAAGACTCCACCATAAACACTAAGATTGATAAATGAATTCAGTAAGTTGCAGAATACAAAATCAATGAACAGGAATCTGTTACATTTCTATACAATAATAATGAAGAAGATGAAAGAAAAAATTATCAAAACAATCCCATTGACAATTGCACCAAAATAATAAAATACCTAGGAATAACTTAACCAAGAGATGAAAGACCTGTACACCGAAAGCTATAAAACATTTATGAAAGAAATTAAAGACAGCACAAAGATATGAAAAAAAAATTCTATAATTGAAGATCGGAAGAACAAATATTGTGAAAATATCCATACCCAAAAGAATCTACAGATTTAATGCATTCCCTATCAAAATATCAAAATTTAAAGAACTAGAACAAACAATCCTAAAATTTGTGTGGAATCACAAAAGACACCAAATAGTCACAGCAATCTTGAAAAAGAAAAAGCTAGAGATCTCACAATTCCAGATTTTGAGTTCTACAAAGTTGGAGTAATCAAAACAGTATGGTATTGGCACAAAAATAGACAGAAGATCAATAGAACAGGATAGAAAACCCAGAAACAAATTCATGATTATTACAGCCAATTAACCTCCAACAAAGAAGGCAAGAATATTCAATGAAAAAAGTCTCTTCAACAAATGGTTTTGGAAAACCTGGATAGCTATATGCAAAAGAATGCAACTGGACTACCTTTTTACACCACACCCAAAAATAAACTCGAAATGGATTAAGGACCTAAATGTGAGACCTGTAACAATAAAAATCCTAGAAGAGAGCACAAGCAGTAATTCCGCTAACATTGGTCATAACGTTTTTTCTACATACTTCAGTCATCTGAGGCAAGGGAAACAAAGGCAAAAACAAAAACAAAAAAAAAACACTGTTGGGACTACATCAAAATAAAAAGTTTCTGCAGAGCAAAGGAAGAAATCAACAAAACTAAAAGACAATCTACTGAATGGGAAAAGATATTTGCAAATGACATAACCAATAAAGGGTTAGCATTCAAAATGTATAAAGAACATAAACAACTCAATACACACCCACCAAATAATCCAATTAAAAAATAAGCCGAAGACATAAACAGACGTTTCTCCAAAGAAGACATACAAATGGCCAACAGACATATGAAAAGATGCTCAACATCACTGATCATCAGAGAAATGCAAATCAAAAATACAATGAGACATCACCTCACACCTGTCCAAATAGCTAAAATTAAAAACACAAGAAACAAGAAGCATTGGCTACAATGTGGAGGAAAAGGAACCCTCTCGTTTTGTTGGTGGGAATGCAAACTGGTGCAGCCACTGTGAAGAACAGCATGGAGGTTCCTCCTCAAAATATTAAAAACAGAACTACCTTATGATCCAGTAGTTGCACTAGTGGGTATTTACCTAAAGAATACCAACACTAATTCAAAAGGATATATGCACCCCCATGTTTATTGCAGCATTATTGATAATAGCCAAATTATGGAAGCAGACCAAGTGTCCACCGATAGATGAACGGACAAAGATCATGTTGTATACACACACACACACACACACACACACACACACACACAGGGAATATTATTTAGCCATAAAAAAGAATGAAATATTGCCATTTTCAAGAACTAGGATGGAACTAGAGAGTATAATGTTGCAAAATAAGCCAGCCAGAGAAAGACAAATACCTATGATTTCACACATGTGTGGAATTTAAGAAAAAAAAAAAAAAGAACAAATGAGGAAAAAAGAGACAAACCAAAAAACAGACTCTTAAGTATAGAGAACAGATGGCTCCCAAAGAGGAGGTGGGAGATGATAGGTGAAATCAGTGAAGGAGATTAAGTGTGCACTCCTCCCGATGAGCACTGAGCAATATACAACATTAGTCAATCACTGTATTGTACACTTGAAACCAATATAACACTGTATGTTAACTATAATGGAATGAAAATAAAAATAAAAATTAAAAATGAATAAATAAATTGTGAGATACACAACTAAACTGAATGAAGACAAATGACTATTTAGTATATTGTTATATACTTGTTGCATGGAACAGTGCCTAGAAGGTGGTGGCACTCAGTAAGTCTTAACATTTTTCATTGTGTGGATCCATGTATATACAGTTTTTTGGGTTTTTTTTTTTCGCTTTAATGTTAAAAATATTTATTTTTCTAAAAGATCTGCATAAAAGTTGGAAGGAGAAAGAAGGATGTCAAGTGACCCACATCCAAATCCGGGCTGAGGAAGGATGACGAGCTGCCTAAAAAATCCTGGTAGCTGGAGCAAGCTGCAGACATTGAAATGGCCACTGGCCAATGGAACCAGCAGCTTGGGTCAGCTGTATTCATGAGTACCACTGAGCTGCATCAAGGACCACAAAGTTGCTGACCTCAATCATTCCTCCTTTTTGGGAAGGCACAAGTAGTTGCTCACTCTTAAGGCATGGCCATGATGGTTTTGTGCTCTTTCATGGCCTTGTCTCAGTCTCTGCCACTGAATTCTGCAATGACCACACTCCAGGGGGTCTCTTCATCTGGGTGCTAAGGGCCAAAGTGGAAGTCTTCAGGTTTTGAGCTGGCAAGCTGTCCAGCAGTAGCATGGTGGTACTCTCAAAGGTGAGCCTCTGCCATTTCTGGAATGTCTCCAGTGCTCCTGCTGGCCGCCCAGGTCCAGCTTGGCCAGAATCAGCAGGAGTGGTGGCAGCAGGAGCTACACCAGCCCCACCAGCCATTGTCTGGGGCCCAGCTCCAGGCAGCGAGGACTCCCTCAGCCTTCGCTTAGCTGGGCACCAGGATCCCACCTGGCTTCCCACCTGGCCTCCCACCTGGCCTGGCCCTGGACCCTGTGGGGCCCTGCATGGCTGTAGCTGGGTAAGGTGGCAGTCCCGGAGGTCCTGGGCCACTTCTGCCAGCTTGGCTTGGGGCTGCATTGCTCTTTGCTTAACACATGGCTCCATATACTGCATAATACAGTACTGCAAAAGTATCTTCTCTTCCTTGTGATTTTCTTAATAAGCATGTTCTTTTCTCTAGTTTACTTTATTATAAGAATATGTAACACATATAATGTAAATATATAATAAATTTATAATGAATATATAATACCAAGTAAAAAAAATGCGTTAACTGACTTTATGTTATCCGTAAAGCTTCTCATCAATAATAGGCTATTAGTGGTTAAGTTTTGCGGGAGTCTAAGTTATATGTGGATTTTTCACTGCAGGGGACGACATTCCTAACATCCCTCATGTTGTTTAAAGGTCAACTGTAATTAATGCAGAAAAAAACAGTAAAAAAAGTTTAAATATTTAATAATATCCAAATACAAACATCTGGTTCTAGCAACTTATTAATAGGCTGGAAATTCTTCCTTCGGCAAATATCTAGAAATGACACATGCAATTTTAACATTTCTTTAAAATCATAGCTTCAGGTAAGTGAAAATGAGATTAAAAGCCTTGGTGCCAGGAATACAGAAGAACAAAAACCAGTTCAGTTAGCACATAGTTGACCGGATGTACTGGCTACTCTGGCACGGGTCAGAGGGCTGCGCTAGTAACCAAAGGTCTGTACTATAACACCTTCACAGGGGAAGGATATGAAACCTAAGCCCATGTGAGCCCAAGGTGAATTTGGACCTCGTCCAAAGCAGGTATCCTCAACTGGCTCTGTAATTAGTAAAAGGGTGAACTAGGCAAAACAAAGAATCTATCTATTAGGAAAGGAAGATGGCAAAGGCTTTCTATCACCACCCGGTTTTTACGTTGAAGAAAAAAATCTCCCTAGATAATTGGTAACCCCTAAGCTATATACCACACACAGTTTTGAGGTTGGAATTTATGCCCTACTTACTGGTACAGAAAGCCCACGTTGAGAAACTACCATAAAAATCAATCCTTGAATACTGATATTCCCACTATACTCAGAAAAGCAAATGCAAAGCACTCTTCTGAGGCAAGTTTTCCACTAGGGTTGAACATAATCCATACAAAACTCCTCAGGTAAAATTGCTTGTGCTGTAATGTTAAAAAGCACATGAGCAAAAATCACCATATCCAATACAGGGTCAACTTAGATTCATAAGTGTTTAAAAAAAAAACTTGCATTGGATAAAATATACCACATGTGTATATTTATGTGTTTACTTTTTTGTAATATAGTTAAATTAGAAAACGAACTTTCTAAATCTCCCAGAGAGTAAAGAACTTTTTGTATTTGTTTTTTTTTTTTTTACATTTATTTATTTTTTGAGAGACATAGAGAGACAGAGCACAAGTTGGGAGGGGCAGAGAGAGAAGGAGACACTGAATGTGAAGCAGGCTCCAGGCTCTGAGCTGTCAGCACAGAGCACGACGTGGGGCTCAAACTCACAAACCGTGAGATCATGACCTGAGCTGCAGTCAGACGCTTAACCAACTGAGCCACCCAGGCACTCCAAGAATTTTTTTTAGAAGTTAGAATTTAATGAAATAAAAATTCATTTTTTTTAAAAATGAAGAACTTTTTAATGTTTCATTTGGATCCCAAAGGAATCAAAGCCAAAATCAAAGTGTGTCCTTTTTAACTAAAGCCCAAGGAAACTGAAAGCCCAGCATCAATCCTCATTCACTGCAGTTCTATTTCAGCTTTGTCTCTGCCCCAAGCACCTCACACAGATCCCCCAGGGAAATGAAATTGTTACCACACCTTAAGTCTGGGTTGTCCTTTTCAGGAATGGATATCGTGCCTTCAAGACTCTGAAAGTTGGGGAGCCTGGGTGACTCGGTTGGTTGAGCGACTGACTCTTGATTTCAGCTCAGGTCATGATCCCAGTGTCATGAGATGGAACCCTGAGTCACCATGGAATGCCACTCTGCATGAAGTGTGGAGTCTGCTTAAGGTTCTCTCTCTCCTTCTGCCCCTCTCTCCATATCATGTTCTCATGTTTTCTTTCCCTCTCTCTAGAAAGATAAAACAAAACAAAACAAAAAAACATAACAAAAACAACAATAACAATAACAGACTGTGAAAGTTGAATGAGTTCATTGGTAAGTCTGTCATGTCTTTTTTTTTAGAAAAAGAAAATCCAAAAAGTAAACAAAATCCATTAGAGTATCAAATAACTAGTCTCACATTAACAAAATTTAGAAACACGAGCAAAGCCATAGTGTTAGAGAAGTTATTGCTGGCCAACTTTTGTTCATCATATTTGGATTTGCCAAAAATCATAGCAGAAGGAGACTTATGTAGTAAATCTTTCTTCTTGGAAGGAATGTGGTTGGAGAAAATCTTGGTTTTAGTTTAGCCAGAATCACAGTATCCATTTGTTTTTATTCTTTTTGTCTTTTTGTCTTTCCTGGTTTACTGATTCTGAACCAATTTATATGCTGCCATCTGCTTTTCTCCTTTTACTTCTGGACAGCTAAGGGCTTCTGGAGAAATTCACCACACTGTACCAGTAGTTTCTGTATTTTCATGATTTCCAATCTCTAGTGACTTACTATAGTTCCGTCTGCCAAATTTTTATTCACTTCTAATACTCTTTCTTCATGTCCCTCTAAACATTAATCCATCTGTTTTCTTTACATTTGAGCTTAAATTTTCATACTGTAACATTTTGTTAATTGCCTGACGTTGTATTTTATAAGAAATTATACAAATAAAACACTGCAGAAAATAAAATACCTGGGAATAATTTCATATATTTGCATTTTTTGTGAAAAGTTTTCAAATGGCATGGATTTTCCCTTAGGGCCAATTTCTTTAAATATCATAAAAATTGCTAAGAAATTAGAGAAGGTAATTGATGTAGGTTTATATCATCACTTGCATATTAATAAATTAATAAATACCAAATTACACAAACAATATCAAAATTGGAACTATAAACACTCAAAAACATTCTTACCAGTTGAATTAAACAGATATGAGGTTCACTTATACTAATCTTGTACTTTATTTATTTTTTAATTTATTGATTTATTTTGAAATAGAAAGAGCAGGGGCTCCTGGGTGGCGCAGTCGGTTAAGCGTCCGACTTCAGCCAGGTCACGATCTCGCGGTCCGTGAGTTCGAGCCCCGCGTCAGGCTCTGGGCTGATGGCTCTGAGCCTGGAGCCTGTTTCCGATTCTGTGTCTCCCTCTCTCTCTGCCCCTCCCCCGTTCATGCTCTGTCTCTCTCTGTCCCAAAAATAAAAAAAAAAAAAAAAAAAAAAATGAAATAGAAAGAGCAAGCGAGCAGGGGAGGGGCAGAGAGAAAGGAAAAGAAAGAATCCCAAGCAGGCTCCATGCTACCAGCCTAGAGCCCCATGTGGGGCTCAATTTCAGGAAATGTGAGATCATAACCTGAGCCAAAATCAAGAGTCAGACACCTAACCTACTGAGCCACCCAGGCACCCCATAATCTTGTACTTTAATCCTATTTTGTAATCTTACAAATGGTACTTACACAGACATTGCTCTTTTGGCTACATAGTTTTAGTTTGTTTCTGTATTATTTTCCTCTTCTTCCTTTCTTTTTTTGAATTTTTTTTCATCTTTATTTATTTTTGAGAGATAGAGAGAGCATGAGTCAGGGAGGGATAGAGAGAGAGGGAGACACAGAATCCAAAGCAGGCTCCAGGATCTGAGCTGTCAGCACAGAGCCTGACGTGGGGTTCAAACTCATGAACTGTGAGATCAGGACCTGAGCCGAAGTCAGATGCTTAACTGACTGACCCATCGAACACACACACACACACACACACACACACACACACACACACACTTTCTGCTTTATGATGTCTATTTACTGAAGAACAAGGCAATAATAAGAAATTCGGCCTAAATACATGAAAGTCTTCTCTGATCTTACCAGTTGGTTCATATACTGTGAATCTCTGTCATACTCTAGATTTTAAAACTACCAGGATCAATATCCATAATATTCCTGTGGTACCAAGTGTATCCATCTGTAAAACAAACTTACAAAGAATAAGCAGCAACTTCCAGATAACAAAATTGGTCAGCAACCTTCTTAGGAAAGAAAAACCAGTAACTTATATTATTCTATTTATAATTGCTCAGGTTTCTATAGTAAAAGAAAGCAACTAGAAGGATATCTGAATGAATGACTTTATCTCTAATGTCAGTTATAGAGGTAAAAACTAAGACTTAACCAAAAGGTACCTCTTGCAATATTTCCTTCTTGTCCAAAAACACATGCAAATCCTAGGTATTTTTCTGTTTTCTTCCTTCCATAAACAATTCCTTATTCCCTCTCTATATTTTTGCACTTATGGGAGAGAGACAGGAGGAAATGTCTATTGCCCTCTTGATGGTGAATTCAACACCTTTTGTAAACATATTCCAAAATCGTACAGTTCTACTTCTTTCAACATTATACACTAGATACATTTCTATTATAGCTCTTTAGCTTTTATTATTTTTGAGAAAGTTTTCTGAGGGGATTGCTTGAATGTGGTAAGGCACAAGATCTAAAATTACTACACTTATTTACACATGTCATATCTTTAACATGTGACGTTTTGTTTTCATAATTGATGGACATATTGTTTTAACCATTTAAGCATGTTCAAAATAGAGCCTATCTGTATCTTAAAAATATCTTGAATCTACTCAATAGATATTTGTTTTACTGAGTTGACTTTGATTCTGTTGGTTAACTATTTTGTGAAAAAGTCATCAAATTAATTCCTAAGTATCTGGTTAATTATAACTATTGGATATTAATACAGGTTATCAATGATATTCTAATTTCTTTATCCATATCAAGCCATCTTATATTTGTGATTTTTTTATGATGTGACTATTTTATTAATATAATAAAACTTCAGGGACCATACAGTTTAGCATGGAAAGAGCACTGAGAGATCATGACAAAAATCACCGTTCATAGTTAAAGAAGCTAAAACAAATAAGAAACTAAAGACAAAATTCAGTTTCCTGATACTTTACCAAATGCTCTTTCCATATATTGTTAGTTTAAACTTAGATTTTTTTGTCATCTCCTTACTCCACAATTGCCACCATATAAATATGTATGTGCTTATAATAAAAGTAGCATTCCAGTAAAATATCAGCATCTTTTGTTATAATGAGTCCAAATAGATACATTATAAATTTCCAATTAAGTTAGGGGCGCCTGGGTGGCTCAGTCGGTTAAGCGTCTGACTTGGGCTCAGGTCATGATCTCGTGGTCCGTGGTCCGTGAGTTTGACCCCCGCCTCAGTCTCTGTGCTAACAGCTCAGAGCCTGGAACCTGCTTTGGATTCTGTGTTTCCCTCTCTCTCTGCTCCTCACCTGCTCGTGCTCTGTCTCTCCCTGTCTCAAAAATAAATAAAAACATTTAAAAAAGTTTTTTAAAAAATTCCAATTAAGTTAATCAAAGATTCGTTTATCACCTAATCACATTCATTGTTTAATGTTTCTCAAGTTACCCATAAAGATGCAATCAGATGAGCATGAAGGATATAATTCATTGTCTAAAGTGTGTTTTCAAGGTCTGACATTGCTAGTGGCTCTGAACTGTAGGCTAAATTTTAGACAAAGCCTATTTTTGGAGAGAAACAGCCCATTTCAAAGGGCAAATATTCATATTGCTGTGCTACAATATGATCAGCGATCGTCACTGCGTGCAGATGAGTTCAATGTATTCATTGCCCTCCTCTTTAAGGCTATTACTATCTTCTGACAATATCTTTGAGTATACTATTGTCGTCTGCATGTGTAAATTATCTAGCCCATCAGGGTTGCTTTACAACAATCATTACTCTAATAACATTGAACTCCTTGTTGACCATTTCTTCCACAGAATATGGAATAGTAAGAGATCTCTCCCCTAAGAGTTTAAAATGGGATTTTAAATCCTTAGTGGCTGTAAACTAGCTTTATGTGCTTGAAAGTAATTTACTTCCTTTAAGTTTATAAAATGAGGAATTGAACACTAGCAAGGTATTATCAAAAGCCATTCATCAGCTAGTTTTCCTAGGCTGTGAGAAAAGAAAACTTTAACAAAACTGGGTTACATGATAAAAAAAAATACACATGTACTCTTGATTTAACTAATCTTTCACTCTTTGTTGAATGAGGTTATACTCATGTTTTCCAATATCCAGAAACAATGTAAGAATTTTGTTTGCCTCTTTAACTTGGTGATCAATGTTCCATAAGCTAGTGTGCTTAACAACTAGAAAAGACTCATTGACAAAAAGTTAAGTTTATATTACTATTTAAGCTTTGTGTTTTCATGGTGAAGACTAACTCATAATCTAAGCATTCTTTAGCATTGCCAGAGCTCTAGTTAATGATCATTTTGGAAGCTGTTTTTAAGGACCCAATGGTCCTTAAATGGTGTAAGTGGCTGGTTCTTTATTGAATGTATCCATGATATTTGATAGTATCTCTGCTCTATTCTTTTTAAAGACTGGCGAAGATATACAAAACCATTTCAGAGGTAATAATCTGATACTGTGTTGGAACACAGTACATTTCTGTAATATAAAAATCTCTGCTTTCATACACGTGTGTTTTTTCATAGACATAGTACTAGTATCCAAAGGTGACTGGAATCAAAATAGACATTAAATAAGAAACTCAAGGATAATGTCTGGAAAGCTGATGATATACATACTCAGGGAAATGATTTATAAAGTAATACGTTACATTAATCTTACGTAGACCAGAGAATTTAATTGTAAATCTCAATTTATATCTGAACGTAGTGGCAGAATATTAGGATTTAAGAGAAACAATAAATACTAAACTAAAAATATGGAAAATAAAGCACAGTGTTGGTGATTTACTTGGGCTGAAATTCAAAAAACTTAACATAACCTTACACAAGTGTCTTGAATAAAAATGTAAAACCATGTTGATTATTGTCTTGAAGTCAGTTTCCACTAGAAGCATTTGGAAATCTTAAAAGTTGTTGTTAGTATTTAAGAAATATTATTTTATAAATAGATGCTAACTTTGAAGAAAGAGATTGAAATTAGGAGAGATAGACAAAAAGACAGAAAGTAAAAATGACAAAGAAAAGTTAGAGGAATTCAACTATAAGGGGGCCGTAGTTGTCAACATTTGCTCAGTTAAAAATATTTACTCTAAAATAAGGGTAATGTAAAAAATCAGATAAGGGTAATTATTCTAAGGAATAGAAATACAATGTAAGTAATAAATTGTCTCTCAAATATACTTAAAGATCATATTAGGTAAGTAGTTTCTAAAATTATATATATTATATAGTAAATACAGCAATCAATAATGGAAAAAAATAAGTAGAAAATAAATCGTCATAGTTAATAGCTACTAAATTTCACAACTTGTTCACTCAAAGCTATCAAACATCTACCTGCACCATGTTTAGGACATAATTTTAGTGATCTGGTATTTCTACAATAAATTTGCTATTCATCATGTCTTTTTCATATTAATGATAGAGAAGAACATGCAGGGCTCTGGGTTTTGCATTCATTATAAATTCCAGTATATGAGGATAATGAAACATCTTTGGCAATATAACCCATGGTCAGTTCATTTCTTTTCTATTCTTAAAGTCACTTGGCCTATAGAAATAGAGCTTATTATATCTTGCTTGAATGGTGATTGCAAGAGCATACATATTCCCCTGGGTCATGTCTTTGGAACTCTATTGTATTCAATTATGCTGTATTATATAAACCCTAGTTGCCCTTATATACCTCATTATTGTACATGTGGCACAAGAAAATAGCTCAAAATTTAATTTGATACATTATGTTGATAGCTCACTTATACACATGCGCATTATATACACACACATCCCAAAATTGTGTGTATTATTTAAATAGAAGCAAATTGCAATATTATCTATAATATTATCTATAGAATGACCTTTTTTCACTGTATGTGCGTTATACCCCATACTAAACCTAATCATTATGATTTTTTCACAAAAATAAAATTATTAAATTGTTATAGTAAAATTCGTCTATGTTATCTATTTTTACTACAATTTTTCTTTAAATAGAAAAAAGAGCAAAATCAACTACATAGTACTCGGTATCCCATACCAAATTATTTTCACTAGAGACAAGAAAAGAAAGAAAAGAAGAAATATACACTCTCAGTGCTTTGTGTTGTCCTCCTTTATTAAAAATAAAACAGAGAGAACAAGCATTTGCTAACTACCTACCTAATTTCATTGCCTCATTTAATTCTCAGGACTATAGTGTGATACTAATGGCAGCCTTAGTACTAGGAATGGGGTGGTGGTTAAACCATTGGAAAAATAAGCAACATATCCAAATTATTTAGCTGTAGAGAAACAGACATAGATATAAAACCAGAATATTATGTGACTCAAAAGTCCCAGGTTTTTTATTATAATGTAGCACAACCACAAAAATGAAAAGAGACAGAAAGAAAAACAAAAAGAAAGAAGGAAAGAAAGAAAAACATCTCTAGTGTGAAAAATTCTTTTAATCTATTTTAAGAAAAAAAATGCTATTTAGTATCTGATTATTTGATTTTCTACTGCTGGAAATATGCTCCATATTTAATGTATTCTGTATTTAAAAGCAGACAAACTCTAAATGATGTATTTTAACATAAAGTATTGACACTAAAGATAAAAATGAGGCAATTTCATTATATTAAGAAACAGAGAATGTGTAACAATGCCTGACCTCCAGTATATTGGAGTCATGGAGATCTTGATGAAAATTCTAGCGTTTAGTGGATGTGAGACTTTGGCCAAGTCAATTTACTCCACTAAGTCATAATTTTCTCATCTATAAAATGGGGTTAATAAAAGCAATTTCTCAAAGCTACAGAGTCCATGATTTAATACATACAAAGCACCTAGCATGCCAATTTTCCTTATCATTGCTATTGTTATTAGCAGATGAATAAAAAAAAGAATTTAAAAATCTTTAAAGTTACAAATGCATGCAGTTAATATGATAAATGTAACCATTTCAATGTAAATAATATATAAATAATTAAAATTTGATAGATTTCCTCTAGAATTTACTCAGTATTAGTAATTTAAAACTAATTTTAAAACTATATTAAAAAACCCCAAATATATATGTTCAAAAGAATATATTAACTTAAAAACTTTCCAAACATTTGGAATTTTATCTCAAGAAACTCTTTGGACTTTTATTTTTATTAATATTTTATTGTATTTCTGAAAGTATAGGGTTTTATTTGCAGAAAATATTCTGTAGTATCCTCTCATGCCAAAGATGTATTATACAATATTGAGGAACCAAAGGAACTTATTTCTTTAGACAATGGAAGTTTATATGTGGAATTAATCTGTATTTAAAAAATTATATATGAGATACTATAAATGCATATTACTTTATTGAGTGATTTTAATTTTCCAAACCCTCACCAAAATATATATTTATTTATGTTTAGTGGAGAGAAAATTATTTTCTTTAGCTCAAATACCCTTAACATTTTGGGTACCTGGGTGGCACAGTCTGTCAATCATCCGACTCTTGATGTCGGTTCAGGTCATAATCTCATGGATGGTGGGATTGAGCCCCAAATTGGGCTCTGTGCTGACAACATGGAGCCTGCTTAGCATTCTCTCTCTCCCTCTTTCTCTGCCCCTCCTCCACTCACTCACTCACTAAATAAATAAATAAATAAACTTAAAAAAATTTAGACTATCACCAACATTTAATGCTGAATTAACTCAGAAGCTTTTCAGTATGTAGAGTCTTCTTAATATGTTGCTTCATATATGATATACTTAAAACCTTCTAAATCAAAATAACTTTAAGCCATGAAAAGCATAATGTAACTGCATTATTTTTAGGGATATGAATACTTGATATATTTATATTTCTTATATATATGGTGCATTGAAATGAGAACAATGATCAAATTATTCAATTTCTGGTAATTACAAACAGTCCATAGACAGGAGTCATTGCAAATAAATGAAAGACAAAATATAATTACAACAGATGGTGATGCAATCATCAAAGAATAAACAAAAAGCTTCAAATCTAAGCAGTAAATATAGAGATTCACTTTTTTGGTCAAAGTAGAGGGATTTATATGACAAATTCTCAAGCCTTCTTTGTAGCATGAACACTTTGAATGGATTGTGAAAGTTTCTAAATTGATAAGTAGAAGAGGCTTTAGGTAAACTGTACCAATCACAAAATTCACTTCTTTTTTCATCCTGCTTTGAGCTACTGATTTAAGAAAAGAAAGATTCTATATTAGTTAAATGTGGCCCTTCATATGACTGCCTATGTGCATTTGTCAGGTGTAGACATAAGCTCTCAAGTTCTATCTGCTATGTTAGTGATACAATATATGATCATAATTGTGAAAGCTGGAGACTGAGAGTAGAGTTTCAATCATAGCCAGATCGTGACTTGATAAAAGTAAAAAAATGGATTTTATAATTTCCAGTTGAAGCTTGGACATATAAAGAGCTTAAACACTGTCATTTTGTACTTACAATAGGAAAAAAATCTGAACTAAGTGAAATCCATTGCGTCTCTTTGAATTATCATGGAATTTAAGTCATAAGGCAAACCAGCATCTCCAAAATCTGGAGAGGAAGATGAATATAGAGAGTCATATCTGAGATGCACTTACCTGGAATAGAAGACTGGTAGAACCATAAACCAGAAGAAGTACATAAAGGGTAAATGGGACTAGTTGCTGGAGGCAGGATATAGACTACCATGAAAATGATAATCTCCTGGGATCCTGTGTCTTAGGACCCCCGCCCCCAACGCATACACTTCATGGACTTTTACCTCCAGGACCCTACCAGTTCCTCAAGGTACAAGAAAACCCTCAGGAAAATTACCTATTTTGAAATACACTCAGAGAGTCTCCAGAATAAAAGCCTACTCAACAAGAACAAAGATGTTATAGGAGCTTTACCCAATAACAACCACTGTAGCCTTTCTTTCTCAGCTATACGGGAGGAAAAAGCTGAAAAATAGTTGTGAAGATCACTGCCTAAAGTCACAGGCTGACATAAGTCTGATTTGTCATAGGATTGGGGCACCTGGGTGGCTCAGCTGGTTGAGCGTTCGACTCTTGATTTTGTCTCAGGTCATGATCTCACAGTTCATGAGTTTGAGCCCCACATCAGGCTCTGAATTGATGGTGCAGAGTCTGCTTGGGATTCTATCTCTTTCCCTCTCTCTCTGTCCCTCCCCTACTCTCTCTCTCTCAAAAATGAGTAAATAAACTTTAAAAAAAAGATTTATCATAGGATTATAGAATGCATCTGCTAACCCCAAACCTTATCACTGCCACTACATACCTTCAAGATGATAGCAGAGAAATATAGCTGAAGAACTACAGAATGCAATCTTTATTTTTAAAGGAGTCTCTAAGGAAACTCATAGTAGAGGAGACAAAAAAGAGAAAGTTGAAGCCTCTGACACCTACAGCTAGAGCAAATATTAAACACAGCCTAGCTCCTAACCAGATTAATATAAAATTTCACATTGAAGACCTATTTAACTCAGTTCATATTACCAGATACATAATATATCTGAAGAATTGGGAATAGTGTCTTAGAAGTTACCTCCACTGCCCACAATAGTAGAATGAGATTAATTATATATGTGTATTGTTAACTCTAGGTCAAGTACTAAAATTTTTAAACATTATATTTACATACAAAAAGAGAAAATAAAATGGAATCATATAAAATGCACAGTTAAACCAGAAAAGCCAGAAAAAGGAAGAATAAAGAGAACAAGTGTAATGAATAAAAAATTACACTGTAAATATTAGGTCAACTATAGCAATAGTCAAATTATGTAAAAGAGCCTGAAAGACTAGATTAAGTAAATCTAAATACATGTTTCTATCAGAAATAGGCTTTAAATATAAAGGCAGAGATTGGTCAAGGGTAAAGGAATAACGAAAGACATGCCATGCTGACACTGATTAAAAGGAAGCTGGAGTAGCTATATTAATTTCAGAGAAAACAGACTTCAGAACAGGAAAACTATCAAGAAGAGGAGTACTACAATAATTAAAAGGTGGTCAATTCTCCAAAAGACATGACAATTATTAACCAACAAAGCGTTAAATATGTGAGCAAAAACTAATAGAATTACAATGGACATAGACAAATCCATTATTATACTTTGAGGCTTCAGCAATTCATTTTCAGTAATTGATAGATGAAGCAGGCAGAAAATCAGTAAGTATATAGTTAACCTGAATTGTCCTTTCAATCTACTTGGTCTAATTGATATTTATGGAATACTTCATCCAACAAGAGCAGAGTACACATTTTTCTAAAGATCACATGGAACATTCACCAAGAAAGACCACATTCTGGGCCAGAAAACACACCATAAAAAAGTTAAAGGAATAGAAATCATACAAATGTGCCATCAGACAAAAATGGAATTAAACTAGAAATCAGTAATAAAATAACAGCTGAAAAATTCCCAAATATTTGGAAATTAAACAACATATAAAAAACCTTACAAATCAAAGAAGCCTCAGGAGATATTTTAAAATATTTGCGCTACAAATGAAAATACAACTTATCAAATGTTGTGGGATATGATGAAATCAGTGTTTAGAGAATGATTAAAGCATTGAATGCATGTATGAATGGTTTTTATTAAATAAGCAATATGTCATTTGGGGGGGCTGAAGGAGAAAAATAACTCAGTACAGCATTCCAAGGTCAAAATACAAGAAATAGGTTTGAAATCTTATTCCCAAATATTTTCTCTAATAATTGGATTTGTTTAGGAAATCAAGAAATAACTAGATTCATTTTCAAAATTAAGCTAATACAAAAATAAAACAAACTAAAAGAAAACAAAAATTATGTATAATTAGGTATGTAGTTAAGCTGATTTAGCTGCAGAAATCTTTAGTGACATGCTGGAAAAGTATGAAACATAAAATTAGGTTTTTATTTTACTTTTTTCTAGCTTTAGTGAGCTATAATTGACATACAACATTGTGTAAATTGAAGTGTAAAATATGTTGATTTGATATAGTTGTATATTGCAAAATGATTACCACCATACTTTTAGCTAACACCTCCATCATGTCACACGATTGCCATTTTGTTTTTTGTGCTGAAGGTGGGAACATTTAAGATTACTGTTTCATCAACTTTTAAGCCTATAATCCAGTATTGTTAACTATAATCATGGTGCTGTGCATTGGATCCACATAACTTATTTATCTTACAACTGGAAGTTTGTATCCTTTGCTCAACACCTCTCTATTCCTCCTCCCCAACCCAAGTACCTGTTAACCACCATTCAACTCATCTGTCTATGAGTTCAGCTGTTTATTTAGATTTGACAGATAAGTGATACACTATTTTGTCTTTCTCTGAATGACTTACTTCATTTAGCATAATGTCCTCAAGTTTCAACTGTGTCACAAATGGCAGGATTTTCTTCTTTCCCATAGCTATGTGCATGTATACACACACACACACACACACACACACACACACACACACGTGTGTGTGTGTGTGTGTGTACAGTAGGTATAATATAAAGAAATCGTGATTTCATTATCCATTCATCAGTGATGGACACTTTGGTTGTTCCCATATCTTGGCTATAGTGCTGCAATGAACATAAGAGTGTATTTCTCTCTTTGATATCCTATTTTAATTTCCTTTAGATATATACCTAGAAGTGGGATGTCTGGATCATATGGTTGTTCTATTTTTAATTTTTAAAGAAATATCCATAATGTTTTCTACAAAACTCAATCTTGACAGCCATTTTAAGAAACCACATGAAGCATGCAGGAATAAGTGCAGAAAATATTTTAGCATAAACAAATCTGAGAGACTTACTGGGACCCAGATATCTAACAGAGGGAGGGAAAGGGAGAATAGCCCGGGAATTTCCAGAGAAAGAACATAAATTTAAACACATATATTGAAAGTACCTCATAAAGCAATAGATGAAGAATTCATGGCAAAAGCTAATAGAAATCCTCATTTAAATTTTTCAGAAATTGGAATGGATATACATGAGAAGAGGAGGTCAGATAATCATCAGAAAATACTTAATAACTATTGATTAACTATTAAACTTGCGTCATTTTAATTATAAGGTACTATACTATAAGTATCATGTAGATAATTTATGTGCTCCCCGAGCATATATATGCCCATGCAACTGATAAATTTAAGACCTGAATTGTTTAGCTCAGCCAAGTCAAGCACATATTCAAACCACAATAGATAGAAATAATTTGGTATAACCAATTGTAAGCAGATGTAAATATGACAGCTATTAAAATTTGAGGTTCAGTTTTCTTGAAGTTTCTTCTTAATATGAAAAAAAGTGAAATCTATTGTTTCAAAATATTAGTTGTTTTACAAAACTGAAAATAGTTTTCATGGATCTTAGAATTTTTATCTTGAACATCCAACCAAATTAACACAATCCATAACATGCTTAGGACTTGACTAGCTTTACTTAATTATTTCTGGTTGTTAAGTTAATATACAAATTATGATCACTGAAGCTTAGTAAGACAAACATCACATTTTATTATATTTTATGAGTAGTTAATTTTTATGTTAATATAAAACATACAATGGAAATTGCACGTACCTATAACATATTTAAATATATTATAACATCATATCTTGTTTGTACGGCAACATGATTTTTATGTGTTTTGCAATACTTTATGTAAATTACTAATCATCAGAAAATGTTGGCCTACAGCACCAGATTTCTGAATTGTGTTTTATTATTCCAAAGAATTGGTATTTTCTAGTGAACAAAACAGACTTCTACATCTATATCTTATAGCAACCTCACTTGAGTTCTAAAATGTTATATTTTATTTCCCAATATTTTGATTTCTACAGTCCTCAAAGCATTCATAAAACATGAATTTCTTCAATAAATATGTAAATCTCGATCAAAGTGTACACATTTTACAAAGTAAATGTAAATAAATTGTGATTACAGTAAACTATTGATAAAGAAACTCATTAAGAATTTTAGGATATTTGAGGGCCACCTGGGTGGCTCAGTCAATTAGGTGTCTGACTTTGGCTCAGGTCATGATCTCATGGTTCATGAGTTTGAGACCCACATTGGGCTCTGTGCTCACAGCTCAGAGCCTGGAGCCTGGTTTGGATTCTGTGTCTTCCTCTCTCTCTGAGCCCCTACCCCTTGTGCTCTGTCTGTCTCTCTCTCTCAAAAAGAAATAAGTGTTTAGAAAAAAAATTTAGAGAACTTTAGGATATTTGAATTATATTCATGATAAACTCATTTATTTTTCATAAATAAAGTATGGGAAATATATGAACTTAAAATTACTAAAATCAGATTTAGAAAAGGAAAAAAAACATTTTTCATAAAGTTCTTCAAGAAAGTGTATGCATTTATAAAGGTATTGATAGAAATCAATTGTTTAAATATTTTTGAGTTTACAGATCATTATGCATTAACATTGAAACTGTATTGAATTGAATTGAATATTGTTAAAAGATTTCTTTGAAGATTTTATAGATCTTCATAATAATGAAAACAATATAGTATGTTATTAATGGATAAGGGAAAAACTCTCAATATGAGTCCTAGTCCCATTTGAGTCAGCTAATAGTCATGTTACAGTGGACATGGCTCTTAAAGTATAGAACTTTTCATAACACCAAAAGCCAGAAATAACTCTGATTACTTCTAAAGAGAGAGTTGAATGAATGACCTGTATACTATTCATACAGTAAGATATTATGCAGTAATATGAGTAGTTAAATGTAATGATGAGTGAATTGAAATGATTCACATTAAAATGAATGGATCTTTGTAATATAATTGTGGGTTGAAAACAAGAACTACACAGAGTAATTATATATACTTCATTTTGTGAAGTTAAAAACAACTAAAATACATATGTGTAATTAGGAATAAATAAAAAAATATCAATAAAACTATATAAAATACATATTCCATGCAGTAGTCAGCAAACTTTGCCTAAAAAAAAAAAACAGATTTAACTAATTTAGCTTGTAGGCCAAATAGTCTCTATCACAATTACTCAACTTGAATGCAGCCACAGGCAATACAGAAATAAAACTTTATTTACAAAAGTAAATTGCTAGCCTCTAGGCTGTAACATGCCAACTCCTGCTCTAAAAGCTAGGGGGAAGCAAAGGATGGGTTGGTGGTAATAAGCAATATTCATTATCAATATTCTACTTCTCATTTTGGATATGGTTTTTGAGTCCCTATTTCATTATTAAAACTTAAGTAATTATTCAATTAATCAAACAAAAGTGACCCATGCAAAAAGTAATTAAAAGAGTAGGTTGTTGGGAGCTACTGGGTGGCTCAGTCTGTTAAGCCTCCAACTCTGGCTCAGGTCATGATCTCACGGTTTGTGAGTTCAAGCCCCACATCTGGCTCTCCACTGAGAGCTCAGAGCCTGGATCCTGCTTTAGATTCTGTGTCTCCCTTTCTCTCCCTACTCGTGCTCTGTCTCTCTGTCTCTCTGTCTCTCTCAAAAAATAAATAAACGGTAAAAAATTAAAAAAACTAAAAACAGAAATAAAAGCTCAGAAAGATAAAACAAAAGAGAAAAGAAGAAAGAAAGATTTAAAACAAAGTAGATAAAGCACAAGCTAGCAGAGCTCAGGACAAACAGGAAGCAAAAAATAAAATATTCACAAATGAAGATGAAATTGGAAAGTGCTCAATAAGGGCAAGACTACTGAAAACAAAGTAAGAATAAAAAGCTAAAATATCAAAGACAGAAAACTGCAACTAAAAAAGCATCATGATTCTGAGAATTATTATTATTGTTATTATTATTCCAAAAATTATAACCCTGACCCAAATGTAAAAACCAAAATCCTGGAGGAAAACAAGAAAAAAGTCATGAATTTTTGGATTGTCAATTTGGCTAGTCTAAGTTATTTAATAAAAATTCAAAAAGAAATCTAAATGTTCCCTGAATTTACATGTTGCTTTGAATGTATTTTGCAGATGTAACTAAAACCCCTATATAGGTAATTTTAACAAAGGGGATTATAATCTGGTACTCTGGGTGAACTGATTCAATCAGTTGAAAAGGATTTAAAAGTAAATTGACGTTTTCTCAAAAAAAAAAGAAATTGTAACTATGAACTGGAACTTTGGTCAATGCCTCTGAGTTCCATTCTGCTCGTAAACTTCCGTTCTGAAAGCCTACCCTATTGATTTTTGACTTGCTTAGTCAGCACCACAATCACATAAACCAATATTTTGTACTAAATCTCTGAATATCTCCTACTGATTCTGTTTCTCTCAATGGACCTTGACTAAACATATGAGCTAAAACATTTAAAGAATATATAAAATATATCTATCTATATCTATCTATCTATCTATCTGTATATATATATATATATATATATATATATATATATATATATATAAAGGTTCTAGGTACTGAACAAAGACAGAAAGTCATAAGGGTGTCAAAATTTGAACAAAAAAAATGGTAACCTCATGATGACTAAGATTTTGGAATTCACAAACAATAACTATTGTTTATAAATATTAAGTTATAAACAATAACTATTAAGTCAGCTATTAAACTATGCTGAAGTACATCAAGGAAAATATATTCATAGAAAATAAAAGATAAGAAACCCTAGAGAAACCAAATGGAAAATTATAATTGTAAATTTAAAACTGAGTTGAAAAATAAAAAGTTTGCCATACAAATTCATTGTTAAAGAGTTAAAGAGACATTCCAAAAAAACAGGGTTGGAGATTTTATAGGCACTTTTTCCTGGTACTGATGCAACTAGAAAAAATTTAAAAATGCAGAACACTATCAACTGTATTGACTAAACTGATATTTAAGAATTGCTACATTCACCAACTACAGAAAGCCTATTCTTTCTAGACTAGATGGGATATTCACCATAAAAAAAGAATATATCCAATCATTATTCAAGCTTCAATTAATTTAAAAGGATAGAAATAACACAAAGTGTTCCACTTCCATCTAAAATATAGAAATTTTGAAAGAGAGGAAACCATGTAAACTAAAGACCCATAATATCCTTGAAGCCCTCAGGAAACTGACATTGTAGGGTAACATATGAACATATCAACATGTGTTGGATTCTGTGAAGGTGGTGCTTAGAAATAAATTTAAATGCTTCTATATATCTAATAAGACTTGTAAGAGAAATAGAAAAACACAGATGATTGATTTAAATATAATCATACTGATAAACACATTAAATACAAATGCTACAAATAGTCCCATTAAATAAGAAAAACTTTCAGATTCAAAAACAAATAAAAAAAAAGTACAGGATACCTCCCCCAAATCTATAAATAAATTATTTTAAATACAAAACAAGGTTAAAAATATAATAAAGGTAAAAATTATGGAAAAATATAGAGCACACAAACACTAAACAAAAGAAAGATGAGATGAGTATGTCAATATTAGACAAAGTGGGTTGCAGAATAGGGAATAAAGCCAGGGATAAATAGGTAAGAGACATTCCATAGTAAAACAAGAGCCAATTCATCAAAAGGACTTAATAATAACAAAGCTTCAAAATAATGAAGAAAAACTAATAAAACTGAAAAGACGAATTTTAAAAATCATCAATTATATGAGAATATTTTGACCTTCTTATTCCAGTATAAAATAAACAAGAACACTAAATATAAAATACCTGAACATCACTATTGATCAGCTTAAAGCAATTAATATATAGACAGCACGACACCAAAAAAAAACAAAAAACAAAAAACAAAAAACAAGAAACAAAACAAACAAAAAAAAACCCACCGCAGCATAATACACATCATTTTCTTTAAAAAAACGTTTTTAATGTTAATTTTTTTTTCAGAGAAAGACATACACAGGGCAAGAGCAGGGAAAGTCAGAGAGAAGAGGGAGACACAGAATCTGAAGCAGGCTCCAGGCTCTGACCTGTGAGCACAGAGCCCGATGTGGGGCTTGAACCCATGAACTGTGAGATCATGACCTGAGCTGAAGTCAGATGCCTAATGGACTGAGCCACTCAGGCACCCACATAATACACATCATTTTGAAGAACACATTAAATATTCACCAAGATGGTTAATATTCTTCTATACCATAAAAAAATTCTCAATAAATTTGAAGAGACTGAACTCTCATAAAGTATGACACAACAAAATTAAACTTGAAAGTATTAACAAAATTATTTCTCAAAACAAATCGTTTTGGAAAGCAAACAACATACTTCTAAATATTCACAGATTAAAGAAGAAATCAAAAGGAAAGTTAAAAAATAATTTTAACTGAATGAAAATACAACATATCAAAATTTGTAAAATACAGTTAAGGAAGTAACTATCATAAAATTTTAGAAATTAAATTTTTATTAGAAAAGAATAAATTCTCAAATCAATAATCCAAACTTATACCCGAAGACACTGGGAAGGAAGGTGCTGGGGGTGAGAGAACAGTAAAATAAATCTAAAGCAAGCAGAAGGAAGGAAGTAGTAAATGTAAAACCATAGATCAACGAAATTGAAAACAAATTATAAAACCACACAGACAATTTATGAATGAAAAGTTATTTCTTAAAAGATCAATATAGATAAAGCTGTAGCCAGAGTAACCAAAAATGTGAGAGAAGACGAATATACCAATATCCTATAGGCATTAAAAAATAATAAGAGACTGTTACAAACTATTTAAAAACATACATTTTACAATGTACATGAAAGGGACAAATTCCTTGAAAGGCACAAACCACCAAAGCTTAATCAATAACAATTAGTTAAACTGAACAATCTTGGATCTATTCCTTGGACACATCTGCGATAATTTAAGTGTAGAGGGTTGAAGAATCTGATAAAGGACATATTGGTCTTTCGCTAATTAGTCATTGGAATTCTTGATCATTAATTTGTGGAAAATATATCTGAATGTGTGCTAATATGATTGTGCAACAGACTGTGCTTGTGCAATTATAAAGTACTTCACACAGAGGCTCAGAAATGTTAAGCCGCTTCCCTAATGCACAAATTATGAGCAATAAATGGAAAATTGGGTTAGCTTAACAATGTGTTCTGACTGAAGCAGAGATACTCTTCTTAAAACCAGATTCTAATTAATTTCAAGATCTCTATCCTAGGGATTTCCACAATTCAGGAGCTCATGTAGCTTGAATGTGAAAAATTTCATATGTCAAAATTATTGCAGCTTCACTAATGTAATTATATGTTGCAATGGTATTAGTGGTCTACTGTTTGCTTTAGAATGATATTTACTTAACAGCATCTCAATTTGTGAATTTTGGTTCTACAACAGATGAGCCCTTGCAAGAATCAAGGAAATGTTGCTGTGATTCTATTTTCTGAATGAAAAAAAAAAAAGGTGAAAAAGAAAAACTTCCTATTCCAGAATTACTAGTGGATGTACAGAATGGCCACTAAATTAAATATAATTTTTAAAAATATTAATCAAATTTGATTTAAGTAATAAATAACATATATCACAGAGTTTTGATATTTTTTTCATGAAAATTGGCATTTTCGTCTGAATTCTGATATCAAATTTTAGAAACAGTGAGAAAGCCATGTTGTGTTTCTGTGGTAGTGGTTTGGATCCTGTCAGCAGTATGAAGCATGACTGGAGTACCAAAGTTAATTAGATGAAGCCACTTTAACTAAGCTACTTCCCTGAATTAGTCAGCTCAGGCTGCCAAAATAAAATACCGTAGACTGGGTGTCTTCAACAACGGGAGTTTATTTTTCACAGTTCTGGAGACTAGAAATCCAAGATCAAGGTGCCAGTATGTTGAGTGTCTGCTGAGGACTCTCTCCTAAAGTTTCAGGCAGCCACACAGCTTTTCTGGGGGGTGTGCAGGTGGAGAAAGGAAACAATCTCTCTAGTGTCTGTTCTTAAAAGGGCATTAATCTCATCATGAAAGCCCCATCTTCATGAGCTCATCTAAATCTAATTACCTCCCAAAGGTCATGTTTCCAAACATTAGGGGTTAGGTCTTCAACATAAAATTCTGGGGCGACATAATTCAGTCCATAGCACTTTCTGAAATGTTACAGCAAGAAAAAGTAAGTGAGAGCAGTTTGAAAAAAAAAAAAAAAACAAACAAAAGACACACAGGTAGGTTTACTATTGGCAAGGGCTATATATAACACAGACACTGAAAAGACTGCGGATAATTATTTTCTAAGATAAAGGGGGGTAGACCAGAGTCTACGACTTAAATCCTCATCAGTTTTAACTACTCGTGCACACTCCTCTTTTCTCTCATTTTACATTTTATTTATTTATTTATTTATTTATTTATATTGAGAGAGAGAGGGAGAGAGAGAGAAAGACAGAGAGACAGAGAGAAAGAGATCAAAGCAGGCTCTGCACCATCAGTTTGGAAGTCCAATGTGGGGCTCGAATGCACAGAACCTTGAGATCATGACCTGAACCAAAACTAAGAGTCAGAGGCTTAATTGACTGAGTCACCCAGGAGCCCCTATCGTTTTACATTTTAAAAACCTGACAATATCAGGGGCCTCAATATCAGTTTTCAGGGTCAGTTGGGAGGCTAATTAGTAGATTAATCATCCAATCAAATAAATGCAAAAGCAGAAATGCTCTTTCCTTGCCTGTTTTTCCCTGTTATGTTTCCTAAGAAAAGTATTACTATGGTTGCCTATACTGCTCACTAAAGGTAATTGGAAATTACAAAAGAGTGGCTGCTGGGTGGTTTAGTCAGTTAAACATCCCACTTTGGCTCAGGTCATGATCTTGTGGTCTGTGAGTCTGAGACCCTGTCAGGCTCTGTGCTGACAGCTCAGAGCCTGGAGCCTGTTTCAGAGTCTGTGTCTCCCTCTCTCTCTGCCCCTCCCCCACTCATGCACACACACACACACACACACACACACACACACTCTCTCTCTCTCTCTCTCTCTCTCTCTCTCTCTAAAAAATAAACACTAAAAAAGAGAGATCCTTTATAAATTACATGTCCTTTTTAAATCCTTCATAAATTTAAATGATAATTTAGAATGTTTTTAATGCATTTTCATAATAGAAAAGCCTTTGTCTAGGATTGACAGATAGGCAAAATAAAACAGAAGACACCCAGTTACATTTGAAAAATAGTTCTAATGGCTAATTTTTTGAAATATAATGACAAAAAATATTTGCAAGTGACACATTTAAGACATCCTGACGAATTCATCACAGGATAGGACATAAGATGAAGCATTAAATCCCGTAAACTTACCTATGTCTCGCACTCCCATTGTGCTCACTATAACATTCCAAACCCAAAGGTAATGGTTGGCACTCATTTTATAAGTAGAAAAAAAGAGGTACCATATCCTCCCACTGGGCAAACATCTTTCCTTTCAAAACATCTTTGATCACACAATACCTGTGCGATGCGAAGTTAGAGTCACAGAAATAATGCACTTGAAAAACTTGCTGACATTCAGAGCCATGAAGTATTCTTGTCCCTAATTATATTTTTGAATTGCTGTTGTCTTTTAGGTTTTGAGTAGAATCAATTGAAAGAATATGGCCAAAATAGTCACGAAAACAAACGAACAAACAAGGGACAAGGAGAATTGACAGAGTGTAAGCAATTCTGATTATGTGAATTATAAAACCAACAATTACTTCATTTTAAACCTGTGGCTGCAAGAAAGGGAGGCGACATGACAAATAGATCTGACACTACTTGTTTTGCAGGCCATCTTACATGTCAAAATTCCTGTGGTGAAAGCACAAAAGTTGCAGTGGACTTGGGACCACAGAAGAAAATAAAGTGTGCCTTTAGCATTTACAATAAGTGAAAAGCAGATGTGACATCTACCCTTTGTTCTACACTTGGGAAATAAGGCTGCAGGCCTTTTATACTTGGGATGGTATGAGAGCTTTCCCTGCGAGGAAGTCTTTTTGATAACTACTCAACACATCTGGGTATTACTGGGTGTCTTAAAGGTCAAGCTAATATTGGAAATGAAAGTTAAGAACCCAACATTACTGGAGGTAGGAGGATGGGGGGTGGGAATGTTTCCCATTAGGGAAAATGAAACTTTGAATCAAAAAACACCACACAGAACAAAATTAAAGGAATTTAAGAGGGAAAAAATAACCAATCAATACTATACAAAATAACATTGGAAAGTGTGCTTGCTTTACATGTGAATCACTTTCTTTACATAAGGGCCATTAAAACATTGACTCAAGAGCTAGAAGGCATAGTATGTGGACTAATTTGATAATTTCATTATATTTACAAGTAATGGCACAGTTTATCTGTAAATATATATTTCTAACACTAGAGTAGAAAAAAAATGTGAAAATAAAAGGAAGTATGAGGAGAGAATAGTCACATTCAAAACAGTTTCTGTTGGTTGCACACAATTTTATCACATTTAATCAATTTCCTGGTTTTTAGAACCTTTATTATAAATTATACTATAATCATTGTACTTCAATTAAACATTAATATTTCTGAGTGCTGACTATGTGATACTAACAACTCTGTGAATTAGTGCTATTATCAGCATATCTGTACTTAATAGATAATATATATATATATATATATACACACACATATATATATGCCTATGTATTTTATAAAAGAAGAAACTCAGATTAAAAGTTTAGATTTAAACCTAAATACATAGTTAAATTTTAAAAATAAAAAATACATATCTATATATTTTTTAAAGAAAGAAACTGAGATTAAAAATTTAGATGTAAACTGGGGCACCTGGGTGGCTTGGTCGGTTAAGCATCCTACTTCGGCTCAGGTCATGATCTCACATGCCGTGAGTTCGAGCCTCGCGTCAGGCTCTGTGCTGACAGCTCAGAGCCTGGAGCCTGTTTCAGATTCTGTGTCTCCCTCTCTCTCTGCCCCTCCCCTGTTCATGCTCTGTCTCTCTCTGTCTCCAAAATAAATAAACGTTTAAAAAAAATTAAAAAAAATTTAGATGTAAACCTAAAATGTGTAATTTTTGCACTTATGGGTGGTTAATTGAGGATAACTTCCAAAGAATGGAATTACTAACTCAACATTGTAAAAAGAATTGTAAGACTCTTGAATGATTTTGCCAAATATCTCTCCAAAGATGTTATGCCAATTTATTCTCTAAGTTTATGACAGTGCACGAGGGTTCATTTTCCCTGCTAATAGTAGGGAAATTAAAATTAAGGAGAAAAAAAGAATTTTGTCAAAGAGTACCTACAGAATGGTTTATTATTGGATAAGTTTTTATTTCTCCAATTATTAACCTGATTTGAATATATTGTGTGGTGTGTGTGTGTGTGTGCACGTATATATGAAATTATACACACACGTCTATATATCCACTGCACCTGAGGAAAGACTTGAAAGAGGTTCAGTACTCAGATAATGGAAGTCAAGGCTGTGGTGGAGCCTCATTAAGAAAGTCTGGAAGTCATTAAGCCTTGACCTGGTGGGTGAGAACATGAAGCTGGTGATGTTCACATTGCCCGTGATTGTATTTTTCAAAAGGAATCAGCTCACAATGTCTCATGAAACTCTAACAGCTTAAACTTTCAGGTATTAAAGAGGACAACAGTGGGCTCAACCAAGATTTTGTGCAGGCAATTCTTGAGACAGAGGTGATAACCCATAGCCTGAAGCCATTTTCCGCCAGCTGCCCCTTGACCAATACCTGGAAAATAGTGATCTCCAGGAAAACAAGGGACCAGATACTCATCCAAGAGAAAACCCAGCAGGTACTAGACCACTAGAAGCCCGGCCACATGTGAAGGATGCTCATCTTGTCCCGAGGGGGATGGATAGTCACATGCCCATTCTCAGGTTTACATGGAGGAATGGAGGTAGTTGGGAGAATGTTTGTGAACTTGAGAATCACCTTCAGGAGACTTGGGCAGGACTGTGGTGCCACCTCATTCTTCTCAGGGAGTTTTCTGCTTCCTGCCACTCCTCAGACTGTTCAGGTTGAGACAGAGCAGGGGCCACACCACTGTCCCCTCCAACCTAGATTGCAGAAATTTCTGGTACTAAGAAAGCAAAACTTTCCTGTCCTCATGCCACAGGGAACCCCATTAGCTTCTCCCAGCATCTGTTTGGCTGTGACTCTCAGAGGGGACCTGCTTTAGGAAACCCTGGCCTTAAATTAGACTCAGGCTTAGGATTGAAGGGCAGGGTGTCAGGTTCCCCTTCCCTTAGATTTTGTTGATATGTTTAATTTAAATTTGTTTTTAAAGGCTAAAACTACCTTTCTAATTGTTAAAAAAAAAAGCTGTGTACATGTATATGTGTATATGTGTATGGTTTGTGTACATGCGTATGTGTTTGTGAGTGTTTGCATGTGTATGACTTCCTTGTGATGTGGCTGCAGCAAGCTCATACCAGCTCAGGACAACCAGTAATTACATTTTCAGAAATTTTTGCAAACCTTTTGATTGGTAGTTTGAAATCAGCCATCTTAGAGGTATTTACCAAATGTTAAAATATAAACTATAGAACATAAAGCTTTACAAATCAGGTTTTTACCCTCCTGGAGAGTGCCTGTCCACAAATTTTGCACATTACTTTCACAGGTGAATAAATTGAAGTCCAGAAGTTACATTGACAAATTTATGGTCACCTACATAGGTAGAGGCAGGGAAGCTAACCACTGAATACCTTTTGTGAGCATGGGTCAGTTGTTTCATCTAGGATAATTGAGTTAACTTATCAATAAGATTCTAAGTCATTGACTACCTCCCACCACCACTTCGAAATTAGTTCATACCAGTAGCAGTGAGCACAGCCAGTATCTCGATGTCGGTTTCCGACACCATTCTCTAGTAAAAGGAACCAAGGATTCTTGCAGAAATAGCTCATTGTAGGGCTAAGACAAGGGATACACAAAATGAGCCTGTAGTAGTGCCATAAAGCAGAAGAAACCAAGGGATGATAGTGCACTAAAGGAACACAATAGTCACCTGAAAGGGCTCCCTAGAACCAAAGCCGGCACAGTTTGAACAAAAATAAATAAATAACATAGAACTGGATTATAACCAAAAGCTTAAAACAAATATTCATGAGTTCATACACATGAAAACAATTGACTGAATACTTAATAAGGGAGGACAGATAAATATTTCACACAAAAGATTTCCAAATAATTTATGGAGTTACTCTCCCCTCAAGGAGGTGGAGTTCTCCTTAAGTGTGGGCTGCTCATAGTGACTTCCTTTCAAATGATACATTGTGGAAAGAGGGGAAAAAGTAACTTGACAATGAAGAGAAATAAGAAACACTACTTCTTCCAGGTCATCAAGGTTAGCATTGTTAGCAGTAAGCAGTGTGTATAATATGTGATAAGAGGTGAAGAAATGGCATTTTGCTTCCGTGGTCATTCTGTCCCTGCAAAATCACCAGTCTGACAGTGAGAGGAACATAACACAAACTGAAATTGAAGACCATTCTACAAAACATCTGCCCAATACTTCTCAAATTGTTAAGATCATCAGAAATAAGGGAAGTCTGAGAAACTGTGACAGCCTCAAAAAGTCAATGGAGTCATGACAACTAATTGTATTCCTGATGAGATTTTGAAACAGAAAAAGGACATTAGGTAAAAATTAAGGATATCTGCAAAAATGTGGACTTTAGTTAATATTAATGTATCAGTTTCATATCATTAGTTGGAACACATATATTACACAGATGCAAGAGGATGATGATGATGATGATGATGATGATAATAGAAACTGTTATTCTAAACTATTATAAAATAAAAAGGTTATTTTTGAAAAGTCAGTTTGTTTATCATCATATTAAACTCTTTAGCTATAAAGTCTTTAAATAAGGCTCTCCCATTCTTTACTGAAAAAAGTTCAAGCTCATATGTTAGCAGCTTATATAAAACAGGGTCATTGCTAGAATGGCAAACAGTTTTCCAAGACCTTGGTTAAGGAACTGTAAAATCTAACTAAGAAATGAAGCATGTAGTGTATTTATTCATCTGAAGATATAGAAACAAAGTCAGTAGCACCAAAATCAATAGCACAGTGTTTCAATCTTTGCATGAAAGTCACAATAAACTATTTGAAATGTTTTATTTTTTATCCACTTTAAATATTCAATACTTGCTTATTTTAAGGTAATTGAAGTCATTTTTTGTATTATCTAACAATACTTGCTTTATCTTCACTTAATACATTCATTTTGGCTAGATAGTTGCTCATTAATAAACCAATTTAAAGACCAATATGTAAGAAAGGGAAGATGAAAACTATATCCATTGCATATATTGGTTCAGAAGAGTTCTGAGGAAAAGTCCATGGCAGCAAGAGGTTGAAGCTATCATTGAAAACAAATGTGAAGAATGACAACTATACCGTTTCAGGTATTTAAAGTTTCTTCATCATACTGGAAAAGAAAAATTGAGAATAGACCTCTTAAAAAAGATAGTTTTTCTAATATTTTTCAAGTATTATGATAATTTTTGTACATTAATGTGTATCAGATTTGAAAGCTAGATTCTTACCTCTCTACTTATTTATAAAATAAGAAAGAAAACACTAAAAATAAGTCATACAAAATGAATACAGTAAGATTTTTACTAAATGGAAGGTTAGCCCATATATGTGGATATGTTACCATATTTCCTAGATAGGTAGCCAACTGAATTCTTTGCAAATCCAAAGACTGAAGGAAACTGTTAAAATCAAAGTTAATTTTTCCGAAGTAGGAAATTTAGTTAAGAGTTTCTATTTATGTAGCAGTAGTAAAAACAAATTCAGAATAATTTATAAATGAAAAATATATACTAGATACTACTAGATATATTAGTTATAGGTCAATGTCTATTAATTTTTTAATGATTACTTATAAAAAGAAAACAAGACATTTAAATGGGAAAACAATTTTTTTTTTTTAATTTTAGAGAGAGTACATGAGCAGGGGACAGGGGCAGAGGGAGAGAAAGAGAGAATCTTAAGCAGGCAGGGCTTGATCCCATGCCCCTTGGATCATGACCTGAGCTGAAATCAAGAGTCAGGTTCACAACTAACAGCCACCCAAGCACCCCAGACAAGAAAATTTTTCAAGTAATAGCTAATGAGTTGATAATTACAAATTATCCTTGACCTGAAAATCCAAAGGGAGTCATTTATATTGTGATAGACATAGCTCATAAGGGATGTAACTATTTCTGTTTCTAAATGAGGTTTTCCTGATGATCTGAAATAGGAAACAGGACATAACCATATCATAATCATTGCAGTTTGAAATTATAAAGGAGGAGAAATGAATATTCATTTCAGATCAATACTTCTCCAGAACCTGCAAGCTTCAATCAGTCAATAAAAGTAGAATTATTAATGGGGTGCCTGAGGGGCTCAGTTGGTTAACTGATCTCGATTTCGGCACAGGTCATAATCACAAGGTTTGTGAGTTTGAGTCCCGTGTTGGACTCTTGCAATGACAGCGCAGAGCCTGCTTGGGATTCTCTCTCTCCTCTCTCTTTGTCCCTCCTTTACTTGTCCCTCAAAAGTAAATAAACATATTTTTTTAACTTAAAAAAAGAAGTAAGATATTAAAAAATGAATTAACAGTGTTCAGAGTAAATGGAGCTCAACAAGAATGGCAGCTTAAATGGGTTTAACTTAGACTCAAGTCAATTGTCACAGAGTAGAGAAAAGGGTACATTTGTAACACAGAAAGACTATCATTATACTGTAATAGCCAAAAGTGTCCAGGAAGGACATTTTTAGTGTACATTTTACAGTAAGTCAGAATGACTGAACTTTCTTTTTTCTTCCTGCAGACTAATATACCAATTAGAATATTAACACAATGACTCATGTTTTAAAACATTTTTATTTGATATTATGTATTCTAGAGCACAAGTAACAAAATTTTGATTATTTTATGTATTCAGTCATATCTAGACAGTTTGGGAATTATTCATAACTTTTATTATTTATTATAATGATTACTAAATATTTACTTTAGATATAATTGGCAATAAATTAATTCCTCTCTGTCAGTGGGATTAAGAACAATCTGGTTGGTAGAAGGATAGTATAGGATAATCTCATAAGATACCCTTATTTTCTAGAGTCCACATTTAAAGTGAAATAAGATTGCAAGTGGCATAGTTGCTTCCGAACAGAAAGGTACCAGACACTAATGTCTTCTTCCTTTGGAGGAATTTCCAGACAGAAATAATGTTTAGAAGCAATATTTCCAGAGATGGACCAACTTCTTTGAATTGTAGAAACTCAGAATTACATGAAAAGAATTTTCCAGTCTGTTTCTGCATGTCCTATGAAGTTTGAAAAAATAGTGAAGGCACTTTTAAAACTCTAATTCTCATTATAAAAATACATTTATTTTTACCTAGCATAAAAATACCTTTACATATCAGAAAGTTCTGATCTGATTTGAAAATATCTGTGTTGAGTTTAAAAGTTACAACCAGTAGAGGGGCACCTGAGTAGCTCAGTCGGTTGAGTGTCTACTCTTAATTTCAGCCCAGGTCATGATTCCAGGGTCGTGGGGTGGACCCTACCTAAGGTCCTCTCTCCTTTTGACTCTCTCTCTCTCAAATAAATTTTTAAAAAATTTAAAAAGTTACTAATGGAATTAAAAAGAGTAAGTTTTAGAAATGGGAGTTTGCTAAATGCCACCGTTTATACAAAAATATGGTAAGATCTCTAGGTCACTCAGATTGGAAGACTATGATAACAGTATTGCCAGTCATGAATGCCATTGCTGATTATAATAGAATTCCTTAATCATTCTTTTTAAAGAAATAATAATTTTTATTATACTATTATACATTAATTGTATATCCATCCATCAAAAAATGAATGAAAATAATTTAAACTTTCAAGTACATAAGATGAGCAGAATTTCAGAAAAAAAAAAGTTTCTTAAAGGATCCTATCATCTACTGATCTAATTTCACAAATGAAGCATTTGACGCTTAGAGAAGTCAGACTTGTGTCCCTCTGGTAATCTCTTTAGGGCAGATTACAAATGCTTGCAAATTTGTGTTTATACAAATTGCTGTAGATATTGCTTCTCTATTTTCTATTTGCGGCTAGTTACTTACTTGGGCAGCCTTGCTGTCCAAGCAAGGGATATGAGCTAGTGTCCACATCGGAGTTCCAGCTAATTGACCATTTCCTCCCTATTGAGAGAATCACACATATGGCATGATCATAATGATACTCGTATATATTTTCATGGGGAAGCTAATTAATTTCTAGCTTGGGAAGTATCTTTTTTACATTAGGTTACATAACATCTGCCCTCTTTTAATATTCTTAATCATCTTTTCTTTCTCTATTATTTCAGTCCGTGTTTCATTCCATTTATATATAACACAATAACTCTGATAGTGCAGAATAGTAATTTTGAAGATGGGAAGGAAAACAATGTATTTGGAAATATATTTTGATACCCAAATTTAATTGCAATACCTTTAAAGTTAGTGCAAATCCATAAGTTCTATACCTTCTCTTCCTGTAGAAATGTAACATGTTTTTTTTTTCCATCACCAAAATTCACAGTAGAGAGCCAGATAGATGGATATTTGATGTATTTGAATACATGATAAACATCTTTATTTTTTGATGAAAAAAATATGAAGGAAAATGAGTTATCAACTTTATTTAGAAAACATAAATTAATTTAGTGAGTACAAGGAAGCATGCCCAAGTTAAAAAAAAAATGTTGAGAAGAAACGGAAAAATAATGTGAAGAGACTCTAAATACTTAAAAAAATTTTTTAACATTTATTTATTTTTTGAGAGACAGAGAGTATGAGTGTGGGAGGGGCAGAGAGAGAGGGAGGGAGACACAGGAACAGAAGCAAGTTCCAGGCTCTGAGCTGTCAGCACAGAGCCCTATGTGGGGCTCGAACTCACGAACCGTGAGATCATGACCTGAACCAAAGTCAGATGCTTAACCAATTGAGACACCCAGACACCCCAAAACTCTAAATATTTTAAAGTTTTTGTATTCTTCCTATAGCTGGAGAGAGGTAGCCCTGAGAATAATCAGAATCCGGCAAGGTAGAACCTCATGTTCAGAAAATATTAAACTAGAAATGGTATATCACATTTCTAGGGTTCACCGCACATACTCTGGGAACATAAAGTACCTGAGTTTGACACCCAGTTCTGCTGCTTGCTGATGTGCTATTTATTTAACATATCATGTCTCAATTTCCTCTCCTATAAAATGAAATAAATACAGTATCTTCTAGGGTTCTTGTGAAAAATAAATAACCAATACATGTAATATGCTAAAAATTGTCCTTAACACCTGACAGCCTGGATCCACTTGGGATTCTCTCTCTCCCTCTCTCTCTCTCTGCCCCTTCCCAGCTTGTTCTCTCTTTCTCCCTCTCTCTCTCTCAAAAAAAAAAAAAAAACAAACAGTAAAAACAACAACAACAATAATGACAATGACGACAACAACAACAAACCTGTGCTCAGGAAGCCTGGGTGGCTCTGTCTGTTAAGTGGTTGACTTTTGATTTTGGCTCAGGTCAAGATCTCATGGTTTGTGAGTTTGAGCCCTGCATTGAGCTCTGTGCTGACAGTGCAGAGCCTGCTTGGGATTCTCTCTCTTCCCTTCTCTCTGCCCCTCCCTCACTCATGCTCTTGTGTGTTCTCTCTTACTCTCAAAAATAAATAAATAAACTTAAAAACTGTTTTTAAAAAACTGTTCTTAACACATGAAAAGTCCTCAAAAGAATTAACTATTTTTTATTTTTTCATCATTTTTTTGCCAATTTTCTTGACAAGAAGTTATCCTAATGATATTATAATGACAAATACATGCAAGTAAAGTCATAATACCTAGCGGCAAAACAATTATTGAGGAGGTAGTCTTCCTTCCTATGTTGAAACTTTTCTAAGCAAAAACTACACTTTCAGGATGTTTTGCAACTAACATTCCAGGAGAGAAGTCGATTGCATCAATTGGATCCAAAAGCATAAGACTTGAAAAACAGAATGGAGGCAGAGATCACTGCATGTGAGAGTGTGAAATAGGTAGACCCCACATCCTATTATCTGATTGCTAGCTTTAGGGATTTCAGAGGCTGTTGTAACAGTGACAGAGCAGAACAGCAGCAGTGACTGCACTACTACGTGACCTTTCTATTATGGCATCACAGGTGTGAATTTAAGGCCAACAGTCCAGGCACAGTCCCATGAGATTGTCCAAATATCTAATTGCTCATCTTAAATCTCTTTTGGCTAGAAATACCTAGGGTAGTTTCTGATATTTGTATCAGAATGATACCGTACTTGGGACCATCAATAACTGCAGTATGTAACCACCAGAAACAGGATGACCATAAACACTTTAATGAATAGCAGGGTGAACCCTGTGATCAAAATGGTTTGAACTATAGTTTCTTTGGTGGGGGTCAATTGATCATGGTGCCCTAGAACCAAAATGGATGAACAATCTAAAAAAAGTCCTACTGGACCCGTGATAAAAAAATAATAATAGAGACATAAATATATAGATATATGATGATGCTAGATGATAGATATATAGATGATAGATAATAGGTAGAGGATTAGATAGATAGATAGATAGATAGATAGATAGATGATAGACACATGATAGATAGATGATACATAGATGATAGATATAAAACCCTCTAGTTCTGGAAGAAAGGAATACTCAATTTAGAGTATTTTGGCTTAGGGACTTCAAACTGATATGAATTTCTGGTGTCACAGAAAGTCACTGTGATTTATCACTCAGCTGGAAAACAGAAGGAGGCAGAGAATGGCTTGGTAATATCTCAAAATATCTAGTCCATTTGTGAGCCTACCTTGTGCTTTTTTTTTCACTATCTACATGCAAATGTGAATTAGTACCACTGGAACTTGGCACAGTCCACACTGGCTTCTTGTGACAAGACAGCTTTGGTGAAGCCCCTTTCCCTCCTTAGCAAACAGAAATAATTATATGATACCACATCTATCATGGATTTCAAAAGTTAATACCACTATGAGGGACTTAAAATGTTGAGGACTGGTGATTCCTACCCATTCCCTCATTTTATCCTATTTCACTTATGTAGAAAACAGGAATTTTAAAGAAGATAAGAAGATTAATTATAAGTGTAACTGGCATCCACACTAATGGCAGATAGTTTCCTAATATAATCTCTTCAGTTGAACGAATCGACACAGATCCTGTCATCTTTTATAAGCTTTCAGGCTAATGATTTATATTATATCCCAAGCACCCACAAATACTATTAACAACTTGTTTTCAACTGACAGTAACAGCAGCATTTCTTTCTGGCTTACTTCAGTTTTCTGTCATAATCTAGTCTGTAGAATCATTGTATGCCTCTCATCTAAGGACTATCATCAAGAACCACCATACCGATTGTACGGCAACGTGACTCAACCTGGAAAACCCAAGTAGCAAGTATCATAGACAACCTGATAATTCATTGATAGACCAGGTGATGACATAAATAAAACAAAACCTATGGAAAGCAGTGCTTTGGAGTATGTCAAAATACTATCTAAAATCAAATAACAATTGCTGAATTTTTGTACTATCTACCCTTAAGAAAGAGGTACAATATTTGGTGAACGTGTTTGAATTTCAGAGGAAATGAATATCCCAGATTGGCATCTGTCTCCAATACATTTTAAAGAAGTCTTTAAAGGGACACCTGGGTGTCTCAGTCAGTTAAGGATCTGACCACTTCAGGTCATGATCTCACGGTTTGTGAGTTCAAGCCCCGTGTCGGGCTCTGTGCTGATAATAATAGCCTGCTTTGGATTCTATGTATCCCCCTGTCTCTGCCCCTCCCATGCTCATGTTCTGTCTCTCTCTGTCTCTCAAAAATAAATAAATGTTTTAAAAAATAAAAAATAATGAAGAACCCTTTAGAGCTACAAATTTTGAATAAGGGAGTTTAGGATAAGAGAAGGCATTTCACTTTATTCAAAATGCTATGCAAGCCCTGCAACTTGAGCCAAATGACACAACAAATCAGATTCCCCTTTCCTATTTCCCTGTTAATTTAAATAAAGTGTATATTTCCACACGCTTTATGGTTCAGTCTTTTAGTTTAGGATATTTGTGTGGGAAAGAATTTTGAGAAATGAGCATCAACATTTCTGGATATAAAGACTACCGTGGAAGAGGTAATATGGCCACAAATAGAGCTAGTACCCTAAAGTTCTAATATCAAAGAGAGTTGCTTAAGGGAAAGATTATAGGCAAGGAAATATCAAAATATACACAATCGTCTTAACTTTCATTTTTCTTCAGAAAGTTGTGCTAAGCTGCATGTAAACAAGATTACAGGAAACAGAGAACTCTCCCTTGTATTGCTCTACATATTTATAAAAAACAGAGGGTGGGAGATGTTTACTTGACTGTCTTCAAGAAGTTTCCCCAAAAGTTAGATGAGAACCCAAGATTTGAGTCCCAAAAACATTTTTGGAGGTGATAAAAGGAAACATTTATAAGAAAGATGGCCAATAAAGTGTGTGTTTTATGAGTAGTTTTTACCTGTGGATATTGAGCCATAATTTCCTATTGGTTGTGAGGGGCTTCTGGGGTCATTGATTCCTATTTCTAGCCTGCCACATGCATGGGCTGAGCATCAGAATGTTTCCAGCAATAATGAGTAGGTGCTTACAGTAGGAAACAATCAAGTTGGCTAGTACAAGCGACTACATGACAAGGCATATATAGATGGAGTCATTAAAAAGTTCTTCTGCACCCTGCTCCACTCCTTCTACAGTTGGATCCACTCATTTGCTGTTAGTAATTCTTCACCATAATGGCTGATCACAACTTCTAGAATAATAATTACAATAGTGGTAAAGAGCCACAGTGACATTATTGCTGTTTATTGTCTTTTCCTTATGCTGGAAATATATATAATTTCACGTAAGACAATTTCCTGTCCCTTCCATGGTGAAAGGGGTTGGTCAGTCTCTTGAGTTCACTTGCCACCAAGGGGATCATTAGTCTCCTAGAAAGATAGTAACAAGCTGGGGACTTAGGTATTATCTCTGCTGGTGACTTTAGCTCTGGTGGTAGCTGGAATCATTTTGGTGAGAGGGAGTTCACACTGTTGGACCCATGCATAACCTTCATACTAGATACCGAGAGAACTCTGTTCACAGGTCTATTAGGCAAGCACAGTACTGACCAAGAATAGACAGTGGTTAATATCCATATATTATAAATATGGTGGTTCAGTATCTCTTCTGCAAAAGATGCTGCTTTCAGGACATGGGACACAAAAATTCACACACTGATGCTGATTCCCGTAGACTCATTCACAAGCCTTTTTCCAAGATGCTCTTGTCATTTATTACAACTTTGCTTCATCAAGGAACTGACAAAATAAGTCAAAGGATTCATATCTGCCCCTGATTCTGTTGTATGAGCTTACTTTCAACCACTTCTTCCTCCACACAAAGATGATGACTAGGTGTACTACTTGAAATTAATGTGTATTATTTTTCTTAGTCTCTATCTTTCAGTGTAGGATTGTCATTGATAGCACCCAATTTTAATCCCTTTATAATATATAGAAATAACCCAGTCTTGAGCCTGGCCTGATCTTTTGTCCTGGTCCTAAAGAAAAACCAATGATGCCATAGGTGTGAGCTGAATGAGAGGTATTGATGTAATTGGAGCTATTGACATGAAATCTGGGATATTTGATCATATACTTTACTTACACTATATGAACATACTAATAATCCAGCTTTCAAAAATATACATTTCGAGGCACCTGTGGGGCTCAGTTGGTTAAGCGTCTGACTCTTGATTTCAGCTCAGGCCATGATCTCATGGTTTAGGAGATGGAGCCCTGTGTCAGGCTCTATGCTGACAGCACGGAGGCTGCTTGGGATTCTGTCTTCCTCTCTCTCTGCCCCTCCCCTGGTTGCTCTCTATCTCTCTCTTTCAAATAAAAGTAAACTTAAATAAATAAAATAAATAAATAAATAAGTGAGTGTGTGTGTGTGTGTGTGTGTATTGACTTAACATGTCAAGGACATTATTATAGTCTTGTTTCTAGCCTCCAATTTCTTCCCTTTCTCCGTATAACTTTTTTTCAAGACAATAGAAAGAGTAACTTAAGAGAAAACAAAGATAAAATATAGCAAGTCACTAGCTGCCTAAATCTCTCCAAATTATTTCCATAACATGGAAACTAAATCCAATCTCTGTAAGAGGGCTACAGTATGCTCCCTCATCTGGCTCCTGACTCTGCTACATTTTTTACCTCCCTTCCTCTCAATAACTACTGTAAAAACCTGTAAGTTTATTTGCTTGTAATATTTGGTGGGGTGGATGTGTGTTTATTTCCTCATTGGATTAAAACTTTGCATTAAAGTTGACTTGACTAGACTATTCCTATAAATTTTATTAGCTATTTTATTATGACTAATTGCACTATACCAGTTTTGAAAATATAGTATGATAATCAAAATAATACGTCTGGAAATGTAAAGAATTTATAGTTTGCACACAAGTAAACTGCTATATAAATTTACTCATGTGCTCATTTTGGACATTTCTGAGCATAACTGTGTTTCATACTTGAAACCTCAGAGTTTTAACACACATATCTAGGGAATTATTTTGATTTCTGAAATACTTTTTATAACTCAGTTTAGTGCCCATGATTTAATGTCACTTAATGTTGTTGCTCCTAATTAAAATATATACTGTGCCATGTGACCAGAAAATTTTGAATAATAATGTCTAAGAATTTAGAAAATGCCTAAGTTAGAGCTCTTAGAGCAATGCTAACTCAATCATTTATCATGTAATAATCCGATATATTTAAGAACAAATAAACATTACAATTACTGTGCAATATAGCAAATAAAAATGAATTTGTGAAACCTTAATTTTTATAGTATATGCTTATGAAGACTTGATTTTATACTCTTTTATATTTTAAATTATTTTAGAGCAATAATTATTTAGAAATTATTTTAAAGCAACTTTTGGAGACTTGAAGATTTATGGGATGCTAAGTCTTTGAGAAAAAAATAAAAGACAAAAAAATGAATTTGCTAAACTCAGAAAAGAAGTAATTTGTTCTTTCCTGGTACCTTGAAAAGTGTTAGCCATTTGGAATAATTAAGAAGGATTCTCAAAAAATTTTCAAAAAGATATTTTTGAATTAACATATATCTGTCGCTAATATATTATTGTCAGTGATTCAATGCATGATGATACCAAATCGTTGAAAAAATAAAATCTAATGAGATAATCTAATGAATCCAATGAAAACTATGTTTTTATAAGATAAGAAATATCTCCTTTTAGCATAGTCCAGATTTTTTTCTTTTTTTTTTCTTTTTTTTTTTTTTTGGAAATATCTTGTACTTCTGTGAGAAGGAGTGGTGGGTAAAAGATGTTTCATCATATAAATTAGTGAAGAGTCTTTTTGGCAATATACAACAGATGTGAATTTGAGTTGTGATGGTAGCTACCAGCTGTGCTCCTCCCCAACTCACCAGAAATCATGTACACGTGACATCTATGAATAATAAGGAGTAAAAAGAACCAGCAAAAAGACCTCTTATAGGTGTTGTTAGAAACATCCCCTCTTTCTTTTTCTTGGAGGATGTAGTACCTCTGTTAAAGTATGTGAATTTTTAAACAAACGTAATTGTAATGATTTTGAGTCTAGTGGGTAAATTCAAAGCCCGTTATCTATTTCAACAGATCAGGTTTCTTTCTGGTGCTCCATTTTTTTTTTCCTGTTGCATATTTAATGTGAAATGCCAAAGAGTTTTTAACATATTTGAAGGGCTTTTTTTGAAATTGGGATTCCTCAGGGCATCTCTAAGGAAGGGGCAGTCTAGACATCTAAACTATGACACATTGAGAGCCTGGATAATCATGATTAAAAGAAACACATTCAAAGTAGTAGGATACCGGGGCAGAGAAAATTAACACTGGCCTTGAATACAAGCACCAAATTAAAGTAAAGAAAAGCATTGCAAGCCTTTTCTAGAGTGCCCTATAACTGGAAATATACAGTGTGTAGTGTAGCCTTTTCACAGTGGTTCCCTTTACTTAGCCATGTGCATGCAGTTAAGCAATATCATTTGGAGGCTTGGAAACTCATTTCTTTTTACTGCTGAATAACACTCCACTATATAGATGTACCAAAATTTGTTTATGCATTCACCTATTGAGGGGTATCTTAATTGCTTCCAGTGTTTGGCAATTATGGATAAAGCTGCTATAAACATTCACGTGCAGAATTCTGTTTGTATTCAATTCTTGAACTCATTTATATATTGCTGGATTACATGCTAAGAGTTCAGCTTTGTCAAAATTGCCAACCTGTCTTCCAAAGTTGCTACATCATTTTACATTCACACCAAGAATTAATGAGAGTTCTTACTGCTCCACACCCTTTCTATATTTGATAATTGTCAGTAATTTGGATTAAGGCCATTCTAATGAATCTGTAGTAGTCTTTCAATGTTGTTTTAATCTGTAATTCTTTAATAGTATATGATGTAGAGCACTTTTTCCTGTGCTTATTAGCCATCTGTATTTCTTTTTAGTGGGTTGTATATTCAGATGTATTTTCTATTTTTTAATGTTTTTTTTGTTTTTCATTATTGAGTTTAAAGAGTTCTTTGTGTATTTAGAATATAAATCCTTTATCAGATATGTGTTTTATAAGTATTTTCTCCCAGGTAATAGCATGTCTTTTTATTATCTTAAAAGTATCTTGCTCAGAATTCCAACTCATTTTATTCTTTCATAGATGATGCTTTTGGTGCTGTATCTAAAACTTCATTACCAAGGGGCACCTGGTTGGCTCAGTCAGTTAAGCGCTGACCCTTGATTTTGGCTCAGGCTCTGTGCTGATCACGTGAAGACTGCTTGGGATTCTCTTTCTCCTTCTCTCCCTTCCTTTCCCCCACTTGCTTGCTCTCTCTCAAAATAAATAAATAAACTTTAAAAAATAAAAATAAAATAAAAATTTATTGCCAAACTTAGGCTCGCCTAGGTTTCCTCCCATGATATCTTCTAGAATGTTTTTATAGATTGGCATTTTAGGGGCGCCTGGGTGGCTCAGTCGGTTAAGCGGCCGACTTCAGCTCAGGTCACGATCTCGCGGTCCGTGAGTTTGAGCCCTGCGTCCGGCTCTGGGCTGATGGCTCAGAGCCTGGAGCCTGCTTCCGATTCTGTGTCTCCCTCTCTCTCTGCCCCTCCCTCATTCATGCTCTGTCTCTGTCTGTCTCAAAAATAAATAAACGTTAAAAAAAAAAAAACTGTTTATAGATTGGCATTTTACTTCTGGTCTACAATTCACTTTGAGGTAATTGTTGTGAAAAGTGTCTATATTTGTTGTTGTTTCATGTCAATGTCAAATTTTTCCAGCATCATTGTTGAATAGACAATCATTTCCCTACTGAATTCTCTGTGTTTTTTTTTTTTTTTTATCAAAGACCAGTTGACTATATTTGTGTGAGTCCATTTCTTGTCTCTCTATTGTGTTGCAGTCATCAATTATTTCATCATTACCAAGTTGCCTCGATTATTATAACTTTAGAGTAAAACGTGAAGTGTCAGTTCAGTCTTGTGTTGGCTGTTCTGGGCCTTTCCATGTAAATTTTAGATACATTTTTTGAATACCCACAAAATAATTTGCTGGGATTTTGATTGGGATTGTATTGAATTTAGACATAAACTTGGGAAAAAATAACAGTAAGTTGTTTTATTCATTAACATGGAATATCTATTTATAATCTCTTTAATTTTTATCAGAGCTTGATAATTTTCCTCATATATATCTTGTATATATTTGTTAGATATATACCTAAGTTTTTCTTATTTTTTGGTGATAACGAAAGTGGTATTATGTTTTAAATTTCAAATCCAAATTATTCATTGATGCTATAATGGAAATGAATGCACTTTTGTATGTTAACTTATGTTTTAAAATCCTTGTTTAACAGTTCCAGGAGTTGTGTGTGTGTGTGTGTGTGTGTGTGTGTGTGTGTACACTCTCATCAATTCTTTGGATTTTCTTCAGAATTGTGTCATCTGCCAAAAAAGACAGTTTTAGTTATTTTCTCCCA
Organism: Panthera onca; assembly: GCF_046562875.1. Taxonomy (NCBI): domain Eukaryota; kingdom Metazoa; phylum Chordata; class Mammalia; order Carnivora; family Felidae; genus Panthera; species Panthera onca. The sequence goes on along the minus strand of NC_138342.1, from coordinate 137,404,355 downwards.
ATCAATATACATTTAATTTCCTCTTCTTGTCATATTTCACTAGCTAGGAATTTTAGTATGAAGCTGCCTTCCTCTCAATTTTAGGGTAAAAGTGTCTAGTTTTTATCAAGCATGATACAAGCTGCAAGTTTTTGTAGAAGTTCTTTTTAAAAAATTTTTCCTAATGTTTATTTATATTTGAGAGAGAGAGAAAGAGAGAGAGAGAGAAAGGAAGCATGAGTGGGGAGGAGCAGAGAAAGAGAGACACAAAATCCGAAGCAGGCTCTAGGCTCTGAGCTGTCAGCACAGAGCCCAACACAGGGCTCGAACTCATTAACCAAGAGATCATGACCTGAGCCGAAGTTGGACAGTTAAGCAACTGAGTCACCCAGGGGCCCTTGTAGATGTTCTTTATCAAGATGAAGTTCTCTGAATTCCTAGTTTATTAAGCGTTTTTGATAAAATCATACGGTTTTTCTATTTTATACTTTTGATGTAATGGATTGTATTAATTGATTGCAAATGATGAATCAGTCTTGTACACCTGGAATATATTCTGCTTTATTATGATGTATATTTTTATACATAATTAGATTCTATTTGCTGGTATTTTGCTGACAATATTTGCATCTTATATTCATGAGAAATATTGATCACTAGTTTTATATTCTTGTCATGGCTTTTTCTACTCTTGATATTAGGATAATTCTGGTTTTATAGATGAGTTAGAAAGTGTTACATCTGTTTCTATTTTTCCGTGAGATTGTAAAGAATTCATCCAAATTATTTTTAAAAATTTTTGGTAGAAATCACAGCGAATCTATCTGGGTCTGGTGACTTCATTTAGGAAGGTTATTAATTACTGATTCAATTTCTTTTTTTTTTTAAGGTTTATTTATTTTTGATAGAGACAGAGAGAGACAGAGCATGAGCTGGGGAGGGGCAGAGAGAGAGGGAGACACAGACTCTGAAGCAGGCTCCAGGCTCTAGAGCTGTCAGCACAGAGCCCGACGTGGAGCTCAAACTCACAGACTGAGAGATTGTGACCTGAGCCGAAGTGGGGCACTCAACTGACTGAGCCACCCAGGTGCCCCACTGATTCAATTTCTTTAACAGATATAAGCTTAATCAGATTATTTATTCATCTTCGTGTGAGTTTGTAAGATGGATCTCTCAAGGAACTGATTCTTTTCACTTAAGTTATCAAATTCATGGATTTGTTCATATTCCTTTATTTATTTTTTATAATGTTTATTTATTTATTTATTTTGAGAGACAGAGAGCCAGTAGGTCAGGGTAAAAGAGAGGGAGAGAGAAAGAATCCAAAGCAAGCTCTGCCCTGTAAGCACAGAGCCTATCATGGGACTTGAACTCATGAACCATGAGATCATGACTTGAGCCAAAATCAAGAGTCTGATGCATAACGGACTGAGCCACCCAGGTGCCCCTTCCTTTATTAGTTTTTTAATGTCCATAGGAAAAGTGCAGATGTCCTTTTTTTTTCATTTCTGATATTAGTAATTTCATTCTTTATTTTCTTAGCTTGATTAGAAGTTTATTAGTTCAATTAATTTTTATTAAAAAATATTTAATGTTTATTTATTTTTGAGAGAGAGACAATGTGAACAGGGGAGGAGCAGAGAGCAAGAGAGTGACACAGAATCCTAATCAGGCTTCAGGCTCTGAGCTGTCAGCACAGAACCATTCATGGGGCCAGCCAGAACACACAAGCCATGATATCGTGACCTAAGCTTAACTGACTGAGTCACCCAGGCTCCCCCAATATATATTTTTCAAAAAACAGCTCTTTGTTTCATTGATATCCTCTATTTACTGGTTTCAATTTTATTAGTTTCTATTGTAGTTTTTAATATTTATTTTTTTCTGCTTCCTTTGAATTTAATTGCTCTTCTTTCTCTAGTTTCCTAAGGTAGACACTTAAACTTTTGATTTTAGATCTGTCTTCTCTTCTCTTCTATGCATTCATTGCTATAAATTTCCCTGTAAGCATTTTGTCACTGTATTCCACACATTTTGGCTATTGCATTCTAATTTTCATAGAGTGCAAAAAATATATTTTTAACTTATTTTGAGACTTCTGTGATTCAAATATTATTTAAAAGTATGTTGTTTAATGTCCAAATATTTGGCAGTTTTCCAGTTATCTTTCTGTTTTTGATTTCTAGCTTGATTCCACTACAGTTTGAGAGTATATGCTGTATGATTTCTATTCTATTACATTTGCTAAGGTGTTTTTTATGACTTAGAATGGGGTCAATCATAGTGAATGCTCCATATTATTTTGAAGAAAATTCAATTCTCCTGTGATTGGATATTTAATGACGGTTAGTTAGATCCAATTGACTGATGGTGTTGTTCAGTTCAGCTATATCCTTTCCAATTTTCTGCCTGCTGGATCCGTCAATTACTCTAAGAGAGGTGTTTAACTTGTTTACTGTTGCTATAGTGGAAATCAATTGACTTATGCATGTTAACCAACTATAACTGGTGATCTAGTTCTCCTTAATACTCTATAGTTTTTGCCTTGTGTATTTTCATGCTCTGTTGTTAGATGCATAGACTTTAAGGACTGTTAAGTTTTCTTACAGAACTGATTTCTTTATCATAATGTATTCTCCTCTTTATATTTGATAATTTTTCTCTTTCGGAAGTCTGCTTTATCTGAAATCCATAACTACGCCAGTATTCTTTTGATTATTATTGACATGGAATTTCTTTGTCCAACCCTATGCTTTTAATATATCTGTGTCTTTATATTTAAATTTGGTTTCTTATGGATGACATGTAGTAGTGTGTTATTTTTTATACACTATTTTTTTTGTCTCATTCTTTCTCTGCCTTTTCTGTTTTAATCAACATATCTTTTTAATTCAGTTTTCTCTCATCTCTTACTACACCAATTATACTTCCTTTTTCACTTTTTTTTTTACTGGTTGTCTTGGTGTTTGAAATGTACATTTACAACCAATTCAAGTCCTCTTTTACATTGCAATAATGTTTCATAAGTAGGTATCTTATAACTGAGTATTCCACCCAGTGCTGCCATTTTACTTATCTATTTGCTACAATAACCAATGCATTGTTGTTATTATTACTTTGAACATTTATCTGCTAGATAATTTACAATTAGGACAAATAAAATATTTTATTTAACTTTATTTATTCCTTTTCTGATGCATTTCTTTTCTTTTATAGAACTGAATTTCTCACCATTATTATTATTATTATTATTATTATTATTATTATTTTGCCTCTGGAAAACCTCTTTAACATTTTGCAAGGCCATTCTGCTGGTGATGAATTCCATCAGTGTTTGTTTGAGAAAGTATTTCTCCTTCACATTTGAAGGATAATTTTGTTTGCATCAGAATTTTAGGTTGGTGTTTTTTTCTTTCACTATTTTAAATATTTTATTCAACTCTCTCTTGCTTGCACAGTCTGTGAAGAGAAGTTCTGTTGTTTCTTATTTTTGTTCCTCTATAGGTAATAATACAAACTGTCACCCACCCACCCCTAACTTTTTTCAAAATTTTTCCTTGTTTCTGTTCATCTGCCATTTAAATATGACATCACCAGGTGAGGTGTTTTGGTTTGGTTTGTTTTTTGTGTGTGTTAGGTGTTTTTGTTTTTTTTTTCATATTTATCCATTTGGTGTTTTCTGGAACTTCCTGGATCTTTAGTTTCGTGTCTGCCATTAATTTGGGGAAATTCTTCAGGCATTATCATCATTGCTTCAATTATTCTTTCTACTACTTATTTCCTACCTATCTACCTTTCTTTCTACCTTTCTTTATTTTTCTGCTACTCCTTTTATACACTTTGCACCTTTTATAATTGTCTCATAAAAGTCTTGGATACACTGTTACATTTATTTTCATTTTCTTAATTTCAGTTTTGAAAATGTCTGCTGACATATCATCAAGATTTCTGAATCTTTCCTCTGTTTTCTAGTCTACCGATCAGCCCATCAAAGTCATTCTTCAAAGTTTTTGTTTCTAGCTTTTTCTTTTGATTCTTTCATACATTTGTCATCCCTCTCCTTAAATTAACAATTTGTTCTTTCATTGTCCACTTTTACCATTGGAGACCTTAGCATATTAATTATATCATATTTTAAATTCCTGGTATGACTATTCCAAAATTTCTCCATGTCAGAATGTGTTCCAGTGCTTGTTTTGTCTCTTCTGGCTTTTTTCGTTGTTTTTTTTATCATGTTGTGTAATTTTTGTTGACAGCCAAGCACAATGTATAGGATAAAAGAAATTGGAGTACCGAGTCTTTTACGATTAGGTTTTGTGTTCGTCTGGTGAGGAGCTAGGCTGTGATTAACGTTTGCTATAGTTGAAGCTGTCAGAAACTTCAATTTCCTTCATTATTCTTTTTTTTTCTCTCTCTCTCTGCTGTTGTTACTAGATTTTTCTATAAACTCCTCTAAATTAGAGTCTGTGTCTCTCCATTCTCTTGGCTACAATCCACCGTAATTCTGAAGCCCTAAATCGGTGGGCGGGGGGAGAGGGTGGTGGATAGTATAATATTGGGGTAGGGAAGCATTCTATAATATTTTGATAAAATCTCTTTGTTGTTTTTGTGGCTATTTTCCTAACTAGAATCTCCGGGCTGTGACTTTCAAAATAATTTCTTAGCCTTTTGTTTTTTCCACTTAACATGAGGCAGCAAGGCTACAGTGAGTTACATTTGCCTAATTTCCCTTCTCCCAGGTCAAATAAGACTGGTAAAGTAGTTTCCCTTGAGTGGTAAACTGATGGGATTTTATTGAATCCACACAGTGTAAACTTGGTAGGACTCCTGAAAGTAAAACTCAAGAAAGCGTGGGGCTCCAATGAAACTGGGCCCTGCATTTTAACTCTCAAGCGAGTTCACACTGAGCCTCCAGCAACTCATCAACCGTAGTTTAAATGTTCCTACAGTTCCTGGCTCCAGAGAAATCTTTTCCTGGCAAGCTACTATTCTCTGTATTTACCTGTATCTCTAGTTTTAGTGGCAGCCGTTTGCCTTGTAATCTCAGTTCTCTGGTGTGTCTAAGAAAAGTTGACTTTTCATTTCCACACTCTTTACAGGTCAGGAAGGGAACTAGAAGACACTTCATGCTTTTTGCTGAAAATAAACTATATAATGTTTCATCTTTATTTACAGTATTCTGATATATTACTTATTTGCTCTAGGCATAATTTAAGAAAGCATTACGATTTCGATTTAAAACTTTTCTTTATCCCATGAAGGACAATCAACAAAGTTGCAGAGTACAGTTTTATTATTTATAATTAAATGGATCAGGGGCGCCTGGGTGGCTCAGTCGGTTAAGCGGCCGACTTCGGCTCAGGTCATGATCTCGTGGTCCGTGAGTTCAAGCCCCGCGTCGGGCTCTGTGCTGACAGCTCAGAGCCTGGAGCCTGTTTCAGATTCTGTGTCTCCCTCTCTCTAACCCTCCCCCGTTCATGCTCTGTCTCTCTCTGTCTCAAAAATAAACGTTAAAAAAAAAATTTAAATAATTAAATGGATCATAGAATATGTTCCAAAGTATGGAGATCATAAGACAAGATTAGTATAGACGAATGAGTTTCCAAAAAGACTGATGTTTTTCCATGAACATTGGTAATTTTTATGTCACTCAGAGTTTTAAAACATTTTTACATATCTTAAACATTTATGGAGTTCAACTTTCAGTTTGTTTTGAGTTTGATTTTGTATTTTGTATTTGACATTTTTCCAGTAATTTTAATGGGTATTACTTCATATATATAGGAGAGTCCTCATGACTCTGTATTATCTCATTGCTCCTACAGAGTTTTCAGTTATTTTTCTTGGGCTTTTCGGCTATACATTATGTGATCTGATCATCTTATCTAAAAATGACATGTGTTGCTTCATTTAATAATATAAAATATTATATAAATTTAACTACATATTTATCCAATGCACACACAAATGTGCATTAATTTTAACTAACTGTATTTGCTAGTATGTCCAGGATAATATTACATGAATGTGATGATAGTGGCTATCCTTGCTTTGTTTGACTTTTAATAAGAGTCCTTCTAGCAGTGTTTTACTGCTAAAGATTGTTTACTCTTGACACCTTCCTCTTCCATACATCTCTTTCTCACTCTCTTTCTCTCCCACTATCTATCTATATTTAAGTAGCTAGCTTTCATGTTAAGAAGGCTTCTATCCATTTGTAATCAGAATGGAATTTAAAAGTTTGCTAAATGCTTTCAGATTTTATAAAAACAAAACAACATTATCCCCTTATTTAAGCAATAAAAATATGAAATCAGAAATATAAGTATCCATCTAATTGGATAAAACCACCATTAACAAAAAAGGTGATATATTTTATGTAGGTATAAAAATGTATTGCTCATACTCTGTTTTAGAAATCATTTCCTTTAGCTATTCAGAATACCTAAGGACCAGAGTACTTACACACCATGGAGGAAAAAAAAAAATAGAGTCTGCCTACTGTCTAAAGGTTGAGACAAACAATTAACTCTAAAATTGACTGTGGCCAACTATAAGTGGCAGAGTACCTGTACTGTATTTTTCTCTCATTCAGTGTAAAAGATAAGAATAATGTTTCTTCAAAATCATTTTATTACTGAGGCTGTCTTTAGTCTTGAGATAAAAACTTTGACATTGAGGTTTATATTAACTCCAAAGACTTCTATTGTTTTGTTTGAAAGGGGTTTTTTGTTTTTTGTTTTTTTGCAAGTTTTTAAGAGTCATGTTTTGGGGGATGGGAGTCTGGGAATGATGTTATCATATAAAATATGGTACCTGCTATTGTTCACTTAAATTATAAATGAAACCAGTTGTTCTTTTGTTGGGTTCATTTCCTTTCCCATCTTTGTTCTAAAAGAAGATAAAATAACTCTGTAACATATCTTTGTATTTTAAGGTGGTTGCAATACTCTGCTTTTTTCCTTTGTCAAAAAGCTTAAAACCAGAGCAATAAACAAGCTGATAGTTTCTGAACCTAAAAATATGTGAGTTTGGTTTATAATATACATTGTAAGTATGACTCAGAGCCCAGGACTTGAACTGATTTGAGTTTACATCTACCCATTATCTGTAAATTATTTCATTCAATTACATTCCTTGGAATGCGATTTGTAAATTGATGATCCTGAAATACCAAATCTGGCCCTATTCTCTCTTCTGTATTCCAGAATTAGACATTCAATTGCTTGTTTGTCATCTCAGCATGGATATTTAATGACAATCCTACACTTATTTTGGCCAAAAAAACTGCTCAACCCACTATCCTATCAGCAGCAGCACTGCAATGATCTTTTATCAGCATTATTCCATCATCTGACTAGCTTCTCAGCTCAAAATCTTCAGAATTGTTTTCAATTTCAATCTTTAAGCACTTGCTACTTAAAGTGTGATACTGAACCACCATCACCTGGGAACTTGTTTGACTCAATACCCTGTGCCCCAAATTAAACTGTTTAGATTCATAATTTGGACTTTAACAGGATAGCCAGATAATTCATATAAATATTAAAGTTTGAGAAACATTGGCATAAATCATCACCTATATTCAATCTATAGTTGTTATTATCACCTCTACATCTAAAATAAATGCAAATTAAAATAATTTTTTATTCTCTCTATTGTTACAATGCTTCATCGCATCTGAGCTAATCTACTTCCTACTTACACTTTGCTCCCTCATAGTCCATTCTTGTCACAGCAACCACAGTGTTCCTTTAAAATTAAAAATCAGACTCTGTTGGCTTCCTATCTTATCACTGTATTTGAAGCTTGTCAGTCTGTCCCATAATGAATCTTTGCCTTATTGCCCACTACTCTAGTCTCATTTGCACAATTATTGCATTTAGCTACCATAGCCTCTTCTACATGGCCATATGGTATGCCATGATCAATTGTTCTATGTCTACCAGGCCCCAGTAACATGCTAAGAACTGTTTTTCAAAAGGAATTTATAATTCTTCACTGCCAATGACATGACCCTGTCCCAGCACCCTAGGGATCTGCTTTATAATTCTTCCACTAGAATTTGCCATGAACTTCAAAGTATACCTTTTCTCATCAATGAGACCTACAATAACACAGTGTCTGGAAGATCATGCAACCCAAGCTTCAGGCCTGCTAGCACTGCACCCTGGACCTGTTACAGAGCCCTCTATTGCTCTGGGCCTCAACCAAGTTTGGCAGCCTTCGTGTCTTCCAATATTTGGGCCTGAACTGTATACCAACAGCAGAATATGTTGTCTCCAGAAGCAAACAAATTCTACCAGGTGTTTTCTTCTCTGTGGTGAAGATATGCAAGACACAGCAACTTTTCATTTATTTGGAAGGAATATCCTTGCACATCCATTTGACCGCATACCAACTTCCCAAAATTCCATAGAGTTCTTCTTCCAAGATCTGGGGGCCATGTGTTACCAAGACCTCTGGCGTACGAGCCACTTTGTGCTTGTCCTCACTAGACAGCATGTCATCAATGTAATGTATCACTATAATGTTCCGCGGGTTGTGGAGATGGTCCAGGTCTTTTGGATTATGTTATTACAGATGGCAGAAGAGTTAACATAACCCTGTGGAAAAATGTATAAATGAATATTGTTGTCCATTCTCCATGAATGTGAACTCTTTCTGATCCTCTGTATGCTGCTAGGTACAGGGAAAAAAAACACACTCACCACGTCAATCACTGATATGCCATATGCTGAGGCTTTATTAATCTGTTCTGTCGATGATAACATCTAAATATAGCAGCTAGTGTTATTCTCCAAGATCCAGTTCATTTCTATCAGAGGCAGGTTGGTGAATTAAACTGAGATGTGACAGGGACTGTTCCCACATGCTTCCTCTACATCTTTAATGATATCACTATTCCCACCATCCTTCCAAGGATGTAATTTGATGTTGATTCATTCTCTTGTCTGCACAAAGAGGAGACAGAACATCAGCCTCAGAATTTTTCCACTTAGCCTTCCCCACTATAATAATACTTTTCCTGTATGTTAAAGATCACATCTGGATATATTACAACTTTCAAATATATATGTTTAAATATAGATGTCTATTACATACTCAGTGTTCTGGGTTGAATTGTCTCCCCAAAGTTCATATGTTGAAGTTCTAACATACAGTGTGACTCTATTTGAAGATAGGGCCTTTAACAGGTACTTAGGGTTAAATGAGGTCATAAAGATGGATACTTAATATGATAAGATTGTTAGCCTTTTAAGAAGAAGAAGCAAGAGATTTCTTGTTCTTTCTCTATGCACATCAAGCCAAGGCCATGTGAGGACTTAAAAGTAGATGGCTGTCTATAAGTCAGGAAGAGAGATCTCACCAGAAACCAAATTTACTGACACCTTGGTCTTGGACTTCCCAGGCTCCAAAACAGTGAGAAATAGATTTAAGTTGTTTAAGCCACCCCACTGTAGTATTTTGTTATAGCGCCCCTGGTAGACACTCAGGAAGAGAAGAGATAACCATAGATTGGGACCATGGACCTAGTGGATCTAACACCATTGACCCCTATTATTTCATTTCAATTAGGCCTATTGATATTAAAGAGGTTGGTTCTGTGATCACCCATGCTGTCACCAGCCGTGGATTTCAGAAGCGATCCAGCAGTGAATCTTGTAATGGTTCAAGTGCTCTTCCCACCAAGACTTAGCTGATAGTACAGTCTCAGCACACATGAAACGATGGTTCTAAAAGCAACAGCTATGGTAGTTAATTACCTATATTCCTGCAGCAGGTTCTCTTTGAAGGATTTCTGAGTGGCCCATATCCATGGCCATCAGACCTCCCAAATAAATTACTCAAACCCCGTTCCTTCTCTCCATGTCTGCTTTCACAGGAAAGCAAAATAAGAAAGAATTCTTTCCTTTTTCCTATCTTCTCAGTGAACTCATATGATAATGGTATGATTTGTGAAAATATGGAGAACTTTTTAGGAACAATTTTCTTGTAGTATTTTCTTGGGGGGGAAGTGTAAATAATTTCATTTTTTATATGAGTATACATCATTTATTTTAAAAACCTGATGTTGTTAAACACTTAACTGATTTCTCTTTTTTGGCATTATAAATATGTTTCTTTCAATATGTCCTTTGCCCAGTTTTGATTATTATGCTGGCTATGTTTCTAGAAATAGATTTACTAAGTGAAAGGATATAAGCATCTCTAAGGTTTTTGATATGTATTGCCTTTTGCTCCAGAAACCTTTGTCAAGTTATGCTTTTACATAAATGTAACCTTATCATACAACATGCAAGATAGAGGTGAGTGCAGACTGCTGGCAAGTCAGAGAGAACAGCTTCCTCCCACCCAGCTAGTGCCCCACTGCTGTGAGGCATTTCTTCACAGGTCATATTATAAATAGCCTGTTATAAACATCCCAAACTCACTCCTGTTGAAGCAATATAGTTTCACTTATTTAATGATTATAAGACTATTCATATTTTTAAATGTATCTTTTAGAACCGTCTTTGGTAACTCATTTTATCTTGGAATGTGTATACTTTTTTGGCTATGTTGTAAATACTTTTGGTATATAAATGTTTATAATATTTGGATCATTGGCACCATTAATCCCACTTTTATTGCCAGTAGAATTTATCTTGCCATCTAACATTTTTTCTTGGTCAATATTGGCAGACATTTATCTATTTAATTTGCCATTTAAAAGAATGAAGTTTTACCATTACAGATCCTCTCCTTTGTATATTTCTATTTCATTAATTTTTGCTTCTATGTTTTTCTTGCTCCTTCTAATTTTGGGGTATATTTTCTTTTTAAATTTATTTTATAGTTTTTAAATTAGACAACATTCTCATTAATTTTTTAGAATTTTTTCTTTTCTAAAATAAGCATTTAAGAGAATTAATTCTAGTTGTAATTACTACTTTAATATTCATTTGTAGGTATTTTTAAGTTATGCATATAATGGTTAATGTGTCAACTTGACTGGGCCATGGAGTACCCAGATATTTGACTAAACATTATTCTGGGTTATAAGAGTGTTTCTGGATGTAATTAATATTTAAATTGATAGACTGAGAAAAGCAGATCATCTTTCCCAGAAATGAACCTTGTACAATATGCTGAAGGCTTGAATAGAACAAAAGGCTGAACAAGAGAGAATGTGCTCTCTACCTGATGGTCCCCAAGATGACACATCACTCTTCTACCTTTGAAACCAGAATGGAATTTAAACCATTAGCTCTCCTAGTTTGTTGGCCTTTGAACTGCAAATTGTGGGATATCTTAGGCTACATAATTGCCTGAGAGAATTCTTTATATTAAACTATATATATTCTGTTATGTGTGTGTGTGTGTGTGTGTGTGTGTGTGTGTGTGTTGAAAATGATTCTAAAGGAACAGAGCTTTAAGAATTAGTTTTCTGAATTGGTCCTCAGGTTTTGGGAATTAGCTCTCAAATCTCATTATATTTAAAGAAGTTAATGACTCTATTTCCAGTGGTAAAGAGCACTAATGAGCTTATGGCATGATCTGGCACCAGAGATATGCAAAATATCACCATTGGATATTCCTAATCAATCACTTATAAGACACTAGGATCTGGGATGACTATATATAATATTTTTAAATGTTTTTGGAAAACTAACAGATTTAATGGGATTTCCTGATTGATCCCATTGTCCTTGGACAAGTGATGAAAGAAAAGGATAAGCTATGGGATTCACATTTCCAACTCAAGTGCTACAGACATGACTGAAATATTCTATGTCTGACCTGAAGGAGGCCTTTATCTCTTATAGCTGCAAGGCTGAGACTGTTAAAATGAATTGTAGACTCTCACCGTGTGACTGGCTGAATTAGAACACAACATGAACTCCCAGTCTTATAGAGTGTCTACTGTTAACAGCATTGATTGAGAAAGAATGGGATCCTCTAAATTGGGACGGGTACAACTGGAGAGATGTTGATGAAAATGGGAAATTCAGACCTTACATTTTTTAAAGAAACAAATTAAATATGAATATACACGAATAATAATCATTCTCCTTATTTTATTAATAATTTTCAGTTAATCAATATATATAAGATTTTCTTCTGCTTCAACAGACCCTACATTTTGATGAGTCTTCTTTGCCAAATGTCTCCCCAATGTTAGTAGAAACAGACTTCCCATCCAAAATGGTATCAGCCTTCCGGTGTTGGGTTCCCTGAAATACTTGAGGAAACTCCAATGGCCTCCTCTGAGTAGTTGTCATGTAAGACGATGTTGATGCTTTCAAGCCCCAGCACCAGTATTTGCTTTTAGACTAAACCACACTCAAACCCCAGCAGGCTTCTGAAGATTAGGTGTAAAATATGACCCATGAGGGGGTGTGCTACACTGTAATAGAACTACTAAATTTCTTAATATATACAGACAAATTTCTGGTGAACATGTGTGAGAATGACTACTAAGGGTGTGGAATAATGATGGAAGGAACATAAAGTTGAACCAGGCCAAATTGATTGATATGTACTCACTCTGAAGAGAGTTCACATTTATGCTGCAACTCAGAAAGTTGGGAAGGTATCTAAAATTTGTTTGATTGGCAAAAACATGGATCAAAATATTACCGACAGTGAATAAACTGGAAATACTACACCTGCCTTGGTTTAATGTAGGGAGGCAAATAAAAGGCTTGAGAGGGGAATATGAGAATGGATTTGTCATTTAAGACCTACTCACCCACAGTTCAAGGGTACAGAAGACATATCTTTCACCAGTACTGTGAGAAATAAATATGTGTGGGGAGCCTCAGCATCCCTGAAGAGCTCTGTGATCACTCTTCTATGAGGGACTTCCAGTCACTAAAATGGCAAACCAATGCAATGTGAGTAATTGGATCCCAAGGTGGCGAGAGGTAAGTAGCAGCCTCCAACCACCAGAGGCCAACCAGGTATGATTATTGTAATGGACAGAAACAACACTGAAGCAGCAAAGTAGTCTGACTAATGCAGACCAATGGTGTTGGCTAGTTGATCACGTTATTCCTAGAAGTGAAATTGATAGAAAGACTGCTAAATTATTACTCGATCTGTACAAGTGTGAAAACTGGACCCTGCTCAAAACTAGCAGATTTTCAAGTCATTTGGTAAATGTGCTGGAGAAACACAGTTCAGTGAGGAATACATTACTTCTAAAATTCAGAGACCCGTGAGTCCGGTTACTTTTTGATTATACAAGGGAAAAGAAGCAACAACTTACCTTAGAAGGGACTTAGAAGGGACACTTTATCATGTCCCATACCACAAAACCTCCAGAAATTTCACTAAGGTAGATTGCCTCTGAGTTTTTGTCAGATTTATTTACCACCCTCTAGCATGCATATATCTTACCAGTAAGTCTAGAGAAGTTACTACTTCTTGCTTACTAGGTCCAAAAAGTGTCATGTCAATCAATGAAATCGATCAGTGATATCTTGTGGAAGGGAAATGTAATCAAGATTCCTAAGAATTAAATTATGACATAGGGCTGGAGAGTTAATATACCCCTGCAGGAGAGTGAAGGTATGCTTTTTCTGGCCTTGCCAGATGCTTCTGGGGCTCCTTACCAACAGGTATCATGAAAAAATGATTTGCCATATTAATAGCTGCATACAAGGTACCAAGGGGAAGTGTTAATTTGCTCAAGCAGTGAAACCACTCCTAGTACAGCAGCTATAATTGGAGTCCGACCTGGCTAAGCTTATGATAATCCACTGTCCTGGGTCAAGATCCATTTGCTTTCTGCAGATGCCAGACAGGTGAGTTGGATGGGAATATGATAGGAATAACTATCCACGCATCCTTCAAGTTTTTGATGGTTGTACTAAACTCAGAAGTTCCTCCAGGAATACACAATTACTTTTGGTTTACTATTTTCTTAGGTGGAGGTAGTTCTAGTTGCTTTTATTTGGCCTCTCCACCATAGCGCAGGTCAGGTAACCATTAAAAGGATTGTGCCTGCTGCAGAATAAATCTTTCCAAATATATATTCCAGAACTTGACAAATATCATGGAATAGGTTCAAGACACACTGGTCCCACATTGAGATGAACACGAGATAAAACTCCATTGATTACCTGACCTTCCATAAGCCTGACTGATGGACTATGGTGAAGTTTTGTGTATCTTGGAATTAGCGTCATTTCAGAGCCAGAGTCTAGTAGTTCCTGAAAGGTCTTAGTATTTTATTCCCCCAATGTACTGTTGCCCTGTTAAAAATAAAAGGCCATAGGTCCCTTTGGAGTAGGCTAAAAGAAAGATTAACGGTATAAATTTTTGAAAATGCACCAGGGTCCTTCATTAAAAGAACAAGAATTTCCTTTTATTCTGGAGGTTCTGGGTCTGTAAACTGGTTCAAGTGTGGGAATTGCTTGAGGGGCCATGGCTCTTTGATTTTATGATTCAGATTAGATTTTATTCATGTAACCAAAAACTTGTCTGCTTGTACAGGTCAAGAGAGGTTTCTATAACAGGTCCAAGTTGCCGTGCAAGTTTATCTACCACTTGGCCATATGATCTAGGTTATCCAATTGTACTTGAAGTGGCAGTGGCAGACATGGAGGCTGTTTGGAGCCTTGGGCAGGCCACTAAAGGGAATCACAGCCCATGCCCTTCAGATTTTTGAACAAAGCTTTTCAATCTTCAGCAATAACTACATTCCTCTCGATAAATAGTCTCTGGCCTGCTACTGAGCCTAAGTAGAAATTAGACATTTAACCATGAGCCACCAAGTTACCATGTGGTCCCAGTTGCCCATCATAAGCCAGGTATTATCTGACCTAGGAAGCCATAGAGGTGGATGAGCACAGCGGTACTCCATCGTCAAATGAAAGTGGTACATATGCAATCAGGCCTAAGCCCTGAAGCGAGTTACATGAAATGGCCCAAATGCCCATGTTCCAAATGTATGAGCATTCTTATTAATAATATGTTTTATTGGGGCACCTGAGTGGTTCAGTCAGTTAAGTGTCCAACACTTGGTTTCAACTCAGGTCATGATCTCATGGTTCGTGAGTTTGAGCCCTGAGTCAGGCTCTGCACTGCTTGGGATTCTCTCTCCCTTCTCTCTGCCCTTCCACTTCTAGTGCGCTCTCTCTCTCTCTCTCTCTCTCTCAAAATAAACAAATAAACTTTAAAAATAATCTATTTTTTTGACTTCAAATTTATTTAGTACATGATGCACATGTTACCATTTAAAACAAATTAAAATGCCCTGGTGTATAATCAATATTTGAGTATTTTTTGAGTATTTCACATATGCTTGATAAGAATATCCAATATCTATTTTTACACACACACACACACACACACACACACACACACATATATATATATAGTATGAGAATCAAGTTTGTTAATTGCATTTTTCAAATGAACTACATACTTATAAACATTTCTTCTATATGATTCCTAATGAATTGTAACTTTTATCACTATAATGGATTTCTATACCTGACAATGTGTTTGTTATAAGAATATTCTCTCTGATATAATTCCAGCTGTATCATATTTATTTTAGTCAGCAATTTCCTGATATTTTTAAATTCCTTTACATATTTCCAAGTATATGCCATAGGTAATTTTTTTTCTATTAGAAGTATATTGCTATATTTTTTGAAATCCATTCTGACACCTTCTTTTAAATAGTGTATTTACATTTTAAATGGTGTGCACACACTGTGACTTCACTTTAACTTTTTACATTTTATAAATCTTTTTATCCTGCCTTTATTTATCTTGCATAGTTTTTTTTTTCTTTCTTGACTTTAGAAGTAGCTATGCTTGTGGTGATAGCTTGTGGTGTAGCATAATGTATAAACATTTAAATTCACAAATTGTACACCCAAAACTAATGTCACATTTTATGTCAACTGTGGGAGCTCATAGAGTCTGGCTGGCTAAGATTTAAGAAAGAAATGTTTGCAGCCTGGGGAATGGCTGGTTGAGAAGCAGCAAAGCAGACCAGGAAACTGGGCTTGAAATATCAAGACTGAAGACAGCCTGACCTTGCCTGTAGATCAACATGTTTTCTCACTCTGTAAACGCTTAAAGTAGGAAAACAACCCCCTTCTTATGATGTATACACTGCACCTGTGATGTATGCTTGCACGTCACCACCCTGATTGTACTTTCCCTGATGGTACTTTCCCTGATAAACTATGAGTATGCTTTGTTCCTGCTTTTGAAACTACCAATTCTTTTCCCCTGCACCCCTCAGAATGTACTGATAAGATTCTCAATAAAAACTGGAGGAGAGCTTGCTCTGGGCCTTCACCACTAGAATCCTTGGACCACTTGCCCTCTACTTTCTCTGATACAGGAGTTTAGAATAATCTTTCATCACCATCCCAGGGTTTGCTGGTCAAACCCCACAGTCAACTATACACAAGTAAAGAGGAAAAAAATAATAATTTATTTTAAAAAAATTTTAACATTTATTTTTGAGAGAGGGAGAAACAGAGTGTGAGCAGGGGAGGAGGGGAGAGAGAGAGAAGGAGACACAGAATCAGAAGCAGGCTCCAGGCTCAGAGATATCAGCACAGACCCTGACACGGGACTTGAATTCAAGAACCCTGAGATTGCAACCTGAGCCAAAGTCAGATATTTAACCAACTGAGCCACTCAGGTACCCCTAATAATATATATATTTTTAATAGCCAACACTTGGAAAAAAACTTAACACAATAATAAATTCATTAATAGACAAAGGTATAAGCAAGATATGCTAAACATATATTATGGAATACTACATAGTCATAAAAAAAGATGAAATTGTGTTATTAGAGATAACATGGATGCATGTAGAGGGTATTATGCTAAGTATAATAAGACTGAGAAAGACAAATACAATATTATTCCACTCATAAATAAAAGCTTAAAAAAATGAATAAACAGAGCCTGGGGGCTCAGTCAGTTAAGCGTCAGACTTTGGCTCAGGTCATAAACTCACAGTTCATGAGTTTGAGTCCCACCTTGCACTCTGTACTGACAGCTTGGAGCCTGGAGCCTGCTTTGGATTCTCTGTCTCCCTCTCTTTCTCTGCCCCTCCCCCACTTGCTCCCTCTCTCTCTCTTTCAAAAATAAATAAATAAACATTAAAAAAAGAATACACAAAAAGCAGAATCAAACTACAAATACAGGGAGGAGCCAAGATGGTGGAACAGCATGGAAGTTTTTTGTGTGTCTCACGTCCATGAAATACAGCCAGACCAACACTAAACCATCCTACACACCTAAAAAACTGATTGGAGGATTAACACAACAATTCGCACAACCTGAACCACAGAATTCAGCAGGTACAAGGCGCGCAGAGGTGAATTTGGGGAGTGAGAAGCCACAGAAGGTAGGGCACCGCTTTTGCAGATGGAGAAAGGATGGAGACTGGGGATGGGGGAAGAATATGAAAAATCATCCCTCCCCAAAAGCAGCTGGAGAAAAAGTGGAAAATTGGAAACACCTGCAGGGACTAAACTAAAAAAGGAGAAAGGAGAAAGGAGAGGGTTTAAAGTCCATTAAGACTGTAAACAAGGGGAGCGCAAAGTCTGCAACTCCGCAGCTTGAGACTTGACAGTGCTCTGGTGGGAAGGGCGAATCCCCAGGAACAGAGTGTGGTCCAGGAGGTTTCAGGTCACACGAGGAAAAGCAGTTCCACTGCTGGAAGGACATTTGGTAGAGACTGTTGAAGCCACCTGGTCCCAGCAGACCCCAGAAGGCAGCCACATTCGCTGGTGCTGGAACAAGGTCATTAAGGGTGAAGCCTGGTGCCAGATGTGTTGTGATTTTCCATAATCCCTGAAACGCTGCTGCTACACTATCTCGCAAACTTTTTCTGGGGTGGGCTGGCACCTGGCCTCAGTCTCGGGGCACTGGCAACAGCAGGGTCCAGAAAGTGTTGCTGGTTGCAGCTGACATTCGGCCATTGTTCATTCGGCCATTGCTCAGTGAGACCCTCCCGCAGAGGGGCTGAGCGGGTCAAAGCCACAGTCCTTCAGAAGTAAGGGGCTGGGGAGAACAGCTGCATCTGAAGCAAAACTGGGGAGAGAGGTACTGCCTGGGGCATGGTATTGGAAAGTGTAAAAGCAGGGAGTGGACAAAAGCTGAAGACAGAGGACAGGTGCGCGATTTCTGATCTGGGAGAACAGACTGGGTATCTGGGTGGCGCCATGTTCACCGCTCCCGCATATGTGTATGCACACCTACAAGCACCTCAACAATTCACCCAGTAGGCTAGCATCGCCATCTAGTGGAGAGGGGAGCTGTTACACTGAGCCCCGCCTAACTGAACCAACCTTGCTCTTCAAGAACACAAGTCTCACCGCCGGCTTAGTTTATGGACTATGAACTGCTACATAGACTGACTTCTAAGGGAAAACGAAACAATTTCAGTCCTACTTCAATCTTTTAGCAGATTCATCTATTCAATTTTCTTTCTTTTTTTTTCTTTTTCTCTTTTATACTTTTCTTTTTCTTGAATACAAAAAAAATTCATTTTTATTTTCAGTTTTTTTTAAAATATTTTTCTTTAATTTTTATTATATATTTTTTACTTTTGTGTAAATTTTTTCAAATTCTATTTTACTTCCATCATTTCATTTAGGTCTACTTCAGTGTATTCACCTTTTCAAATTTTCAATTTCCTTTTTTTCTTTCTTTTTCTCTTTTTTCTTATTTTCATTTATTTTCTTTTTCTTGAATGAAAAAAGAGAAAAACTTCATTTTTACTTTAAATTTCTATTAAATACATTTTTATTTATTTTTTTCAATATTTTTTGCTTTTATGTAATTTTCTTCAAATTCTATTTTAATTCTATCATTTTATTTTAGTCTATTACAGTGTATTCACTTCTTCAAATTTTCAAACAATTGCTTTTTCTTTCTTTTTTTATCTTTCTTCTCTTTTTCATTTCTTTTCCTTTTTCTTAAATACAGAAAAAGAAAAAATCATATTTATTTGTAATTTTTATTAAAAATATTTTTCTTTAATTTTTTTCTACTATATTCTTTACTTTGGTGTATACTTTTTTCAAATTCTATCTTACCCCCATCATCTCATTTTAGTCTACTTCAGTGTATTCGTTTTTTCAAAAACTCAAACGATTTCCTTTCCCCCACCCTGCCTTTTTTCTGTAATCTGTGAAACCACTTTCAACATCCAGACCAAAACACACCTAGGATCCACCATCATCTATTTGATTTTTGTGTGGGGGTGTGTTTTTAATTTGTAATTTTAATATTTTTTTTAATTTTAATTTTTTAATTAAAATTTTTCTACCTCATTAATTCATTTTCTCCTTTCAAAATGACAAAATGAAGGAATTCACCCCCAAAAAAGAGCATGAAGAAACGACAGCCATGGATTTAACCAACACAGATATAAGCAAGATGTCTGAATCAGAATTTAGAATCACGATAATAAGAATACTAGCTGGAGTCAAAATAGGTTAGAATCCCTTTCTGCAGAGATACAAGAAGTAAAGAATAGCCAGAATGAAATTAAAAATACTATAACTGAGCTGCAATCACAAAGGGATGCAACAGTGGCAAGGATGGATGAGGCAGAAAAGAGAATCAGCGATATAAAGGACAAACTTATAGAGAATAGTGAAGCAGAAAAAAAAGAGGGAGATGAAGGCAAAAGAGCATGATTTAAGAATTAGAGGAATCAGTGACTCATTAAAAAGGAACATCAGAATCATAGGGGTCCTAAAAGAGGAAGAGAGAGAAATAGGGGTAGAAGGGTGATATGAGCAAATCATAGTGGAAAACTTTCCTAACATGGGGAAAGATACAGACAGCAAAATCCAGGAAGCACAGAGGACCCCCATTAGATTCAACAAAAACCGACCATCAGCAAAGCATATCATAGTCAAATTCACAAAATACTCAGGCAAGGAGAGAATCATTAAAACAGCAAGGGAAAAAAAGGTCCCTAACCTACAAGAGAAGACAGATCAGGTTTGCAGCAGACCTATCCACAGAAACTTGGCAGGCCAGAAAAGAGTGGCAGGATATATTCAATGTGCTGAATCAGAAAAATATGCAGCCAAGAATTCTTTAACCAGCAAGGCTGTCATTCAAAATAGAAGGAGAGATAAAAAGTTTCCCAGACAAACAAAGATGAAAGGAGTTTGTAACCAATAAACCAGGCCTGCAAGGAATTTTAAGGGGGACTCTGTGAGGGGAGAAAAGATGAATATATACGTGTGTGTGTGTATATATATATATATATATATATATATATATATAGGGAATATATATATATATATATATATGGTAACAGAATGGATAGGAAAACAAGATCCATCTATATGCTGTTTACAAGAGACCCACTTTAGACCTAAAGACACCTTCATATTGAAAATAAAGGGATGGAGAACCATTTATCATGCTAATGGTCAACAAAAGAAAGCCAGAGTAGCCATACTTACATCAGATGTACATACTTACATCTAGACTTTAAAATAAAGACTGTATCAAGAGATGCAGAAGGGCATTATATCATAATCAAGGGGTCTACCCACCAAGAAGACCTAACAATTGTAAACATTTGTGAGCTAAATATGGCAGCATCCAAATATATAAATCAATTAATCACAAACATAAAGAAACTCATCGAGGGGCGCCTGGGTGGCTCAGTTGGTTAAGCGTCTGACTTCAGCTCAGGTCATGATCTCGCGGTCCGTGAGTTTGAGCCCCGCGTCGGGCTCTGTGCTGACAGCTCAGAGCCTGGAGCCTGCTTCAGATTCTGTGTCTCCCTCTCTCTCTGACCCTCCCCCATTCATGCTCTGTCTCTGTCTCAAAAATAAATAAATGTCAAAAAAAAATTAAAAAAAAAAAAAGAAAAGAAACTCATCGATAGTAATACCATAATAGTAGGAGACTTCAACACCCCACTGACAACAATGGACAGATCATCCAATAAAAAAAATTAACAGGAAAACAATGGCTTTGAATGACAAACCCGACCAGATGGACATAACAGACATATTCAGAACATTTCATCTTAAAGCTTCAGAATATACATTATTCTCCAGTGCACAGGGAATGTTCTCCAAATAGAGCATATACTGGGACACAAATCAGCCCTCAACAAGTACAAAAAGATTGAGATCATACTGTGCATATTTTCAGACCACAACCCTATGAAACTCGAAATCAACCACAAGAATAAAATTTAGAAAGGTAACAAATACATGGAGACTGAAGGACATCCTACTCAAGAATGCTAACAAAGCAGTTAAAGAGGAAATTAAAAAGTATATGGAAGTCAATGAAAATTATTACACCACAACCCAAAACCTCTGGGACGCAGCAAAGGCGGTCATAAGAGGAAATTATATAGCAATCCAGGCCTTCCTAAAGAAGGAAGAAAGATCTCAGATACACAACCTAACCTTACACATTAAGGAGCTGGAATAAGAACAGCAAATAAAACCCAAAACCAACAGAAGACAGGAAAGAATAAAGATTATAGCAGAAATAAATGCTATCAAAACAAACAAACAAACAAACAAACAAAACAGTAGAACAGATAAATGAAACCAGAAATTGGTTCTCTGAAAGAATTAACAAAATTGAAAAAAACCACTAGCCAATTTGATCAAATATAAAAAGGAAAGTACCCAAATAAGTAAAATCAAGAATGGAAGAAGAGAGATCACAACCAACACAACAGAAACAAAAACAATAATAAGAGAATATTATAAACAATTATATGCCAATAAAATGGACAATCTTGAAGAAATGGACAAATTCCTAGAAGCATTTATACTACCAAAACTAAAACAGGAAGAAATAGAAAATGTGAACAGACCTATAACCAGTAAGGAAATCGAATTAGTAATCAAAAATCTGCCAAAAAACAAGAGTCCAGGGCCAGGTGGCTTTCCCGGGGAATTCTACCAAACAATTA
Organism: Panthera onca; assembly: GCF_046562875.1. Lineage (NCBI taxonomy): Eukaryota > Metazoa > Chordata > Mammalia > Carnivora > Felidae > Panthera > Panthera onca. The sequence goes on along the minus strand of NC_138342.1, from coordinate 137,382,430 downwards.
AGGAAGAGTGAACACCTATTCTCTTGAAGCTGTTCCAAAAAATAGAAATGGGAGGAAAACTTCCAAAATCTTTCTATGAAGCCAGCCTTACCTTGATTCCAAAACCAGAGACCCCACTAAAAAGGAGAACTATAGACCAATTTCCCTGATGAGCATGGATGGAAAAATCCACAAGGTAATAGCCAATAGGATCCAACAAAACATTAAAAAAATTATTCACCACAACCAAGTGGGATTTATACCTGGGATGCAGGGCTGGTTCAATATCCACAAAACAATTAACATGATTCATCACATCAATAAACGAAAGGACAAGAAACATATGATCCTCTCAATAGATGAAGAGAAAGCTTATGACAAAAACAGCATCCTTTCTTGATAAAAACCCTCAAGAAAGTAGGGATAGAAGGAGCAGACCTCGAGATCATAAAAGCCATATATGAATGACACAACGCTAATATCATCCTCAATGGGGAAAAACCAAGAGCTTTCCCCCTAACATCAGGAACAACACAGGGATGTCCACTCTCACCACTGTTATTCAACATAGTATTGGAAGTCTTAACCTCTGCAATCAGACAACACAAAGAAATAAAAGGCATCCAAATTGGCCAGGAGGAGGTCAAACTTTCACTCTTTGCAGATGACATGATACTCTATATGGAAAACCCAAAAGATTTCACAAAAAAACTGCCAGAACTGATTCATGAATTCAGCAAAGTTGCCGGATACAAAATCAATGCACAGAAATTGGTTGCATTCCTATACACCAACAATGAAGCAACAGAAAGAGAAATCAAGGATCAATCCCATTTACAGTTGAACCAAAAACCATAAAATACCTAGGAATAAATCTAACCAAAGAGGTGAAAATCTATACGCTGAAAACTATAGAAAAGTTATGAAAGAAATTGAAGAAGACACAAGAAAAATGGAAAAAGATTCCATGCTCCTGGATAGGAAGAACAAATATTGTTAAAATGTCAATACTACCCAAGGCAATCTACATATTCAATGCAATCCCTATCAAAGTAGCACCAGCCTTCTTCACAGAGCTAGAACAATAATCCTAAATTTGTATGGAACCAGAAAAGACCCCAAATAGCCAAAGCAATCTTGAAAAAGAAAACCAAAGCAAGAGGCATCACAATCCCAGACTTCAAGCTATAGTACTAAGCTGTAATCATCAAGACAGTTTGGTACTGGCACAAGAACAGACACTCAGATCAATGGAACAGAATAGAGAACCCAGAAATGGACCCACAAACATATGGCCAACTAATCTTTGACAAAGCAGGAAAGAATATCCAATGGAATAAAGACAGTCTCTTCAGCAAGTGGTGCTGGGAAAACTGGACAGCGACATGCAGAAGAATGAACTTGGACCACTTTCTTACACCATACACAAAAATAAACTTACAATGGATGAAAGACCTCAATGTAAGACAGGAAGCCATCAAAATCCTTGAGGAAAAATCAGGCGAAAACCTCTTTGATCTTGGCCACAGCAACCTCTTACTCAACACGTCTCCGGAGGCAAGGGGAAAAAAGTAAAAATGAACTACTGGGACCTCATCAAAATAAAAAGCTTCTGCACGGCGAAGGAAACAATCAGCAAAACTAAAAGGCAACCGACAGAATGGGAGAAGATATTTGCAAATGACATATCAGATAAAGGGTTAGTATCCAAAATCTATAAAGAACTTACCAAACTCAACACCCAAAAAACAATACAGTGAAGAAATGGGCAAAAGACCCGAATAGACACTTCTCTAAAGAAGACATCCAGATGGCCAACTGACACATGAAAAAAATGCTCAACATCACTCATCATCAGGGAAATACAAATCAAACCACAATAAGATACCACCTGACACCTGTCAGAATGGGTAACATTAACATCTCAGGCAACAACAGATGTTGGCGAGGATGTGGTGAAAGAGGATCTCTTTTGCATTGTTGGTGGGAATGCGAGCTGGTACAGCCACTCTGAAAAACAGTATGGAGGTTCCTCAAAAAACTAAAAATAGAACTACCCTATGACCCAGCAATTGCACTACTAGGCATTTATCCAAGGGATACAGGTGTGCTGTTTCAAAGGGACACACGCACCCCCATGTTTATAGCAGCACTATCAACAATAGCCAAAGTATGGAAAGGGCCCAATGTCCATCGATGGATAAATGTTGAAAGAAGATGTGGTATATATATGCAATGGAGTATTACTCAGCAATCAAAAAGAATGAAATCTTGCCATTTGCAACTATGTGGATGGAACTGGAGGATATTATGGTAAGTGAAATTAGTCAGTCAGAGAAAGACAAAAATCATATGACTTCACTCATATGAGGACTTTAAGAGACAAAACAGGGGCACCTGGGTGGCTCAGTTGGTTAGGTGTCCGACTTCGGCTCAGGTCATGATCTCATGGCTCATGGGTTCAAGCCCTGCCTCAGGCTCTGTGCTGACAGCTCAGAGTTGGAGCCTGCTTCACGTTCTGTGTCTCCCTCTCTCTTTGCCCCTCTCCTGCTCATGCTGTCTCTCTCTGTCAAAAATAAAAAAATTTAAAAAAAAATTTAAAAAAAAGAAACAAAACAGATGAACATAAGAGAAGGGAAACAAAAATAATACAAAACAGGGAGGGGGACAAAACAGAAGAGACTCATAAATATGGAGAACAAACTGAGGGTTACAGGAGGGGTTGTGGGAGGGGGATGGGCTAAATGGGTAAGGGGCACTAAGGAATCTACTCATGAAATTATTGTTACACTATATGCTAACTAATTTGAATGTAAATTTCAAAAAAAAATTAAAAATAAAATTAAAAAGAAAACTATAAGTTCAGCGAACAAACTGATGGTTGCCAGTGGTGTCGGGGGAGAGGGTTAGGCAAAATAGGTGAAGACCAGAGGGAGATACAGGTTTCCAGTTATGGAATGAGTAAGTCAGGGGTATAAAAAGAAGAGCGTAAGGAATATAGTCAATGATATTGTAATAAGGATGTAATGGATAGATTGTAGCTATTCTCCTGGTGAACATAGCATAATGTATAAGCATACACCTGAAACTAATGTAACATTGTGTCAACTATAAGCAAATAAAAAGGAAAACAAATAAATAGTTTTTTTCAATATTGTTTTTGTGTTCTTATAAATTGTCCCCATTACTGTCGTACAAATTGTATAATCTTTCTTCCTTTTGGCTCTCCATAAAATTGTACCAAGCATAATTTATTCTATACCATCTAAATTTGATGTCTCCCTCCCTAATAAATTAATAAATTAAATACTTTGAAAATATACTGTATGAAAATACCTTCCTGATTTAGATCTTTTTCTATATTTTAATCCTGTAATTTTAGCATCATAAGTAAAACTTCAAAAAAATAAAAACAAAATTTTGTTTATTTTTATTTTGACCAGTCTCTGTTTACCATTCTTTCTTTCATCTCAGACTTCCCTACTCATCCATGGATACGATTTTACTTCTTATGACAAACTTCCTTTAGAGTTTCTATAGTATGAGGTTGTAAGTGGTAAACTCAGTTTTTATGTATTTAAGGGTGTTCTTTATTTGACTTTATTTTTAAAAGATACATTTTCTGCATCCAAAAATGTTTATTAGCAATAATGTTCTCTTAGAATTTTACCCTAAAATATAAACCAGTGACTTCAGGCCTTAGTTGCTGAGATTTCTGGCATTAGTCTGATTGTTGTTCCTGTGTATGTGATCCTATACAAATCTCTTGCTACTTTTAAAACATCTTCTTTATGTCTGGTGTTTCTCAGGATTCCTATAATGCGTGTAGATGGGCACATCTTTGTATTTATCCTATGTGTTTTAAATTGTGCCTACTGTGGAATTTTATGTATCAGGAAAAATTTCAATCACTCCGTTTTCAAATATTTTATTTCCGCTCATTTCTCCATTCTCTGCCTTTAGAAATTTGATTAGACGTGTATGATAAACCTTTTCATTGTACCCTTAATATCTTCCAATTTCTCACATATGTTTTTTTAATTAGTTTATTTATTTCCTTTTCTATTTAGCATCTATCTGGAGCCATGGTAGCACAATTCAAAGGGTTCTGTTTTATTGTTGCTGTTGTTGTTGTTGTTGCTATTGTTGTTGTTGTTTGAACACATTTATTTTTGAGAGAGAAAGAGTGTGAGCGGGCAAAGGGTAGAGACAGAGGGAGACACAGAATCTGAAGCAGACTCCAGGCTCTGAATTGTCAGCCTGGAACTCAGGAAACAGGAGATCATGACAAGAGCGGAAGCAGGATTATCTGACTGATCCATCCAGGCGCCCCCAAAGAGTTCTGGCTTAATGTGAGGGTCTCTAGTTCAATCCTACACTTTGCTGCTCGCCAAAAACCTTGTCTGCTAACTGCTGCACTGATACTGGGTATTGTTCTTAGGGTGGCACCGTCCTTAATATGCTCTCTTCTATCAGTTTCAAGTCTCAGTCTTCGTCCTTCTTCATCCTTTGTTTTTAGGAGTCCCTTCCTAAAGGGACCTAATGAAGACTGCCGTACTTCATTTTATGCTTAATACTAACATTTTTGTTTAATTTTTATCAATTTTATGTAGGTATAATATGCATACCATAATACTCAGCCTCGTTAAGCATTCACTTTATAAATTTGGATGAACATTGATGTTTTGTAAACATCACAATAACCAAAATTTAGAACATTTCCATCATACCGAAAATTTCTTAGTTCTCCTGTATACTCCAGCCCCTAATCCTTGCTGGCGAGCCTATGGCAAACAACAATCTGCTTCTTGTTACTTTAGTTTTTAGATGTTTCTCTTTCCTAAAACGGCATGCCTTTCACCTGGAAGATCTAATTTTACCTGGGTTTGTACTCTGTCTTGCTTTCTAAAAGGATTATTTTTATTGTCTCTTTTGTTTTCAGTATTGCTGAAGACAATTACCTCTAGATATATCCATTCAACTTGTTTTTAGCTTAGAGGGACCAAATGAATGAGGTCCAAAATTTATTTCCTGCCTTGGGTAAGATACAAAGTGTTAAGGAAACAATGTCTGCTCTTCACCTCATGGGTGTTTACTACCTCTCTTGGTCTGTCTCTGCAGGAGTGTGTGTGTGTGTGTGTGTGTATGTGTGTGTGTGTGTGTGTGTGGATTATTGTAAAACATTTTTTTTTAAGGATTTCTCTTATCTACCTTTAATTTTTGTACTCTGTACATGTAAAACAGAGGAAAGATATCTAAAATCTGCCTAGAATAAAACTAGAGAGACTTGTAACAATGTAAAATGTTTCTCAGTAATCACTGTTAGTCAGAAAAGATTAGAACTTGAGGTAGGCACCTTCTTTCCCTAACTGTTGCAGTGTGTTTTCCTCCCTTGTTTGTTTACCTTTATTATTATTATTATTATTAACATCAGTTTCTATGAGGAAGAATTTAAAAGTCTAGTTTGACTTTTAGTACTGCCCTAAATTTTAATTCAGCACTTTCAAAACCACATGTATTGAATAGAAGGAGTTTTGTTATCTCCGGGAAATGACATATTTTTTAAAAATGGCATTGAGGTCCTTTTAAAAATTTTGGACCAAACTATTTAGTTTTGTAAGTTTTAAGATATTATTAAAACACTCCCACTCAGTAATCCAAAATAAAAAGAAATTCAGAGACACTTTACATATGTTTTAAAGAGATCACAGCAAAACATGGAGACAGACCTATAGACTAATAGTGACTAATGTGAAGACAAAACATTTAGTCTTTGTAGCACAGGATTTAGTAATATGCAAGGCCTTTTGTATTAAGTTTAATAAATAATTTTTTATTATAAATGAAATATGTGATTTAAAAGAAAATTATATCTATAATATTTCACATATTTTGAAATTATAGCCATATGGAAAAATATATAATTTTATATATTATATTATTTTATTTTATTATATGTAATTTATATATTATATTATTAATATTATATATGTTAAAGACTAAAATTTAAATTGTACATAAAAGAAATATCTATTCTTTGCAATTTATATATTAGCTCTGACAAGGAAATTACCTGTTTAATTTTTTTTAATGTTTATTCTTTTTTGAGAGACAGAGACAGAGTGTGAGTGGGGGAGGGGCAGAGACAGAGAGAGACAGAATCTGTGTCGCAAGGCCTCGAACTCAGACCTCGAGATCATGACCTGCGCCAAAGTGGGACGCTTAACCGACTGAGCCACCCAAGTGCCCCGAAAATTGCCTGTTTAATTAATTCTAGGAAAGCTCATTATGCCAGCAGATACCATACAGAATCCAATAGTCAAATAACTCATTGCACTAAAACAGGAAAAAAGATAGAAGCAATAGGACAGATATTATAGGGCTATGTGAGTAATATTTTTCTGAGTGTCTCACTGAGAATAAATGGATATTTATCAGAGATCCTCAGACCTATGCAATTTTCCGAGATGCTTTAAGTATATTTAAATTAATTAACCTTGTTGATGACACTATTCCCACTGAATGTGTTTGCAGCATAAGGCCCTCATATTGATAAGTTCTTAAGGGAAGATGCCTAAGGAATGACTGCTGGCTAATAATCAAAATGAGTTTTCTCTTCTTTACAGGTGTAAAGTCACACTCCATGTGAGTGAAAATGATGAGTTCCATCTCCACATATGACCCATAGAAACCCCCATGTGCCTGTCACCAACTTTTTTTTTCTTTTTCTTTTTCTTTTTCTTCTATATGACTCAATAGATTTTACTCCCAAAGAAACCCTCAAAGCATGTGTTAAAAAGTCTCCATCAGTTTGGAGACTCACCCTGGATTTCTAAATCTTAAGGTAAAAAAAAAAAAACCTCTCTATTCCTTTCCCCCAAGAACCAAAATACATGTACTGGTTTTGAGCCATTATGCACTGTGGCCTGATTGTCACCCCAAGCTACCCTAACTAATACCCGACCAGACGCTAGTGGTATCAGCCAAACCTTGGAGTTGCAGTTTCATTATTAAAAAAAAAAAAAAATCTGAATTAAACTTATTCCTGTTGGACATTAATCCATACAAAAAATCCATCTTTCTGGTCTTCATTAGTATATTATAAGTAATAACATTAGTATCTACACATTAAAATATTCCTTAGAGCCATTATTTCAACTTAGATAATTATAACGTCTCAAAAATAAAGACAAACAGTAGAGGTAAAGCAAGATTTCTCTCCTTTCCCCCCCTATTCTCTTACAACAAACTAGAAAACTTTATGTGATTGCTTCTTCCACAAGCGCGTTAACATAAATATTGGAGTACGCTGCATAAAATTTTAAGAAATCTAACACGTAGCTGTTGTGCTCATGTCCTTTCCACATTTGCTGTACACGTAATATATTATCTCCGATATTAAAATTTATCACAGAATTTAAATACATTGATGAGTTGGTTAAGTTCTCAGGCAAACTATTTTTGCTCCAGCTGAGAGATAAAAAATGGTTTCTTTGTAGTACTTTCCAAATCTTTATATAATGGGAGTGCGTCAAAAAACTCCGAAGATAGAAAATGGGGAATGCAATAATAGGCATTGTCACTAAACAGTTTTGATACATCAGTATAACTGTGATCCCTGTGGGGCAACAACAAGACATTCAGCAGGGAACTGTATCATTATTAAGGTCTTATGGATATGGTCATTAGAGGCAGCAGAGGACTCGTGTTCTGTGGAGAAGCGCTGTCCAAGGTGTTCTCATCAGTTTTCATCTCATTTTTTAAAGAAGGACATACAAAATGGCATGTGTACACTTTGACAACTTGCCCACAGGGGCTTCATTAAAAGCATTTACCAAGAAAAATCTTGATAACAGCCTTTTGTTGGAAAAGGTAGCTGAAAGCTGTCAAATTCTGGTCTTCTGTGGTGCATAATGAGCTACTGCTATTGCTACATTGTCCTGCCCGATGCTGGGTTTTAAATGGTTCTTTAGGAATAAACTCCTACACTTGTCAGATTTTATGTAATTTGGAATTTGGTTTGGAATGTTTATTATATCTCTCACCTAAGCTCTGTAAGCTGTTGAGCCTTAACTCATCCCCTGATAAGAAGAAAAGGACAAGACAAAGGAAGACAAAAATGTTCTTCCAAAAATACAGCAGACTCCCAGCTGTGCTTCTCATTTAAGTGAGTGATTTGCTCCATATGTCCTAGTTCTTATTGCTATACAGTTTGAGTTAAAATTGTTCAATTTTCTTTGTAATTACCAGTTTCTTTATACTTACATTGTACGTATTCTTACATATTCACAACTAGCACTCCATCATCCCAGAAACCATTTTTCCCTTTAAAATAGAGATTATAACATTCCGTTTTAATTTTTAGGCTTTGACAGTTGGTGTGTACTTACAATGGAATGAGTAGTTTGAAATTATTTATATGCCCTCAGTCCTTTATATATACAGAGGTAGATACAGATATAGATAGATATATAGATCGATTTTATTGCATTGTATATGAAATAAGATCTGTAACTCTATACATCTTTATATATCTTCCTTAAAGTACAAAGAAGTTTTAAAAATATATTTTCTTATGTCTTTTGTTGTAAAACAAAACAAAAGGCAGGAATTATTTTCTGTTACTGTAAACATCTTTGTTATTCTCTCATTTTTTTCTTGGTTATTTTCTTAAAATAGACCTTATTTACTGTCATTGGATTTCCTTGGTGATGGCTATTCAGAGCTCAATCATCTTTTGCAGTGCCTTGACTCATATTATTTGTCCCCACAGAAACGGACAATACATTAATCCTGCCCCCTATTTTCTGGTCCTTATCCCTATCCTATTCTCACTTTCCTCCACTTCCAGATAAGAATCATTGGCTTATCATTATTATCACTCCCTTGAAACATTCTTAGCAGCCTACATAATCTATTTCATCCATAAAACTGCCTAGAGAATCCCCAGTCTGGGAATCTTCCATCAACTCTGTGCTTGAAGAATATGCAACCTTGTTGACTGGTCTCCTTTTGAGTCATGACCACTAACTTCAGGTGGGCCATTAATGTGCTCTGTAATCCTCTTAGAGTTCCCCAGTCCACTAACTCCCCTTCTCTATCCACTATCTTCTTTTTATTTAAATGCTACATCCTCAGCACTCTTATCCCTACTCATATGTTTCTTCCATTTCACCAAGAAAAGAGAAATAATCACGGAACAGAAATTCCAGATGTGTCTAGCATCCCATTTCTAACTCATCCACCACTGTTCCCATATATTCCATTCTTACTCTTGTTAACAAGGATGGATGGTTCCACTTGTTCACTAGATCCCATCTACTTTTCTTTATTCATGGAAATAATTCCAAGAATCATTCCCTCTTTTACTGTTTTACTCCTTTGTCCTTTCACATTGCTCATTTTATAATTTACCTTTAAAAAATAATTTTAAAACATTAGTATCTTTCCTGCTGTACTTTATAGAAAAACTGCTATTTCCATAGGCTTTCTTGAACTCACTAATTTTTGCTCTTCTTACCCAACAAAAAGTCTTCACTTACATCCACTTTGCTAAATCTAATGGGCAATTTTCTGTTCACATTTTACCTAGTCCATCAGCTTTACTCAATTTGGCAGGCTTTAAATACCATCTATTTGTGAATGATTGACAAACACTTCTAGTTGAATATTAAGCTAGTAGTTTGACATCTCCGCTCAAATGTATAAAACCTTTCTCTTTATTTCTATCTTACTCCTCCCATAGTTTTCTCCGTCTTAGTCAATAGAAATTTTATCATACCAGTGATTCAGGCATAATAAATCTCGAATTTATTTTAGAATCCTGTCTTTATACTTCATATCAAAACCACTATTAAAACTTTTCTCTACACTAAAAAACATACCAAATCTGTTCTTTTCACATGGCCTCTCCCAATAACAATTTAGTCTAAACCACCATGATTCTTTCCCACCTGGATTATTGCCATAATCCCCCAAGAGATCTCTGTGGTTTCACTCTTCTCCTTTTACATCTCTTTCAACACAAAAATCAGGAGGAATGACGTAAACCAAACCAGTATACTCCTCAGCAATTTTTATTGCACTTGGAGTGAGATTAAAATCCTTAACTTTGTCCTATAAACTCTTACAAGATCTGGACCCTTCTGACTTCAGTTCTGACTTCAAATATTACTTTACTCAGCATCATGCACTGTGCTCTACTCACACAGTTCTCCTTGCTCCTTGCTATTCTTCAACTATATTAAACCCCCATACCTCTGTCTTTGCAGTTGATATTTCTGCAATCTTTTTGCCCCAGATAGCTAGAGTTTAGACCCTTACTTCCTTTAGTTTTTACACTATACAGTGTTCTGTTACTATGCTACATAAGAAATATCATTCCGTGTTTTGATTGGTCCCCTACTGATTTGCCCCATATAGTTTATTACTATATATCATAGCACATATTTTATTTGTATACCTATTATTTTCCTCAACTAGAACATAAGTTCCTTGAGACTAGCATTTAGGGTATCTTTCTAGCCACTACAACAGTATCTACCACATATTAGATATTCAATAAGTGTTTTGGAATGAGTAAATTAATGATTTTCTTGCAAATACATTTTAGCAATTACACCTTCAAGGGTTACATAGGACATATGGGTCAATGTATATTTCATCCACTACCAGTCACTGAAGAAATGACAAATCCTTGATTATGCAGATTTCAGATAAACATGAAACTATACTGGGAATAAGCATTTGGCTTAACTTATATTTTTAAATTATTTTACTCGGATAAACTTAAGCCTACTTTCTCCCTATTATATATCTTTTTTACTATTTTTAACACAAACTGTTTAATTAGTGTTTCATTAGTCATTGAAACATTGACTTTTTTTTAAACCATCTATGTCTTTGTTCCATTTTTGGAATCAAAATATGACATACACAAATAGTGGCAAATATAAATTCAAAAGATAGGGGAACCTGGGTGGCTCAGTTGGTTAAGCGTCCAACTTCAGTTCAGGTCATTATCTTGCAGTTTGTGAGTTTGAGCCCCACATCTGGAGCTTGCTTCAGATTCTGTGTCTCCCTCTCTCTCTTCCCTCCCCACTTGTGCTCTCTCTCTCTCAATAATAAATAAACATTATTTTTTTAAAAGAAAAGATATACTTAATTCTTCAATTCTTTTTGTTTTCCCTTAAGTTTTTTTCATTTATATTTATTTGATGGATTTCTTTTGACACATTATGTTTCATGACACTAATGTCCTCATTATTTATTAACTTTGATATAAAATCACCTCCTTCATTACCTGTAAGGTGTTTCACTTTGAATTCTGTGTGTTTCTAATTTTGTGTCTTTCTAATTTTACTCTTCTTATTTATTTTTGTTTGCCTGGTTTTCCAATTTTAATAATTAATTTGTTTCTGTCAGTTATTTTTAATCTTTTTTTCATGTAAGAATCTTACATTTAATTGCATAAGGTTTTAAAATACTTTGTGGTTATTTTCCTATTAATAGGAGAGTTTTTAAAACTTAAATTTTTTGTCAAGACTAATATAAAACTGTTTTTACTTACTTGGAATTTTCCTCACACCTCTCTATGTGGATCATATTCATCTGCATTTATCTGAATTTATCTTCTTTTATTTATATAATAAGAATTATTTTTTAAGTTCCACTTTTTATTCTTTAAATTTATCAAATGTAAATAACACTCTATTACTCTAAATATCCAAATAAGGAAAGTTATTTTATGATTTTGAATAAGCAATATGAGATATATTTATGAATATTTCTCCCTCCCAGTTTTCATGATTATTAATTTATCGAGTTTTAGATGATATTAGTACTTTTATTACGTATAAACTCTATTTAAATTGAATAACTTGATGTATAACTTAAGGAATATCAATGAAATATCAGTATAAAAATTATGCATGAATATAATAATGTTTTGATTTCATGTATGGAATACATGGATGAGAAATGTGTTTGTTTTTAACCAGTGTTAACTTGCAAAAATAGACTTTTTAAAATATTTATTTATTTTTGAGAGAGAGAGAGAGAGAGAGAGCACCAGTGGGGAAGGGGTAGAGACACACACACACACATAGAAACCGAAGTAGGTTCCATGCTCTGAGCTGTCAGCACAGAGCCAGACCCAGGGCTTGAATTCACAGAGTGTGAGATCATGATCTGACCCGAAGTGGGACACTTAACTGACTGAACCACCCAGGCGCCCCTCATAAATAAACATTTTAAACTTCAGCATAGGTTAAAACTTATGTCACAAGTAAGTTATTGAGCTATTCAATTAGAATTTAGTTTCTTCGAGTGGTTATAGCAGTCAACCAAGACGTCAAAGCTAAATTTTCATTTATTATGTGATATACATAAAAAATATGGATTATTGGAGAATCAGTCTGATGCAACAGGGAAATTATTGAAGGCAGAGATGTGGGGCTACACTACAGAAAAATTGGACATTGCCAATTACAACTTCCACATGGAGGAGTCTTGGCATGGATACATTTTAGTAAAGTTAAAAGACAAGAGAGGTTACTCTTGGTCCTCAACATATCTTTTCCTATAAAGTTTTGGGAAATGAGAAATTGATCCACCTTCTTCATTGCCCAAACATCTAACAAATAGTCCTAAATTTTCTAATACAAATAGTGAATTAAATTAAACTGTGTATATGACTTGGGAGTATAACCTGGACTCAGTTTCATTTCTGTAGCTTACATAGGCATTAGGGAGAATAATCCATATAATGTGCATTTATAAATTATTGTTTATCTCTCCATAGGCACATATACACCAAAATCACCTAAAATGACTCTCTAGTTGATAAGCCAATCCCCACATCTGATAGCCTATAAAAATATCTTTAAATACAGTCATACATTTATATAATGGCATTTTTCTCATTCCTGAAGTCTTTCTGCAGCCCTAACTAGTTGCTTAAATAATAATTTCCTATCAGATATAACCTCACCGATATTTAAATAGCTTGTTCTTCAAAATATAATGCTGAATCCCTTATTCTATGTTAAAGAATATCAGAAGATAAATAAGACTCAGGAAAAGCAGATTAAAACATTCTAATTTCTTTATACCTCCTGTGTTTTATTTTCTTTAGTAAGTTTTTCTCCCTTTGATTCAGTCTTGAACCAGGACTTTGCCTTCCTTCCATAGAATTATGAATGTTATTTAACATAATTCTTCTAAGACATGTGTCTTAGTCAAGGTGTTACAAACAACAACAACAACAACAACAACAACAATAACAACAACAACAAAAACCAGATCCAATAAGATGAATGTGTGTGTGTGTGTGTGTGTGTGTGTGTGCTTAAAGAGACTTAAACCATTGACTCATGATTCTGGGAGCTGGAAAATCCAAAATCCACCGAGCAGGCTGGAGCAGGTTGGAAACTAAAGCAAGAATTGATAATGTAGTTTTTATCTGAAATGCTTTGACCAGGCCAGCAGGCTAGAAACTCAGGCAAGACGTATGTTAGTCTTAATGTAAAATTTCTTCTTGTAGATGCGAATCAGATCTACGAAATACCTTTATACAACTTTCTAGACTAGTGTTTGAAGAAACAACTGGGCACCATAACCTAGTCAGGTTGATACATAAAATTTCAGCATCACAAAATGTCCTGCAAAATGTCTGGGTTGTTAGAATTCAGCACTTCAAAAGACCATAAGTCCTTAAACTTATAATATACATACTATGCTAAAAATATTTTTATGAAAAGTAATAATCATTATGATTTTTCCTATATTGCTAAAAACAAAATAGTGGTAAAAAAGCACAAATAACAATACATCAATAAGGAATAAACAAGTAAGCTATGACATATTTCCATAGTACATGACTATATCTGTTTTAGACATTTCTTCTACAGAGAAAAGTTCTAACCCAGGGCACATTTTTTTTTAAATATCAGTTTAAAATTATTAGTGATCAATGGAGTGGAAAAGGTGGAACAGTATAACATTTGAAAAAAGAGAGGTATCCTGTAGTCTGAAATCAATTAGACATCCAGGTTGGGGGAAAAAAAAGGAAGTAGACCCCTAATTCACACTCTTCCCAATTGCTGACTTAATTCCAAAATTTAATTCACATTGTAGATATAAAAGTAAAGGTAAAATAAAAAAAATACTGGATGATTATTCAGAATAATATCTTCATGAGTTTGACATTGGAAAAACACTTACAATAAAGGAAAATATTCTGGGGGCGGCTGGATGGCTCAGTCAGTTGAATGCCCCACTCCTCGTTTTGGTTTAGGTCATGATCCCAGTGTTGTGGGATCCAGGCTCATTTTGGGCTCCATACCGAGGGTGGAGTGTGCTTAAGATTCTCTCTCTCTCTCTTTCCCTCTGCCCCTCTCCCCCACTCGTGCATTCTCCCTTTTATAATTTCATATTTCAATAAAGTTATTCAACATAAGAATAAAAAAGTCATGCATGGGGTGCTACATAGTGTGATACAGTAGGGGTATGTATTATTTAAAAAATTAAAAGTGTAAAAACATGTTTTATATTGTCTTATTGGTGTAAATAAAATTGAATCCCCTGTTCTGGAAAGAAATAGAAGGAATATTTTAGTATTTGGCAATTCAAAAAGTGGATAGAATTCTCTTTTCATTATGCAAGTTTGTTTGAATATTCTATTATGTATATGAATGATTTTTATATTAAAGCAAATAAAGGGGGCACCTCGGTGGCTCAGTTGGTTAAGCGTTTGACTCTTGGTTTCAGTTCAGGTCATGATCTCATGCTTGGTGAGTTCAAGCCCCACATCAGGCTCTGCACTGGCAATTAGAAGACATTGAAATTGGCAAAGAGGAAGTCAGACTTTCACTCTTCACAAGTGATATGACACTCTATGTGGAAAATCTTAAAGACTCCACACAAAAAAACTTCTAGAATTGTTATAGGACTTATACAGGAATTCAAAAAGCTGCAGGATATAAAATCAATGTACAAAAAATCAGTTGCATTTCTATACACCAATAGTGAAGTAGCAGAAAGAGAAATCAGGGAATCTATTCCATTCACAATTGCACCAAAAACCACAAAATACCTAGGAATAAACCTAACTAAAGAGGTGAAAAATCTATACACTGAAAACTATAGAAAACTTGTGAAAGAAATTGAGGACAACACACACACACACACACACACACACACACATACGCACACACACAACACACACAAAAGGAAAAACATTTCATGCTTCTGGATTGAAAGAACAAATATTGTTAAGATGTCAATACTACCCAAAGTAATCTACATATTGAATGCAATCCCTATCAAAATAACACCAGCATTCTTCACAGAGCTACAACAAACAATCCTAAAATCTGTATGGAACCAGAAAAGACCCCGAGTAAGTAAAGTAATGCTGAGAAAGAAAACCAAAGTTGGAGGCATCATAATTCCAGACTTCAAGCTATATCACAAAGCTGTAATCATCAAGACAATATAGCACTGGCACAAAAACAGACACATAGGTCAATGAAACAGAATAGAAAATTCAGAAATGGACACACAAACATATGACCAAATAATCTTTGACAAAGCAGGAAAGAATATATGATGGAAAAAAAGACAGTCTCAACAGCAAATGCTGTTGGGAAAACTGGACAGTGACATGCAGAAAAATGAACCTGGATCACTTTCTTACACCACACACAAAAATAAACTCCAAATGGATGAAAGACCTAGACGTAAGACAGGAAGCCATCAAAATCCTTGAGGAGAAAGCAGGCAAAAATCTCTTCGATCTTGCCCACAGCAACTTTTTACTCAATATGTCTCCAAAGGCAAGGGAAACAAAAGCAAAAATGTACTATTAGCACCTCATCAAAATAAAAAGCTTCTGCACAGGAAAGGAAATAATCAGCAAAACTAAAAGGCAAACGATGGAATGGGAGAAGGTATTTGCAAAGACATATCAAATAAAGGGTTAATATCCAAAATACTATAAAGAATGTATCAAACTTATATATCAATATATATTACTTGGGAATCAAAAAGAATGAGATCTTGCCATTTGCAACAACTAGTTGCACTAGTGGGAACCAGTGTATTATGCTAAGTGAAATAAGTCAGAGAAAGATAGATGCAGTATGATTTCATTCATATGTGGAATTTAAAAAACAAAACAGATGAACATAGGGGAGGGGAAGCAAAAATAAGATAAAAACAGAGAGGGAGGCAAACCATAAGAGAGTCTTAAATACAGGGAACAAATTGAGGGTTGCTGTCAGGGTGTTGGCTGGGGGGATGGGCCAAATAGGTGATGGGGGAGGGCACTTGTTGGGATGAGCACTGGGTGTTATATGTAAGTGATAAATCACTAAATTCTATTCCTGAAATCATTATTACACTATATGTTAACTAACTTGGATTTAAATTTAAAAAAGAAAAAGGAAAGAAAAAAGGAGGACTATATGCTGGTAATGTTAATAAAAATTTTGTAATATAATTCTATAATAACATAAGTGGATTCTACAAATAGGCAATTCAAAATGAAAGCTGCTAAGTTTCTGGAAGAAAAGTGCTATATTAGTATCTCCAACTTCTCCCTTGATTTCTTAGTGTTGTATACATTAATAAATTACTTAATATTGTACTTATTAGGTAAATATTTGTTTTATGTCAAATCATATTTTTATTAGGGAAACATCTTGAGGTTTAGTGTTTAACATAAGCAGGGTCTCATTCTTCTACTTGTCTCTTGCATAGAGAATAACACTGTGTAAGGCACTTAAACTTTCAGTTTGCCACACAATGGATAGACAACATTTTTCATTTCACGTGGATATTGCTTGCTTCAATTAATTGCTCTTTCTAAAGCACTCAGTCGCTTCATGTTGAGCATTTCAGAATTCAATTTTTATTAATGTTGTTAATGGTCCTTTTTTAAAAATTTCCTCTTTTCTCTTGCTCTCTGATTTTACTCTAATTACATTGACTTGTTGTTTCATTTGTTGGAGTGTCCTTGCAACTATGTTTTTGTTATGCTATCTAATCAAAAACATATTTTAATGTTCTTAAATATGATAGAAGTGAAATAAAAGAAAAAAGGAAGAAAAAAAGAGGAAAAGGAAGGAAGAAAGGAAGGAAGGAAAGAAAGAAGGAAAGAAGGAAAGGAAAGGAAGAAAGGAAGAAGGGAAGAAAGGAACAAAGGAACAAAGAAAAAGGAGAAAGGAATCTAGAAAGAAAGAAAATTAGGAAAGGATACTTCAAAATAAAATGTGTAAAATGTGAATATCACCACACAAACTAAGAACAATGAACTTGGAAGCTTCTCATTAATTTTTAATTTTTCTGGATTTTTTTTCCTTTTTTTTCTGTTTTTCTTTTTTTAGTATTCCCTGTATTTTTCTTTAGGGGCTGAAAGTCTTAGAATTATATTTTACACTTTCTCACCTCTAACATTCTAGATGCAGCTTACAATTTGTCAGTGATACACACGTGTAAGAGGTCTGCAAGGCAGTGGCAGCTGATGTGGGCTCTGACAGATGTGGAGTATTTTTGTAGCAGCCTCTGCCTGCCAGTAACCAACTCTTGCCTTGCAGATGAAGTCAGCACTAGATACCTGAGGCATCCTAATCATGGCAAAGGACAACAATTTCTTCATCTCTGGCCCATAGCTGTACCAGTTAACATGAAAACTGGTGGTGTTTTCTTATTCCTCTTCAGCCGTTTCAATGTTTTTCTGGACACTACATTCTTTGTATTAATTCTTTTGTGCTTTAAATGTCTATGGTGGTTTCTCTTTTATTGACTGAACCCAAACTGGCAAGGTTTTCCTGAAATTATGTCGATACTCCTTCGATATCATTTTCTTGGTCTAGGAGATAGTTGTTTATGACCATATTTGAAGTAATTTTACTTCATTAAATCATCTGACATGAGACCATTACTTCTTTACTGTGTCTAAAATCCCATTTCCAGGGGTGCCTGGGTGGCTCAGTTGGTTGAGCGTCTGACTTTGGCTCAGGTCATGATCTCACAGTTAATGGGTTCAAGCCCTCTGCTTTGGATTCTGTGTCTCCCTCTCTCTCTGCCCCTCCCCAGCTTGCACTTTGTCTGTCTCTCTCAAAAAATAAATACATAAATAAAAATAAATAAATATTAAAAAAATTTTTAAGTTCTGTTTCCAAATGTCAGGTTTTTTGAAGAAAGCAGAGGCGACATAAACTTCTTATATTTTTTTAATTTAAAACATTCTTTTATTATTTTATTTATTTTAAAGAGATAGAGTCAGAGTGCAAGTAAGGAAGGTGGCAGTGGGGGAGAGAGAGAAAGAGAGAGAGAGAGAGAGAGAGAGAGAATCTTTTTTTTTTTAATTTATTTATTTATTTTGAGAGAGAGAGAGTGGGGGAGAGGCGCACAGAGAGTGAGAGAGAGAGAATCTTAAGCAGTTTCCATGATGTCATCACAGAGCCCAATGCAGGGCTCAGACTCATGAACCAGGAGATCATGACCTGAGCCACAATCAAGAGTCTGACGCTTAATCTACTGAACCACCCAGGTGTCCCAAGACCCTGGTGGTGAGAGAGAGAGAGAGAGAGAGAGAGAGAGAGAGAGAGAATCTGAAGCAGGCTCCATGCTCCCCCATGGGTCCTGACACAGGGCTGAATTCCATGACCCTGGGATCATGACTTGAGCCAAAATCAAGAGTAGGACGTTCAATCAACTGAGCCACACAGGCATCCCTATAAATGTATTTTTAATACCTTCAATGATCCTTAAATCAGTATATATTAAAATTTCTATCCTCCATCCTTAAAAATATTTGCCCTCAAGTCTTTTATGTATGATACGACTATTAAAATAACACTCTTAATTTTGTTGCTAGAATTTATCTGTTATGCCATCTTCTATCTTTTTAATCTTGATACTTTCTGTTTAGATTATAGATATGTCTTTTGGTAGACAACATAGAGTTGGGCATTCAAAAATGAGCAAATCTAGGAATTCTACTTACTTTACATTTATTGTAATTAACAATGTATTTTTATTTATTTCAGCTATCTTAGTCGGTGATCCCATATCAAAATCAAAAGGAAGGTAATATGCTTTTCAACTATAATCAAAAGGAAAGTAATAAGTTTTTCAACTCATTATGCCATAATGGAAAAAGAAAAAGATTACTAAAATTTAAAGTTTTAAATATCACGTCCTCTGGGTAGGAATAGCATGGATAATTTACTCCATTGGTGGATTGAGTCTTCATTTAGCTCCTGTAGCAACCTAGGAAGATCTTCCTTTACCTTTGTCCTGCCTTTACAGAGTAAGTGGATTCCTTGTCTATTTTCTTTCTTTATTGCCATATCTTACTTTGGCATTGAGAGAGATCCTTCTCCTCAGAAATGCAAAGCATTTACAAATCACTTTTCTGGTATAAATTTGAGAGCCCAGAGACAAGATCATGGGTTGAAAAGTGAAAGTGATTGATCATGAGGCCTTATTTGACAATACAATATCCTTAATTATTTGTGTGTGAGTGCATGGGGAGTAAGTTCAATTTATTTAAACATAGCTCTAGCCAGTTGTTTTATTCATACATAGTCTTTAAGACTTAGAAGTCCTGTATTTTAATAACAGATCTCTGCACTTGTCCCAGCCCTCTAACCTCTGTCTAATGGCCACTGCCTTGAGAAAATTTGAAACAGTTGTGTCAGGAGAGACACCTTAAGCACCCATTTATTCAACAACTCTTACTCAGCATTAACTTTGCTCCCTACTTTCCTAGGTACTATAAATAGAGTAGTGTAAACAAAAAAGAGAAAAATTACTTTTTTTTTCCTGGAGCTTATAAAACAGCAGAGGGAAATAGGCAACAAAAATTAAGTATGCAGCATATAGTTTGTCAGACTGCAAAATATGTTATAGAGAATAATAAAGAAGGATGGGGAATAAGGAATGTGTGTGAGAGAAAGTTCTAATCTAAAATGCACATTCGAGGATGGAGCCCAAGATTACTCCAGTGTGAATTGATCAGGGACAAGAAAGAACAAGTGAAGAAGAAGTTTTGGAGAAGTTACTAGTGAAGGAGGAAAACTAGGATAGTGTGTATCTGGAATCAAGAGAAGAAAATGTCCCAAGCAAGAGATTGGCATCTGTGGTTTCCCATGCTACATGGAGATTGTTAGAAACATTCACTGTGTTCAGGTAGGGAAAAAGAACTGACTGACCAATTTTTATAAGATAAAGGGAGGAGAATCCAAGGAATATTGAGTATAGGCAAGTCTTTTCAGATGTTTTCTATAAGGGAAAATAGGGTTTATCTGGTGAGAGAAATGGGGTCAATAGGGTCTTTGAGGAATGGAAGAAATAAAGATATTTTTCTGAGAATTACAAAGCAGATAAGGAAAGTTGATAACGCAAAAGACAAGAAAATTAATGTGGTTCTGTCACTGAGTTGGTGAAAGAGGATGCAATCAACATACAACTTGAAGTTTAGATCACAGATGGGAGTATAGGTAAGTGACACAGTGTCAGAAGTGTAAGATGAGTGAATGCAACAGGAATACGGGGTTGTTGATGTGTATAGAATTTATTTTCTGATTTCTTCAATATTCTGAGTAAGATAGGACACTTATCCATGAGCTGAGAATGAGGAACAGGGAGTATGTATAGGGAGGCTGAGGACAGATGAGGAGGTATGGAACAGTCTCCTAAGGCAGCGAGAGAATCAAAGAGTTAAGGAAGTGTGGGGAGGAGTGCCAGTCAAATTGAGAGTCAATGTTATATTTCGTGTCATAGGTAAAGTAGACCAGTCAGCTATGGAGCTGGTTAATATCATATGTGTACAAGTTCAGAATTAGAAGTACTTATACAGTGATAAGATGCACTATAGTTTATAGCAGACTCCTTTAAGCCAGCTGGCCTGCACAGAGCCTGGGTCACAAGGTGTATCATAAGTGTCCGAGTTTCTGGAAACACTTCAAGAGGAATCCAGCTCTCACCCAAACTGTGGCATCATCACCATTTGTGCATACATGAATAGGAAACATGATGAGGGCCATGACCGCCATGCCTCTCTATTTGGTTCAGTGGTTCTGTGAGTCATATTGTGCCCAATACTTTTTATGCATGTAAAATCTTCTTAGACACTAAACTCACATTAAAATTAGTTGTTTATTTTTTGTTTGTGTTTCCTTCTGTCAATCATTGTCAATCTTATGACAACCATGACATTTTTATATAAATAAATGTGTTTTTTTAGTTATAATTCTTATGGTTGTTTATTCTTTATTCTACATTTAACCTGATTCACTGTTTACCACCAGTTCTTTCCTTCTATGATTTTTCCATTCCATAGTTACTTTTTCAATGTTTTTTTTAATGTTTATTTATTTTTGAGAGAGCAAAAGTGGGGGAGGGGCAGAGAGAGGGAGACAGAGGATCTGAAACAGACCCTGTGCTGACCACAGAGGGCCCGATGCAAGGCTCAAACTCAGGAACCATGAGATCACAACCTGAGCTGAAGTCAGATGCTCAACCAACTGAGTCACCCAGGTGCCCTGAAGTGTTTTGCAATATGTAAGATAAAAGAAAAGCCAAAATAATGAATAGACATGTGCTCATCATATCACAGTTTAAGAAGTAGAATATTAATATAGTTTAAACTCTGTTCATACACTTCTGCTCAGATGCTTTTCCCTCTATGGAGAGTAATTATTATGTTATACTTAGTGATTATAATACCCATGTATTTCTTTATACTTTAACAACTTAGATTATGCTTTCTATAATATATTTTAACAACATAGGTTAAAACAACTTAAGTCTATCAACACTATACCGTCATTTAGGGGCATTGTTTAGTAGGAATTCAAACTCAATATGAATGATAGTATACTGCACATATCTCACTTAACTTTCTCCTTCCTGATGTGCTTTGAAGGCTAATTTCCACAGTCTTGGAATTAGCCTTTATTTTGTTAAAGTTCTTGTATGCCACTACACTACCCTGGTGAAGTCATGAAACACACTGATTGATAGTGTTTCTTTGTAATCATGGGTACATGGAGTTTCAGGGTGGTTGGTACCAGCTTGTCACCATTGTTTGTTGAGAACAGTAATATTGATAATGGGAAGACTTTACTGCTAAGTTGTTTGCATAGCAAGAATATGCCTGTGTGATCAGTATCATATAAGAAAACTGACCAAGATTCCATTTTGCACCTCTTGGTTCTGAGGTATTTTGTGCACACCTTGATGATTTCTTATCAAAGGAAAGTATACAGAAAAATATTCATATATTTAATCCTTACTGAAATAGGAAAAAATGAGCTACTTCCTGACATCTCAAGACCCTATGGATGAGACAGTTTGGGGTTATGAAATAAATCCTTAATTTGATATTGTTATGATACTGTATTCTTTCCTGAAATGAGTTGTAGATTTGTAAGTGTTGTCATTTTGGGCCCTCTAAGTCTTCTTTAGCAACACTGTCTACCTATCGCTGTGCACCTTGCATCACTATATTTGTGCTACTAATTCCTGTTGATAGATGCAGCACTAATTACTTTATATTTTTTGCCACCTGTATATTTCCATTGTAAGAAAATACTGTAGCTTACTTTTTCATTATCTTATTGATAGGTAATTAGGTTGTATCTTATACTGAAAACAACACCTCATTTAGCATTCTAGTACATGTCCCCATGTGTATTTGCTGAAGAACTGAGTTAACGAGGTCCGAAGATATATATCACTTCAATTTCATTGAATTGTGCTGGAATGACAAGCTCTTACATGAATTTGTATATCCAGAAGCAGTGATTGTTACCATTCTCATCCTAGGATTTTTTTTTATATTTTGACATATTGGTCAATTTATGACACAGCTATTGGGTTAAAACTGTGATTTTCCTGAATCCCTGTAAATATTTATTTATTGGCCATAAGTACTTCCTCTTCTGTGAATTACTTTTCACAGAAAAGTAGTTTTTTCTTTTCTTTTCTTTTTTTTTGCACTTTTTCTTATTTTTCTTCTACTTAACATTATTTCTTATACTTAACGTCTTTTCCTATTCATTTGTACAAATTGTTTGCATTGCTTACATAACAACTGTTTTTATAAGTGCAGAAAATATCTCCTGTAAATCTAAGGTTTGTATTTGAGGATTTTTAAAATGCAGTTTGTTTTTATAAACTGAATTTGTTCCTGCTTGTCTATGTCTCTATTTCTTTTTTTCAAAAAATACCCAAATACTCTGAGATCTTAAGGATATTTTCTTAGAAATTCCAAAATCTTACCAAAAAAAATTCTAAAATCTTAAGAGTTTCATATTTTATTTTTAACCCATCTGCAGTTAAATTTATGTAAGTGATAAATACAAATCACTTTCCCCCCCATATTTATAATAAACTTTATCAGAATTTTTAACTGGCACATCTCCTTAATAATATAAATCACATTAATGCATTTTGGGTTTTTGTGGGCTTTTGTTCTTTTTGGTATACTACTGTACTTTCTTATGTTAAAATATTCCTGTCTTCTTGAGTTTAAACTCAAGTTAGTCATGACTTAGGGTTATATTTTTATATTTAATTTGAGTTTTTCAATGTTTACATCTATGATCATAATTGAGATTATTTTTGTGCATTGTTGTGGAGTTCTGGTGTCATAGTTTACTAGTTTATAAAAGAAATTGAAAAATAACACTTCTTTTTTTTTATCCTTTGGAAGAATTTATGTCACTTTGGGATTTTCTGTTCCTTGAATGTTGATAGGACTAATTAGTACAGATATCTGAGGTAGTGGCTTTTGTCGTAGGAAAAGTCTTAAACAGTCCATTTATTTTATGTTGCTAGAAATATTTTAGATTTACTATTTAGTGTGTAGTCTTTTTTGTTTTAAGTTTATTTGTTTTGAGAGAGAGAGAGCACGAGCAGAAGACAGGCAGAGAGAGAGGGAGAGGAAGGAACTTAAGCAGGCTCTACACTGTCAGCAGAACCAGACATGGGACTTAATCTCACAAGCCATGAGATCATGACCTGAGCTGAAATCGAGAGTTGGGCACTTAAAACCAAGAGTCAGGAGCTTAACTGAATGAGCCACCCAGGCAAGCCAGTAGGTTGACTTTCTTAAAAGGTAGTTTATTCATCTTGATTTTAGAATAAGCATCACAATATTTTTCATAGAATTTGCTTAGTTTCAGCTACTGGATTCATTCCGATGCATCTGATCTTCCGACATACCCTCTAGACTTTCACTTCTCCAGATTCTGGACTAAATTCTGACTGGTAAAGTATAAGAAATACTTTGAGAAAGAGAACCTTGAGGACATGAAAATATTTTCCAAGATAAAAAAAAAAAGGAAAAAGAAAAATTAACTATATTCTTTAATAGGGACACACTTACAAAGCCAAACAAGAAGCTCATTCTAGTGGAAAGCATTGTAGCTATAGTAATACTAGTCATTATCAACTACTGCAGAAGAATGGAAACTTCAGTGTACTACAGTATGAAGCAACAGAAAATCCCGGTAGCTATATTAATATTAAATATTAATATTTAATTAACATTTAATAAAATATATAGGATGAATACTTAATAAAAAATTCACCAGGCAGATGTAAAAACCTAAATTAGCATGCAATTGGTAACAAACTTGAAAATAGATAAAAACAATATTACAGATCGGAGATACATAAACCAATAAATAAACAAGAAATCTGTCATTAATGGAAAGTATTCTATCCCATTCCAATTACTTTCAAAATATGTCCTTTAGCAATAGAATTTAAATCATCGTGTTATTTGCCCCATATTTCAATAATCTGATAGTTATGTATGCTAGCTTGTTTGGATTTTAGCTCATCTGGGGAAGCAAAAACACATAGTGCTACATGGTTCCTATTATCATGCTAGATGTAATGTCCTACTTTAATTAGTTTAAGATTGATCAAGACTTTAAATTGATCTATTTATTATAAAGCTCCTCATAAACCTTTTACCTGTTGCATCGTCATTGATGATTGTTGTCTCAATTCATTTTATTACATGTGGCAAAATGGTTAATTTTAAAATCACATCATTCCTTCTATATTTAATTGAAATTTTTCTACATCAATCTCTGTGTTCTTCATTACTCTTTTTGGTTGCTTTTGCTGTGTGCATTTGAAATGTTTTGTTGTTGTTGTTGTTGTTGTTGTTATTTAGGAGTTTTCCTAGGGATAAAACACAAACCAAATTGACTCAAGGAGAAGGAACACATATGGACTCATAAAAATTATATAAAAGGGATACACATGGATCAGTTTATTCAGTGTTCACATGATATTCCCTAGATAGACCCGAATTAAGACCCCATAGTTCTGAATTTTGGGGTCATTTCTAGCTTGATGTTTCACTTGTGGTCTCTCGAAGTAGATAGTTTCACACGTCCACCACACCCCCTTCATTGCTAGAATTTGCTGTATCAATGGTTCAAAAGGAAGTCCTAAAATTAAAACTAATTAGCTTTGATTGGCCTTGTTCAGGTCAAGAACTTATACTAAAACTTTAGAGCCATTGGTATACTTTTTATTCTACTTTAACTCACTGCCTGCTTATCTTCTGGTTTTTTTTTTTCTCAGATAAAATAGATATATGACTCTAGTAGCTATAACATATTATTCATAGTTACTCAGGCCCTTTGTTTCTCTTTCCATGGATGATTTTTCAGGCCTTTGGCAGAAAGATAGCTTTCAAAGTTCCACCATTGGAGAGAACATGGCTGTTTTGCAATTTAAAAATTCTTAACATTGGGGGGCAGCGCCTGGGTGGCTCAGTCAGTTAAGCATCTGACTTCAGCTCAGGTCATGATCTCACAGCTCATGAGTTCGAGCCTGGCATCAGGTTCTGTACTGACAGCTCAGAGCCTGGAGACTACTTCGGATTGTGTGTCTCCCTCTCTCTCTGCCCCTTTCCCACTCACGCTCTGTCTCTCTCTCAAAAATAAACGTTGAAAAAAATTAAAAAAAAATTCTTACATTGATGTTTCTTCTTAACTCTCAGATTGTCCTCAAACACTAAAGCCTGTTATTCTAAAGTCCTTTTCAAGATGTTATTGCTTCTCAAAGAGAAATCTAATTCTACTCACAAATGGAGATGTATCTGATTGGCTTTCTGTGACTTAATTCAAAATTTAACTATAGTATTTTCCATAACATGTAATTTGGTGTCAGTCATTTTCTGTTTTATTAAAGATAGTAACTTTTGTATTTTTATTTCCTTTTTGTTGATTTAATGGGTTTCAGGGTAAGGAGTACAGTAAGTTCATTTAAAATTATTTCTGAGAAGTTTGTATCACAAAGCTTTATAAATGATATGAATTAGATTAAATATATGTCATATAGGGGTGCCTGGGTAGCTCAGTCAGTTGAACATCCAATTCTTGATCTCAGCTCAGGTTTTGAGCTCAGGGTTGTGAGTCCAAGCCCTGCACTGGGCTCCTTCCTGGGCTCTGTGCTGGGCATGAAGTCTACTTTAATATATCCTACAGACCCATTCACTAGCACATTTTATTTATTTATTTTTTTAAATATGAAATTTATTGTCAAATTGGTTTTCATACAACACCCAGGGCTCATTCCAACAGGTGCCCTCCTCACTACCCATCACCCACCATCCTCTCCCTCCCACCCCCCATCAACCCTCAGTTTGTTCTCAGTTTTAAAGAGTATCTTGTGTTTTGACCCCCTCCCTCTCTAACGTTTTTTTTTCCCCTTCCCCTCCCCCATGGTCTTCTGTTAAGTTTCTCAGGATCCACATAAGAGTGAAAACATATGGCCACTAGCACATTTTAAAAAATAATCCTGATATTTATAAAGATTGGCATAACTTTCTCTCAAAAGAAAAAATAATCAGTTACATTTCATTAAAATTTATTTAGGTAATTGATCTAGATACTTGATATAATTCACTGATTATTTTTAAGCATTTAAAAATTTTTAAATATAAAAATATTTATATTCCACCTCCTTAAAAAAATGAAATACTTTAAACAATTAATTCAACTTGACAAATAATAGTTGATAAGTTTTGAGCAATGAGAAAATACAGGAAGTTAAATAAGACATAGTGGTCCTTTCTACAAATATATTTAGTTATTTATTGTTACTTCCTATATGTACCTTCACTACATGTTGCAGATTAAGGTCATCACCATTGCCACTTGATAGTTTGTGTAATATGTGTACCTAGGGGTAAAGTAATTTTCCCCCATGTCCAATGATCATGAACTATGTTTATTTACAAATCATTTCTAAGCAACAAGCCAAGTTATCTCCAAATACCACAAGACCATGCTACATTTCTTTTTTACTAGTATTATTTTTTAAAATATTTATTAACTTTTGAAAGAGAGAGAGACAGAATGTGAGCAGGGAAAGGTCAGAGAGAGGGAGACACAGAATCCGAAGCAGGCTCCAGGCTCTGAGCCATCAGCACAGAGACTGAGGTGGGGCTTGACCCCATGAACAGTGAGATCATGATCTAAGCTGAAGTCGGACACTTAACCAACTGAGCCACCCAGGCACTCCGACCATGCTTTATTTCTAGAATTAAATATTCTTCACCTTTTAAAGATTTTTTTCATTTGAATATGAGTTAAATTTAGTATATCAACAACATCCAGAAAAAAAATAAATAAACCAAGGAATATTTATCCACTCAACAAAAAATTAATGCCAACCCATTATATACTGAACAATGTCCCATAGCACTATGTCAAACAGAAGTAATTGCTTCCCTCATGGAAGTTACAACATATTGTGAATACAAGTGTTTTAGTTAGGATTCTCTGGAAAAATAGAACCTATAGGATATATAGATGTCAATATTATCTTTATCTGTCCACCCATCCATTTCTCTCTTGAGAGACTTATTTTAAGGAATTTAGATCACTTGATTGTGCAGCCTAGCAAATTCAAAATCTGTAATGAAGGCAGACTAGAAATTCTGGTAAAAGTTGATTTTCCAAACTTGAGTTTTAATTTCTCAAAGTAGCAGGCATACACACATGACATTAACAATGAAAAACTGAGTAGTAAAAATGCACTTTTATACAACTATTATGTTCTGTGGGTTTTGCTACTTCTGCTGCTGCTGCTGCTGTTAGATTGATATGGTTAGACACATCTGTGGTTAGTGCATGGGGTAATTCCTGAAGAAAGCAAACACAGCCACTTTCAATTATCTGGAAGAATGGCAAATCTTGAAATGGAGTGTGAGTTGGGAGTGTAGCCTTACACTCAGATGAGAAGAGAAATACCACCTCTCTCTTCCTTATTTGGAAATGGTTATGAGAATCCCTGATGGATATAAACTTGCCCCGGTCACATGGTGGCAGTTAAGATCCAGGTGCATACATACTCACAAAAGGATCCGAATGGTTGGCCCTTAGGACTGGGAAGTATGCAAGCTTCCTCATATTTGGTATGAAGTACTTGGTGTTAAAATTGCCTTCAGTTATTTCCAGCTTGATCTCTGTTGGGAGATATTAAGGAAGTGTATTTTGATCATACTTTTTCCTGTCAAACAGGGTTGCCTATGATAAAGGAAAATAATGAGATAACATAATACTTAGTAGCCCACACTCTGGATTCAAAGTACCTGGTTTCAAATCCTTGCAACAGGCTTTCTAGCTTTGTAAATTTTGCCTGAGTTTTCATCTGCAAAATGGAGATAATACTGGTGCCTAAAAGTAGTAATGAGCTTTATGTTTATGCTAATCAACACAATTTATCCAAACTGGCTATTGTGCATTACTATAAAAATGGGCAGGAACGCCTGGGGGGCTCAGTTAAGCGGTCAATTTCTGCTCAGGTCATGATCTCACGGTTCATGTGTTCGAGCCCCACATCAAGTTCTGTGCTGACAGCGCAGAGCCTGGAGCCTGCTTCAGATTCTGTCTCTCTCTCTCTCTCTCTCTCTCTGCCCCTCCCCTGCTCTCTTTGTTTCTCTCTCTCTCAAAAATAAATAAACACTAAAAATAAAAGAAATGGGCATAATGCTTATATTCATAAGTCAATTCAAAAGAGAACCATTTGTATTACTTATTATGAACATGGAAGGGGTATCCCTGGACATAAAGATAGCCACATTGCCTACATGAAAGGAATTCCAAAGTTTGAAAGCAAAGCTGAGAAAGCCATCACGATTATCAAGCTGCATCTAAAGCCATTGTATCCTAAACGTTTGGTACAATAACCTATTTTCTTTACGCAAATTTAGGCTAAGTTTCATTATTTTCAATTAAAGATTCCTTGATTTTATTAAAAATATATATTAAATCAGGAGCACCTGGGTGGCTCAGTTGGTTAAGCATCCAACTCTGGCTCAGGTAATGATATCACAGTTTGTGAGTTCAAGCCCGACATCGGGCTCTTTGCTGACAGCCTGGAGCCCACTTTGTAACCTCTGTCTCCTTCTCTCTGCTCCTCCCTGGCTCACAAGTGCACTCTGTCTCTCTCGCTTTCTCTCAAAAATAAATAAACATTTAAAAATTTAAATAAATAAATAAATAAATAAACATTAAACAGATCAAAGGAGTTATAAGCAAAGAGCAATGCTAACCAAGGATTTCAAATATTCTGAGAGCAAATCTAATAATTATTAAACATAACTGTGCTGTCTTAAAAAAGGGGGGTAGAAATAGGACTTAGACTTGTGTTCCCAATCTTTTTCAGGTCATAACATAACAGAAAATCAAATGTTTCAAATGAAACTGAGATAAAGGAGGAGACTTCTCACCACTAGGTTTGGAGCTCTGGCTGTCCTGGTTCCTGCCTAGACTCCCTCACTGGAGAAGGGATTACCACCTGTTCACAGCTGGGAGGCATTCATACCACACTTTCACTGAGTGGCATAGAGATTGAGAAGTTCTATTCTAGAAAATTATGACATAGGAGGAGTTAGGCAAGGAAGAAAAAGTAAAACGTGAAAAATGTTGCTTTCTCATGTATGCAGAGAACAGACATACCAAATAACTTTTCACCTCCATGAGGAAATCATGACTCATTATGTAATCTAAAATTTTTAGAGAACTAGTAAAAGACTGTAACTGAAATTCATTTCCGATGGGCTAAAGCACTTATTAATAGAAGGGAAAGAGAATGAATAAGGGTTGATTACTTCAAAGATGAAGGGCGAAAAAAAGACAGTGGAAAAATAGAGCAGACAGAAAATGCAAAATAAGGTAGCACACATCAAGGTAAATGAGTAAACTTTAATATTAAACAACTGAGAATTTCACAACAGCCATAAGACTCTGCTTATCTGTAATATACTGTAACATTATCTAAAACAAAACATTATCTAAATTATTGAGAATAAAGATATGAGAAAAATATTATTATAGCAGATAAACACTAACCAAATACAGCTGTCATATCAAGATCTCATATAAAAAGACTTTAGATAGGAAGGGGAACATCACATTACAATAAGAAAAAAACCCAAAATACAAACACAATTAACATTTATGTATTTAACAATATAAGGTCAAATTTTCTAAAGAAATAGGTACTAGAATTACATAAAGAATTAAAATAAGATCAACAAAGTAAATGTGATTAATACAGCTTTCAGAAGAAATATTTCAAGTAGGCAAAAAATAAGTATATGGAAGGTCAGAAAAGTGTGATTAGTCTGATATAAAAGGAGATATAATAGAGAGAACTTTATTTTGCCTTTATTGTATTTTATTTTTTCATCATGACAAGCATACCCTTTAATCTCCATCCCCTAACCATCCCCATCTCCTAACCCTCCTCCCCTCTGGTGACCATTTATTTGTTCTTTATAGTGAAGAGTCTGTTTCCTGGTTTGTCTTTCTCTCTTATTTTTTCCTTTGCTCATTGGTTTTGTTTCTTAAATTCCACATATGAATGAAATCATATGGTATTTGTCTTTCTCTGACTTATTTTTACGGAGGTAATATTCTCTACCTCCGTCCATGTTACAAATGACAAAATTTATTATTTTTTATGGCTGAATAATACTCCATTGTGTGTGTGTCTCTGTGTGTGTATATATATATATATATATATATATATATATATAATTACATATTTTTTATCCATTCATCTATCAATGGACACTTGGGCAGCTTCCACAGTTTGGCTATTAAAAACAATTATATAATAAACATGGAATAATATCCGATTGTATATATATACATATGTGTGTATATATACATACATATGTGTGTATATATATACATGTGTTTGTGTGTGTACATGTGTACACACACACACACACACACACTACATCAAATTATCCATTCTTCTATCGATGAATACTTGGACAGTTTCTATAGTTTGGCTATTGTAAATGCTGTAATAAACATGGGGGCTCATGTATCCCTTTGAATTAGTGCTTTTGCATTTTTGGGTGAATACTCAGTAGTGTGATTACTGGATCACAGGGTAGTTCTATTTTTAATAGAACTTTTAACTCAATAGAAAATATGCATGCTCTTAAAATAGACACTGACTATTTGCTAATATTGACATATTATAGTCCAGAAAGCATGGCTTAAGAATCTCTGTGTACTCAGGTGCGCTTGGGTGGCTCAGTCATTTTAGCATCTGACTTTGGCTCAGGTCATGATCTCATCATTCGTGGTTTCAAACCCATCGTCAGGCTCTGTGCTGACAGCTCAGAGCCTGGAGTCTGCTTCAGATTCTGTGTCTTCCTCTCTCTCCGACCTTCCCCTGCTCTCTCTCTGTGTGTCAAAAATGAATAGACATTTAAAAACTTAAAAAAAAAACACCTCTGGGCACTTAGTGTTATATCTTACGATAACAAAGCAACAAAATTAAAAACTATTAAAAATTAGATTATTAAAACTCAATCATACCACATTTAAGAACTGAAACTATTGTCATAAATTATCCATAAGTTATAATGGTAATTAAGATATATTTAGAACTAGGTCACAGTGAAATCATTATATCTCAAATATAAGAGGACAAATTGTTATCTATGAATAATTTTCAGCTTTAATATGTATGAAGAAAGCAGAAAGTTAAAAATAAGTGAAGTAAACAACTCAGGAAGTTAGGGTAAGGTACATGAATAAATTTGATAATTTGGACAATAAAAGAAACTGCCTCCAAAATAAAACAAGATAAACGTAGCTCTTTAAAAATTATAATTAAGTATTAAAAAAGAAATCATGAGATAAGTTAATCAAAGCAAAAATAAAACTAACAAAAAACAGTAAAGACACCCAAGAAAATCTAATAGTAAGTGTAAAATAAGGATGCTAAATTTATCTACATATATACTTGTGATTTAAAAGTCATAGGACAATTTTATAAAATTATTCAGGTATCAAAATTTGAAAATACAAATTAAATGGATACATTTCCAGGTAAACATAAATGCCTGCATTAATTCAAGAATGTAAAATTCAAAACATAGACCAGTGAGCAATTAAAATAGACACAGCCAAATTTTAATAATTCTTCAAAGAACAAATAATCCTTAATCTCTAATTTGAACAAATTTTTCTAGAGAATAAATAGAATAGCTACCAGATTCATTTATCCAGTTTGCATAATCTTTATACCAAAATTGGTTTAAGATTGTATAAGAAAAGAAAATAACATAGATTAGTTCCACTGTATCAGTATAGTTGTAAATCATTCTTATGATTTAGCAAATTAGATCCAGCACCTTTTCCAAGATACATCATAATCATTGAACTTTATCCATAGAATGTTAGAATGGGTTATCAAGACATCTAGTAATGCAATTTACAACATTAACAGATTAAAGGGGAAAAATAAACACAACGGTCTTGGAGGCAAAAAACAAAAAACAAAACAACAACAAAAAAAACATTTTCTAAAGTCACAGATTGAGTGGCCAAGCTAAGTATGAGTTTAAGCCCAGGCTTACCTGACTATGCTTCTAACACACCATAGGAGCTGAGAGAAAAACTTCAAAATTCTTTCATTTTTATGATGTCATGTACTGTTTTGTATTTGCATCACACACTAATCAATGTGAATCTCCAAGTCTCTATACTTTGTTCTTTCAGTCACCTACTTTGACCTTCTTTTCCATTTCTACCACACAACCTGTAATTGCCTTATTCTGACCTCTGCCATAATTGATCTGCCAGGCTTCTGAGCCCCCTGTATATAACAGATTCAGTATATAACAGTCCATGTACTAAAACCATTTCAGGAACGCATCTGCAAAATAAGACAACATCAAACTACAAAATATTTTCAAATTTCCTAAATTATAAAAATAATTCCACCAAAATGAATTACATAACTACTTAGAAATTGAACATTGTATAAATTATTGACAATATAAATTTAGTCAAATCTTCCTTATTTCAAACAAATTAGGTAACTGTACGGTTACTACATAAACTTTTATGTAAATTAAAATTTATTTACAGATACTTCTGACTTCCTTAGAGAGTATATAGTATAGACTCTGTTGGGATTTTATACTTAAGAAATGATAGCCACATTTTTCAGCATAAAATTTAAAACAATCTTCTTTTGGAAACAAACTAACTAACAAATTACAACAGAAAATAATGCTCCCCATTTCCCTCACTGCCTTTCCCACTATGGAAATATACCCAGAATTAAGAAACACAATATTTCATGTAGTTGAATTTGCAAAGAGAAGGCGCAACAGTGCCTGAAGCCATAATTTGTAATAGCATACTAAAAAATATTCATCAACCACAGATGGAGCTCAAATTATCTGCAGAACAAAACTGGAAATACCTGTAACTTAGAGGTAGTTCAGAAGGTAATAAAGGCAGTTGGCAGATTCTTCGCCAAA
The DNA here is from genome assembly GCF_046562875.1 of Panthera onca. Lineage (NCBI taxonomy): Eukaryota > Metazoa > Chordata > Mammalia > Carnivora > Felidae > Panthera > Panthera onca. The sequence goes on along the minus strand of NC_138342.1, from coordinate 137,348,604 downwards.
TGTTCCTTCTGGAGTCCTGTCGACTCTCTTCAAAGATAACATCATCCCTACTGCCAGATTTGGCATGCTGATTTGGAGAAACCTCCTGGTGTATTTTTCTGTAATGACGGGAGTTTAAAAGTGACCATGTATTTTCCAGAACAATATAACTTTGCTTAAACTGCCATTAATGTTCCAATACAGACTTTCTTTTTTCTCCCCCCTCTAAGATCTAAAGATGAATAAATGTTTGTGGAAAAATATGTTTTGTTAATTTTTATGTGGGTTTGCATTGGGGAAGTGTTTTTTTTTGAAAACATGATATGGCCCATTTATAATTTAGACTAACAAAGGTAATCTAAACATTATAAATTATTTTTACAGATTGATAATTATTACATCACCATTTGAAAAATTATCAAAAAAATTATAAGAAGTAGACTACTAAACAAAATGTTAGCCAGAAAGACTGGTAAAAAAGATGGGGAGTTGGTAATATTTTTTCCTACTGTTCTATAATTATAAGAGTATATATTATTTGTTCATCTCAAATCCTTTAGGTGAAATTCAAGTAGGTTAACATTAGTAAATGAATAAATATGTTATAAGTGAACCAATTAATACATGAAATACAGAGAAATCGTCTCAGAGAATGAGAACAAAAGGTAAGGGATGGAAAGAATGACATAGGCTTAAGACTATCTTAATAGAGTGGGTCTCCCAGTGTGATCACTGGAACAGTAGCATAAACATCAACGGATAACTTGTTAGGAATGCAAATTCTCAGTATCCTCCCCAAAGGTACTGAATACAGAACTCTAAGTTTATGAATCTGTAATCTGTGTTTTTAAAATGTCTGCAGGGTGTTCTGATGCATGGTATAGTTTGAGAAGCACTATTCTAAAATCACCATCCATAGATCCTAATATCTCTTGCACAAAGGAAAGTTCACGATCCCTCCTTAAAGCCCCATCCTGGCAGAAACCGCAAATTCCTTTGCTCCTCTATCACTTCATTGCACCCCTCTGGCAACCAGCAATCATGATTAAATCCAAGTCAGTGCCCAGCTGAACGTGAAGATATACTTGTGCAGAATAGTCTCACTTTAAATTCACAACTACTATGTCAGGTGGATCTGCAGTGCTGCTTTAACATCGCACTACACAACCTAGGGCCTTCATTCTCCTATTCTCCTAGACTATCCTATGCCTTCTCCTCATTCTATGCCCCTCTGGATCTCCTCTTCCATACTTGTTCTAAATGGATAACTATGTTTCCTATTTACTGAGAAAACAGATTATCGGGCAGAGGCAATGCAGCAAGGAACGGCATCACGGTGAGGAAGTCATTCTGTGATACATGAAGAATGATTTGGAAAGAAGCATTGCAGGCAGGAAAGGTAAATCCATAGACAGGGGAAGTGAAAACTGACTCTTTTAAGATGGGCATAGGCAACCTGCCATAGGTATACAGATGATTCCCTTGGAGAACGAGGCCATATTGGAGGCTCAGTGTGACCACTGAGTATGCACACAGCAAGTGCCAACTTGCTGCTGGCAAGTCAGACTCTCAGCAGTAGGTATTGTTTAGTGAGCCCATGCATAACTTAGTCCCTGCTGCCACAGCCACTTTGTTCATGAGCCAATTTTGCTAGGACAGAATGGTTGGGAAAAGGTTGAATGGTGTCTACAGAGCAGAACATTGTTTATCGGCCTAATTGCTAAGATCCTCTTTCGCTGAGATTGCTCCTTGGTTAACTTTTACCTTGCACACATTTATCTGCACATTCTCTGTGAATTTGGAGAGTTCTATCCAAACTTTCTTCAGCAAAGATTCTTGTCTCAAATTTACCGTTTGTATCCTTTCCAAGTTACCCACCATCCAGCCAAACAATGTGTCACTGCTCATCAATCAGTGTAAATCTGTATGTTTACAAACCTCTGCTTCTACCCAGGAAACATGAACAATCTAATGCATAGCTGAAAAATCTGCCCAGTGGGAAGAACTTATTTTACTTTTGTTCTTCAGATGCATCCCTGTATGGGACTGCGGTACTGCAGCCATCCAGTGTAGATGGTGCCAAGTATATCTTCAAAACCATGTGTAAACTGTGCCCACCTTTTATTTCTTGTTAAGTCGACTGGTCATAAGGAACTCTTGTTGAAGATACAGGTGTGGATTGAGAGAGAGGAGGCAGGGTAGCAGCAAAAAGGACCGTGGGAATTTGAGTCACTACTTCTTGCAACATACTCTTACTGCTAGAAATCAGGGGTCTCATAATTTGCAAAAGCACACTTTATATTAAACGGAACAATCATCTTAAACATCTGCTCTTAGATTACTTCATGCAGCTCTTCACAACGGAAACACATTTCCATATATGGGCATGATTAAGGGTTCACTAAAATGTTTTCTGTTTCAGATCCACCTCTAAAAGAAAGGTACCTCTAGAATAAAATACCATTTCTATACAAAAAAGAGGAAACTTATGACAATCTGTATTACTACAGTTTTTGTCCTGCCTCTTAGCCAAGAAAGCAACAAAACATGCAGTCTCATACATAATTTCGATCAAAATGTATGACAAAATTGACATATAAACATAAATGCAAACAGAGATATGTAAATATACATGAACATTCTTTCCATTTATTATGACTATTTCAAAAATATTAAAAAAATAAACTATCAACAGCTATAAAAGTAACCCTTCTTTATGTTACTTGCTCTTGTTATTACAAGCCTGTAGGCTCAGTTTGTAGTTATAACCATACAGGGATTACTTGGAGGATGTTTCACTATATCATAAATCAACTAACTAGGGGCATCTGGGTGGTTCAGTCAGTTAAGCATCTGACTCTTGGTTTCGGCTCAGGTCATGATCTCATGGTTCATGGGTTCAAGCCCCACATTGGGCTCTGTGCTGGCAGTGTGGATCCTGTTCAGGATTCTCTCTCCCCTCTCTCTGCCTCTCTCTCTGCCTCTCTCTCTCTCAAAAATAAATAAATACATATTAAAAATAAAAATAAGAATAAAAATAAATAAATCAACTAATTAGGGCAAATAAAAGCTGTCCCAATATGATGAGTGATTTAAATGGTCCCTGGCATAAATTTTCCTATTCTGGTACATTCTGACAATGAAGATTTGTGTTTTCCAGTGGCAAAGAAACTTTTACTTTTTATAGTAATTCATGTAACTGTTTTCCTTTTAGAACGAGGCTGCTACGGGTATTGCTGGGAATAAGAGTCCTAGAAATTTTTTTCAATCATCTTCCTATTCCTTTTACCTCACCACCTGTATGCTATTCTACAGACCGCCCTGCGGTCTCACATACTCTTCCTTCCCCTGTGGACACCAGCCTCACCGTCTGCTCAGTCTACTCAGGTGACACACCTACTTATCACCTCAGCTGCAAGATACTTCACTTTTTTTGATGTTTATTTATTTTTTGAGAGACAGAAACAGAGCATGAGCTGGGGAGGGTCATAGAGAGAGGGAGACACAGAATCCAAAGCAGGCTCCAGGCTCTGAGCTGTCAGCATAGAGCCCAACAGGGGCTCGAACTCACGAACCGTGAGACTATGACCCAGGTTGCAATTGGATGCTTAACTGACTGAGCCACCGAGGTGCCCCAACATACTTCACTTTTTAAATATGTTAGCTCCACAATGTGGACGGAACTGGAGAGTGTGATGCTAAGTGAAATAAGCCATACAGAGAAAGACAGATACCATATGGTTTCACCCCTATGTGGATCCTGAGAAACTTAACAGAAACCCATGGGGGAGGGGAAGGAAAAAAAAAAGAGGTTAGAGTGGGAGAGAGCCAAAGCATAAGAGACTCTTAAAAACTGAGAACAAACTGAGGGTTGATGGGGGGTGGGAGGGAGGGGAGGGTGGGTGATGGGTATTGAGGAGGGCACCTTTTGGGATGAGCACTGGATGTTGTATGGAAACCAATTTGACAATAAATTTCACATATTAAAAAAATAAATAAATAAAAAATACATAAATAAATAAATAAATAAATATGTTAGCTCCAGGGGCACCTGGGTGGCACAGTCAGTTAAGTGTCTGTCTTCAGCTTAGGTCATGATCTCGCCACTCCTGAGCTTGAGCTCTGCATTAGGCTCTGTGCTGACAGCTCAGAACCTGGGGCCTATTTCTGATTCTGTGTGTCCCTCTCTCCCTGCCCCTCCCCTGCTCAGGCTCTGTCTCTCTTTCTCTCTCTCAAAAATAAATAAACATTTAAGAAATTTAAATATGTTAGCTCCAAAGGTAAAAAGGTATAAAATCACAAATGATGTCTTTGTTATTTTTAAAGGGCAGAGAGAGAAGAAAATACTATTTCCTTGTAAAATTCTCATTTCAAGGTCATTATGAAGTCTTGGGAATTAACTCGTTTAAAATTCAAGGTGCCATTTAGAATATCTATTTAAAATAACTAACGCTATGTAGCCAGGACTTTAACAGAGCTTGTGCTCCAGTTGTGAGAGACAAAAATAAAACCAGTAAGTAAGAGAACAGTATTACTTCAGAGTAGAATAATTACTATAGAATAATAACAAAAACCTGTGTAAGATTTCATTCAGAATAACTGTAGTTATGAAAAAAAGAAAACTTAAGACATGCTGCTTCTGAACAGGTCACACCAGAGCCAAGGCAAAGAATCCAAAAGGGCCAATGAATCTAGAGGTCTGGGCAGTGCGGGTTCCTGATGGAGAAGAAAACTCGGTGTATGAAAAAAATAACCGAAAAATAAAATAAAATGAAATGAAAATAAATGACAGGCTGGTGGAAACACCGTTATGAAAGGAAAAATGTACAATGAAGAATCTAGGTAGCAGTCTGAGGACAGATGCTGCATATAGACTAAATATTGTTCCTAAATGTTATGGGAAGCCCTTGAAAATTGTTAAGCTTGGTGGTGACACAACCTAGTTTAAGCAGAAGATGAGAGATAAATTAAGAAGCTATTGGTTAAAGGAGTCTAGGTAAGATGTCTAGGGACTATATTATACTGATGGTGATGAAGATGAGAAAAATAAATGGATTTAAATTTTACTTCTGGAATAAAAATTATATGTCTTATTCTTGCTCAGGGACTGGAAAAGTGTTATGAACATTGTGAGAAACAAAGAAATAGTTGTTGAATTACATATAATAGCATTGTTTGATGCCGTTCTTGTTCTGTGTCACGTATGTGCTGAATATTTTCATGTGCTCTCTCTGAGTATCTATGCAAATAGCCTCTTCCCAATAACAATGAAAGTATATGTCCATAAATATATTTATCCATTTGACCATTATGCATTGCTTGCATATCAGATTATTTTCTTTTACATTATATAGCAATTCCTGTGGTGTAAGTTCAATTTGAGACAATAAACAAAGTAGTAAAAATAAATCAAATTTCCATAAATTTGAAATAATTACTCTATAGTGATATATCATTATGACATTTTGCAGATATATTTACATTCAAACTTTTACACTCTTCAACAAGTCTTATAGGGACCAGCAGATGACAAATCTAGAAAATAATGATTAAATATTTGACAAGAAAACTTAACAATAACAATCTTATTTCATAAGATAATTAGTTGGTAGATCAAGAAAACCACCGTTAAAATCCAAAAATAATTTGGTAGCAAATAAAATAAATGGTACCTATACAAATACTTTTTCAAATTTTTATTCAATCCATTGAATAATTTATGCAGTTAGTTAACATACGGTATAATATTAGTTTCACGTATACAGTACAGTGTGATTCACCACTTCCATATAACACCTTTTGCTCATCATGACAAGTGCACTCCTTAATCCCCATCACCTATTTTACACTTCCCCCCTGGTAATCATCAGTTTGTTCTCTATAGTTAAGAGTCTGTTTCTTGGTTTTCCACCCTCTCTTTTTTTCACCCCATTGCTCATTTGTTTTCTTTTTTAATTCAATATATGAATTAAATTATAAGATATTTGTGGGGCGCCTGGGTGGCGCAGTCGGTTAAGCGTCCAACTTCAGCCAGGTCACGATCTCGCGGTCCGTGAGTTCGAGCCCCGCATCAGGCTCTGGGCTGATGGCTCGGAGCCTGGAGCCTGTTTCCGATTCTGTGTCTCCCTCTCTCTCTGCCCCTCCCCCGTTCATGCTCTGTCTCTCTCTGTCCCAAAAATAAATAAATTAAAAACGTTGAAAAAAAAAAAGATATTTGTCTTTTTCTGACTTAACATAGTACTTTCTACCTCCTTCCATGTCATTGCAAATGGCAAGATTTCATTTTTATGGCTGACTAATATTCCATTACATATATGGAAAGAATGCATGCATTTTCTCCATCTCTCCATTATCTATTATCAGTAAACTGACATGGGCTTTTTCCATAATTTGGCTATTATAGATAATGTTGCTATAAACATTGGGGTGCATGTATCACTTTGAATCGGTATTTTTGTATTCTTTGGGCAAATACCTAGTAGAACAATTGCTGGGTCATAGGGTAGTTCTATTTTTAACTTTTTGAGGAACCTCCATACTGTTTTCCAGAATGGCTGCACCAAGTTGTATTCCCATCAACAGTTCAAGAGTGTTCTCTGTTCTCCACTTCCTCACCGACACCTGTTGTTTCTTGTGTTGTTATTTTTAGCCATTCTGACTGGTGTGAGGTGATATCTCATTGTAGTTTCGATTTGTATTTCCTTGATGATGTAAATGATTTTTAATGCAACTAGGTTTTTAGGATTTGAGGAACATTTAATTATAAATAATGGGATAATGTATATAATGTATAATTATAAATAATGGGATATATGTATAGGAAACAAGTCATTTTTGGGGAAATAAATAAATAACGGGAAAACAAAGTAGTTCAAAGGAAGATTTAAGCAATGGAGTAATAAATATCTAGCTTTAAAGATGTATTTCCACTCAATAAGGACAGCCATGATGAGTTCTTACACTTGGACCAAAAAATGAACCTGGTAGATTAGCAAATGTCAAAACTCATACTTAATGCAAAGAAAAAGGGGAAAAAAAAGAGAAATAAAAGGTCATTGTTCATAATGCTAAGTGTGATAAAGCCTAAAATCAAAACATGGGGAATAAAAGACATAATTTGGAGCAGTCATTGTTTTCAAAATTATAACATTATTTTAACAAACGTGCCTCTTTGTTTTAATTCTCTTGTTCTTTCTACATACTTTTGTTCTCAAAACTATCGAGTTATATTATTAGTCTTCTGCATTCACATTATCTGCTTCAGTGTTTCACAAATGTCTTGACACAATCACTGTTCACAATATGTAGAATATAACCACTTTATTAACTTTAGTTATTTAATGACTTTTGTGAAATATATAAGATAGCATTTTCCCTAGCTGGCATCTACCTTGAATTAAAGAAAGATAAAAATTATATATTTTTTTAAGTTCAGCATCCATAGGTTACAACTTTGTCTTCACTTTTTTCTTCATGAATGGAAAATAAAATTGCCTTAACACTTTTGCTGTTAAAAGATCACTACTGTTGGATGTATAAAAAAAATTGGAATACTTTAATGAAAAGGTAGAAAAATAGGCTAGATGGAATAATGATGATGTATCTCTCTCTTTCATTAATGCATTGTGATCTTAGCAAAATATGAATATCCAAAACAGTCCTCATGGCTTTGGAGGCATAGCGTTTATACACAGATCAAACTAAAACATGCCATATATTCGTTCCTTCACTTGTAATCACATCTAATGGACTGAAAAAAAAAAATGATCTGAACAATTGACACCAATGCTCCTTTTAAAAGAGATTTAAAAAAATGGTGAAAAACACCACGAACCCGAGTTTTAATAAGCCTTTCTAACACAGGCAGAGGATGCCAACATCTTTTAGTGACAGGATTAAAAAAAAAAAAAAAAAAAAAAGAACAAAAAGAAACCATGTTGCTGAAAAATTAACACAACTTTTTCACTTCTTAGTCTTGTGACTTTAGATAAGTCTTGATCTGATTTATCATTCATAAAATCTGGATAATTCTTGTACTTAGCTCATTGAATTATGTGAGAAGTAATTGAGAAAATAAGGCAGAAAGTTAAAAACAGCACCTGGCACCAAATAAGTGCTCAATAAATGATAGCTATCATTAATGAATAATGACCACCCACCCTTCATCACTCACTAAACTCCAAAAACTCCCAGAACAAAAATGCCTGGTTTATTAGTATCCTTTTGGCAGATGGAAGTCATCTTCACACGGAGAAATAAACTGCCCCCGAGAAAAATCCTAAAGATACTTGTATTTTGGTTTTCTAAACATAACAGCCCTGCCAGATCATCAATTCAAATTCATAGTCAATAAAGCACATTAACACACATGGTAATCCCAAATATCTCTTTAATGGAAAATTCTGAAATATGTTGAGATAGTTAAGGAATCCAAAGCACTTGAGGAAAATACAGTCTAAAAATAAGACAAAAAAAAAAAGAAGCAAATGGAAAATAGTAACTTTTAGAAAATATACAAAGGCAAGGAAGGGAATCTTCAAAGGTGATATCATTAATACAACCTTTACGAGCTGAGACAGCATTGCATCTATGATAAAAAGAACAGGTTACTGCTATAAAGGAAGACCGTTCATAAAAAAAAAAAAGAGCACTTGAAAATAAAAATATAGCAGCAAAAAGACTCAATAGAAAGATTAGGAAGTAAAGATGAGGAAATAGAGCAAAAATGAAAAAAAGAGAAAAGATGAAAAATTCCATTAAATATACAATAAAGTTAGAAAACCAGTCTGGAAAAGACTAGAATTTAAATAATAAAAGTTTCAATAAAATTTTGAGATGAAGAAACATTTTCATGATGGCGAAGACCCACCGTGTAAATACCTAGGATAGTAAATAAAAATTGATCCAAATAAAGACATCTCTTTGTGAATTTTCGAACATTCAGAGTGATGAAGAAGTCTTAACAGATCAGAGAGAGAAAAAAAATACAAAAATAAAATCAAAGATGAATAAGACATCCTTATTCTCAACTGCAACACTGGAAGCTAGAGAATACTAAAATGATGTCTCAAGACTTTTCCAAAATAAAATCTTATGTCCAGTCTAGATTTTAACTAATTGTAAGAATACACTAAATCAATAAATTTCACAAACTCTATATCTCAATAAATGTCTCTGCTTCAAATAGTTTTAGAAAGTGCTGGAATATCTGCACCAAAGCAGGAGAATAAGTATATCAAGAAATAGAAGATTCCAGAAATAGGAAAGTTCTCACAAGAAAAAGGTGAGAGAAATCCCATTGATGATATATGCCCATCCCAAGATCTACAGCAAGACTAGAAAATGTACATGCACAGGTACACATACATACATACTAGAAGGTATATACATCTACATACACACATATATACATATATATATACCTTTGTATATATGTGCATGTGCACATTTTTGTACACATAATTCATAGTATATTATATTTATTACATATACTTATATATCATCATGAATACATTTAATGCATAAGGATACATATATTCATAATAATATAAGCACTAAATGATCACTTATCCCAAATCATAATGGAAGATTTGGGAACTAGAAATTTATGTGTTGAAGAAATGGGATAACATTAGCAAATTTTCATCTTTTGTAGTAAAGTAAAGCCAAAGGAAAATGCTCAAAGTGGAAAGAAAGAAAAAGCATGATAAGAACATTAATTGGAACAGTGAGAGTAAAATTTCTTAGCATTTGCTAAAAGATTTGAAAGTCATTGCTTCTAGGAGCAAGAAATAAGTGGGGAGGAAAAATACAATAGTTTTCATTTTTCTCTCTCTTTTTTAAAATAGTAATGAACCTTATAAAATTATTTAACTCTTTGAAATGAGTAATAGCGTTAATCACGGTTCTCCAGACAAAATCAATAGACACTAGGATGTGCATATATGCACATGTATCTTTCTCATCTCTACCGTCTGTATCTCTAGCTCATTACTATCTATCTATCTATCTATCATCTAACTATTATCTATCTATATACCTATTCTATAATTCTATATATAACTATACAGAATTATATATCTATAATCTCTCTATTGAGGAATTTATTTTAAGGAATTGGCTCACATAATTGAGGCAGCAGGCAAATTCGAAATCTGCAGGGTAGTCCAGCAGGAAACCCTGGGAAATGCTGATGTTACAATTGAGCCCAAAGGCAGTCTGGAGACGGAACTCCCTCTTCTTCAGAGGACAAGTCTTTTTCTCCTAAAGCCCTCCACAGATTGGATGAAACCCACCCACATTATGGAAGGTAACCTTCTTTACTCCTAGTCTATGGAATTAAATGTAAATTTTATCTAAAAAAATACTTTCATAGCAACATCTAGACTGGTGTTTGATGAAATACCTAGAAACCTATGGCCTAGCAAAGTTGACACATACAATAAACCATCACAACAACTTTGATAAAAATAAAACTTTAAGAAAATCATAAATTACATATGCTGTGAAAAAAAAGTATTATTGTAAGCAAGTTTTCTGAAAGCTCTAATGAGCTCAACTTACGTGTTTTATAATCATTCATCCTGAATTTGTCATCCCACCTTTGGATTTAGTTAGTATTAACATGTGATGGAGCCCTCAACACATACCTTTCACAAAAACAGACTTTGAATAAATCCAAAAATTTGAATCGACTTTCCTGAATGGCCTTAAGGGTCAGTATAACCATCCTGCATACAATACTATGCATCATAAGAATAAATAATAACTCAGTCCTTATGCTCTCACTCCCCAAAAATATAGTGATTAAGAACGGTGATTCTAGTTCTTTGCCTACTTTTAATCTGGTAGTTTGTCTCTGTTATTGAATTGTACAGTTCTTTATATATTCTGGTTATTAAAATTTTGTGTAAGTTTACTTGTTCATTTTTGAGAGAGACAGGGAGAAAATGAGTCAAGGATAGGCAGAGAAAAGGGAGAGAAAGAGAATCCCAAGCAGGCTCCTTGCTTGAGTAGCCTGATGTGGGGCCTGATCGCATGGGCCTGGGTTCATGACCTCAGCCGAAATCAAGAGTAGGAGACTTAACTGACTGAGCCACCCAGGTGCCCTTAAAATTTGTCAAGATATGTAATTTGCAAATATCTTCTCACATTTCATGCATTGTCTTTTCACTCTATGAATTTCTCCAGAGAAGATACACAAGTTACCAATAAGCACATCAAAATAGGCTCAACATCAGTAGTCATTAGCAAAATGCAAATCAAAACTACAAAGAGATACAACTCACACCATTAAGTTTCAAAAACCATCACTATCATTATTATCAAAAAATAACAAATGCTGGCAAGGACAAGGGGCAATTAAAATCCCCAGACATTGCTTGGGAATGTAAAATGGTACAGCCATTGTGAAAAACAATTTGGCATGTCCTCAAATTACTATGTCCTCAAAACAAAGAATCATTATATGATTCAGCAATTATTTCTAGGTATATATTAAAAATAATTGAAAACAATTATCCAAAGACTGGTGTGTGAATCTTCATAGTGGCACTAGTCACAATAGCCAAAAGGTGGAAACAACTCAGAGGTCCATCACCTAATAAATGGCTAAACAAATGTGGAATACTAACACAATAAAATATTAATCAGCCATAGAAAGGAATTGATTACTGATATATGCTACAATGTGGATGAACATTGAAAGCATTAAGCTAAGTAAGTCAAACACAAATGGTAATATATTATATCATTGATATAAAACAAAAAAATAAGTAAACCTATGGAAAGAGAAAGCAAACTTTGTAAGGACCAGAGAATGTAGAGTGACTGCTTATGAGCATTGGGTTTTGTTTTTTGGGGAGGGGAGATGAAAATATCTTGGAAATAGACATGTGGGTGATGGTTGCACAACACTGTGGACATACTAAATGCTACTGAATTTAGATACTGAATTAAATCATTTATGGCTGATTTCATGTCATGAAAATTTTACCTCAATTTAAAAAAAATGGTAATTCAAACACCTAAAATAAGTATGAAGCTGTATAAAATCCGAAGGCTACAACAGAAGTAGAAGCAAAGATTTATGATCATAAAGAAAATATAACAATACATATAAAAAAACTAAGAATAATATCATGACGGAGACCTATCTGAGCTGAGATCTGAAAGGTAAATAGAATATTAATGACAGAGAAGGTCCTGTGGCTTTCAACCTATGTGTTCCATGTGAACAAAGCCATGGGAATGTGAAAGTATATAACATATTCCAAGCAATATGTAGAGTTTGGGATGATTCGAGGATAGAGTAAACAGGATAACATTGTTAGAAATGAAGGAAGTAAGGAAGAATCAGATGCAAAAACTAGACAAATATGTGACATTTTATTTTGCCTTAATTCTGTAGATATCGGTGGAGTATTGAACCATTTTGAAAATAAATATAAGTCACTTTGTGGAGTTAGATTGCTTCACTGGTCAATTGGAAATAAAAAAAATCTGACATTCATTTAAACTATGTTAAATCGTTTAGGCAAAAGATAATAAAACATTAAGCTGAAAATAGAAAAGGAAATAAAAAATGGAAATAAAATGTTTTGCATGGGTAGTAGTGGTAGTAGGGATAAGGAAAAGATTTAAACTGTATATGAGATGGAGATTTCTAGATTTATTTTCTGAATAGAAGGTAGCATCTCTTACGAAAAACAGGTTTATGAAAAGTGGAGAAGAGTGGATAAGACATTTAGTTTTGATTACTTAAGAGCATATGGTATGTTTAGGATGTGTTCCCGTGTCAGCAGCTATCACCATTCAGGGAAGATAAGTGAAGTAGCTTTGAATATTCATTTCGAATTTGAATATTCATTCAGAGTCTCCCAAGATTGCCTTCAGAGTTCTGACTTCAAACTAAGTTATTTTTGACGTTTGCTACAATCAGTGTTCCCTATATATATGACAAACTAGTGTCCTGGATAGTCACCAGGAAATAACCATTGTGGGCTTTTTTGTCAACTCCACCATCCTACTGCTGGTGTTTATTTCCCACATATCCACTGAGGGAGCTCACTTGATTGTCAGAATGCTGTTTTGACCCCTACCCTGTGTTTTGAGGTTACCACTAGATGCCATAGAAGGGCTACGTTAAAGCTAGAAATGGGGAAAATCGTCTCCTCTCCACAGTGCGAGGCTTTGTCACCTCGGAAAAAAATTTGAATGTTCTTATCAAAAGTTACTTCAACTTCACCCTCACCTCAACTCTTTCACTAGAAGTTCCAATGGCCTCCCCAAATCAGAAGGTATTTAGTCCTGTGCCATTTCTTTGGCATCTACCACATTCAATACTACTCTCCCGTCTTGGAGCACAGTGCAGTTTCTTTGCATATTATACATGCAATACACAAGGGTTGTCCAGACTCTAATACTTCATGGGTTAGTAAATCTTAGAGCAAAGCATTTGTTCATTTCCATAGAATAAACAACTTTTTACCTTGACAAATGAAGCCATAATTTCATAGAAAGGCCATTCTATACTTGGCTTTAAAGTATATTATCTTAGAAGAAAAATATTAAATCCTTTTAATATAAAAAAATACCAATGTATCCATAATTTCCTTCTGTGTCTACATACTGGGTAAAATCCTGTCAGATGTTGCCCCAGTCCTTAAGAGCAATACTTGAAAATCCTAGCAGTAGAGGACGGAAGACCAACTGCCCAACAGTGTTGAAAATAGCCAGGCTAAATTAGGATTCTTCCATCTTTAACATGAATATCAATTATCTCGCTTACCGATTAAAAAGGAAAGTTTATGTAATCTTCCCCTAAGGATTTCACAATCTCATTGTGAAAGTTTTATTTAATTTGTTGCTGTTTGCATTAACTGCCAGCACTTCTGGCATATATGAGTTTGTTTCTGGAATATATGAGTCTCTCAGATAAGCTTGCTGAGTCTTATTGAAACTTGACTTTTGACTAGATGTTTTAAGTACAAAAAACTGGAATGAATGGTAAATTATGGTTGAATGCAAATTAAGGACACCTTGAATTCATGTAAAATATATTGCAAGTGTTTCTGCAGATTATTTTTATATATAACTGGAATAAGGGTGATGATGTGGGGGAGGTCTAGAGGACACAAAGTCATTCTTTTTTTGCCAATAGGTATGTTTTGATGGAAACATGTGAGAGACATTTCATCTAATCTTAAATCAAAAATTATATCTTTAATCACATCTTTATAGAGAAAAGTGGGCATATAAACCTTTCCATTAATCAAAAACCCAAACATATACTATTCACTTAGTAATGATAAAAGTATGTTCGCTCAAAATCAAAATTCTTCCCTAATATAATACATAAATTTAATTTTTCCCTCACCTCAAAACCTAAAACTATACTGAGCTTATTCAAATATCTGATTTCTGAAGTGGAAAAGACACTTTTTCAAAGTTTATATCTCAGTGTTAGTGTACATTGATTCTAGATAAATTATTTAAATGTATATAGATAATTTAACGACCTTTCTGTTGTGATGCCTTTATTCCATGATCTTATTTTCAACTGCTGGAAACAACTTAGTTTAGGATTTTTAGGTCGTACACTAAGTAAAGAACACTTTATCAGCCCAGATAAAAATTCCATTAGGGAATGTCCTACAATCACTGGACTGATGAACTGCCAGTGTGAAGGCTGAAGTTAGCAAGCAGACGTGGTTTATAAGATAAATTAATAGACCCTGAAACTGTTAAGAGAAAAAAAAAAAAAAAAAAAAACCTCTGCATTGTAGTTAACTAGCAAATAAAGTACTCTACAACCTCTTTCTCTGGGCTGCGAAAAAATATAATATTCTGTCAAAAAGAGCATAGCCCATGCTTCATAACTAGTTAACACTTGTCATATAGCACCAATTATAATTCCTGGGTTCCTCAAACACTTCTCCTCTCAATTTAAAATAGAAACAGCAGCAGCACAGTAAGAAATTAATTGTATGAATAAAAAATATATGCATGGAGGGGTACCTGGGTGGCTCTTGATTTTGTTTCAGGTCATGGTCTCACAGTTCGTGACACTGTGGAGCCTGTTTGGCATTCTCTCTCTCCCTCTCTCTCTATCTCTCTCTCCTTCTCTGTCTGCTTCTCGCTTGCGCTCTCGTTCTCTCTCTCTCTCTCTCTCTCTCTCTGTCTCTCAAAATAAATAAATAAACTGAAAAAAATTAAAAAAATATGCACGGATGAGGAAGGGGAGGCACTTAACGTCTTTTTGGATTTTCTGTTATCCAGAGATCTTTAATATAACATATTCACTTTATTCATATTATTTCAGGATACCAAAATCAGTTAGTCATGGATATTTAACTAGTGTCAGGAATATTCAGAACATCATATGAGTCACTTCAAGATTTTTTTAAATTTTTTGTTTAAGTGATTGATGGAGGGGTACCTGGGTGGCTCAGCCGGTTAAGTATCCGACTTTGGCTCAGGTTATGACCTCATAGTTCTTGAGTTCGAGCCCCACATCAGGCTCTGTGTTGACAGCCCAGAGACTGGAGCCTAATAATTTGAGCCTGGAGCCTCAAATTCTGTGTCTCCCTCTATGACCTCCCCACTTGTGCTCTCTCTCTCTCTTTCTCTCTCAAAAATAAACATTAATTTTTTTTTAAGTGATTGATGGAAACTGGACTTATTACCAACCAAACACTATAATTAATTGGATAAAGCTTTGAAAAATAAGAGGAAATTTTCTTGAAAATTGCCCTCATGTGTCACATGATGGGTGGGAGAACAGTTCATGAATAAGCTTGTATCCACAGTGGTAGAATTCTATACTCCCACAGAATTTCTGACATCACAAAGTTTGTTCAATTTTTGTCCACAACACCATATCTTTGTACTGACAATATAACAAAAAGAATTTCTTCTGTTATTAAATTTACAAATAGACACACAAACCAAAAACTTGAGGTTATGTAGTTTCAGCATAAGGGAATACATTAGAATGAATTTCAGTGCAATTTTCTTGCATGAAATATATTTTAATGTGAATTCTGGTATATATGTTGAAAATGCTTCTAGATTGATCATTGAAAATTTAATTTGTATCCCACTTGATAAACTTTGTTACTTTTGGAAAGTTCGTCAGTGTATTTATTGTTTCCCCTTTTCACATTTTATTTGAAATTAAAACCAGGACAGTATTGGTACTCTGTTGGTGCTTAATAAAAATTTGTTGATTGAAGGAAAAATATATTACTTCACAATGTTAATGCATTACTTCACAATGTTAATCCTTTTAATTACTTATCTGAACCTCAATTTTCATAAGTGTTTCTCATATAACATTTTATTTAAAGATATTAATTATATTCATGCTACATAATATTAATTATGTTAATAACTTAAGTTTAATTCAGGTTTGCATTCCCTCACTTGTAAATTGAAGGCTTTGGACCAAACAGCTTCTGGTAATTTTTAAATTCTATCTAATATTTTATATTTGAGGAAACAATATGAAAAGAGGTTCCAATTCCATTATAGTATATTATTATGGTTAGAAGTCTCCCCAAACCAATCTTTTCCACTGACAACACCTAAAATCTCTATATGAAATACAAAAAGCCACTGTCTGGAAGCTTTAAAGAATAAACAGAGCAGATTTGATTGTGGAGGGCTGTCAAAACTCCTATCAGGATAATGTTTCCATCGCCATGGTTATTATTGTATTCTCTATCATGGCTTTACCCTAAGGGTGGAACTTAGTTTTAAAAAATGCAGCAGTGTAGAAAGAATAAAAGAACACTAGAAATTTCATCTTTCTGTCTGGAGAAACCAGAGAAAGGGTCCTCTGCAGGTGTAGAGTATAGGATAATCCCAAGAGTACAGCTGGAGAAGATTTTCTAATTCTATGTATAAACCCACACATACATTAATCTAACATATCAACCACACAGCATAGGAGAGACCCAAACAGTATAATGAAGGCTTTGAAAGTTGAACTGACATTTGAACCATAAGTTTGAGACCAACCTCTGAATAATGCATAAGTGTGCAGATCAAAACAATATGACAAAACCTTAAAACAGTAAAGGGAAGCAAACATGAAATTATAAAAAAAATAAAATAAAATGAAACACAATAGGAATTTTCACCAATGAAAAGAAACTATTAAAAAAAGTCAAATGAGACATTTGGATATGAATAATTCAGTGTGTGGGGGGAAAATTCATCGAATGGTCTCAGTAGTAGAATGTACGTGTACATGACAGAAGATCAATTAACATGAGACTTACCAGCAGAAAATTTGCAACTTGAAGAACAAAGAAAAAAAATTGATAACAAGTGAACATATTTTAAAAACCCATGGGAATCCATCACAAAGTCTATCATATGTGTAATTAGACTCCCAGAATGAAATGAAAAAGGGAAAAAGGGAAAAAGGGAAATGAAAAAGGGATTGGGGAAAATTTTATATGTGTACATGTGTTTAGACAAACCTTGGAGATATTGCAGGATTGGTTCCAGACCACTGCAGTACAGTGAATATTGTGGTAAAGTGAGTCAAATGAATCTTTGGTTTCCTAGTGCACGTAAAAGTTATGTTTAAACTATACTGTGTGTATACATCTTAATTAACAAATACTTTATTGCTAAAAATGTTAACCACTCTCTGAGCTTTCAGTAAGTCATAATCACTGATCACAGAGCACCACAACAAATATAATAGTAATGAAAAAGTTTGACATATTGCAATTACCAAAATGTGACATAGAGACAGAAAGTGAGCAAATGCTATTGGAAAAATGACACCAGTAGACTTATTCAATGCTGGGTTGCCACAACCTTCAATTTGTAAAATACACAATTTTGTAAAATGCAATAAAAAGAAGCAGAATAAAACAAAGAAAGCCTATACATATATATTTATTTTTATAAATATATACACACAGCAAACACATACATACACATACATACCTACATGAGAGAATGGTTAGGAACTTTATAAATATGATGTAAGAAGTCCATTTACAGATTCCAGAAGCTCAATATTCCAAATAAGATAAGCTCAAAGAAAATCACACCTGGATACATTATAATCAAGCTGCTAAATACCGAAGAAAAAAAGCAACTAGAAAAAGATGATAAGTTGATATCTCATGATTGTGAATTTCTCATCAGTAACCACTGTGGGTGGAAGACAGTGGAACAGCACTTTTAATGTGCTGAAAGAACCGTCAATCTAGAATTCCGTATTCTGTGAAGATATCCTTTATCTTTAATTTTTTAAGTTTATTTGTTTACTTTGAGAGAGAGAGAGAGAGAGAGAGAGAGAGAGAGAAAGGAGAGAGAGAGGGAGGGACAGAGAGACAGGGAGAGGGAGAATCTCAAGCACGCTCTGTGCTGTCAGCACAGAGCTCAACACAGAGCTCCATCCCACAAACCGTAATATCATGACTTGAGCCATAATCAAGTGTGGGAGGTTTAACTAACTGAGCCACCCTAGTTCCCCTGTGTAGATATCCTTTAGATATAAAGTGGAAGAAAATAAATTCTCTGATAAAGCAAAATTAATTCCAGAAAACCTACTCTATTGGTAATGCTGTTAGTAGTCCATCAAGATGAAGATGAATGATACCAGAGGGAATCTTGCATCGACAAGAGTGAAGAGAGAACAACAGAAATACTAAAGATCTACATAAAGATGAAAGACTTTTTACCATTTATGTTCTTTAAAACATGTATGAATGCTTAAAGCAAAAGTTATAAAAACTTCTTGTGGAGTTTTCAATGCAGGTAGATTTATAATAACCACAACATGAATGTCAGTGGTGGGATAAAAGGATGTATATTCCTTCAATGACTTTGTATTGTATTGAAATTATACAAAATTAACACTTAGTGGACTACAAAGGTTTACATGTGCATATGGCAATCTCTACAGCAACCAGAAAAAAAAAATAGGTGGTAGGTGCAACAGAATAGTCAAAAACAGATACAAATGACCCAAAATAATATAGAACAGGAGCACAGAGGTACACAAAATTGGGAAACAAATATGAAACAAATAATGAAATGGTAGATCTAAATCTTAACCTAACAATATTTACATTGAGTGTTAATATCTTAAAAATTCCAATGTAATTGCAAAAATAAAGTGGCTAAAAAGGGAAGACCCTACAATATATTGTCTAAAAATAAACATAGTTAAGTATAGAGAAAAAAATAAGTTGAAAGTAAATGGATTAAATATAATCCAATTAAATTCTTTTTTTTTTTTTTTTTTATTTTTTTTTTATTTTTTAATATATGAAATTTACTGTCAAATTGGTTTCCATACAACACCCAGTGCTCATCCCAAAAGGTGCCCTCCTCAATACCCATCACCCACCCTGCCCTCCCTCCCACCCTGCCCTCCCTCCCACCCCCCATCAACCCTCAGTTTGTTCTCAGTTTTTTTTTTTTTTTTTTTTTTTATTTTTTTTTTAATTTTTTTATTTTTTAATATATGAAATTTACTGTCAAATTGGTTTCCATACAACACCCAGTGCTCATCCCAAAAGGTGCCCTCCTCAATACCCACCACCCACCCTGCCCTCCCTCCCACCCTGCCCTCCCTCCCACCCCCCATCAACCCTCAGTTTGTTCTCAGTTTTTAACAGTCTCTAATGCTTTGGCTCTCTCCCACTCTAACCTCTTTTTTTTTTTTTTCCTTCCCCTCCCCCATGGGTTTCTGTTATGTTTCTCAGGATCCACATAAGAGTGAAACCATATGGTATCTGTCTTTCTCTGTATGGCTTATTTCACTTAGCATCACACTCTCCAGTTCCATCCATGTTGCTACAAAAGGCCATATTTCATTTTTTCTCATTGCCACGTAGTATTCCATTGTGTATATAAACCACAATTTCTTTATCCATTCATCAGTTGATGGACATTTAGGCTCTTTCCATAATTTGGCTATTGTTGAGAGTGCCGCTATAAACATTGGGGTACAGGTGCCCCTATGCATCAGTACTCCTGTATCCCTTGGATAAATTCCTAGCAGTGCTATTGCTGGGTCATAGGGTAGGTCTATTTTTAATTTTCTGAGGAACCTCCACACTGCTTTCCAGAGTGGCTGCACCAATTTGCATTCCCACCAACAGTGCAAGAGGGTTCCTGTTTCTCCACATCCTCTCCAGCATCTATAGTCTCCTGATTTCTTCATTTTGGCCACTCTGACTGGCGTGAGGTGGTATCTGAGTGTGGTTTTGATTTGTATTTCCCTGATAAGGAGCGACGTTGAACATCTTTTCATGTGCCTGTTGGCCATCCGGATGTCTTCTTTAGAGAAGTGTCTATTCATGTTTTCTGCCCATTTCTTCACTGGGTTATTTGTTTTTCGGGTGTGGAGTTTGATGAGCTCTTTATAGATTTTGGATACTAGCCCTTTGTCCGATGTGTCATTTGCAAATATCTTTTCCCATTCCGTTGGTTGCCTTTTAGTTTTGTTGGTTGTTTCCTTTGCTGTGCAGAAGCTTTTTATCTTCATAAGGTCCCAGTAATTCACTTTTGCTTTTAATTCCCTTGCCTTTGGGGATGTGCCGAGTAAGAGATTGCTATGGCTGAGGTCAGAGAGGTCTTTTCCTGCTTTCTCCTCTAAGGTTTTGATGGTTTCCTGTCTCACATTCAGGTCCTTCATCCATTTTGAGTTTATTTTTGTGAATGGTGTGAGAAAGTGGTCTAGTTTCAACCTTCTGCATGTTGCTGTCCAGTTCTCCCAGCACCATTTGTTAAAGAAACTGTCTTTTTTCCATTGGATGTTCTTTCCTGCTTTGTCAAAGATGAGTTGGCCATACGTTTGTGGGTCTAGTTCTGGGGTTTCTATTCTATTCCATTGGTCTATGTGTCTGTTTTTATGCCAATACCATGCTGTCTTGATGATGACAGCTTTGTAGTAGAGGCTAAAGTCTGGGATTGTGATGCCTCCTGCTTTGGTCTTCTTCTTCAAAATTACTTTGGCTATTCGGGGCCTTTTGTGGTTCCATATGAATTTTAGGATTGCTTGTTCTAGTTTCGAGAAGAATGCTGGTGCAATTTTGATTGGGATTGCATTGAATGTGTAGATAGCTTTGGGTAGTATTGACATTTTGACAATATTTATTCTTCCAATCCATGAGCAGGGAATGTCTTTCCATTTCTTTATATCTTCTTCAATTACCTGCATAAGCTTTCTATAGTTTTCAGCATGCAGATCTTTTACATCTTTGGTTAGATTTATTCCTAGGTATTTTATGCTTCTTGGTGCAATTGTGAATGGGATCAGTTTCTTCATTTGTCTTTCTGTTGCTTCATTGTTAGTGTATAAGAATGCAACTGATTTCTGCACATTGATTTTGTATCCTGCAACTTTGCTGAATTCATGTATCAGTTCTAGCAGACTTTTGGTGGAGTCTATCGGATTTTCCATGTATAATATGTCATCTGCAAAAAGCGAAAGCTTGACTTCATCTTTGCCAATTTTGATGCCTTTGATTTCCTTTTGTTGTCTGATTGCCGAGGCTAGAACTTCCAGCACTATGTTAAACAGCAGCGGTGACAGTGGGCATCCCTGTCGTGTTCCTGATCTCAGGGAAAAAGCTCTCAGTTTTTCCCCGTTGAGGATGATGTTAGCTGTGGGCTTTTCATAAATGGCCTTTATGATCTTTAAGTATGTTCCTTCTATCCCGACTTTCTCAAGGGTTTTTATTAAGAAAGGGTGCTGGATTTTGTCAAAGGCCTTTTCTGCATCGATTGACAGGATCATATGGTTCTTCTCTTTTTTTTTGTTAATGTGATGTATCACGTTGATCGATTTGCGAATGTTGAACCAGCCCTGCATCCCAGGAATGAATCCCACTTGATCATGGTGAATAATTCTTTTTATATGCTGTTGAATTCGATTAGGTAGTATCTTATTAAGAATTTTTGCATCCATATTCATCAGGGATATTGGCCTGTAGTTCTCTTTTTTTACTGGGTCTCTGTCTGGTTTAGGAATCAAAGTAATACTGGCTTCATAGAATGAGTCTGGAAGTTTTCCTTCCCTTTCTATTTCTTGGAATAGCTTGAGAAGGATAGGTATTATCTCTGCTTTAAATGTCTGGTAGAACTCCCCTGGGAAGCCATCTGGTCCTGGACTCTTATTTGTTGGGAGATTTTTGATAACCGATTCAATTTCTTCGCTGGTTATGGGTCTGTTCAAGCTTTCTATTTCCTCCTGATTGAGTTTTGGAAGAGTGTGGGTGTTTAGGAATTTGTCCATTTCTTCCAGGTTGTCCAATTTGCTGGCATATAATTTTTCATAGTATTCCCTGATAATTGTTTGTATCTCTGAGGGATTGGTTGTAATCATTCCATTTTCATTCATGATTTTATCTATTTGGGTCATCTCCCTTTTCTTTTTGAGAAGCCTGGCTAGAGGTTTGTCAATTTTGTTTATTTTTTCAAAAAACCAACTCTTGGTTTCGTTGATCTGCTCTACAGTTTTTTTAGATTCTATATTGTTTATTTCTGCTCTGATCTTTATTATTTCTCTTCTTCTGCTGGGTTTAGGCTGCCTTTGCTGTTCTGCTTCTATTTCCTTTAGGTGTGCTGTTAGATTTTGTATTTGGGATTTTTCTTGTTTCTTGAGATAGGCCTGGATTGCAATGTATTTTCCTCTCAGGACTGCCTTCGCTGCGTCCCAAAGCATTTGGATTGTTGTATTTTCATTTTCGTTTGTTTCCATATATGTTTTAATTTCTTCTCTAATTGCCTGGTTGACCCACTCATTCGTTAGTAGGGTGTTCTTTAACCTCCATGCTTTTGGAGGTTTTCCAGACTTTTTCCTGTGGTTGATTTCAAGCTTCATAGCATTGTGGTCTGAAAGTATGCATGGTATAATTTCAATTCTTGTAAACTTATGAAGGGCTGTTTTGTGACCCAGTATATGATCTATCTTGGAGAATGTTCCATGTGCACTCGAGAAGAAAGTATATTGTGTTGCTTTGGGATGCAGAGTTCTAAATATATCTGTCAAGTCCATCTGATCCAATGTATCATTCAGGGCCCTTGTTTCTTTATTGACTGTGTGTCTAGATGATCTATCCATTTCTGTAAGTGGGGTGTTAAAGTCCCCTGCAATGACCACATTCTTATCAATAAGGTTGCTTATGTTTATGAGTAATTGTTTTATATATCTAGGGGCTCGGGTATTTGGCGCATAGACATTTATAATAGTTAGCTCTTCCTGGTGGATAGACCCTGTGATTATTATATAATGCCCTTCTTCATCTCTTGTTACAGCCTTTAATTTAAAGTCTAGTTTGTCTGATATAAGTATGGCTACTCCAGCTTTCTTTTGGCTTCCAGGAGCATGATAAATAGTTCTCCATCCCCTCACTCTCAATCTGAAGGTGTCCTCAGATCTAAAATGAGTCTCTTGTAGACAGCAAATAGATGGGTCTTGTTTTTTTATCCATTCTGATACCCTATGTCTTTTGGTTGGCGCATTTAATCCATTTACATTCAGTGTTATTATAGAAAGATATGGGTTTAGAGTCATTGTGATGTCTGTATGTTTTATGCTTGTAGTGATGTCTCTGGTACTTTGTCTCACAGGATCCCCCTTAGGATCTCTTGTAGGGCTGGTTTCGTGGTGACAAATTCCTTCAGTTTTTGTTTGTTTGGGAAGACCTTTATCTCTCCTTCTATTCTAAATGACAGACTTGCTGGATAAAGGATTCTCGGCTGCATATTTTTTCTGTTTAGCACACTGTAGATATCGTGCCAAGCCTTTCTGGCCTGCCAAGTTTCAAAGGAGAGATCAGTCACGAGTCTTATAGGTCTCCCTTTATATGTGAGGGCACGTTTATCCCTTGCTGCTTTCAGAATTTTCTCTTTATCCTTGTATTTTGCCAGTTTCACTATGATATGTCGTGCAGAAGATCGATTCAAGTTACGTCTGAAGGGAGTTCTCTGTGCCTCTTGGATTTCAATGCCTTTTTCTTTCCCCAGTTCAGGGAAGTTCTCAGCTATAATTTGTTCAAGTACCCCTTCAGCACCTCTCCCTCTCTCTTCCTCCTCTGGGATACCAATTATGCGTATATTATTTTTTTTTAGTGTATCACTTAGTTCTCTAATTTTCCCCTCATACTCCTGGATTTTTTTATCTCTCTTTCTTTCAGCTTCCTCTTTCTCCATAACTTTATCTTCTAGTTCACCTATTCTCTCCTCTGCCTCTTCAAGCCGAGCCATCGTGGATTCCATTTTGTTTTGCAATTCGTTTAAAGCGTTTTTCAACTCCTCGTGACTGTTCCTTAGTCCCTCGATCTTTGTGGCAAGAGATTCTCTGCTGTCCTGTATGCTGTTTTCAAGCCTAGCGATTAATTTTATGACTATTATTCTAAATTCACTTTCTGTTATATTATTTAAATCCTTTTTGATCAGTTCATTAGCTGTTGTTATTTCCTGGAGATTCTTCTGAGGGGAATTCTTCCGTTTGGTCATTTTGGAGAGTCCCTGGCGTGGTGAGGACCTGCAGTGCACTTCCCCTGTGCTGTGGTGTATAACTGGAGTTAGTGGGCGGGGCCGCAGTCCGACCCGATGTCTGCCCCCAGCCCACTGCTGGGGCCACAGTCAGACTGGTGTGTGCCTTCTCTTCCCCTCTCCTAGGGGCGGGATTCCCTGTGGGGTGGCGTGTCCCGTCTGGGCTACTTGCACACTGCCAGGCTTGTGTTGCTGGGGATCTGGCGTATTAGCTGGGGTGGGTAGGCAAGGTGCACGGGGGCTGGAGGGGCAGGCTTAGCTCGCTTCTCCTTAGGTGATCCACTTCAGGAGGAGCCCCTCTTCCGTGGGCCTCTAGTCTGCGCTTGACTCCGGAGACTCCCTTCTGCTAATCCTCTGGCAGTTTTCTGGGTTCTTTAGGCAGGTGTAGGTGGAATCTAAGTGATC
The DNA here is from genome assembly GCF_046562875.1 of Panthera onca. Classification (NCBI taxonomy): domain Eukaryota; kingdom Metazoa; phylum Chordata; class Mammalia; order Carnivora; family Felidae; genus Panthera; species Panthera onca. The sequence goes on along the minus strand of NC_138342.1, from coordinate 137,323,680 downwards.
GGCAGGACGCGCTGTGAGCCCCGCGTCCTCCTACGCCGCCATCTTCCGGAACCTCATCCCAATTAAATTCTTTAATAGTGACTCTGCAAAAAAATATGATTTTGTTAGAATTATACAGATTATAATTAACTCTCTTGAAACCCTCTCTCTTTTTTTTTTCAGATTATAAATTTTCCATATGGAGAAATGCAGAATAATACCAAAACTAAAGTGGAAAGTGAAAATCTCATATAGCCATAATAGATATCAACAGAGTAACAGACAGAAATCTACAATGTACCCATTAATTGAAGCAGCAATTTTACATTTCGATAGAAAAACATAGAAATTTATACCCCAAGATAATCTTGTCAAACTCTCTAAATCAAAGTTGGAAAATTAATAAGATATTGTGAAAAATTCAGGATAAATTTAAGTATATATAAATCCTAAAATAATCCTTACAGCGCAGATGATGAAAGCGCCAACCCACTAACATTATTGAATTACTGAAAAGCAGAAATAGTCCATTTATAATTGTGGAATGTACTCATATCATGGTTTCAAATATGGCGTTTAGTACCAGAAATAGAATGAATACACAAATCTAAGTCTTTTGTAGGAGTCAGAATTACTGGCTTCAGGAAAACAGAACTCTTGGGGCTTTATTAAAATGTGAAGAAGAATCACCAAAACCAGCGTGCCTGGGTGGCTAAGTTGGTTAAGTGTCAGACTTCAGCTCAGGTCATGATCTCATGGTTTGTGGGTTTGAGCCCTGCATTGGGCTCTGTGCTGACAGCCTGGAGCCTGCTTCGGATTCTGTGTCTCCCTCTCTCTCTGTCCCTCCACTGCTTGCACTCTGTCTCTCTCAAAAATAAATAAACATTAAAAAAATTTTAAAAAAGAATCACCAAAACTATTTTGAAACCCATAAAAGATATTTTTTTTCCAGAAGCAATATAAGACAGAGAAAGACAAATACTGTATGATCTCACCTACATGTGGAATCTTAAAAAAAAATCATAGCAAAAAAGATCAGATTTATGTTACCAGAGGCAAGGAGGTGGGGAGAGGGGGAATTGAGGAAAGCGAACAAAAGGTATTAGCTTCTAGTTATAAGATAAATAAGTACTAAGGATGTAATGTACGACATGATGACTATAACACTACTGTGTGATACATAGGAAAGTTAAGCATAAATCCTCAGTTTCATCACAGGGAGAATTTTTTTCTTATTCTTTTCTTTCCTCTTTTTTTTTTAATAGTATATACATGACAGAAAAAGATAAATACCATATTATTTCACTCGTATGTGGAATTTAAGAAACAAAACAAACGAACATATGGAAAAAGAGAGAGAGAGAGAGGCAAATCAGAAAAAAAAGACTCTTAACTATAGAGAACAAACTGAGGGTTACTGGGGGTGGGGTGGGGCAGGTGGGCAGGGGGATGGGTTAAATGGGTGAAGGGTATTAAGGAGGGCACCTGTAGTGACGATCCTGGTGTTGTATGTAAGTGATGAATCACTAAATTCTATACCTGCAACTAATATTACTCTGTATGTTAGCTAACTGGAATTTAAATAAAATCTTGAAAAAAATAGTATCTACATGACAAGATGGATGTTACATAAATCTATTGTGGTAACCATTTCATAATATATGTAAATCAAACCATCATGCTGTGTGCCTTAAACTTATATAGCAATTATATCGGTTATTTCTCAATAAAACAGGACAAAAATTAAAAGGAAAGAATTAAGATACAAATAAACATATATTTTAAAAAGTATGGTTAAATAAGTTACAAAGTCTACCTTAAAAGTTAGCTTCAAGATTAAATTTGATATCACCTTGGAATTTGAAGCTTAAACAACTGATGAAAATTTATTGAAGCCATAAGCTAAAGCTATGGACAAATATATTTCAGGTTGAAAAAAGGCAGCCAACCTTGAAAATGTGCCCTTATGGAATGACAGAGTCAAAGATGTATTATAAATTTCTCAAAAATATTACTAGAACAAATGAATTCAGAAAATAATGGGAAACGCAATTTTCTTTAAAGTTGGCTGATAAAATTGGAAGCAGGGGTGAGAGTAACTTGGCCATTTATGTGGTCTTTTCCCTTAAAATGATAAAAGTAATAACTAAAATCATTTTATTTGCATAGTATTGGCTGATAAAATATTCAGGAGGAATATTTCAAAAAGAGTTGTGAAGTTGTATGTTTTGTTATTATTCTGTGACATGATATTGACTGTAAAAATGTATAGAGGTGTGCCAAATTGGGGGTCAGTATATATGTGGGATGGCATAAGTTCCATTTTAGCAAAAATAAGTTTCATGTAGTCAGTTACGTGTATTAGTTTAGTAGCCTTGCCTTAAGATATCAAACTTGGAGAATGATGAATTTAGAGGTGAAGACCACTGAAGTGAAAGATAAACTAGAGAGAAGGTGCAGAAAGGCAAGAGCACTGAGTAATTACCAAACTTAAAATTCGAGTAAAGGAGGAAAAGTGAAAGAGACAGGAAGCAACATGGCCGTGAAGCCGGAAGAACATCAAGAGGCTGAGGCACAGCAGAAACAAAATAGAAGATTTATGAAGACAGATGGTGACTGAAAGCCAGATTTCAGTGTCTTTTTTATTCAAAGAAAGTAAAAATATAAATACGCAATTGATAAAACAGAAAAAATACAGCAGCAATGACCAGAGGACATGGATCGACCAGAAAACAAAACAAAACAAAACAATAGATCAGATAAAATTTTCTGATAATCTGCATGGCTGGGTTTGGAACAACTCCATATTGTTCTTAAATCTGATTTCCACAGAACACTATGTAGAGAGAAGTGAATGTAGAAATTATCTCAGTAATAAATCCTTATTTCACAAGTATGTGATCATGATGCTTAGGGTTAAGGTGACAATCACCAGAAGAAATAAAACTAAAAGCAAACGAAAGAAAAGTTGAACAATGAAAGAAAACTTGAGAGAAAAATTTACAAGTGTTAACTCTAACATTTAAAAAGCATTAAGATAGTCATTTAAAAAAATTAGTGTGGTTGAGACAGTATAGTGAAAGCAAGAGGGACTTAACTCCTACAAAGCCACTGGTCTGAGGCAAGGGTTAAAAGTTTCCATATGCTTGGAGACAAATACTTCCTTAGGATAAATTGAACAACAAAGAGATAACAGCCTTCAGGGAGTATGGTTGTCTGGCCAAAATTGAAAGTAACAATTTAAAGCCTGCTTGCACAAGTATTTCTATTTTCCAGGAACCCTAAAATAATGTTGACCATGAAGAAAGCCGTCCTGTGATTGTCTTGTGTCCACTAAGATAATGACGGTGGAACTGAAAAATGCTTCCCCACTCCCAGCTCCTCATCCTTTGGAAAAGTGCCTTTATAAGCCTTACAAGCTACCCCTTCCAGGAGTGACATTACTCTTTCTTATCTCCCTTGTATACAATCTATCTCTAATAAATTCTGCCTGTTTTCTTTCTCTCAAATTCAGTGTTCATTTCTATGGCATTGTGACTCAAGAATCTGGTCTTGGGGTCCAGTAACAAGGTGAACCATCTTCCGAACAAACTACCATTTAACTGGAGAAATTAGAGAAAACAATTATTTAAAGTTCTGGGATTTTTCAAGTCTCTGGAAAAGAGCATGTAGCAAATTGAGAAACACTTATTAAAGAAAATCTACTAAATCTCAGTGAAAAGTGGGATTTTGCGGCATTTGATCCATAATCTTGGATTAGTGAGTGTTTAATTTGGGTAGGATTTTCCATTAGGGTCTTGTTTGGGAGAGCAGAGAATGCATTCTAATTGGGTTTTGAGTACATTTGGCAGTCCTTGATTGTGTTTCTCTTTTCTGCTACATACCTGAGCACTTTCCAGGCTGATCAAGGTCACATGGCTTTCCTGGTTCAATGGGAAGAATGTCTGGTCTATGGCTTTAAGATCTGAGTCTTATGTAAGCAATTTCTCAGCTCCTGTTTTGGAGCTGGATTTGAGACGTTGACCATTATTTAGGTTCCTGCGGTATCTCTAGATCATTAATTCTGGTTCAGCTAAGTGGATCAAGTTCACAAAACCTGGGTTCTAGTGCTGGTTTTCTGGTATTGGCTTTTGTTCATGTGGGAAATCTGAGTAACCAGAGTTCATCTCCTCACCAATGAAATGAGTAGTTGGATGAAGTGATTTCTGCTCAAACTGCTGCATTTAAAATTGAAAGAACCTATTGCCTGACAAACTCAATGAAAGTTTGGACCTGGATTTTCATGGTAACTTTATTCTGCAAAATTAATTTATTAAAGATGCTGCTAAATGTAAAACTGAGCTTTTACTGCAGTATTTTCAAGCAGATTTAATTTGAGCATTCTAGGTTATGTAGCTAACTAATCTTTCCTCTGAAATTTTTTACTCTGTTCAATGATTCAACATATTTTAACTCTAACTTCATTTGCTAACTGGTAAGAAATCATTCTAATTAGCGTGTAAGTCAAGATGGTTGTATTCTTTTTTTTATTATTATGTTTGTTTATTGCTTTGCTTTGAAACACTGACATCTTTTATATGCTTTCTTATTTTCACTCATTACATACTTCTAACATGAGCAAAAATGTTATAAAGACTTATTTTTCATGCTAATGAGCAACTCTGATGAGTGAATCAGTACAAGAAATGTTGCCAATTTGGCATTTAATAGAGTGATTCTAAATTTTCTTTTATTGAGCAATGTCAAAAATTGTGTTGCTTTTTTAAGGTTCTCTATTGAATCCATTTTGCTGCTGTTGTTACTTTTTTGGAATCTTTGTTTTGATATGAATGTTTAAATGGCAGGCAGTCATTTTTTACAGATTATTCAGTTTATATGAAACCTATGAATACTTACCCTCCTTAATATCAAACCTGCATGATCATCACATATGAAGAAGATAATCATGCAGGTTTTAAAATTATTTCTCATATTTTCAGGGGGAAAATGGAATAAAAATATTGTATTTGTTACCAGTTTTTACTCAAATTCCTCATGACATAAAACTCAAATACATAGGAAGCATGTAAAACTGAAGCTTCTCTTGCCACCTTCCATTTTTAACAATCCACATATCTATGATCCTTATAATTACAGACTTAAGTAAAATCGATCAGATTTTGCTCCGAGAAAAGTGCATCCAAAGAGAACATCAATCCATATCCATTTAGGATTTTTTCCCTTTTTAAGTCTAGAGCTCAATTATTAAAGTCAAACTCAAACATTCATGAAAGGTTCATCAAATTAAACACTGAAAACTTGGTGTATTACATAGAAAGGAATATGTTGGATTTGGTGTGTGACATCAAAGCACATTTAAACTGCATTTCACCTTGGGGCACCTGAGTGGCTCAGTTGGTTAAGCGCCCAACTTTGCTCAGGTCATGATCTCACAGTTCATCAGCCCAAGCCCTGTGTCAGGCTCTGTGCTGACAGCTCAGAGCCTGAAGCCTGCGTCAGATTCTCTGTCTCCCTCTCTCTGCCCCTCACCCACTCATGTTCTCCCTTTCTCTCTCTCTGTCTTTCTCAAAAATAAATAAACATTAAAAAATTTTTCAAACTGCATTTCACCCTTAAAAAATAAATATGAAATGTATTGACTTTTCAGTAAGAAAAATAAACAGGATAATAGCTATTAGTTTTTGTATTTCAGGAGTTACATAACCTTGCATCAAATTGTGAATCATTTACTTGGGAAATGATAAAAATATACTGAAATATTTTGTCATAGCTTTTCAATCTTCATAATGAGTTCTAACCTAATACTCTTTCAGTTTTTTTTTTAATTTTGTTAAATCTTTATTTATCTTTGAGAGAGAGACGTAGCGCGAGCAGGGGAGGAGCAGAGAGAGGGAGACACAGAATCTGAAGCAGGTTCCAGGCCCCGAGCTGCCAACATAGAGCCACCCGACATGGAGCCTGAACCCATGAACGGTGAGACTGTGACCTTAACTGAAGCCAGATGCCCAATGGACTGAGCCATCTAGGTGCCCCCAGTATTTTTTATTACTTCTATTCCCTCAAGTTCTTCATTTTATTAAGCGATGCAACTAACTGAACACCAATATTGTAGCTAAAATCTAAGGAGGAAAGCTGTTTGGGAAAAAAAAAAAAAAAACTAACTCAAAAGGTCATGAGGTGGGGAAAATCAGTTCATAGTTATGTGATGAGATGAATCCTAAGGTAAGGCACTCTAAGACTGTTTAGGAAAACATCTCAATCAGCAGGTTAACATTTAACTTCTTGACTGATGTCATTGAAACCTCAGCAGGTCAGTGATGGTATCTGTGCTTTCTGCAACGAGACTCAGCTAGTTTATCATCAATCTATTGCTATGCCAGAATCGCAGTCATTCTGTTAAAATGTCAACATGTGCCTTTTTCTTGGGAAAGCACATGTCTATGATAGTAGTCTAAAAATTCTGAAATTATTTGACCATTAAATTAGACAAGTATCTAAAAGAAACAGTTGGTTAGGTTTTTAAGAGTCAGGCAGATAGGGAGTAAAATGCTCCTGAATTTTTTTCTTGATAGTGCTGTTTTGGAAAATAGCTTAGGTAAACACCAAAAATGGGCTTACTAATGCAAAACAAGAGTTCCAGTCTTTCCCACCCAATCAGTCACAAGCAGCTCCAGCCAACTGAAAGACTTTCTCCAAAATAGTAGGGCACTTTATCTCCTAAGTTGAATGCAAGTTTGAGAGCAACCCAGAGCACATGGTCTCTGTGGACAAATATCCTATAAGGGAGGATCAGAGCCATATTTACTGTGAAACTTGTACTGTCTTCCCAATGAGGTAAGTCAGTACCTAAAAGACCAGAGAGAGTCCAAGAGTATTTAACAGATCACTCTCTATTTGGAAGTAATCATGAGAAGTGAAAACTGTTTTCTTCCCTCAAAAAGCCCCAGCTTTTTGTGTTAATCCACTGTGCCCAACCGTTAATGCTATGATCAAAGGGGATGATTCTATAGGGTGAGAAGGAATGACACCAAAACAAAGATTGTTCTCTTAAAAATGCCCTTGGAAAACATAAAGGCTAGAAATCAGTTATAATAGTGTATTATTTAAGTTAGCCACAAGGCCATCCTTTATCTAAACCTGAAATTTTATTCCTTTCTTTCCTTCCCATTTTAGTTTTTTCTAGACATATTTTAAAATATTGCCTAACAGAAACCTTTCAATGAGATCAAATGACTTCACAAAATACTCTCATACAATGCACCAAAAAATGTTACCCCACATTTGAACTAACTACCTCCTATTATCGAATTCTCATGGAGAAATTAAAGCCACAAATTAAATTCTCTTGAGAGTTAAAGCCTAAATGAATTTAAGTCCAAAGACAAATTCTTTTTCTATATTGAGTTGAAAAAATTTTTTTAAAGTCCAAAATGTAAGCTACCTGATTTATTAATAAATTATTTGACTTCTAGAAAGATTATCAATACTTAGGTAGATATTTTTTTTTCTTCTTTTTGTACAGCTACTACCTAAACTATTTCTAACTGATATGAATGGGTTTCTTTTAGAGCTTCAAGAATAGTATTGGGTCAATGGTAAGTCTCTCATATACTCACTATTTAAGAACACATACTGATAAGGGTAAAGAAGACTATTACGAAACTGACATTATATGCACTGAATTTAGAAAACAAACCAATCTCCAGAGCCTAGTGCAGTTGTGTTACCAAGATTTGTTATCCCGCATTGTGTTGCCAAGATCCAATGCTCAATGATTTTAGCTTTGTTAGTATGCTGTCAGTCAATGTTGCTTAACCAGAATCCATAGTTATAATATTTGAGTGTGTATGTGTGTGTGTGTGTAGAGATGAAGGCTATACTCAGAAAGCACATTAGAGCCATTTCCGCCTTATTTTACAATTTGGTAATTTAATATGGAGACAGTTCCAATCACTGACCCTTAACTGAAGTATATTTCACTTGCTTTTCTGTACATTGAAAATTCTTACCTTGCATTTTCCACTTGAGCCTGGTGTGTCTGGCACTCAAGTCTTGTGGAATCTTATTATTTGTTTTATCTTAAGAATTATCCTCAGGGGTTTCTTGAATGTTTTTGAATGCTTCTATTGATGGTTTTGAAGCTTATTCCCAGAGTCATAAGGAAAACCAACATCCCCACTATATACTTCTCAAAACAGTTTAATTTGGGTCTTTAAACTCCAAAGCCATGGTCAGACATTGTATAGTCAATTCAAATTCCAGTTAATTACTTACTAAGTCATATCGTAAAAGGTGAAACTTGAGCCTATGAACAAGCCACAGAAATTCTACATCACCTTACACAGTGCTTACTCTTGTCCTAAATGCAGTACACAATATGTTGAGGACATCTAAACAATTTCAATCTAGAAGCTATCCAGTGAGTGCTCTGTGGCTCAGGCAGAAGTTGGATGCTAAGATATTTGATATCCCATCCTGCAGATATGGCTAATACTAGAGAAAAGCAGTAGATTTATTTTTGGCAGTGTGCATCAAAATATTTCTACGTCAAACTCACTTTGTGGTCCAGAGTATGCTTGTTCACTTTAAGGTGAATCTAAAATAATAGCCTGCATCATAAGGCCCCAAGTCTGTGTTTTGACCTTCTTTCCATTTAACTTTATCCTAATGTGGACTTCTCTTTATAAAAATGAACAATAACCCATATAAAAAGAGCATAAAAGGTAAGGAGCTGCCAAAGTCCCATGTGGTCCACTTGCTGAGAGTCCAAAATTTAAGACTGCAGCAGTTAAAAGCCAACCATGTGACTGGGATCATCACATGGCACAAGATAGGACACTATAAACTTTCTAAGCAAAACAACTGCTACTCCTCTAACTATAGCAACTAACCCCCATTGCCTTGCTTAGTTCAGCGCCACCAACACTTAGTCCATTCCCTGGCAGCACCAGAGCCTCAGTCATGCCAAATCATTTTGATCCATGTAGTTCTTCTTTTAAGTCTCAAAGTTCCTTGATCGATACACAAGTTACTAACACTTCACCTCTGATCCGAACTTATCTTCCACAAGCTTCAGGCTCTCCCTGCTGCGGGCCTGTCTCTATAAAACCTAAAACACAGAGGAACATAGCAAAAGTGAGATCAAAACAGCACATTTAATACTGCCTGGGTATGAGGCAATTATGGACTTCTAATAGTGAACTGTAGAATTAGACAGACAACCCACCCAGACATGGACGTGCTGGGACCCTCCAGGCATCTCCCAATTAGGCAGAGCCTTGACTTCTAAGCCTCTTTTGGTTGGGAGCAAATCAGAGGACCTGCTCTCTGCAGGCAGGAAGCTTCACAGAATGTATTAACTGAAGATACCTGGTTCTCTGTACCAAACTCAAAATAACACAACAATCATGTTACTTCCCCGGAGGGAAGACTGAGTGAGAAGTGTGGAGCAGAGAATAGACATTCTTCTACATGGAAGAAAATATCAGTAATTGAGAATAAGTAGCTCCTCTAATAGAACTCATGGAAATATGTCACAGGTCATATTTTTACATTTCTCATGATGGGAGAGTTCATTTTACACAGCCTAGATCTCACAGAGTTGCTGTAACTCAAAGAGAGTCCAACTCAGTTAAACAATAAAGCCCCACTTAACTCTCATGTTCATGTATTTGTTCCTTCAATATTGTTTTGTTGGGAGCTGGTGATCCAAAGATGAGTAATGAATAGTCTTTGATCTCTAGCTCATGACAAAGATGAAGAAGAAACATATGCAGTCAAAATAAAATGTGCAAAGCTATGGAAGAAGAATGTTTAAAAGCCAATGGGGGCACCAAGACAGGAATGTAAGTGCAGGAGCAAATGGCTATTACTTTACATTATGAAATTATTAATGGCTTTTAGAAATAGTATAATAATCTAAGACGATATAGAATTGTAAAAAAAAGACTCTTCATAACTTTACAATGAATATTTTCTATTTAACACACAAACTAGTTGATGTTATAATATGTGTCCCATTGTTACTATCTTTATACTTAAGGCACATCTTCCAACCAAGGTGGTAAAAAAAGATAAAGTAAAGAAATATAAGATGCTAAAATCTTAAACAACAAAAATAATAATATAATGTTTGAAAACTGAGTACAATAGTCAAGTCCAGAAATATGATAACTTGATACAGACATTACCATTTAATTTGTATATAGGTCTAGAAGACTTCTCAATACGAGCAGCATGCAGTAATTATGCTATTTTAGTTATTTGTCTGTGTGTGTATGACTGAGGTAGTGTTTAATAAATCATATACTCTGTGGTATTTGAATAATTTTTATACTATTATAACTTTGAGCTCTTATAATTTTAGTAAATATTTTGTTAACCTTCTAAAACAGGAAAAACAAAAATAAAATGACCTTTCTAATGTGTTAAATAGAATTTACATCAGAAAACGATTTTTTTCAGCATAATAAAATTAATTATCATGTTTAATAATGTGAAAACACCTATAAAACCTTTAAATACAAGATACATGCTCAGAAATGGAAAATCAGATGTTATTTCAAGAAAAATTCAAGACACAAAAACACTGTCTGTGAATCCATGCTCCAACTTTCTAGAAGGAATTTAACAGCATCTTTCTCTTCACACCAATTTTCATTTGCATTTCTGTAGTTAGGATATCTTAGAGACAAGGAGAAATCAATATGGACATCTATCATTTAATAACTTTTAAATGAATATTATTTAAAGCAACTCGGGAAGGAGATGTGGTAAAGAAAAGGATACAAAAAATGTAATTGACACCTTCCTTGCTCTTGCGATGCTTTGGCCACATAATGTAATTGGAAGAAGAGCTATACTTAATTGGCAGAAAAAATATCCCAAGGGTTGCAAAATCACACATCTCGGTGATGGAAGCAGCTTACATAAAAGCGGCAGGTGTCACACACAAGGAATGGTACAAAATGTAGCAAATCGAGAGTGTGTGTCCATCCTAAATTATTAACTTTCATTTTTTTTTATGTTACATTAGCTGAACAAACACATCTGCAGACTTCTTCCAGGGTGTATCTCTGGAGACTATAGCTCTAGTCCCTAATGATTAGACATGGCAACACGTATTCCATGGACAAATGGAGTAGATTTGCCAGGCTTCTGTTTGCATGAGAGGTTTAAAAGACTCTGATAAAGAGCCAATGATAAGGAAAGTTATGGCTTAATAAAAATGCCCAAACTGTAGCCAAAACCAAACAGATCCAAACAGAAACTGATGTACTGATGGGTCTCACTTAGACCTGATTGTTCTCCAGGCCCAGACACTGCCAATGTGCTTTATCCCATGTTTGAATCAACTAACCAATGGAGCCTGATTTGTGTATCGTTCTAAATCCTGATTTGCAAGGAACTGGGAAAAATACCCAAGGTAATTGGTCACTGAAACCATCGCAATCAGAGCTACTATATTTAGAACAAAATATTTAATATTTTATTTAATAATTGCTTAGATAAGCAAGAAAAATACTTGTATGTGGCTATAATACTTAGCATGTGGTTTCTTTTCCAGACTCCCTTCAGAACACAGAGAGGATTTAAGAGAAATTACTCCTATGTGTTTTGCAGTAGTGGAATTTCAGTGTTTTATCACCTGCGCAGAATAAAATACATAAATAAAACACCCAATCATGACTTATAATGTATTGTGTAGCATATTGGCACGGTAAAATTATAAATTATGTTACTAATGTACAATTTCTATGTTGGTAGAACTAATGCTATAGACTCTACACCAATTTTTTATATTTGTGCAGAATAGGTTCTGCTTTTTGATTTCTGTTTTGGAATGGTTGCTTGGAGCAGATAGTAGAATGTATACCCAAATTCTGTCAAATAAAAGATTGTTTCTGAGAAATTTAATGACAACCTAAAATAAAATTAAATATGGTCATGGTCTCAAGTAGATCAAAAAGAGTACTGTTTGTTTCTTAACCAATTGGCAAGTCCTTCCTAAGTGCATTAGTTTCCTATTATTGATGTAACAAATTACCAAAATAATAGTGTCTTAAAACAACACAGATGTATTCTCTTACCCTTCTAGAGGTCAGAAGTCTAAAATCAAGGTGTAGCCAGCATTGTATGCCTTCTGGAGGCTTAAGGGAGAATTTGTTTCTTTGCTTTTTCCAGCTTCCAGCAGCAGCCTGCATTGCTTGGTTTATGGTCTTGTCCTCCACCTTCAAAGCACATCTCTCCTCCTTGTTGTTCCACCTTAACATCTTTCTCTGATTCTGATCCTCTCGCCTCTTTCCTATATGTACTCTTGAGATTATATTTTGTCCACCCAGATAATTCAAGGGAATCTCTCGATCTCAAGATCCTTAACTGAATCATATCGTTTACCATACAAAGTGACTTATTCACAGGTTCTGAACAGTAGGACATGAGCATCTTTGGAGGGCCATTATTCAGTCTACCATCCTAATGCCATAGACAGCGACCTTCTTCACTGTGGTATTTTAGGAATTTGTGAAGTGGATGGCAAATTGCCAATGTTCACCAAGTATTTGTTGAGTGAAGTAAGCCATATCCTTGGGGTGTGATGGTTAGCATCATCACACGTATTGGGAGACAAGAAGAAAAAGAAATTGGGCTGGTAAGAATCTTTCATTATGAGAGTCTACGACATGAAGGAGAGTTGGAATAGGCTGCATCACAGCATCCTAACCAAGCTGGTACTTACTTTCTCATAGGGGGGATCGTAGGACACATTGTATGCAGCTAGCTTTAGGACTATGTAAAATAATCATAAATATAGTGAAACAGAGGCACCCTTGGTGGCCCACTCAAACATCTGACTCTTGATGTCTGCTCAGGTCATGATCTCACGGTTCATGAGTTCAAGCCCCATGTCATGCTCTGTGCCGACAGCATGAAACCTGCTTGTGATTCCCTCTTTCTCTCTCTCTCTCTCTATGTCTCTGTCTCTCTCTCTTTGAGTAAACATTTAAAAAATATATATAGTGAAACAGTATAGCTGAAAGTAGGAGCTTGTAACCAACCAATTTTTCCTTTCCTTTCCTTGTTGGAATTTCATTAGTTTTTGTTTGTTTGTTTGTTTGTTTGTTTGTTTTTAAGTATGGAAGCTTGTAATTATAGGAATATCAGAAAATAGAGTTAGTCTACTCAACCCCCTCAAAAAAATCCTCCATGATCATTCTTTTTTAACATTGGCTATAAACACATTAAAATAAGATATTTTACAATACATTTTAATTTATGCTTTTTAAATTACCAATAAGTTTGATCTTTATGTGTTCAATTTCAGAATAAAATAAGTATAGATCTTAAACAGCAATGTTAATACTTGATAAGAATGGGAAGCATATTTTCTGGAAGAGAAAAGGGTTTCACAGGCCTGTGGAGATGAAAATTGGTAGTGGATACGATGAACAAATTGTTTCCTGTTAATGAGGAATCGGGGATATGGTTGTTAGCCACGTACTGGCTTGTAAAGTTGAAATAAGCAACCCAGATGGTGCTTTTGTTTTTTGTTTTCTCCACTTGAAGGGAAGGAAAAGAATCTGATAGTTCCCAAAGCCAACAGAGAATTTTTGGAGGGATAATAATACTATAAGATTGTATTTTTCTTTTCACTAAGAATGAAAAGGATCCAGGAATCCCCAAAGTTGTCCCTTGGATGGGCCAACCATCTTAGGTCTACATATTGCTTTCTCCTCCAAATGAGAGGAAGAAAGTTTTAATTAGTGCTCAAAGCTGAGGAAGGCCTTGGGTAGAGCAGCCTTTGTGCTTCTCAAACCATGAAAATATGTCATGCCTATTAGCATAAAGAGCTCTTTTCTGGTCCCATTAATTTCTCATTTCCCTTCTTCCTTGACTTCAGCTGCCTTATGGATTCAGGAGGGGGCTGAGGTCAACTTGTCTCAATATACACTTTCTGAATATGCCAGAAAATATCAAGGAGGCTAGAGATTTGAACCAGAGATTTGAAGAAACTGTTTTTATAGATACATATACCTATGTACTTAGTCTTATGGGGGTAAATGGTGTTAAACTTAAGGATGGCCCAAAATACTGAAAAATGTAGGACAAAACCATGGTAGAATTGTGGGAGGGAAAAAAGAGAGATCTCTTGAGCCCTGAGCACATCCTGGACTGTGGGAAGTATCCAGAGGAAGAAGTGAATCATGGGAGTAGGAACCAAAAAAGAAAAAAAAAATGCTACCTTACCATATCATCCTTGTCCCCTAACCTCTGCTGAAGCCCCACCCCTGTATGCCCAGACTCCCAGCTCAGAGGTAACAGGCAGCTGTGATTTTGATCTTTGCTGACTAAACAGCTAGGGCAAATGTGTACTGAGCAAATGTATATTGCAGAAGACAAATAAGGTTAAAAGGATTTTGTGTTGTTTTGTTTTTTCTGTATATAAATACTTGGTAGAAATTGAAGTATGTCATATGCTTGTAATGCCCCAACTCACAGTATCTGAGAGGATCATGCCACATGGGAAAATCTGCAGATAGAAGAGTATATATGCTTTTGGGCTGAACTGCCCTGCTGTTTGCCACCAGTGGGTGTTTGGATACAGCACGGATAGATACCTTTAACCTTTGAAGCCCCGTAATCAGAGAAAAACTGCTATCTTTCTGACTTTTTACCATCAAAAGAAACATGGTATGTAAAGGGAGACAGCATACAGAAGAAAACAGTCCTTGGCCAGAGGTACTTATTTGGAGTGTTGGTCATGGCTACTGGCTCCGTCTCTTTTGAAACGCTGCTGATCTTTTGCTGGAATTAAATGATTGACTCATACAAACCTGGTGACTCTCCAGCATGAACATTTATTTTTGGGTGGACTCTGGCTGACAAGGTAAAAAAAAAAAAAAAAAAAGTGCTTTGCTTAAAAAATAAAGCTCTTCCATGACAGCAATTATCTTCTCTTTACATGAGAAAGTGTCCCTGGAGCGCCTAGGTGGGTCAGTTAAGAATCCAACTTTGGTTCAGGTCATGATCTCACAGTCTGTGAGTTCAAGCCCCAAGTCAGGTTCTGTGCTGACAGCTCGGAGCCTGGAGCCTGCTTCGTCCGGATTCTGTGTCTTCCTCTCTCTCTGCCCCTCCCTTGCTTGAGCTCTGTCTCTGTCTCTTCTCTCAATAAATAAATAAACTGAAAGAAAGAAAGAAAGAAAGAAAGAAAGAAAGAAAGAAAGAGGCAATGATCCTTTATATCCCACTTTATATCATGATCCAGTGGCTGAAGCAAAACCAGAGCCACTGGCTATTCGAGGACCTCTAATTCAGAGACTCCCTGTAGTCAGGGATCTGTCTCAGAAATGTTTAGTTAAGCTGAAACTACATAATGTATGTTGTAGATTTTCCAGTCTTCAGAATTAGCTATAATTTGTAACTAGGAGCAGTTATCAGAGACATTCAAGTTTTTAAGAAAATATTTCAGGTGCATACTCTGTGTGCAGTTTTACCTTTATGGGAGTTATTTCATTAGGAAGAGTGACATTAAATTTGTCTGTAACATTAGCTGAAGTGATAAATGATAGTACCTCTGCCCTTGAAGGCATTCAGGTCAGCTTCAATTCTGGTTTGTTATGGATGGTAGAAATGCACTAGATTTGCTCCTTGTAGAACAAGGTGAAGTCTGTGAAAATTATTAAAATATCCTGCTATATTTGTTTTGTTTTTAGTTTCAAGTTTTATTTAAATTCTGGTCAGTTAGCATACAGTATAATATTAGTTTGAGGTGTAGAATTTACTGACTCATCACTTGCATGCAACACCCAGTGCTCATCACAAGTGTCTTCCTTAATGCCCATCACCCATTTAACCCATCCCCTTACCCACCTTCCCCTCCAGCAACTCTCAGTTTGTTTTCTATCATTAAGAGTCTCTTAGGTCTGCCTCCCTCTCTCTTTTCTCCCTCCTTCCCCTATGTTCATCAGTTTTATTTCTTAAATTCCACATAGGAGTGAAATCATATGGGATTTCCCTGTCTTTATCTGACTTAGTTAGCTTAGCATAATTCAATCTAGCCCCAGATTTCATTCCTTGATATGGCTGAATAATATTCCATTGCATATAGATAGATAGATGGATAGATAATAGATAGATGGATGATAGAGATCATCACTCTTCTTTATTCATCAATCGATGGACATTTGGGCTCTTACCATAATTTGGCTATTGTTGATAATGCTGCTATAAACATATAAACATTGAGGTGCATGTATCCCTTCAAATCAGTATTTTTGTATTCTTTTGGTAAGTACCTCATACTGCAATTGATGGATTGTGGGGTAGTTCTATTTTTAACATCTTGAGAAACCTCCATACTGTTTTCCAGAGTGGCTGCACCAGTTTTCATTCCCATCAACAGTGTAAGAGGGTTCCCCTTTTTCTCCACATCTTTGTCAACATCTGTTGTTTCCCATGTGGCTATTTTTAGTCATTCTGACAGGTGTGAGATGATATCTCATTGTAGTTTTAACTTGTATTTCCTGCTGTATTTGGATTAATGTCTTCAGCCAGGGGGACAGGTCAGGCCACCTGGCTTTCTAAGGTAGATTCTAAAAGTTAATGGAAATTTTTTAGCTCACTGAATCTGAGACCCCTGGTGGACATGGCTGAAAGCAATACTTCTGGGGAGCCTCACACTACTACTCTGAGTTTTGCTGCTAATAGCCTTGATAAGGGCCGTATAAGACAAACCAGACATATTGGTCCTCACCCCTGTTGGTGACAGCAATCAGAATGGCTAATGGAGTGGCATATAAATGGAAAATCTGATATAAGCCATACCATGAGAAGCAAAGATCAAAACTTCAGAAACAATCTCTTCATGTTTCTTACTTAAATTTTTCAGTGTTTATTTTTTTTTGAGAGAGAGACAGAGCACTAGTGGGGGAGGGGCAGAAAGAGAGGGAGACACAGAATCTGAAGCAGGGTCCAGGTTCTGAGCAGTCAGCATAGAACCTGACATCTGGCTCAAACCCAACAAACCACAAGATCATGATCTGAGCCGAAGTCAGATGCTTAACTGGCTGAGCCATCTAGGCGCCCCATTCACTTCATGTTTCTTTATGGCCAGGGCATTCCGTGTAAAAAATCCTAACAACTTGGATTAAAGGATGTTTGAATAGTAAGGGTGCCTTGCAAATTCGAGACCTGTTGAGATTTACAAGGTTATCTTTCACAGAGCCATTTATTTGTTTGCTTTTAAAAGTATTGTAAACATTTAGGGACCTTCTTTATTCTCCCAGGGAGGACACCCTTATAAGATAAAGACCTTCTCCCTTTCTCAGGAGGGGAAAAGCTGCCTTGCAGTAACTCTCACGTCAGCTCTGAAATCCATAATTTCAGACTTCTTCTCTGGCATGGAGCTCCTCTGCACAAATTGGGTCCATCTACTCTCATAATGTCACCCCAAGGGGGAAAACAAAGTATAAGGAACAGGCACAGTTATTGCCATAAACAATAATAAATCTGATTTATGTTCCAAAAACTTCATGATTGCTTTCAAGATAAATAAATATAGATGCTAAAACTCTTTATTCATTTATTCTTCCTGCCCACTAAATAATTTATTGATGAGAGGGTCTTGGTAATAAAAAATAAAAAAAATAAAAAAATCCTGAAATTTCTGAGGTCTTAGAGCATACCCTAGATTTGTTTTTTTTTGCCCTGAGGCCGTTATTACTTTGATAAATTGTTGCTAGCTAGAAATGTTGGAAATGAGAAATAGTTTTATTTTCCAATCCAGTTATTGAAAATATTCTTGACAGTGAGAATTAATTCTTTATCTCGTATTTGTTTTGCAATATCTTATCACTCACCACTAAGAAAAGCCAATTACCACTTCAACATTCTGCCTAAAATTCTTCTTAGTCAGATCCACAGATTCATTGTGTAGATTTTCAGTCTCCTAAGTTACCAAAGGCAACATTTCTATAATTGTTCCATCAGTACATAACATAAGTCACTCCTTCTCCAGTCTGCAATAATTTACTCATTGTACTTGTAATCTTTTCCCACAATTCGGTCCTAAAGTAAATGCTATAATTTTTTCTAATAGAGGTTGGATATTTTCTTCACATTCTTATGAGAGGCTTTAATTTCTTCTCTTTTTTTGGGTTAGTTGTTCTTACCCTTTACTTATTTTTCTATTAAGGTGTTCATCATTGTTTTCCTTATTGAGTTACGGTAGCTCCATTTCTCCTCATATGTGTTTGCCTTATAAATGTTGTTTAGAAAATAGTTTTATTTAAAAAAAAAAGGGGGGGCGCCTGGGTGGCTCAGTCGGTTGAACGTCCGACTTCGGCTCAGGTCACGATCTCGCGGTCCGTGAGTTCGAGCCCCGTGTCGGGCTCTGGGCTGATGGCTCAGAGCCTGGAGCCTGATTCCAATTCTGTGTCTCCCTCTCTCTCTGCCCCTCCCCCATTCATGCTCTGTCTCTCTCTGTCTCAAAAATAAATAAAGGTTAAAAATTAAAAAAAAAAAAAAGGTATTATCCACAGGTTCAGTAGCAATGACAACCAATAATATTGGTCATTTCTTTAATTAGAAAGTTGATATTTAAACATTATTAACATCCAGAGTTCTTAGTATTTAACATATAAACAGATGCAATAAAAAGTTACGTATTTAAAATTAAAAATTAAGAGTACATCCAGTTGTACTCATTACAGAATTTAAAAAGTGAGCTTGTCATATTAGGAAGAATGTTCCTTTTGTGTGTGTGTAAAAACAGAGTTACAAATTTTCTGGTATTGGAGTTTAAAGAAATGACTATCTTACTTACTTTTTGAGTTAGTAGTTTCAGTTAACCAATATTTACATTTAATCATTCAGAGTTTTTCATGCTTATTTGTAGCATATCAGCAACTATTTATTAAATTCCTTGAGAACCCCAAGGAATATTTAATGGCAGTACTACTGAGATAATTAATATAGAAAACCCTGCACATATTTAATGTATGCAATTTGGTGAGTTTGGACATATGCATATATCCCTGATATCAATACTACAACCAAGATAATTAATATGTCCATGAATACTAAAAGTTTCCCTGTGATTCTTTGTTTTTTGTCTTGTATGTGTGTATGTGTGAATATATGTATGTGTGATAAGAACAGGTAACTGGAGATCTACTCTCAGCAAATGTTGAAGTGTACAATAGAGTATTGTTAATTACAAGCATTATGTTGTAGAGCAGATCTCTAGGAGATATTCATCCAGCAATATGGAAACTTTATATCCATTGAAGAACTCCCCTTCTGCACTCCCATACCCAGGCAACTACCATTCTATTCTTTGTTTCTATGGAACTCTGAGAAATATAGATGTACACTATAAGGTACCAGTCCTAAGATATAAACTATCTAGCTTAAAATCAAACTAATATACATGTAGCAATACACAAATAGATGAAAGTGAAATGTTATTATGATAGATCATGTTAACTAAAGACATGCAGTCATTCTAAAACAATGATTAAATGGTTTAAAAACATGATTTCAAATGTCGCAATGAATTGCAAAGCTAACAAGTTTGAAAATATGTTCTCTATGCAATAAAGAACATATCCACTGTCCCAAAGCAGTCTATTGCCTATTGGCAGGCAAAACATAATCTCACCTCTAAAATGCTGAAAAAGAAAATATATTAGTTTACTGATATTTTTCTGAAAGTTTAAACACAACAATTAACTTAGTATTATTAAGCTTTTAGAATATATGCCATTATTATTTACAATGTATTACTTTGTTTTTAAATGAAGAAAACCACAGAGACAATATTAACATATAGACAAAAGTATGAGACAAGATATGGGTTTCTACTCTTATTCACATATTACAATCATTAAGACAAAGATCATTAGGGCACCTGGGTGGCTCAGTCAGTTGAGCATCTGACTCTTGGTTTCAGCTCAGGTCATGATCTCACAGTTTGTGAGTTCAAGCCCCAGATCAAGCTCTGTAATGACAGTGTGGGAGCCTGCTTGGGATTCTCTCTTTCCTTCTCTCTCTATGCCTCCCTTGCTCACTCTATTTCTCTCAAAAAAATAAATAAATAAACTTTAAAAATTAAAAATAATTTAAAAAGACAAAGATCATGTATCATAGAAATAAAATGAAAAAAATCTTTCAATATTCACATCTAATTATTTACTCTTCTTTTCTTATATTCCATATGTGAAATTCCTTAAACACAAATAGTAAACTTCTAATTCAATGGATGGGGGGGGGGGGTGGAAGGAAAAATTGAAAACCACTTAAAATCAAAAATCTTAGAAAAATAGGGAAAAGGCAATTTCCTTATATTAGTTATCTATTGCTGCCTTACAAATTCCCCCCAAACTTCCAACATAAAACAACAAAGATTCATTATCTTATATAGTTTCTGAGGGTCAAGAACCAGAAAGAAGCTCTGCTGGTGATTTTGGCTTAGGGTCTCTCATGAGGCTGGAGTCAAGCTCTTTGCCAATGCCAAAGTCATCTCAAGGCTTAACTGCGGCTGAAGTGTCCTCCTCTGAGATCACTCACAAGGATTTTGGCAGGTCTTATTTCCTTGCTGGGTGTTGGCTGAAAGCCTCAGGTTCTCAACATATGGATCTCTCACAACATAGAAGCTGTCCTCCTCTGGAATAAGAAATCCAATACATAACAAAAGTGACCTTTTATGACATACTCTCCAAGTCACTTCTGCCTTATTCTATCATTTAGAAATGAATCAATAAGCCCATCCCATATTCAAAGAAAGAGAATTATTGAAAAGCACAAGTAAATGTGGATTTGGGGGTGTCAATTTGGAGCAAGTAAATGCAATTTTAATTGTATAAATAATATCTACAAAATATTAGAACAAAATAATATTAAATAATGAATTAAGTGTAGTGTTCTTTCTATGATGTTTAACATATGTGTTGTCTGTGTGACAACTTGACTAGGATAAAAGATGCCCAGATAGCAGGTAAAACAGTATTCTGAGTGTGTCTGTGCGGGTACCTCCAGAAAAGATTAGCATTTGGATAGTAGGCTGAGAAAAAAAGTCATCTTTATTAATATTAATGGACATAATCCAATCCATTTTGGGGCCTGAATAGAACAAAAATGTGGAGGAAGGGTGAACTTGCTTTCTCTGCTTGAGCTCAGACATTCATCTTCTCCTGCCCTTGGACATCAGAGCTCTTGACCTTAGATTGGTATTTACATCATTGGTCTTCTAATTAGTCGACCTTTGTACTCAAACTAATTACATCACGGGCTTTCTCAGTTCTCCAATTCATACGTGGTATATCCCAGGACTTCTCAGATTCTATAACCATGTAAGCCAATTTGGTAATAAATCTCCTCATATATATCCCATCAGTTCTGGTTCTCTGGAAAACACTGACTAATACAGCCCCTGATATTACAAATGGAATAATAATGCCTTCAATCATCACTTCTACCCAATATTGTACTAGAAGTTCTAAACAGTGAAATGAAGAAAAGTAAAATAAACAAACTAAAAGGCATTAAGAATCAGAAAGAACAAAATAAAGCTGTCATTATATGTAAATAAGACAAACACATCATTGAAAATAACATAAAATAAGTACAAATCTAGAAATTAGACTTTTAAAGATGTGTATGATCTCTACTCTAAAATAATGTATTATAGAAATACTTTGAAGACATAAATAAATGGAATAATATGCTATGTTCATGAATTACAAAACTAAATATTGTAAAAGTATCAATTATTTCCAAATCGATTTATCTAGTCAATGCAATTCTAGACAAAATATCAGAAGAATTCTTTGCAAAAGTTGACAAGATGAGAGGTGCCTGGGTGGCTCAGTCAATTAAGTGGCTGACTTCTGATTTGGGCTCAGGTCATGATCTCACAGTTTGTGGAATCGAGCTCTGCAATAGGCTACACGTTAACAGAGTGGAGCCTGCTTAGGATTCTCTCTTTTTCCCTTTCTCTCTGCCCTTCCTCTCTCTCTTTCTCTCTCTCTCTATCTATCTTAAAATAAATAAACATTTAGAAAATTGATAAGATGAATGTATGATTTAATACATAAGAATAGAAATACAGGTAACTTCAAAGAAAAAACACATGACTGAAGGACCAATCTAATTCTATCAAGACTTATTTAGTGATATAAATTAAGTAGTGTGGTATTTGCACAAAGATAAAAAAATAGATGAAGGTCCCAAAGAGAGAGCCCAGATTCAGTCCTGTCACTTGATTGATTGTAAAAGTGATACTGAAGTACAGTACAGTTGTTCTAGGTAAATTGGATATTCATTTAAAAACAAACTAAAAAACCAGAATCTTGACCCCTATCTCACATCAAAAGACATGTACAAGCTGTTCACAGCAGAATTATTTTTCATTATGAACAAAAATAAAATACATGTTCACAAATCCTAGAACAAATAAGTACATTTCAATATGTGAATAAAGCAGAATGTTATACACAGACACAGCACAAAATTTTAACAAAATAGCATGATGACATTCACAAATATGTTACATGAAAGTAACCAGAAACAAAAGCATATAGCATTTAATGCCATTTGCATAAAGTTCAAAATAAAATTAATCTACAGTGTTAGAAATAAGATTGTGGAGAATGGAAAGGAGCTCAAAGAGGATTTCTGGAGTTCAAATATTTTTTATTTGTTTAGTAAAAAGAAATCCTAGATGTTTTTACAAAGCATACTCATTCTACAGTTTTTATTTGTATATGTTTACATATGAATATTATTCTGCAATAAAATTGACAAAATAGACTTCTTTTTTTAAAGGCTAGAAAAAAAAATTATTAATTCAAAGAGAATAATGTATTTTAAAGTTCCTATCTTTTGAGGCAGTCTAAACTTTTACTTAAATTTTATATAAAGTTATTGCTGCTAATTATGATTTTAAAAAATCTAAAATATTAATTGGCTTTCATCACTTATGTCATCAGGCAAAATCCATAAATATGAGTTAGTGAATTACATGTGTCATTATGCAGCTTTGAATGAGCAAAGAAGCAATCCTGAAATAATAAAAAAGGGATGACACCCTGTTGAATTCTTAGTGTTCTTCCATACCTTTTTTTTAATATTCTAAAAATCTGCATGCATTTTATAAATTGATTACCATAATATGTGAAATATTTAGTTTTGGGATTAGTCTTATTAGAAATTGAGTATAGATAGCAGGAGAGCGTGTTTAAGTAAAGCCAATACTAAAAAACTAAATATACAGAAACAAATATCAAATATCCTTGCACATAATAGAAGAAAGTATAGTATTTGGAAATAATGGTAATTATGGAAAAAAGCATAGTATTTAGAAATTTTTAGGTTTAGCAAAAATACTGGGAGAGTATTTGGTGGAGCATAGTAAAAAAGACACACAAGAATCCAGACAAATAGGTCTGGTTTGTATCTGGTGAATATTTCTACTTCTTAAGAGGAATCCTGAAAGTTGCCCACAAGAAAGCATTTGTAAATGAGTGTAGGGTAGAGAATATGAGGAAAACTAATAAAGTAAAAGCTTAGATTGCAAGTAACTTGTTCTGCAAGTGTCCCACAAGACAAGCAAACATTTTTAATAAATATTAACTTGGTAAACAAGTGATGTTGTGCAATATATGTAGTACGTGATGTTGAATTCACATGCTCACAACTGAGCCCATGGTTCTTTTCTCTCTCTCTCTCTCTTTCCCTCTCTCTCCCTCTGTCTTTTGCTGTGGGATTGTGAGTGATCTTCTCCCATGCTCCAATGCTCGGTCTCAGGCCACGGTGTTTGGCAGAAATCAGTGATTTTTCAGAACATTGGAAGGCGCCCACGACTGGCACTGGTGCATTTGTTGTCACTTCAAAGCACCTATGGACAGTCCTTTGCTTTTCCATACAAAAGTAAGCTTAGGAATGCTTTCCTTCATTCTAGGTCAGGCTGCCCTTTCCTTTGCTGCCTTATTTCCAGTTACATTAAATACAGTATATGACAAGAGTTTATTAATACTGTACTATAGTCAATATCTGTGCAAGCATATACAATGGCTCCCATGCAGAAAAAGATTCCACTGAGCCAATAGGTAGCAGTGATTCCATTAGTGATAGTGAAAATCATCCTACACAATAACCCTCCTCTGTCTTGTTTCCCTCACACCAGCCACGAAGGTTTTCAAAGGTAAGTACAGATTAATTTGTTTGTTTTTCTGAGTTTCCATTATTTCTTCTGGGGAAATTCACTTTATTACACAAGTGCTTGGATTATAAGCATGTTTCTAGAATGAATTATGTTTGCAAACCAAGGTTTTACTGCAGTAACAGAAGCAATAGCAAAGTTTATCCAAAACTAAATCCAGTGAGCAGATCAAAGTCCACTTATTTACAAAAAAAAAAATCATTAGATTGTTGAAACGTCTTGAAAAATGACTTATCCAAAATATGGTAGTCATGTGGTTTTAATAGTGGAAATTAGATGGATGTGGGTACAGTTTGGGATGGTGCACAGAGATTCAGCTGGGTCACGATATTGACATGAGATAGCCTGTCGACAGGATGCATTAGTCTAGGGACAACACAGTATTCTTTTTGTCCAAATGGGATGTGGCCTTTGCCAAAATTGCTGTTTCCCTTGTAATCTATTTTATCTCAGAATTGTCTGAATAAAGCTTATGAACATTATCAACCATGCTTTTATGAAGTTATAATTTATCATCCAATATAAATAAGTTGATGATATTCAACAATTTGCTATATTAATTAAAAAGCTGAATATCACATAAAGGAAGCTATGTATCAGGGGCTTTTTATATTCAGAGATATAGCATTAAGAACTAGTTTATTCAAACAAAAAGTAGAATCAGACATATAAATTCAGAGAACCAACTGATGATTGCCAGAGAAGAGGAAGATAGGGGGACAGACACAACGGGTGGAGCAAAGTTGGACATACAAGATTCCAATTACGGAATGAATGGAATTAATGGCACAGCAAATGAAATATAGTCAATAATATTGTAAAAGTGTTGTATGGTAACAGATGCAGCTACACTTGTGGTAAGCACAGTGATGTATAAACTTGTGGAATGGAATCACCATGTTGTACACATGACACTTATTTAAAATTGTGTGTCAAACTATACTCAAATTAAAAAATATATATATTTAAATCAAGTAGCTAACTAATATTCTGTGTACAGAATATCCTTATCTACAGAGAACACGTGCAAGAATCCCCAGTAGATCCCTAAAACCACAGTTAGTACTAAACCCTACATATGCTATATTTTTCCTATATTGTGCATATCTACAATAAACTAATTTATAAATGAGGCACACTAACAGATCAGCAATAACTAACAATAAAATAGAACAATTATAAAAATATGCTTTAATGAAAGTTATGTGGAGGTAAAAAAAAAAGGACTAGTTTATATGTTGAATTAATAATTTTCATCTTTACCTTGGGAATCATGTATTTGCCAAAATTTTATGGTGGATATGTGAAAATAATTTCAATTAAAAGTGTAGTTTTTGTTCAATTACACTGGCCAAAGGAGCAGAGTAATAATGTTAACAATTGTTATAAATCTGACTATTTTCTTCAATGAGCTTGACTTCAAATGTACTAGCAAAGTAAGATGCATTCCTTATCCTATAGCCCAAGGCAAAATTCAGCTCACCTGACTGATCTTAAGATTAAATCAGTATATCTACTTACAAGCAACACTGCCAGAACATTGATCTGATAATAAATAATGCAGCTTGTACTTGAAGGCCATGGAAGTTTCCTTTCGCAACATCTCACAAGTACAATTTCCACAGTCCCCTAGGGAACATAATGGGCAAATTGCTCAAGTGAAGAAATAGTCAGTTAAAATGGAGGTAAAATTGAACAGGTATTTCATACATTTTATCAATGTCTTCTTTAATTCAAGACCTAAAAATACTTTTGTGTGGTCTGTGTAATCAGTAAGTTTTCTAAATTATCAGTATCATAAA
This sequence comes from Panthera onca, assembly GCF_046562875.1. Taxonomy (NCBI): domain Eukaryota; kingdom Metazoa; phylum Chordata; class Mammalia; order Carnivora; family Felidae; genus Panthera; species Panthera onca. Next base: position 137,297,682 of record NC_138342.1, on the reverse strand, counting down.
AGTGCAAGCTACTCCCAAAAGTATGAACACATTATGTATTTGGAAGTTGAAAACAAAGGAAATAATAAAAGAGCTCACTTACTGAGCACCTAGAGTGTACAAGTCAAGGGGAAAGGCTTCATATACAATAATTCTTTTAATTCATGTAGTAGGCAGAATTCCAAGATAACCTCAGTGACTGGAGTGAGACTTTTGCATATGGTTATATTACATTACATAGTAAATTAATTTTGTAGATGCAGTTAAGGTTCCTAGTCAGTTGACTTTGAAGTGATCTAAAGGGAGATTATTCTGAGTGAGCATAACCTATTCAAGTGAATCCTTAAAAAGGCAAGCAGCAATACACACTCTATTGTTGGACTAGGTGAAAACAAGCAGCCATGTTATAAACTACCTAAGGAGAGGAACATGCAGGTAGGAGTTGAGGGTAACTACTAGGAACTGAGTGAACCCCAGCTAACAGGCAATAATAAAAGAGACACCTCAGTCCTACAACCACAAGGAACTCAATTCTGCCAGTAAACTGATTGAAAAGAGGAACCAGAGATCCCAATGATAATCTCAAACCCAGCCCAATACCTTGATTTCAGCTGAGTGAAAAACAAGCAGAGAAACCATTATATGACATTATACCACGATCAAATTTCTGACCCACAGAAACTGTGAGATAACAAACTTGTGTCACTTTAAGATAGTAAATTTGGGGTAATTTGTTGCACAGCATTAAAAATGAATGCATCCCTCAATAGCCTTGCAATGCAAGTGTTATCTTCACTTAGGGCAATAAGAAAACTGAGGTTCAAAGATGTTAAGTGAAAGAGCTGTGGTTAGTCCAAAGCTCTAATTTATTTTTTGCATTTTTTTATGTTACTTATTTATACATTTATTTGAGAGAGAGAATACAAGTAAGGGAGGGGCAGAAAGAGGAGAGAGAGAGAGAGAGAGAGAGAGAGAGAGAGAATCCTAAGCAGTATCCTCACAGTCAGCACAGAGCCCAATGTGGGGCTCAAATTCTGGAACCCTGAGATCACAAACTGAGCCAAAAGCAAGAGTTGAATGCTTAACTGACTGAGCCACCCAGGTGCCCCAAAGCTCTACTTTAAATACATATACACATATATATATCTGTATTACCTCCACAATCACATTATTGACAAATTAGATCAAAAAATAATGTTTTACTCAAATGTGAGTCACCACATTACCATAATTCTGTAATGTATGAGAAGAACAACAAGATATCCCTGTCTTTCAAGAGATGAGTTTAACATTAGAAAGATTTGAGAAACATGGTAGCCATTGATCTTTTCTTGACCTTCTAACCCTTTTTTGTTTGTTTGTTTTCTTTAGTGTTGAATAACTTTCCATTGTCTGGATGTACCATAATTTATTTATTCATTCACCTAGTGAAGAACGTTGCTTCCAAGTTTTGGCAGTTATGAGAACATCTATTATAAACATCCACGTGCAGGTTTTTCTGTTGACATAAATATCAATTCCTTTCGGTAAATAAATACCAAGTGGCACATTTGCTGGATCGTAGTAACAGGATGTTTAATTTTATAAGAAACCACTAAACTGTCTTCCAAAATAGCAATACCATTTTTGCATTCTCACCAGAAATATGTAAGAGTTTTTATTACTCTGCATCTTCATCACTTTTGCTATCGTCAATGTTCCAGATTTTGGCCATTGGAATAGATGTGTAATGGTATCTTACTGTTGTTTTAATTTATATTTCCCTGATAACATATGATATCATGTTATCCACTCTACTTTTTGTATGCTTGTCATCTATCTTCTTTGGTTAAGTATGTGTTGAGGTCTTTGACCCATTTTTTGATTGGGTTGTTTGTTTTCTTGTTGTTCAGTTTTAGGCATTCTTTGTATATTTCGGATAACAATCATTCATCAGATGTGTCTTTTAAAAATATCTTTTCCCAATCTGTGGCTTGTCTTCTCATTCTCTTGACACTGTCTTTTGCAGAACAGAAATTTTCATTTAATGAAGTCTAGCTTATCAATTAATTTTTTTTCTTGAATCGTATTTTTGACACTGTAGGCCTCACCATACCCAAAGTCATTTATGTTTTTTCTGTTATATTCTAGGAGCTTTATAGCTTTGTATTTTACATGTAAGCCAATTATCAATTTTGAGTTAATTTTTCTGAAGGGTATAAAGTCTACATTTAGTTTTTCTGTTTGTTTGTTTTGTTTTATTTTATTTTTGGCATATGAATGCCTACTTGTTCCAGTGCTATTTGTTGAAGAAATTATCTTTGCTCCATTTTATCACCTTTGGTCCTTTGTCGAAGACCATTTGACTATTTTTATGGAAGTCTATTTCTGAGCTCTCTATTCTGTTTTATTGATCTATTTGTTCTTTCAACAATACCACACTGTCTTGATTACTGTGGCTTTATAGTAAGTCTTGAAGTCAGTTAGCATCAGTCCTCCAAATTTGTTCTTCTTTAATATTGCATTGGCTATTCTGGCTCTTTTACCTCTCCATATAACTTAGAATCAGTTTGTCAATATCCATAAAATAACATGCTAGGAGTTTGATTGAGATTGAATTGAATCTATAGATCAAGTTGGAAGAACTGACATCTTGACAATATTGAAAAAGAGTTACATTTTTACATAGAGCATAAGAGAAAAATTTCAATTATAAGGTGATATTTGAACAAAGACATGAAAAACTTAAAGACAAAGGGATAGAAAATAGAATTTCTGGTAAAGTGCAAATGTAAAGGAGGTGAAAAAAATTCTTGTCATACTCATGGAACTTCAAAGAATTCAGTGTGGTTGCAATCCAGGGAACAATGGTGAGGAAAATAGAAACTGAGGTCATGGAAATAATGAGGGTCGATACATTATAGAATTTGAAGGGCATTTTAAGGATGTTGGCTTTTACCTTGAGTAGAATGAGATGTCACTAGAGAGATCTGAGCACAGATGTGACATCATTGGCTGAAAATTTTAAAGGTTCATTCTAGGAGTGGATTGTTGGAAACAGAAGGAATAATTTAGGGAAAGAAAGCAAATAAGGAAACTATTGCTGTATTCCAAGAAAGAAGTAATGGTGGCTCGGGTCAAGATGATAAAGGGAGAAGTAGTAAATAATAAAGTTTCAGATTCGGGGGATACCTTAAAGGCGGCATCAATATTAGACAGATTGAACGTGAGACAAGAGAAAGACAAATCTTGGATGGCTCCCAATTGCTTATTCTAAGTAGGTAAAGAGATGAAGTATCCCTTATCTGTGGTAGGTAAAAACGTGGAGGAGCATATTTGACTGTAGGAAATATAAAAATCTCTGGGGGAGATTTGTTAAGTTAGAGATATGTAAGTGGACATCAAAATAGAGATGTCAAGTAGGCACGTGTATACACATCTGAAGTTCAAGAAAAAAGTAGAATTAATTTTTGAGTCATCAGTGTAAAGATGATATGTAAAGCCAAAGACTGGATAGAAACAACAAAAGTCTAAATGAAGAGGGAGACGAGAGTATCTGAGGTCTGAGTCCTATGATGCCCCAAAGTGATGAAGCAAAATCAACAAAGAAAATTGAGAAGGCGCAGCCATTGTGGTAAAGAAATTGCTAGTAGTTTCCTAAAAGCCATGTGAAGGTTCAACTTGGTTTACCATTATGCATTGATAGCTGTTGGGCTAGTGAAGCAGGATCGCTGAGAGTGAGGCGTGAAGATTCAGAATAAGGTGAGAATGGATGGCAAGTAAAATTAAGGAGCTGTTTTTTTTTTTTTTTTTTTTTAACGTTTATTTATTTTTGAGACAGAGAGAGACAGAGCACGAACGGGGGAAGGTCAGAGAGAGAGGGAGACACAGAATCTGAAACAGGCTCCAGGCTCTGAGCAGTCAGCACAGAGCCCGACGTGGGGCTCGAACTCACATACCGTGAGATCGTGACCCGAGCCGAAGTCGGACTCAGAGAGAGCTCTGCCAAGCTCTCTCATCCTTGTCCTTTATATTTAAAACATAATCTTATTCTCCATTATGTGTAATTCTGAATTCTGAAGACTCTATTTCCAAATATTGTGGTTTAAACTCTGTCTCAATTTAGTAATTCAATTTTGCCATCTGACCTGCATGTGCTATGGCCTTAAGGCCTAGCATTATTTTGAATCAACTTATCAATCTGCTTGTAATGAAAAGATATGGAAATTTTCATTGATGTTTTTAATGAACTATCTGACGATGAACTGAAGGTTATGTCCAAGTCTATAAATAATGAGCTCTTTTCATCTGACATTCTTCACTGACCACTGATCCTTCAAAAATAAAGTACGAGGATAAGAAAAATAATATACATGCAGTTGCACAAAATACTTGGTTTAAACTATAGAAAACATATTTACATATACACTGTAGTCAAATACATATTTATATGTGATTTCTAAAGAAAACATATGAACTCTTAAATATTAAAAAAAAAAACTTTTGATGTTATGAAAGGTAAATATCTGAAACAATACCTTTATATTTTACCGTGAGGCATAATAATTGACTTTCAAATGTGGCCATTATCTTCTATCATGGAAAAAACAGAAAATGCATTTTAGCACAGAATTGACCTGGGAATTAGAAATTCAGAACAAGCTTTAAGTATGCAATAAGTTTATGTTATAGTCCTGAATAATGAACTTAAACTATTATTTTAAAACGAATTGAGCAAAAGAAGAGATCATGACTTTGTGCCAATGCCTAAAGGCATGACTTGGTGTATATATATACATTAGTAAAATACTTGATATTTTAAATCTATGGTTCATAAACATAGTATTGTAAAATAAAAACTGAAATGCTATATATTTCACAACTGTAAGCAATTAGAAATAACCAATATATTAAATAGATCCTTTAAAACATGTACAAAGGTAGGGGCGCCTGGGTGGCTCAGTTGGTTGAGTGACCAACTTTGGCTCAGGTCATGATCTCACAGTCCATGAGTTCGGGACAGCCCCGCATGGGACTCTCTGTTGTCAGCTCAGAGCAAACTTTGGATTCTCTGTCCCCCTCTCTCTCTACACCTCCCCCGCTTGCACTTAATCTCTCAAAAATAAATAAACATTTAAAAAAATGTACAAAAATTTCATGGCAGTACACTATGTGTTTGGAAGAATGCTGTACCTCTTTTCAAGCACATTAATCACTCTTGATTTATATTCTCTTGGTATTATCTGAATGACTTCTCCTTATTGGATGCAATCTTGTTTGTAGCTTTCTGTCACAACAATAAAGCCTCTAACTCACTGGCCTGAGCAAAACATTCTCAGTAAAAGAGCACTGGTCTATTCTTCCTTTGCAGAGAACTCCAGGTTCTCTCAAGCATACTTATGACAATATCCTTGCCCATGAAACTCTTTGGAAAACCTTTTGGTTATGGGAAATTTTAAGCATAAACAAAGCAAACCAAATCATATAATAAGCCTCATGTACCCATCTCCTAGCTTCAATAACTCAATACTCTTGAGTTCATCAACACCTATCCCAATTCCAAGCTGCTTCTTCTATTTTTTTAACATTTATTCTTTTTTGAAAGTGAGGGAGAGAGACAGAATGTGAGAGGGGAAGGAAAAGAGAGAGAGAGAGAGAGGGAGAAACAGAATCTGAAAGTCTCCAGGTTCCGAGCTGATCAGCACAGAACCTGATGCAAGACTTGAACCCACAAACCAGGAGATCATGACCTGAGCTGAAGTCAGACGGTCAACCCACTGAGCCATACAGGTGCCCCCACAAGCTTCTTGATTTGTTACTATTTTATAGTTTTTTTTGAGATAAAGCCAATGAGCATTGAACTTCACAAAACTAAACTGTATAAACTTGAAAAATTAATACAATTGTTTAACCTGAAGTCCTAGATAGCTATAGAAGATTTCTATCAATCCAGAAATTTCTCTTGTGGCCCTGAATGGTTCATCCCTCCAAACACAGGTTACCATTGTCCTAATTATTTTCACTAAGGATCAGTTTTGCCAGTTCAAGAATGTAATAAAATGGAATCATATAACTCATGTCTGGCTTCTTTCACATGACATAATGTCTATGAGATTCATCCGTGTTGTTGCAGATAGCAGTATTTTGTTCCATTGTATGCATATACCACAATTTGTGTATCCATTCTTTTGTTGAACCTATGAATATCCTTGTATAAGTTTTTAAATATATTTTTTAATGTCCATTTATTTTTGAGAGAGAAAGAGAAAGCATGAGTGGGGAGGGGCAGAAAGGGAGGGAGACAGGGGAGGGGCAGAGAGAGAGGGAGACAGAGGATCTGAAGTGGGCTCCATGCTGACAGCAGCAAGCCTGATGCAGGGGCTCAAACTCACGAAACAAACCAGGAACTCATGACCTGAGCCAAAGTTGGACACTTAACCGACTGAGCCACCCCTTGTATAAGTTTTTAATATAAAAATCTTTTATAACTCTTGGGATAAAATACCTAAGAGTAGAGTTGCATGCTCAAATGGTAAGGTGATGTTTAAAGCTAAAAGTTTCCAAAACTTTTTACAAAGTGGTTTTGTTATTTTATATCCCCATCAGCAATATCTGAGATTTCCTGCTGGTTCCATATTTTAGCCAAAATGTTGTATTTGTTGTAAATAGCTTTGTTTAAATATACATACCATAAAATTCACCCATTTGAAAATGTACAACTCAATAGTTTTTAGTATATTTACAGAGTTATGTGTAATAAAGAGAAAAACTCTATTTTGGATGTTTGACCTGGAAGCTTTCAAACACTACCCTTTTCCTTCCCCTCCTTTCCATTCTTGTCTAACATGTGGGCAAGGCAACAGAAAAGCTCTTACCTTCCCTCCTTTGATACTAGTTCAAAGTTCAAGCCATGGAAACATTGGCCAGTGAGCAAGAACCCACCACCTGGCCACAGTAATATCCAAAATCACGTGTCTCTGCACTTTTGTCACCTGGGCAGACTTGCAATGGCTTTGCTCTCCCTATAGAGTCCATAATGTGGCTAATAACCCTTTTTTTATCCTTCTGGTGTGTGTGTCACCATCGGTCTCCATATACAAACTAATTTTGGGTAGGAGATCGATCCCAACATCCATGGGGCAACTACAAAATATTGTGTAATCACAAACCACATAGCCTAATTTTAGCACATTATTGACTCAGAAAGAAGCCTCTTAGATGTTAGCATTCATTCCTGATTATCTCCCCTAGCCCCTGCCCCTCCACCAGCTTTAGGCAAATGTTAATTTATTTCCTACCTATAGATTTGCCTATGCTGCACAATTCATTAAAATGGGATTGTAAAATAGGTGATCTTCTGTGACTTTTTCAGTTAGTATAATATTTCTAAAGTTAATCCATGCTATAGCATGTATCAGTACCTTATTGTTTTCCATTACCAAATAATACAACATTGTCTGAATATACCACATTTTGTTTAATGACTCATCAGTTGATGGGCATATGAGCTTTCCCCATTTTTTTTTTTTTTTACTATTAAGAATAATGTGATGAACATGCATGTGTAAGTCTATTTGTGGAGATATGTTTTCATTTTCTTGTGTACCCTTAGGAGTAGAATTGCTAGGTCATATGATAAATGTTTAATGCTTTGAGGAATTTCTAGACTATTTTTCAGAGTAGTTGCATTGTTTTACATTTTAAACAGGAATGTAAGAGGATTCCAATTTTTTCATATCCTTGCTAACATTTATCATTTGTGCCTGATTATAACTTTGTTCTTGACTATTGTGTTATCTCGATTAGCTTCTAAGATTTTTGATAAACTGCCTATAGCACATTTTATCCATTAATACATGTTTTTATTTCTTTGTTGTTGTGTGTGTGTGTGGTCATTGAGGAGGTAGAAAAAATAACCATATATGTAGATTTAATAAGACTATATAAAGTTTATTACTCTCTGTTAGTAATTTACAGAACTCACCAATGAGTATAAGAAGACCCTAAAAAGCCACCCCACAACAAAAATACTACCTAAATGTGAAGAATAAATTAGAAAGAAGGGATTATGAACAATTTTTTGAATCACTCTGAAAAGTTTTTAAGGTAGTAAGAAAAGCCACGTTAAATTATCATAATAAAAAAATTCAGCCCTCCTTTTAGTAAATTAAATGAGCAAAGCAAAAAGAAAACATTTTACTTTTCAGTTACTATCAAATTCATTCTGAATTACTGATGTCTAAACAGATCATGAGACAGTGAGAGAAAAAAGACAATGAGTCTTTACCAGCACTTGGCAAAAGGAAAAGAAAAATTACTTAGATCCCTAAAAATAATTTCTCTTTCTAAGAAATAAAGCAATAAAAAAATTATACACTGAGACAAAATAATGCCAGCAATATATTATTTACTGCGGCAAAATCCTAAAATAGACCATTACTGGTCATCCAGTGATTAGTAGATTCTCTCTAATGTCTAAACTTCTCTCAAGCAGTAGCTTAAAATATTTCAATAAGACCACAAATATTCATGTGTTTCTAATAAGATGAGTTTACGAATTTATACACAAAACTCCCAGAGTTTCTATTTCACTTTTTCACATATGTTTGTATGTGTGTGTGTATACATATATATATGTATATATATTTCATGACATTTATCACAGTATGAGAAATGATTAAATACTAGATTAAAATAATATAAGCCTCCATAGAGTTGTCAGTTAAAATGTTAAAGTATTTACATAGGTACAAAACATTTGAAATACAAATAAATTATTTTTTGTTTTTATATATCCTTGGGTATTAAACTATTTATTTTCTATCTTTAATATACCTAACTTTATAGGGAGTGCCTAAGAACCCAAGTAGATTTATATTTAACAATCTGCCTTAAGATCCAGTGTCTGAGTTTTAAGTTAAAAAAAATAGTCATTGTTAGATTTAACACATTTATTACTTAAGTATTTCTTTAAGAAAAATACTGGGATAAATCATCACCAGAGATATTACTGTTTATCACTAATATGTAAGAGACATGAGCATGATTAAAATATTCACAGAAGTTTGAATACCACTGCATTTATTTAATTTTTAATTATTTATTTCAATTCTTCCATAATGGATGTCGTCTATTTACCTAAGAACAGTGATTATATATTTTAAATTAAATTTATATATGTGCATACATCTGTGCTTGTTTCATTAAACACATTCAATTCACAATAAAAGGAGAGCTTTTCTTTCATTTTTCTCATAATGAAGTTGTGAATCAAATCTGATGGCTACAATAGTACAATTCCCTTCAAAGAGTACCAAATGCTCTTTGATCAAATGAAAAGTGATCAAAGTCTAAGCCTGTTTTTAAAACCCATGAAAATATTAGCTTCAAGTGATCTTCTTTTTATTTCTCCTTGAGTTGGTCTTTTGATGATCCATTTTACTAAAAGAAAGAGGATGCAAACTAACCTAACATAGAGGATAAAGCTCTGGAAACACCATGTAGGTGATATGTCATTACAGGTAGATTTATCGTGGTACTGAAAAATCAGCATTTTGAAGTGAAAGTCATCAATGATCTAAGGACATATGTTCCCTTCAGATGTCACAGTTGCTTCATTTATGTTAGTCAGGGAATTCATTTTTTTTTTTATGGTTGAATGTTACTGCTGTTTAGATGCTTGTTCCATTTGAGAACATCTTAAATTTAAATGAACATATCAGTGCTAAAGTAGTCAGAAAAGATTGAGTTTATTCCTAGATGGAATGGCAAAATATCGTATCAAATTGCAGACCACAGCTTTCAGCAGCTCTCTATCAACTCACAAAATTACCAAAACGAATAATGATCCCAAAATGCCTTTGCTAATGTTCTATCACACTTCTGTTTCATCAGCAAACCAAATTCTGTTCATAGATATCATTCACTGAGGTACTTTTATAAAGACAGCCCACACTAGATTTAGAAAATATCCAATTCAAGTTTTTTTTCTAGCTACCAAAACTTCATCTTGTCATCCTCCCTAAAAGAGAAATATGCATCTTTAATGGTACTATATATGTTACAGAGTGGAGAATAATCCTCACAGCTAAAAGAGAGATACGAGAACTATTTGTAACATCTTAAAAGATAGAGTGTTCCAATATAGATGCTTTCAGTGCTATATTTGACTTATGTTCTCCTAAATGATAGAAGCAATGTATATGGTTTTATTATTTGGAGAATGAGAGAATCGTAAATCTTATCTACAGTTTCTTAAAACAAATAATGAAAATATTAACCACCTATGAAGTGATGAAATTCTATGAAATAACATCTCACTTCTCTCTTTCCACTTATCACTCTCTCCTTTTCCTGTGCACAAACACATAATGTGTTATAAAAATTACACAAATTAGCAACGCTGCGTCTCAATAATTAGGCTGTTTCTCTGTGCCAGTACAGTGCCACATATGTTTGTGTATGTTGTGGAGGAAATAAAAACAAGTACTAAAATCCATACTTTTTTCTCCCATGAGAATTTAGACATTATTACTCATTTCATGAATCTTAAGAATAATCCTATTCTTTGAGTCTGTGGATTCTTTACAGTGTTCTATGGAGTCACCCGGGTGGCTCTTTGGTTAAGTGTCTGACTACGGCTCAGGTCATGATCTTGCGGGTTGCGAGTTTGAGCCCCATGTGTGGCTCTCTGCTCTAAGTGTTGAGCCCGCTTCGGATTCTCTGTTCCCCTCTCTCTCTGCCCCTCCCCTGCTTGTGTTCTCTCTCTCTCTGGAAAATAAAATAACCATAAAAAAAGGATAATGTTCTATGAAGCTTCGGGATGACATGGAACAGTCTTCAGGTCACTGAGAGGGATTTATAGAATATGTAGAAACCCATGCAAGCTGAGGAGCAAACCCAGTGTTTTCACTCTACACAAAGGAAACTTATTTTTAACTCTTTCATATATAATTGAGCCCCACATTTAATTTTTACATTTTTTTTTAAATTTTTGAACAGTCTTAAATTTACTGAAAGTTGTAAAGACAGTAGAAGGGCTTCTCAGGGGCAGCAGATTCAGATTTCTCTCGTTTTACCATGTTACTTTAGTATGGTACATCCATCACAACTAATGAACCAATTTTGACACATTCTTATGAACTAAAACCAATACTTTATTCATATTATTTAATTTTTACCTAAGGTCCTTTCTCTGTTCCAGAATCCTATACAGCATTCTACACTGGATGTAGTATTCAGATATCTTTGGGTTCCTCTTGGTTGTGACAGTTTCTCAGATTTTCCATATTTTTTGATGACCTTGACAGTTTTGAGAAATACCGATCAGATAATGTCTAGAATGTCCCTCAGTTGGGATTGTCTGATGTTTTTCTCATGATTAGCCTGGGGGAATGTCATGTAAAACACCATGTTCATAGCATCATGTCAAGAGTAGCTTCTACCAACATGACTTGCCAATATTGACATTAACCTTCATCACCTGGCTCAGGTTGTTTGTCATATTTGCTCACTCTGAAGTAACTTTTCATCCATTTTTATACTTTACTCTTTGGAAAAAAAGTCACTATGAGCAGCCCACACTTACAGATGATTTTACATTATTGAGAAGGGAGTATCTACATTAATTATTTGGAGTTCTGTGTGGGATTTTATTTATTTGTTTATTTATTTATTTATTTGTTATTTTAAATCTATCTATCTATCCAATCAATTATTTATGTCAGAATGAACTCAGTATTTGCTTATATTTGGGTTATAAGGCAATACTATTTTATGTATTATTATTATTTTATTTTATTTTATTTTATTATTTTTGCTCAAATTTTTCCAGCTTAGAGCTGTTTCATTGGCTCATATGTCCCTTTGACATACTCACATCAATGTGTTTATGTGTGTGTATATGTGTACTTCCTTACTTTTCTGACACACAAGAAGCTACATGTTGAGTATTTCCTGTCCCAGTCCCAGAATCATCCAGGAGCTCCTGGTTTCCTTTATTGGGGAATGATATTATAAAACCCATATCTGGTTGCTAGATGTGCTTGTTGCTATTGGGGCTCCACATTCAATTTTAAGAGAAAGAACAAAAAATCACGGCTTCTACTATAAAAGTTAAATCATTGCTGTATATGAACTCAATCTATTCTGTGTGTGTGTGTGTGTGTGTGTGTGTGTGTGTGTGTGTGTTTTACTTAATAAAATATCCAGATATCCAGGTTTTTAATGTTTTGCCCCCATTAGAGCATGAATTCTGGGCCCCAAAATGATCCAACCTCTAGATTTTTTTCCATCCTCTATCCTTCTTAAAAATTTCAAGTTTTCTTGCTATAGGGCAACACTTTCTGCTAGAGGTAAACTAATCATATACAAACACTATTTACTCACATAAATATTATGCAAATATATCATGTAATGGGATTACTTAGAGATAACAATTTTTATGTTTTACATAAAACTAGAAAAACATAGTTTAAAAGAAATTAAAGCAAACTCACTTGGTTAGAAAGTCATCTAATAATTATGAAAACATTTATTTTTATATAAATGTCAGCAAAATGATTAAAACAATTCTAGTATGGAAGTGTAATTTTTTTAAAGAAATTTGGAAGGAGGTAATGTCCCAAATCTATTCCTTATTGCAATAACCTGTTACAGTTTCCCATATCTTTTATAATTGCTTGTTTCTTTTAAAACTAATATTCAGATAACTTCTATTTTCCTCATCACTTCCTACCTATTGACATAACTTTTACAGTTATTTGACCCTTTTCTTACAAAGCCCCTGAGATCTCTACAAGGCAAACAATGAATTGAAAAAGATGAGATCTCTCAGTTTCAGTTCACAAGGTCTTTAAATCTTATTTAAGCTTTAATCTCCAGTGGCACCAAACCCTACTTCATCCCTTCCTTTGCGTTCCTGGTTAAAGGAATAAGCCTTAGAATCTGGCAGAACAAAGAAGTCTCTAGTTATCTGATGGCTATAACATACCAATTATGCAAGCAGATTAATTTTTCTCTAGTTTCTAGGAGTCTAACAGTTTGAAGGACTGGCCATACATTTCTTTTTGTGTTCACATATGAGTAGTTAGAACATCTGGTACTAATTAGTTGCCTTTAAAAATACATATCCATTATTGTTCTCGTGTCTGTAGGTCATTTAGGCAGTTCTGCTGATCTAGACAGACTCATTTGATCTTAGATGTCCTTGTTTCATAAGACTGTGGTCAATTCTTAGATTGACCAGAAACAGGCTATTTTAAGTTGGCTTCTTTAATGTATCAAACAATTACTGGCATTCATCTGGGACAGCAGATGTAATTGAACCATGATGTTTTCTTCATCTATTAAGCTAAACCAGCCTTGTTAATATCATGGTGATAGTATTCCCAAAAAGAAAGTTGAAGTGTGCAAAGTCTCTTGAGGCTTAGACTCCGAACATGCATAATATTACTTCTGTTTCTCTCTCTTAAAGACAGCAAAGACTAAAGGAATTGAGAAATAGACCCCAACTGTTGATGGTAACAACCACAGCATCACATTGCAGATGCATGGTGTTAGATTTGGGGAATAAATAAGAGGATTTTGTAATCAATTTACCACATTGTCTAAACAAGGATTCAAAAAATCTAATATCAGTGCATACCAATATTTAATTGTCAGAGAGAGATACAGGAACAATCAAAAGAAATTGAAACGCAGAGCCAATGAGATGGAAAAAAATAGAATAGTTGGGTCCTCGGTGATGAGTAAAGAGTAGGTTTCAAGAAGAGAAAAGTGTTTAGCCTCTCAAATGATGCTGATAGATCCAGTAAGATATGGCCTGAGAAGTGATCCTTGAATGCGGCCATGTCAAAATCAATACTTGGGCAGAGTGGTAAAAACAAAGCATAGCTAGAGTAAGTTTAAGAGCAATGAGAGCTGAAGCATCACATACCACAGATTAGGTTTCAGTCCTACGAGACTGCCTACTCCCCATCTTCAGATGCCAATCACAAGTGAGGCTATCACCTGTGCTTCTGACCTACTAGCTATAGATCAGAGGTTCCCAAATGACCCTCCTTGGGTTTGATTAATTTTCTGGAGTAGTTCACAGAACTCAGAGAAACATTTTACTTACTAGATTAGCAGTTTATTATAAAAGGATATGACTTAGAAAAAGCCAGATGAAAGAGATGCATAGGGCAAGATATGGGGAAAGGGTGCAGAGCTTCTATGCCTTCTCTAAGACTGTCACTCTCCCCAAATTTTCACCTATTCAGGAACCTGGAAGTTCTCCAAACCCCAACTTTTGGATATTTATGGAGGCTTCTCTACACAGTCACAGTAGATTAAATTACCGGCGGTTGGCAATACATTGAACTCAATCTCGAACCCCTCTTTCTTTCTTGGTGGTGGGAGGTGGCTGTAATCATATGGTTGTAATCATATGGTTGGCTCCACAACCGGTCCTTAGCTGCAGTCCAAAACTTACCTCATTAACATAACAAAAGATGCTTTTTATAGGCTCACTGCTTAGGAAATTCCAAAGGATTTAAGAGCTTTGTACAAGAAATGGGAATAAAGACCCAATATATATTTATTATAATCCACAATATCACAGATGTAATCATTACTCAAACCACCACCCACTTGGAAACAACTGAATTTGTCCAGGCAAACCTAAATATAATGTCCAGGTAGAACAATTGAATCACATTTTTTATCTTTAAAGGATGGAAGGCATTTTGTACGGGTACAGATGATCATACATTGAGAGTTATACAGTGGCAGAATGCTAATAATTTCTGCTTGCTTCTATTTACTTGAAAATAAGAAAAAATAATATAATTAGATAGGAGTAAGGATATATAAAGAGATGTTGGAAGTTTAATGAAAGAGGAGAAGTCTATTTCAGTGAACAAGTGAACATACTAGAGAATAGTATAAGAATGCTAAGCAGCACTACTGTTCCACTGAGGGAGGTGAGTGCAATGAATTCAAGTGAGCACAATGAAGTGAGAAAAGAGCAAGGAACTTTAAGGGTAGCAAGGAAGTGACTAAGAAAAAACTCAAGGGATCTAATATGAGTAATTAGGGAAATGACCATCAGAGGTGAGTAGAAGCAATCAGATGAGTCAAGCTCAGTAAATTATATACAGCAATGGTGACCAAGAGCCATCAAAGTACTGAGAGTGTGTTGGAAAGTTAAGAGGTGGAAGTAAAGAGTGAAGGAGAATGATGTTGTTTGTCATTTTCCATGGCAAAGTATGGAAGTGACTGAGATGCGGTGGTGGATAGGTCATGAAGAACAAGCAGTGAAACATTAAATATTAGGTTATTACAATGATTATCTAAATGAATATGAAAATCACCACTGGTCATGACAGGAGTAGTGCTACAGAGAAGCAGTAAGATAGGCACTAAAATGTTAAAGAACAAGAGTGACCCATCAGTAGAAGATAGCACCTAGGGAAGACCATGTAAGCATTACTTAATGAGAAGAGAGATATGAGAGTGTTAGGAAGGTGGTAAGGATAATTATCTGGAAATGACAATGGGAAACAAGGAGGAAAGGGGTCAGTCATCTAGCCACCATGTGACAGGGGCACAGTGGAAACAGAGTCCTCACAGGAGAAACAAGTTTCAGTTTGAGTAACAGATTGAAGGAAAAATTGGGGAAGATAAAGAAAGTTTTACTGATGGTGGACTATAAATTTCAGGGGCACAGTTAAAATATTTTAGTAGTTGGAAAGGTATGAGAGATGGGGCAGATTAAGAGATGTAAAAAAGTCTTTGGAGATGAGAAAAATAGAGGTGAAGGGTGATGTGGGAATTCTGGGATTCTTCTTTTTTGTTGTTGTAAACAAGGATAACAGGCATAATAGGCTTAGTTCAAATAGCTCAAAGAATATATGTATAATGGAATATTACTCAGCCATAAAAAAGAATCAAATTTTGCCATTTGCAAGGATGTGATGGAGCTAGATAATATTATGCTAAATGAAATAAGTCAGTCAGAGAATGAGAAATACCATATGATTTCACTCCTATGTGGAATTTAAGAAACAAAACAAATGGCCAAAGGGGGAAAAAAGAGAGAGGAAAACCAAGAAACAGACTCTTAACTATGGAGAACAAACTGAGAGTTGCTGGAGGGAGGTGAGCACGGGGATGGGTTAAATGGGTGATGGGTATTAAAGAGGGCACTTGTGATGAGCACTGGATGTTGTATGTGAGTGATGAATCACTAAATTCTACGCTTGAAACTAGTATTACATCTATGTTAACTAACTGAAATTTAAATAAATACTAGAAAAAGAAAAAAAATAAATTAAAAAAAACCCAGAAGAGTGGGGAGGAGGATTTTTTACTACTACAACCTACAAAGCATATAATAGAGAAATGGTACAAAATGAAATGTAAAATTAATTACCTGAGCCACTCATATGTAACCACTAAGAACATCTTGTGTATCTATTCGGGAATTTCTATGTTCATGTGAAATATATCAAGTTAGACAATTAGGTATAATTAATCGTATATATAAATGCATGTCTGCAAGTACACGTATACAGAAAAAAAATCAATGTTTTCTGTTCTTTGTATTTTTTATCTCACTTAATAATTTTCCTTGGCAATTTTTCTTTAATAAGCATATGTTGATTTATTGTTTGTTTTGTTTCGTTTTGTTTTAATTGCTTCATTATACATCTTTGTATTAATTCACTTAA
Organism: Panthera onca; assembly: GCF_046562875.1. Lineage (NCBI taxonomy): Eukaryota > Metazoa > Chordata > Mammalia > Carnivora > Felidae > Panthera > Panthera onca. Next base: position 137,281,012 of record NC_138342.1, on the reverse strand, counting down.
CCTGTTTTTCTAGCTGTGAACATTTAGGCTGTTCATAGTTTTCTTGGACTTGTAAACAATAAATATTGGTACTTACTCCATTTTACAATGTGTATAAGAGCAGTTGTATTATGAAAACGCTGAAGCCAACTATTACATACAATTCTATTTTCATTTGAAATTTTGGTGCTTATTGCTAAGTTTTTCCCCTCAAAAGCTATGAAAATATACCTTAACAGGACATGATTTACACTATGCAATATAGACGTTATCAAATTTCTTAAACTTTGTGAGTTTTCTGTTTGAAATAGACACATGTACTGCTTTAATCCAAAGGCTTTCAATGTTAAAGATGGGAACTGGGGCAACCATAGCCCCCAACAAACACACACATTTCAAGATAAGGTATTTAGCCACCTGAAAGTGTTTGATATTCCATAAATCACTCCACCTGAAGAGTTTCATACATCTTTTCACAGGGCCAGCTTTGCATCTGAGCAGGAAATATCAGTCTTACCACTTGCTGTGAAGGAGAGAAACGATTTATTTGACATTTATTCTCAACGTGCCCAAGCCAACTAGGGAAGCAGCTGGAATTTGACTTGAGTGATTGCAGCCTTTTTTCTCTTCTCTCATGCATGTAATATGCAAACCTTTGGCGCATGTCAAAGAGTGCTTTACCTCTAGTAATCCCACCAAATCCTTTGAGGGATGCTCAGCCTGGAACCCAGCCCTGGATGTCACATCATCATAAACTCAATTTCCATCTTCTCAGTTATCCTCTGGACATGTGCTGAAAACTTCAACTTCCTTTTCTTTTTAATTTTTTTTTAATGTTTATTTATTTTTGAGACAGAGAGAGATAGAGTACGAGCAGGGGAGGGGCAGAGAGAGAGGGAGACACAGAATCTGAAACAGGCTCCAGGCTCTGAGCTGCCAGCACAGAGCCCGACGCAGGGCTCGAACTCACGAACTGTGAGATCATGACCCAGCCAAAGTCGGACGCTTAACCCACTGAGCCACCCAGGCACCCCTTCAACTTCCTTTTCTTAACATGAAGTGTCTTAGTGAAATATTTCAATTTTTTTCAAGTATTTAGAATTTCTGGTTTACCTTTTTTATTGCTTTCCATTTAATTGTATTTATTTGAGTTGAGAAATTAAAATAAAGGGTGCCTGATAAAAACTTGAAAAGCTAGTTATTCATCACCTCACATAGTTATGTTTGTTGCTTTTTGTTTGTGAAGGGTGTTTAACACTTTAGATTTATTCTCTTAAATTATAAGTATACAATAGAGTATTATTAACTATAGCCTCCAAACTGCACATCAAAAATTTTTTTTGAAGTCAGTGAAAGGATAGAATCATAAAACAAAATTTAAGAGTCCATAGAATAATTTCATACATTAAAATGTTTCCATTTTAATTTAATTTATACAAATAGATGTTATTCTCCAAATAGCTGGTGTAAAGTCAAGGTATATGGACTATTTTGAGCTGAAAAAAATCAAGATTCTTCAGGCTGTAGAGAAACTTTTGCCCCTCCCTTACCTACCTAGAGCAATCTAAATTGGGTGTCTTTCTCAGAGTAAAAGAATTATTACCATAGATAAATTTTATCTGAATGACCTACCTATATGGCAGAACAAATATCTACGTGCTCAACCTATTGCCCTGCGAATTGCCGTTCTCACTTTTAAAGCCTCAGTCTTATGTCAATTTAAGTTTTTAGATCAGCTGGAAGAAATTTGAAGGGTAAACAAAAATTTTCCTCCCCAACACTGATAATGTCAGTAGTTATTTGAATGGATATCTTATTCCTTTTATTGAAATGCAAGCTCCTTTAATATAGTTTTTTTTTTTTCATGATCTAAAACAGTATTGTCCACATCGTTGGTGATGTGGTGGTTTAAGTCAGTAAATACCTATTGAATAAATGTGTGAAGTTACTAATATTTATAGCTATGTAATCATAGCAAAATTGAAAAGATAGTAAAAGGGGGAGCACATATTCACATAAATTAGCCTTTGCTCATACATAGTTATGCACAAGAAATTAATTATAACCCTTCTATGTATAGGCACTGCAAAGGAAGTAGGTACAGAGCATGTCTTAGTACTATAATAAGATCAAATTTAGTACATGTACTTAGTACCATAATTAGATGAAACAAGGTAAAATTCTTTCTCTGTTTAAAATTCTGTTCCATTAAATTTCTTCTGATCAGTCCAGTTATGAAAGCAATTTTTTTCTTTTTGTTGTAATTCTAGTAATGATTTACATCTAAATGACCAAGACTGGTAACCATTTCAGAAAAGACTAGAAAAGCAAAGATGTAAATCTGAACCCTTTGGTTTATAAACCAAGACATTTAAGCTGAAAGAAAAGAATTTGGTGTGGTTCCTCACAATGAAGAAATTTATTTAAAAAATTTTTTTTGAATGTTTATTTATTTTTGAGAGAGAGAGAGAGAGAGAGCATGAACGGGGAAGGGCCAGAGAGAGGGAAACACAGAATCTGAAGCAGGCTCCAGGCTCTGAGCTGTCAGCACAGAGCCTGACGCGGGGCTCTAACTCACAAACCGTGAGATCATAACCTGAGCAGAAGTCGGACGCTCAACCTACTGAGCCACCCAGGCGCCCCAAGAAATTTATTTTTTAAAGAACCAAGTAATGTTCAGGTGGCTCTTGGATATGGACTTAAGGAATAGAAAGTGAATTTAAAAATTGAGGAGCTGAGAGGAGGGACACAATTAGAGTTTAAATAAGCAAAGAAATATTAACACTGAGATTAAGATTTGTTATAAGTTACAGACTAGATAAACAAAAAAGTATGAATCTAATAGTAGGAAGATATCAAGCCCTAGAGCATCATATGTTCATATAATATTTTTTTCTTCATAAATATAATCCTTTTGAAAAATGTCATGGGGCGCCTGGGTGGCGCAGTCGGTTAAGCGTCCGACTTCAGCCAGGTCACGATCTCGCGGTCTGTGAGTTCGAGCCCCGCGTCAGGCTCTGGGCTGATGGCTCAGAGCCTGGAGCCTGTTTCTGATTCTGTGTCTCCCTCTCTCTCTGCCCCTCCCCCGTTCATGCTCTGTCTCTCTCTGTCCCAAAAATAAATAAAAAAACGTTGAAAAAAAAATTTTAAAAAAAGAAAAATGTCAGCTACATTTTCATTACTTAAATAGATACAAACCATTGCTGAAAGAAATTTTAGAGAGGGAGACATAGTACATGTTTAATGTTTTTAATAACATGATCAAAGTAATCAAATATTTCAGAGGGTCCCACTTCTTCGGATCCACCACTCCAAAAACTTCCTAAATGTGGAGAGTAATGAAGACATATATAACTTAAACATAATTAGTTTATATTCTCATGATTCAGGCATTATTGCAACAAACTCTATATACATCATTGCAATATTTATCTTACTGGACATACTCTGACAATTAAAATTCAATTTTACAAGACAGAAATCATGCTACATAATCTTTTGTTGTTGTGTACCAAATTATCCCCATATTTAGCATTACAGAATAGTGAAAACGTTTATTATATCCCATTGTTTCTGAAGGTCAGTGTTGGCTGGGGCTAAATGTATCTGAAGGCTTGCCTGGGGCTGGAGGAGCCCCATACAAGATGACTCGAACACATGGCTGTTGGCAGAAGATCTCAGTTTCTTGCTCAGTGTTGTCTGAAAGTTCAAGTTTTGTCACATGGACCTCTCTAAAGGACAGCACAGAGTTGTTGATGTCTCTAAGGAGGATAATGAGTGTGGATCTGGGAATACTGAAGAAGCTAGAAACGGAAATCTTTTGCCTCTCCTGATGTGAAAAATAGTAGCTGAGATGACCCTGGCAGAAACAGGAAGCCAACAGGGAGAAGGATGTCTCTTATCCTTACTACCGTGTTCCAGGATTGCTTTTGCATCATCTGTTGGTAGAAGCTAACAGGAAGTCAACGAACAAAGAAGAAGGGTAGATTTAACCCCAGCCTCACAGTCCACTACTATGCCAAGTCAGCATCCATATGTATGGTCTACACATATGTGAATTTCCAAACAACATAAACACTTCTTATATATAAAAATATTTTCACTCTTTCCCAAAGGAAGAGAATTCCCACATTTCAATCATCATGGTTCTAACATTTGGGTGCTATTAATCACTCCTCAAACTGTATGTCAATTCATTAATTTAATGACTAAGTTGTAAAAAATAATTATGTAAAAACAATATAGGGATAAGAAGGAAAAGGAAAAGAAATTCGTGCGCACGCACACACGCACACACACACACATTTAACAAGCAGGGGAAACAATAAGCATAAATGTTATAATCTATTACTACCCTTGTATATCTATTACTTTATTGTTTCACTTTACATTTCTTTCCATGTTCCCTTTATCCTTAGCCACAGCCTCAGTGGTTGGGGATTTTTACATGTCTGGGTGACCCAAAATTACACTCCTAAAGAATCAAAATCCTCAGCAGTTCTTTTTTTTGTTGTTGTGGTTTCTCTTTAACTATGACTACTTGACATAAAGAAACTAAAATATAGCCCAGAGAATTACCTGTGTCCAAAACATAAAAAACAAAAGTAAAGGTCTCCCTATCACCATCATAGAGTAGAAACCCAATTTCTTTTGTAATCACCACAAAAATATAATAATACTCCTATTTGCCTGTGAAAATAAAGGCAGTTAATAGTCAAAGTATTCAATTTCATGTAACCACAAATTACTCCCTTGGGAGCTAATACCTCCAACTTACCAAATCCCAAATTTATGAAGCTGGAAACAAAATTTTTGAGTGAATCATAAAGAATAATAGTTAAAATTACCAATCCTTTGACTCCTTGTTTTCTAGACTCATGCCATAAAGAATAGTACCATATATTCTTCAGTAGTTCAAAGAAAATACTGTATTCATGTGATAGAATCTGAAACTTTCAGGGAATTCAATTTCCTTTTAAATAGAAAACTCCATCCCGTCAAGTGACAGGCATGAAAACATGGTGATGGACTGTGACTCACTCTCCTTTGATAATTCAAGTTAAGTTTGTGGAATTGGACCTGGAGTTTTTTCTGTTACGAAGACTAAAGAATATTTTAGTAGACTGATAATCTGTTTACTCTCAGGGACATTTTATGCAATTAACCAGTAACCACTAGCAAGAGTCCCAATAGATGAAAACACTCTGATCACTACCGTGTCCCTGCTGCATATTATGGTAATTGTGACACCTTGCCTATAAGAGTTAAGTACTACCACTAGACCCTCACTATTCTAAGATCGTATCATAGCTACTAAAATAGGTTTAATCAATTTTAATCCATTTTAATGGCAGCGTTTCCCATAGTCATTTCCAGCCTACCAGAGGCCACCACCCCAGAGATCTTCAAGTTTTCTGACATTCCCTTCACTATTGTATTCATCAATGTCTTAGTGAATAGAGTGTCTTCTAGGCCCTATTAGGGATGTAATGGAGGATGGTATGCAGGTCACACATGATAAATGCACTCCACCATTTCTTTCTCCCAAAGAAATTCTTTCTGCTTTTGAGTTGATAACATATCAATCATTGTTAATCTAAGTTTAAATCAATTAAACAAGTACTGTTGAAGGCAGTTCCACATGCTCGAGCTAACTCATTAGATCTAGAATTCATGGTAAGAACAGCTATATCAATATATTTAGAATTTGGAAGCTAAAACCAACTACCGTTGAGGGAAAGAAAGAGCTACTACTACGGTGGCACAAAAGAGGAAGACGCAAGTACTCTACCTCCGTGTCTTCAAGTCTGGTATCCCTCTTGATTCTTTTCGGGAGGACTCAATGAGAAGTCAGCCGACTAAGGAGAGATGAAGTTTGCATTACCTCACTCCCTGCCTCACAGGAGAGGGCATAAAAATGAGGAGATGAAAATGAGAGGCAGTAGCTTAACTGATTATGCCACTCCTTGTAATAACTTTGAAAGATTACATACTACTTTACACATTATTAAGCTGACATTTGAAAAACTTATCATGGATTTAAATATATTTAGTTTTGTGTTAACATGAGTTAGAAATCTTAAACATTTTACCAGATAAAATAGGATGAAAATTCAACCATAATAGGCTAACTATGCCACAAAATAATTTATGAAAATAAATTTTAACTATCTTATTGCATGTCTCACAACGGATTTGAAATGTTATCCTACTTAAAAGTTTTATCATAAAAACTACCCTACATCTGGAAAGTGCTTTAGTTAAGTTTTTAAAAATAGGGTCTGTACAAAAATTATAATTTTTGTTTGGAATTCATAATATCCCAACATGTGCCAATAAATAGGAATAAGAACACAGATATAATAAGAGAGACAAAGCCAAAATTCTATGGAATTAAAGTGATTTCATTAATTAATTAAGGATGCTTCCTAATGCAAATACCAAACTTTGAAATGCCCATTTATTTGGTTCGTGGGATATTTTCATGTTCTGGGGTACTGTACCACAGTGGAATTGGTATGAATAAGGAGATTGACCTCTGTGTTAGATCCTATTATTGTCTCCTATAACAGGATAACGCATCCCCAATGACAGTTTCCATGTGAATCATAAGTCTCCATGTAGAAAAGTATCTATGTGTCCCATTTTCAGGCTTGAGCATGAGTCTTCTCTGGCTAGTGAAGTATAAGCAAAGGTGATTTTTGACAGGACCACACGGAAACATTGAGAGCCATCATGTACTTCCAATAGCTTTTTTACTTCTCCTGTCATGTCCCAAATAAGTGCTACTCTTTTAACCTGGATCCAAGGAATAAGAAGGCACTTTAAAAATGTTTAAAGTTAGCCTTCAGCCTAGAGTTCAGATGTAGCGAATCAGAAGCCAATAGACAATGTGTGTACCAAACAATTTTTTGCTGTAAGGCACTAATATTGGGAAGATTTTTGGTTTTCGGATTTTTTTTGGTTTTGAGGGTTTTTTGTTTGTTTTGATTCAGTTTTTTGTTTGTTTTTTGCTACACCATGAGTTAGCCAAAATTGACTAACATTTCTATTTTAATATAGTAGGAGCCAAAAAATCTTTAACTAAGGGAAAATTCTAAGGTAGTTTTGGGAAAAAACATATATAGTAATGGAGGATATGGAAATCATTTTTTTCAAAGCTAGCTGGCTGCACTTAGCCCTTGGAAAGACTCTATGGACTTCCAGGAGTATATATCTTAGTTTGAAGATTACTTAATTACACCATGAACTAAAGAATAACACAGATGCCTCATGTTCATGTACAATTCTGTAACATACCAAAGGGTGGGGGGTGGAATCTACATCTCTCTCATCACTTCACTAACAAATAAAATTTACTTTTTAGGCAAGATTATATTTCCTTACAAAAGGCGGTCGGGGGGGGGGGGCACCTAGGTGGTAGCTCAGTCTGGTAAGTGTCTGACTTCAGCTCAGGTCATAATCTCACGGTCGGTGAGTTCACACCCCTCATCAGGCTCCCTGCTGTCAGGGCAGAGCCCACTTTGGATCCTCCACCTCTCGCTCTCTTTGCCCCTCCCCCACTCACACTCTCTCTCTCCCTCTCTCAAAAATAAACATTAAAAAAAAAACAACAACAAGAAAGCAAACACACAGTATAGATTTAGGAATAATAAATTATCAAACAATAACAGACTATCTTAAAACTTCAAGTTTTGATTAAAATAAGAATGGAAAAAACCATGGCATTCTAAAAGCTGAGAAAATTTATATGACTGGGAACTATATACTCCAAAGAAAAATCTCTTTATCACATTTTTGTTCAGGAAAAAAACCCAAGAACTGCGACAAGAATAATGCAATTTGTACGTCATTATTTAATTCTTTGTTGTAAAGCTGCATTTTATACTATGTGAGATATTAAAAATATTCCATAAAATAAGCTCCACTTCTTGTATGTATTTATTCTTTTAAAATCTAGTATTCACAATTGAGTGTAAGCTTCTTATACATTTTCTTTCTTCCCTCCCAATGGCAATTGAAATAGGTGCTCATATGACATTTTCCTATTTTTTTTGTTTTAATTTAGTGATCCCTCTCCTTTCACTTTTTCTGCATGCTTGCAATGCAGAAGTGAAAAAATTTTGAAACACCTTTGCGTCGCTTTCTTAAAACATATTTGTGTTTCATATTGCTGTTGTTGCCATGAAACCATAACTATAGACCATTTCTTCCAGTACTATTGCCACTCTCTGAGGTTAGTTTTATAACTGGGAAAAAGTACAAATTATTTCAGACCAGCACAGCATTGCTAGAACCCTTACAAGGACCCCGGAGACAAGGTCTAATGCAAAATTATATGTGCTCCAGAATATCTCCTCCAGTCCTGAGAAGATATCTATTTTTACTACGTTATTATTGCATTTTCATCATCCCAGTTCCTACAACATGCACCATTTTCTAATCATATTATAGAGATTCCAGACTGCAAAGATCACGTCTTGCTCATTTTCACATAAAACCGACTTTAATACTTCTCTTATAGAGTGTGACAAATTGTAAAAATATGAATGGAGTCTTCCATCCCTTATCCATACCCTCTTAAAATGAGATTCTGAAGCTCTTTCCATTAAAACGTAGTCTATTTCACAGCTTGGTCTGCCCTTCCTTTATGATATTTTTCACCAATAAAATGTGGTAGAAGAGGCCTCGTGTCAATTATAACCTCAGTCTCAGAAATCCTAGCATGCTTAAGTTTGTCACTCCCTCATTGATAAGCACAGGCTAGCCTGTTGGAGGGTAAGAAAACACATGAAGTAAAGACAAGCTATTAGACTTGAAGTCATCAACACCAGCCATCCCTCAGCTATACCAGTCAATAATCACAGAAGAATGAATCATCCCAGCTCAGACTCACTAAAAAGAACCACCATTTAAGCCTAATCCAAACCATTGACTTACAGAATTGGAAGCTAAATAAATAATTGCTTTTTAAAAAAAATTTTTTAAGGTTTACTCATTTTTCAGAGACAGAGAGACAGAGCGTGAATGCGGTAGGGGCAGAGAGAGAGGGAGACACAGAATCAGAATCAGGCTCCAGGCTCTGAGCTCTCTGCACATAGCCCAACAGGGGGCTCGATCTCAAAGACAGTGAGATCACGACTTGAGCCAAGTCGGAGGCTTAACTGACTGAGCCACCCAGGCGCCCCATAATTGCTTTTTGAAGCCACTGAGTGTTGGGGTAGTTTGACATGCAGCAAAAACTAACAAATACACACAGCAAGAGAAGTGAAAATGAAGTGACATAAGAGTTTGCCTCCTCTTGTATATGCCATACTTAGTGTCCTACAGCTTTTCTTTTAAAATTCTATTTTTATTTCTTTGTTCTAGTCCTCTGGTACATACAACCTGAGTGATTCAATATGTACTACAGTTAGTAACACAATGTCATCATCCATCTATATTTGAACTCTACCTTCTTTTTTTTTCAAATCTTATTTTCCACTAAATATTTAAAAAGTACCTTAAGGTGTGCCTGGGTGGCTCAGTTGGTTCAGCATCTGCTCTTGGTTTCTGCTCATGATCTCACAGTTTGTGGGTTCAAGCTCCGCGTCAAGGTCTGCACCGACAGCACTGAGCCTGTTTGGGGTTCTCTCTCCCTTTCCCTCTCTCTGTACCTCTCCTGCGTGATTGCTCTCTCCCAATCTCTCTCAAAATAAATAAATAAACATTTAAAAACAATTATCTTAGATACCCAAGAATCACTGGTAACAATATTCATGCTCCAATGTGTGTTATGGCTATATTGTATCCCAAATTACATAAAATTATATGATATTTTAGATATAAAAATGGCTTTTAAAACTTTAAGGAAATATTAACCACCATTTATTCACTTTTTTTAATATGAAATGTATTGTCAAATTGGTTTCCATACAGCACCCAGTGCTCATCCCAAAAGGTGCCCTCCTCAGTACCCATCACCCACCCCCCATCAACCCTCAGTTTATTCTCAGTTCCCTTTTTTTTTCCTTCTCATCCCCCATGGTCTTCTGTTAAGTTTCTCAGCATTCACATAAGAGTGAAACATGATATCTGTCTTTCTCTATATGACTTATTTCACTTACCATAATACTATCCAGTTCCATCCACGTTGCTACAAAAGGCCATATTTCATTCTTTCTCATTGCCACGTAGTACTCCATTGTGTATATAAACCACAATTTCTTTATCCATTCATCAGTTGATGGACATTTAGGCTCTTTCCATAATTTGGCTACTGTTGGGAGTGCTGCTATAAACATTGGGGCACAAGTGCCCCTATGCATCACTACTCCTGTATCCCTTGGGTCAATTCCTAGAAGTGCTATTGCTGGGTCATAGGGTAGGTCTATTTTTAATTTTCTGAGGAACCTCCACACTGCTTTCCAGAGCGGCTGCACCAATTTGCATTCCCACCAACAGTGCAAGAGGGTTCCCGTTTCTCCACATCGTCGCCAGCATCTATAGTCCCCTGATTTGTTCATTTTGGCCACTCAGACTGGTGTGAGGTGGTATCTGAGCGTGGTTTTGATTTGTATTTCCCTGATGAGGAGCGACATTGAGCATCTTTTCATGTGCCTGTTGGCCATTTGGATGTCCTCTTTAGAGAAGTGTCTATTCATGTTTTCTGCCCATTTCTTCACTGGATTATTTGTTTTTCGGGTGTGAAGTTTGGTGAGTTCTTTATAGATTTTGGATACTAGCCCTTTGTCCAATATGTCATTTTCAAATATCTTTTCCCATTCCGTTGGTTGCCTTTCATTTTTGTTGATTGTTTCCTTTGCTGTGCAGAAGCTTTTTATCCTGATGAGGTCCCAATAGTTCATTTTTGCTTTTAATTCCCTTGCCTTTGGAGATGTGTCAAGTAAGAAATTGCTGCGTCTGAGGTCAGAGAGGTTTTTCTCCTGCTTTCTCCTCTAAGGTTTTGATGGTTTCCTGTCTCACATTCAGGTCCTTTATCCATCTTGAGTTTAATTTTGTGAATGGTATAAGAAAGTGGTCTAGTTTCATTCTTCTGCATGTTGCTGTCCAGTTCTCCCAGCACCATTTGTTAAAGAGCTGTCTTTTTTCCATGGGATATTCTTTCCTGCTTTGTCAAAGATTAGTTGGCCATACTTCTGTGGGTCCATTTCTGGAGTCTCTATTCTATTCCATTGGTCTATGTAACCACCATTTAATATACAAATCTGCGAATATCTTAGATAATGTAAGTGTGTCATGAACAATTTGATGTTGGACAATTGTGATAAAAGTCAGTGCTATTTGTGTTCAGAAAGTCAGGGTTCATGTGTATGAGAATGAATAATCCAGAAGTTGCTAGAAATGAACATGAAAAAGGGATAGGAATTTCTTGAGACAATAGGAATGCCTGCAGGAAAATACTTTTATATAACTTTTTATCATAGTAAAATATACATAACACAAAACTCATTTTAACCATTTTTTAAATTTTTTTTAAATTTTTTTTTACGTTTATTTATTTTTGGGACAGAAAGAGACAGAGCATGAACGGGGGAGGGGCAGAGAGAGGGGGAGACACAGAATCGGAAGCAGGCTCCAGGCTCTGAGCCATCAGCCCAGAGCCTGACGCAGGGTTCGAACTCACGGACCGCGAGATCGTGACCTGAGCTGAAGTCGGACGCTTAACCGACTGAGCCACTCAGGCGCCCCTAACCATTTTTTTTTTAGTCAACAGTGCAGTGGCAATATATTCACACTGTTGTGCAACCATCACCACTTTTATCTCTGAAACTTTTTCTTCAGCCCAAACTGAAGCTCCGTATCCATTCAACAATAATTTTCTCCTCCTCCAGCCCCTGAAAAGCACTATTTTACCACTATGTATCTCTATGAATTTTACTATCCCAGGTATCTAATACGAGTGGAATCCTGCAATATCTGTCCTATTGTGTGGGTTTATTTCACTTTGCACAATGTCTTGAGGTTCATCTATGTGTAACATGTATCAGAATTTCATCCTTTTTAAAGCTAAATAATATTCCATTACATGTGTATGCTATATTTTGCTTACCTATTCATTCTTCAAAGGACATTTGGATTGTTTCCACATTTGACTATTGTGAATAACGCTATGAATATGAGTATGTACCATTTATTCAAGTCTCTGCTTGAATATATGGGATATGTAACCAGAAGTGGAATTGCTGAATCACTATTAACTGTTATAATATATTGCTAGATATCCATATACAACTATAAAAATACTGAGAGTTATACATAGATTATTGAGAAATCTATCTACCAGAAAATTGTGTTTTGGGTTGTTATGCTTATACAGTTTCACACAGAGTAAAAGAAAATGGGGGTCAAGCCATTCCTTACCACCCATACTCTCACCCTCCCCTGGGTAGTCACTTGATCGTTTTTAGCTTCAGGTTGATAGTGTCCTCCTTTTCAGCATATATGCCTAGTCAGATATTTCTGAACCTACTCAAGAGCCTGAAACTACCATCATGGCTCAAGAATTCCATCTTTATTCTGAGTAATCAGGAACAATGCACATACTATCAAGCACTGTAACTATGGGAAACTAAAGAGAATAAAACCCTAATTGGACCTGTTATCTTATTTCTATTCAATTTTATTATATTATAGCCTAGCATCAAATATTGTCTCACACATAGAAAGCAAATGAAGAGGGTTTGTTTGTTAAAAAGTGGGGGGGGGGGAGTAGACAAGTCTCAGGATTTGTTTTATTTTAGTTTTTAAAACTTCCAGTATAAATAAGGAATTCACAAAGCAGAAGATTATATGAGACTATATGATTTTGAAGAAAAAAAATTCTTGGTTCTTTGTTATACTTTGATAAAGACCAAAGACAATTCTTTTTTTTTTTTTTTAAGTTTATTTTTATTTATCTTGAGATAGAGATAGAGAGCAAGCAGGGGAGCGTTAGAGAGAGAAGGAGACAGAATCCCAAGCGGGTTCTGCACTGATAGTGTAGAGCCCAATGTGGGGCTCAAACTCACAAACAGTGAGATCATAACCTGAGCCAAAGTCAAGGGTTGGACAATTAACAAACTGAGCCACCCAGGCACCCAGATCAATGACAATTCTTATTGAAAAATTCTTTAAAACTTTTGGGATGATTATAATTTTTTTTTAATTTTTGTGGAAAAATGTGACTCAGTGTTTGTTTTGGAGTTACGGATAAGAGATTAATAGGGAAGGAACTATGAGCTTCAATCATATTTTATAGTACTAGTAAAATAAAAAATATCAGAAGACAGAACACAGAAGAGGAAGAAAAGAAGAAAGCAAGAGGAATGAAGAGAGGAAAGAAGGAAGGAAGGGTGAAAAGAAGGAAGGATGGAAGTAAAAGATTTGAAGGGAAGGGAAAAGATGTAGAAAAGGGTAAGGGGAAAGGAAAGGAGAAAAGAAGGAAAGAAGGAGGAAGGAAAGTGGGAGCCAGGAAAAGAACAGAGGGAAGGAGAAATGGAATTGATATCTCCTGGGGCTACAAATTATCTTAGGGATTAAATCAGGAGAAGGAAACTGTGGTAATAAGGTAATAAAAGAATCCAGAAATCAAAACAAGAATTTTCCACTTGCCTCGAGAATAATAAGAAGACATTAAATGATTTTTAAAAAGGTATTTAGTCAAATTAGATTTTTTGTTTTAAAAAATACACTCTGGGGAGCCTGGGTGGCTCAGTCTTTTAAGTTTTTTTGTTTTTGTTTTTGATTTTTTTCATATCAGGTCATGATCTCATGTTTCTTGGGTTTGAGCTTCACATTGGGCTCCAGGCTGGCAGTGTGGAGTCTGTTTGGGATTCTGTCTTTCTCTCTCTTTTGCTTCTCCCCACTTGTGCTTTCTCTCTTTCTCTCAAAACAAATAAATACACATTTAAATTAAAAAACACTCTGTGATTTGGTGAAGAAACTGGTGCACAAAAGTAGGTGCAGAGATGCCAGATAGGAGGATTGGCAGTTGTCACCAGGGGAGACTATGCTACATTGGACTAAAGAGGTGATAATGAGAATAGAGAAAAACTATTTTAGACATGTGAGAAGTAGAGAAGAACACAGGAGTAAGAGACCTGTGTGATTTCCAAGTTTCTGGTGTAAGAACTGATGATTGTAGGGGCGCCTGGGTGACTCAGTCGGTTGTGCATCTGACATCGTCTCAGGTCATGATCAGCACGGAGCCTGGAGCCTGCTTCAGATTCTGTGTCTCCCTCTCTCTTTGTCCCTCCCCTGATCATGCTCTGTCTCTCTCTCTTGCTGAAAAAAGAAATAAACATTAAAGAAATAATAAAGTAAAATAGTATTAAAAGAACTGATGATGGTAACAGTTACTAAGATGGCAAACAGTAGATGGCAAATAAGGATGTTTGGACTGGAAGGACATTAAGACATTTTGGGGTTAAGATGAGAAAGCAACATCCTACTACAATGAAGAAGCACACCCACATGCCCTAGTTTTATTGCATGAAATAATAAAATTTCCATTGTCGGAGTAGAAGAATATAGTATTCTGTTTGGCTCAAAGACATATCATTAAACTAGATTTTAACAGAGTTGATCAAATAGTAAGATACACTTTTGTCTAAATATTCAATTTCACTACAAATTTCTTAAGTTCAATGATTTCTCTTTATGTTTTCTAAGTTGTGACCCCCCCCCCAAATTTTCTTCTTAGGCTTCAAAGAACTGCTTCTTTTTTTTTAATGTTTATTTATTTATTTTGAGAGAGAGAGAGAGAGAGAGAGAGAGAGAGAGAATGAGCAGGAGAGGGGCAGAGAGAGAGAGAGAGAGAGGAAGAGAGGGAATCCCAAGCAGACTCTGCACTGCCAGCACAGAGCCCAGTGCCCAAACTCACAAACCATAAGCTGAAATCAAGAGTCTGATGCTTAACTGATTGAGCCAACCAGACACCCCTGCTTCTTTTTTTTTTCTTTTAATTAAAATTGAAAGCTGAAATTGAAAGCTGATGTAATATATGTGGATTTTGGTGCTAAAAGAGCTTGATATTGCATAAAATCAATTAACATTGGGAATAATGGTTATTTTATTCTCAGTACTTCAAGATTAGAGGAACAAATTTAGGTATAATTTTTTTTACACAATTCAATTTTTAAACCAGTAAGTTGATTCAGCCTTATGCTACATATTAGCATACAGCACTATGCTACATGGTTTGAGGAATATATCAAGCACAAAATATAATGGAAGAAAAATCATTGTCAAAGAAAATCCACACACAGATAAAAATCTAACAATTATTTATATACTTTATATAACTATATAACTATGAAGGCATATTTCATTAAGCTGTGATATGAAAATATGATTGTAAATGTAATAAGATTAACAAATAAAAAACAGAATGTATTTTTAATATTAGACATTATACATTGTAGTAAAAAGAGCTATCAGTTTAATAGGTACACATTTGTATATATAATATATATATAAACTTATATATTATATATAATATATTATATTATTATATATTAATAATATATATTACATTATATATTAACATATAATAATATATAATATAATATATAGATATTATAAGTTTATTTATTTATTTTGAGAGAGAGAGACAGCAAGCTCAAGTGGGGGAGGGGCAGAGAGAGAGGGAGAGACTCTCCAGCAGGCTCCACACTGTCAGTGCAGAGCCTGATGCAGGGCTTAAATCCATGAACCATGAGACCATGACCTAAGCCAAAGTCAGACACTTGACCAACTGAGCTACCAAGTGTTCCTAATAGGTACACATTTGAATATACCTATTAATCTAAAAAATAATAGTAAATGTCTATTGAGAAAAAAAAAGAATTATTGACAATCTAAAAGTACAAATTTTCCTTAATTTAAAATTGTTAATTATTGACTGCATTTTATCTCCAAGTAAGACCCTACGTATTTTGTCGTGGAGCATTTTAAAACAAATGTGCTTATTTAAAAAAAAAAAAATTGTTATTGAATCCTCAATAAAATGTCTAAAATTTTAAAAATTAAAACAAAATAAAAATAAAACAACTATGCTTCTTTTGACTTAATCTTAACAAATTCCAAATCAGTGAGGTCATATTTATGAAGTTTTATTTTATACTCAGTATGATAGAAAGGGCAGGAGAAGGTTGTCAAGGGTAGACAGGATGGCTGTCTGTTTAAGGACTTTGTTCCATTTCAATGTCTTATAATTAGACAGGTGTCATGTCCATTCTAAAGAGAACTATCAAAATAGACTGTATTCTCTTTCTGTTTTTTTTTTTTTCTTGTCTTTTCAGTTTGACAGAATTGAATGAAAGGAAAATTGAATAAAGGACCTGTTTGATTTTTTACTTGAGCTATTGCCAAAAGAGAAAAAGCAGAGTGTAAGTGGTGGGCAAGTAACTTCGTAATGGGTAGGTGATTTTTACCTGGTAACAAAACTTCAGTTTCATGATGGTCCTGTCTGGGAAAGTCTTGATACTGATTCTATCTGCATATAGATATATAGATTAATGTTCATGTTGCTCAGTTTGATTCTCTCTAAAATAAGTCATATTAGCTTAAATGGATATTGGTGTAGAACAACCTTTGTAGAGTCAACAGGTATATGGTAAAAGTAAATGGTAAAAATATATGTATGAGAATTTAATAAGAGGCATTTGTATCTTTCTCTCTTCAGAATCCTTTTAAATCTTTATATCAAACTCATGCTTGATAGTGAAGTAGTTAAGTACATAATAGAGTTATAGTATATGTATAGTATCTAGAAAAAATATATTCTCTTTCTGAGAAGTCGCCATGATCATGAGTCTGTCTTTTACAGATAATCTTTTATGAGTAATTTTACCAAAATCATCATGTAATTCAGATAATTTAAGTGAAACAAGTAGCCAAGCATCAAAACTAAAAGAAGTTCTATGTTTCCTTTTATACATAAAATATAGCTTAATATTCTAATTCACTAGCAATAAACCTTCATGATTTTTGGGTTCCTCTAGGAGCAGTTTCCTTCTTCTTGTAGTTTCTCAGACTAAGTAGAGAAGGGAAGCTGTATTTATTCAATATCTATATGTGTCTGTATCTATCTCTTCTGCAATATAACAGCACAATTTCTATATTGTGAGGCACATGGTATGAGATATCATATGTTTAATTATTAATGCAATAATTAATCATTTTGGTAAGTATTATAAGACATCACCTGAAACTTCCACACCGCAAGTAAAGAATTTGAATCGTAAACCACATTTTAGCAGTTCTAGTGTTCAAGAAGTATTATTTTTAAAGTTTATGCAATGTTTAATATTTTAGAAATTGGCATTAGTTGAAAACTTTTTGAAAGGTAAAGTACTAACAGTCATTTTATCTTTAAGTATTTATAGGAAAATATAATCCCTTATTCATTTCTTCTAAAATATATATATGTGCTAAAAATTGTAGTACCTTTTTTAATACAATTGAATAGGACAGAAAAAAATAAAACCTAATATTCTAATGAGAGTAAATATATAAGAAAACACATAATTTCAACTAATGTCAACTGAAATCATACAGAAAATTAAATACAGAAAATAAGCCAGATGATGAGATAGATGGTGACTGGGAAAACTTCATTAGTGAGATACTCAGAGATCTTCTTTCACTAAGTAAAATCTAAGCTCAAGATGAATATGGGGATGAGTCCAGCCATGCAGAAATTGAATAATCTAGAAGAAATAGATAATTCATAGGAACATACAACCTGCCAAGAGTAAATCAAGGAGAAATATAAAGCCTTAACAGACCAATATCAAATAAAGGAATTTAAGTATTAATAAAAAACTTCCCAGAAAAGAGAAGCCCAGGGACAGATGGCTTGCATCTGTATTTCACCCAACGTTCAAAGAGGATTTAATATTAGTATTAATATTTCTTAAGCTCTTCCAAAAAATAGAAGTAAGGAGAATACTTCTAAACTCATCTTATGAGGCCAGCATCATCCTGATACCAAAGCCAGACAAGGAACCTTAAGTAAAAAATCCACAGGCTAGTATCTTTGATGAGTGTAGCTACAAAATCCTCAATAAAATACTAGCAAACTAAATTTAACAACCATCAAAAAGATTATGCTCTATGGCTAAATGGAAGTTATTGCTGGAATGCAAGGTTGGTTTTAACAATCAATGTGATATATATTAAAAGAATGAGAGATAAACAACACATGACCATCTCAATAGATGTAAAAAAAATCAACAAAGTTCAACATCCACTTATGATAAAAACTCTCAATATATATATTTAGAAGGATGTCACTATAACAATCAAAGCCATTTATGAAGAGTCCATAGCTAGTATCATAATCAAAGAGAGAAAACTGAAAGCTTTTCCTCTCAGATCTGGTAAGGACAGCAAGGTAAGGATGTCTACTCTTGCCATATCTATTCAAAATAGTACGGGAAGTACTAGAAAGAACAATAAAAAAATGAAAGAAATAAAAGGCATCCAAATAAGAAAAAAATACAAATTAAATAAACTCTGTAGATGACATGATCCTACATGTAAAAATTCTAAACTCCATAAAGAACTGTTAAAACTAATGAACAGATTCAATAAAGTTGCAAGACACAAAATCTACATATAAAAGTTAGTTACATTTCTTTACACCAACACCAATCTATCTGAAAAGGAAATCAATAAAATGATCCTATTCCTGACAATATAAAAAAATGCTTATGAATAAATTTAATCAAGGAGATGAAAGATCTGTACATTAAAAAATGTAAAATGCTGGAGAAAGAAATTGGAGTATACAAAAATAAATAGAAATATGTCCTATGTTCATGAATTGGAAGAATTCATACTGTTAAAATATTCATACTACTCAAAGCAATATACAGATTCAATGCAATCCCAATCAAAATTGCAATGGCATTTTCACAAACATGAAAAATAAAATTTTAAAATTCATATGGAATCAATAAAGATCCAACTTAGCAAAAGAAATCTTGAGAAATAACAAGCAATTATGATCAAAATAGTATGGTACTGGCATAACAAAAAGAAACATAGACCAAAGGAACAGAATCAAGAACCCAGAAATAAGCCTAAGCACACAAAATGAGGAAATGATAGTCTCTTCAATAAATGGTGTTGGGAAAACTGGGAAGCCACATGCAGAAGAATAAAATTGGACACTTTTCATTCACCAGACATAAAAATTGATTCAAAATGGATTAAATACAAATATAAGACATGAAATTATTATACTCCTAGAAGAAAACGTAAGAAAAATAATCTCCTCAATATTGATTCTGGCAAAATTTTGGGGATATTACACTAAAAGCTAGACAACAAAAGAAAAAATAAACAAATGGGAGTACATCAGATGGAAAAGCTTCTGCACAGAAAAGAAACAATCAACAAAATGAAGAGGCAATGTACAGACTGGGAGAAAATATTTGCAAACTATATATCTGATAAGGGGTTAATATCCAAGATACAAGAAAAACTTGTATAACCTAATTGCATCATCATCATCATGTGGTTTTAAAATGGGCCAAAGACCTGAATAAAAATTTCTTAAAATAAGACATACAAATGGCCTACATGTATATAAAAATGTGCCCAATATTTTAATCATTTGAGAAATGCAAATCAAAACCACAATGAGATACTATCCCACATCTTTTACGATGGTTTTTATAAAAAAGATATAGTGTAGCCAGTATGAAAAACAATACAGAGATTTCTCAAAAGATTCAAATAGAACTACCATATGATCTAGCAATCCTAGTTCTGGGTATATATCTAAAAGAAATTAGATCAGTACCTGATGGAGATATCTGTGCACTTATGTTCACTGCAGCATTATACATACGTACATAAGAGCCAAGATATGGAAACAATCTTAGTGTCTATAGGCAAATGAATGGATAGAGTGATTATACATGTGTGTGTATATATATGTATATAAATATATACATATATATGTGTATATATAAATACACACACATATATATACATATATATACATATACATATATACATGTATATATACATATATATACATACATATGTATATACGTATATATACATATACATATATATACACACACATATATAATCATCCAGCCTTAAAAATGAGGGGGATTCTGTCATTTGTGACAACATGGATGAGCCTGGAAGACATTATGCTAAGACATTAAGACAGAAAACCACTGCATGATCTCATTTATATGTGGAATCTTAAAAAACTTGAATTTATAGAAGCAAAGAATCGAACAGTGGTTCCCACTGGTGGGGGGAATGGGGAGATATTGATCAAAGGGTACAAAGCTGTAATTATGTGATGAGATCTAGTGTACAGCATAATAATTCTGTATGTATGCTGGAAATTTGCTAGAAGAGTAGATTTTAGGTGCTCTCACTGTATGCACAAAGATAACTATGTGAGGAGCTGGATAAATTAATTGGCTTGACTAAGTAATCATATTACTATATTTTGTGTATTAAAACATAATCCTGTATACCTTAAATATATACAGTTTTTATTAATAAAATAAATTAAAATTTTTAAAAAAGGACCTATTGTTCAGCCTTGGAGAAATAAATGATCTGATTTCAAAATATAGACATTCTGGTCCTCACAGCTGATCTGTTCTTAGTGCTAAAACTGATCCACATGTGTTCATGTGCTCAATCTTTTGAGTGCTTTTGAGTGGCTGATCTGTGCCATGCTTTTTGTTAAGCTCAAGGATTCACAATAAGTCCAAAGAAATAAACATATCAACAAATATGTTAAGATGATATATACTAAGTGCTATAATATATATGTCTAGAAGGATTTATAAAGTATATGTTCTATCCCCTTAGAGTACCCATCATCATATCAAATCAAATTTACAAAAAACTAAACTCACTGTCTTTTATCCCCATTTTTCTCCTCACAAACTAGCCAAGTGATTCTTTGTTCCAAATTCTTTATTATACTTAATATTCCCAATCTCTAAATAAGAACCACAAAAATCCTTTGATGATTTAAATTCTTTTATTTCATATATAGACCTACAAATGCCTCTATTGTCATTTTCTTTGTATAGTGCATGTAGCATATTTGACACCTGAAGTGGATTATTTTTTTAACATCAACTTTTCTATGCAGGAAAATTATTATTCTAAAATAAAACAAATGATAATAATGACCAGAAAAAAAGTGAATATTTGATTTTATTGAGTCTCCTGTATCTAATTACATCATATGAAAATATACAAATTACTAAGTAAATATCACAGAAGTAAAATAACTCAAATTCTGTTTCTCTATTTTAAAAATCACTATACTTTCTTTGCTTATTTTAAACTTGTTGCTTTTCATTGAAGAAATATCTAATACCATAGGGCTTGAAACACAAACTCGACCTGAAATGAGCTCAAAGGATTTCAAGTTCTCATGAACTGACTCTGGAAATGATCTGATGTAGCCGAGGCCACATATAATGGGAACTGATTTTATAACTTGGAGTTCTTTGTATTAACATCTCTGCAGACACAATACTCGTTAAATGAAAGTAATTAAAATGTGCTAAATTAAAATTTGCATATATAAATTATTAAAACTCTTCAGTGGCAATGGCAGTTGTTAAGCATGTAGACCAAAAATAAGATCTTTTTTTTTTTCAGGAATAAGTATCTTATCACTGACATTAGAAGCAGACAAAATTTTATTCAGTTTTATTTTTTGTTTCCAAATTCTTTACAAACAATACACCTCCTCTTAGCCTCTGACCAGGGCTGAATATTGTTTGGCCCTTGGTTTGGCACTCCCTTATCTGCATTTTATCTATATAGAAACCAGATGCTCATACTCTTACCTTAGAATTATTAAAATGGATTTTTCCCCAATGTTTTCTGGTGATTGTTTTTTGCTTTCTCAGAGTCAGCCTGAATATTGCTCCAAGATTAATCTTCCTAAAATAACATCTACATCATGTCCCTATTCAGCATTAAAAAGTAATGATCAGATACAATGACTCCTTATTTTCTTCTACATTAAGCCTAAACAATTTTATTCTTCTACTAAAAACTAACAGCATCTGTTGACCTTCTACCTCTATTCTTTTCTGTGTAAATCCCTGTTTTGTCCGCTCTTATTTCTCATTGTTCCTACCTATGTCATGTGAAATTCCACATCCTGCTTCTCCTTCCCAGGACACAGTTCTGATAATAAAACCAGTTCTGATAATCCCTTCCTTTCGGATGATCTTCACTCTTTTCTCCACTAAATTTTCTCTGGCTATACCATTTCATAATCTAACTTTACCTTGGACCTCTATAATCAACTCAAATTTCATTTCTGTTATAAATTATATCTACTGAAAAAGTATATTAAGTACAGAGGGAGACATGAGGACTTACAAAAATATTTCTCAGATATCTAATAATTTCTAAGTAAAGCTTAAAGATTTCATAAAGGGATCATATATCAGATAGAGTTGTGTCTGAAAATTCAAGATTTACTACACATCCAGAAAAGAATTTTTATACTTTTTAAATTTGGCTTTGAAGCATAATTTAATATTATGCTTCAAATATATATATAATATATATCATATTATTTTTTGGAAATTTATCACAAGATGTTAATAAGGTAAAAGGAAAGGTATATACTATATATACTATCAATATAAATGTAGTCCTTGTTTCTCAAAAATATCAGTGATAATTTACTGCAAATTCAATTTTTTATAAATTTTCTATTATAATAATTTCCTTCTAGCACAATGAAATCAGTAGATAACTTTTCAGATCATTCTGTTTTAGGTAAATTTCCTAGGTAGATTACAGGTTTATGGATTTAAAAGTGTATTAGAGTTGAAATACATATTTTTCATTAAAGAAAAAATAATTTTTTTCTCAGCAGGTGATAATACTACACGTTATATTTTACATCGTCCCTTCACATTTGTATAAAATTTATTGAACCCCCTATGGCTTTTAAAGCTATTATTTACATGCTCTTTGGATGACAGTGATGTAGCCATAGCTACTTGCTGGATTTGGTAGGTTAGATGGTTCCTTTACCTGATAATTTCATTAGGTCTGCAACCTATGTTTCAACTCTTATGGCTACAGTTACGTGTGAAATTTAGAGTTGCCAGATCGTGAAGTTGTGCTATCTACTACCAGCTACCCTAGGGTAATTTCCCCCATTGATTTCTGGATCTAGGCTAAACTTTTCTTTTATACAAGTTTTAAAAGCAGAGGGGAAAGGGAATTTTTTAAGGAAAAAAAAAGAATCCCTTACAGCTGGGTTATTTTATTTTATTTTATTTATTTTAATTGAGAGAGAAACAGAAAAAGAGCACAAGCAGGGGAAGGACAATGGGAGAAGGAGAGAATCATAAGCAGGCTCCACACTCAGTGTGGAGCCCAACATGGGGCTCGATCTCAAGAATGAACCACAAGATCATGACCTGAGCTGAAATCAAGACTTTGATGCTTACATCTGAGCCACCCACACCCCCTTACAATTGGGTTCCTTTGGTAGGGTATTTTGCTGAAACAAAAATAATGAACATCTAGATCTCTGATTGACAAAATCTTCCTTACAAATATGAAGCTCTTGTTTAATTAAATAAAATTTCGTCTATTCTCTTTAGTCAAAATCACTTTGAAATTATGTTATACACCTTCAAGGCAAGCAAAATCTCCCAATCAGTGATGCCAATTAGGGTAGCACATTTCTAACAAAGTTCATTTTTCAGAAGATAGTTCAAAACCAGGGACTGACATAGACCACTAAGCCATCAAAAAGGACACCATATGGGAGCCTGAGTGGCTCACTTGGTTGCACATCTGACTCTTGATCTTGGCTCAGGTCATAATCTCACAGTTCATTCATGAGATCAGGCCCCATGTTAGGCTCTGTACTTACAGCACAGATCCTGCTTGGGATTCTCTCTTTTCTTCTCTCTCTGCCCCTCCCCCACTTGTGCATGTTCTCTCACTTTCTCTCAGAATAAATAAATAAACTTAAAAAAAAAAAAAGGATATCATAAACTTATACCCTGAAGTTTAAAGTTTATGTACTCAAAACCAATGTCGCTTATGTGGATCAAGCTAATTCTCAACTATGCCAATTAAATAGGAGTTATTCTACCACTGACATAGTATGATGGTTCCCAAAATCTGAAAAAGCTGGTATTTTTTCCAGAATGCTTAAGATATTACCTGGAGAGTCACAGACTCAGGAAGAAAAAAAATGGCTTCTAAAGAATAATTAACTAAAGTCCTACCAAATGTTTACTCCACAAGGTTGGCTATTAATCCTTTCTTCTTTCTATTCAGAAATCAGTGAAGCAACAAAGAAGTATAAGCTACTGATTAGAACAAGGACTTTGTCATTTTCTTATTCTTGGTGAAGTTATTACAATAATAACTCATTGTCCTTAAAAACAAAAAGAGTATCACAGATGTCTCAGAAGGAAAATTCCATAGTAAGCATTTAGTTCAACTTCCTTATTCTTTATCTGAAGGAACTAAGTAAAGGCCAATGGGTTAATTGATTTGTTCAACCTAGAATTTTTGTTTCCTCAGTCCTTGTTGAGGGCTATTTTATGTTCACCAAAGATTTTCAGCTTTTTGGTGGCTGGGGATCAATGGAAAATAATACCTGTTCATGAAACTGAGGACATTTTCACTGGTGAATTTATACATGCCCAGAGTTTTCTACAATTTCAGAATCTGAATTTGTTTTCTCTATAACACTAAGACTAGAAATTATTTTTTTTAGTTTCCATACTTATTTATTTTTAAGTGATGTGTTAAGGTATCACATATACATACACGTTAAGAGTTCTGTTAGCATATGAGTTCTATACGGCTCTTCAACTCTTACTCAGGTTCTATGTTGCAGTGGCTCTTCTTATTGAAACCACTTAGAGAAATTTTACCTCTGCCTTGAAAAAGGTGTCCATTCTCAGAAGTCCAATATTCATGGCAAAGATGCTTAGTACTTGAGGCACCAGAACGTTGTTGGCTGTATACAGATGTAAGCACAATCTTCCCCTAAATCTACCATATGTACTGTTTCCCAGCATAGATCTAAACATGAATGGGGGAGGGGCAGAGAGAAAGGGAGAGAGAGAATCCAAGCAGGATCTGTGCTGTCAGGGCAGAGCCCCTGTGGGGGGCTTGATCCCACAAACTGAGAGATCATGACCTGAACCTAAAACAAGAGCTGGATGCTTAACCAGCTGAGCCACCCAGTAGCCCCTATATTCTTTTCTGAATCACATCTTCCCTTGTTCCTAATGTCTGAGATATCATTGAGCTTCTTACCCCTTTCCAGGAATCTTTTGAAAAAATTACACTTCACTTTCACTCAGTAGGATTGCAAACTTTTATTTCGAGACTTTTATGTAATCATATTTTATATTTTGATTTTTGCTATTTCAAATACATTTGGACATGGATGAAAGAAAAATGTGCATACTCACACACAAATCTGGAATTCAAAATCTGAAATGCACTTATCATCCAGCATTTTTATCAGTTCCATTCTAGAATACTCAGTTCAAGTAGCATATCAGAATTAGTGTTGCAGTCTTGTTGTTTTGTCATTTATTTGTTTAATTGAACAACTTCTTCTATTTTGTATGCAAAGAATTCAGTATCTTCCTTGAAAAAATTGTTTTCAAGACCATTTTTGCTTCCAAAGCAAGTAGAATTCTACAAACATATGCTTAGGCCCTTCTCAGCTATGCTGAATCAGAATTGTAGGGATGTAAATCTGATAATTATATTTTTTATTAATTCCACAAGTGACTGTGATGAACAGCCCGATCTAAGAAACATTACCTTAGGGTGATCTGCCCTCCTACTTCCCTACCATTTTTGAGTTAGTTGATGCAATGAGTGATATCATCCTGGAGATTATGTAGTAAATATGATCAGTGTGAGACAGAAGATAAGTTAGATAACTTATCTACTGATTAGATAATTTGGATGCAGCCCTTTCTAACACCATAAATTAGAAGATAATCATCCCTCTCTGTGCAGATGACATGGCTTCATTATGAAGAAGCCTTAAGCGATTGAACCTTTGACTAATTATTGTCAGATAATAGCTTAGCAGCAGCCGAGCTAAAACAGAACCCTAGTGTTTGACAAATATTTTCTAAGGTTTCACTGGCTAATATTACACAATCTTACCCAGAGGTCAAATTATTTGACTAAATCATCATTCTACAGGGACCAAATTAAGTTTCTACTAGGCTCAAATTTTCCAGTTTTTAACCCTTCATTTTACATAGTTTATTACCTAATAAGAATCCCAGTATCACACTCATATTTTTACGTTTGCAATGTGGACTTACCTGCTTAAATACTTTTAAAATGGAAATATACTTTCTATATTAAAAATCACTAATTCTTTTTTTTTTTAAATTAAGTTTATTTGTTATTTTGAGAGAAAGCCAGAGTGAGCAGGGGAGGGCCAGAAAGAGAGGGAGAGAGAATCCCAAGCAGGCTCCTCACTGTCAGGATAGAGCAGGGCTCTATCCTGCAGGGCTCAAATTCACAAACTGTGAGATCATGGCCTGAGACGAAAACAAGAGTCAGATGCCTAACCGAATGAGCCACCCAGGCACCCCACTAATTCTTCATTTTATACTTTATGATACCATTGGCAATATTTTTTTTTATTATCTGAGCACAAAATCACAACTTTGCTACCTAAGTAGATTAGATAAGCAGAAAAATTTTAATACAATGAATGACTGAATATATTGCATTTCAAAATAATGTGTGTTGGCTGGAATCATATTCCAGGTACTTAGTCAGTATGGGATGCTGGTTAATAAATATATGCTTTTTGATCTAGTCTTCTCATCTCTAAAAGAGAAAAGTAACACATTTCTAAAAATATTGTGAATATAAAATGGAATAATCTTACAAGTGGCTAGCAGAGCTGTTGGAAGACTCCATATATGGTAGCTATTATTCACAGCTGGTCATGTTTGAAATAAAATTGCAACATGTACAGATCATTGCTTTGTTTTTTTTTTTTTTTTTCCTATTCTATGTACTCACTTTCCTAATACCTTCTTTCTTCTTCCTTATGGTATTCTTCACTGCAACCACCTTCTAGAACCCACAGTAACATATTGCTGCAAAACCCAGCAATTGTAAATGAGAGTTCCCTTTTTCATTACTACTTTAATGTAGTAATGGTTCTATTTGACTTTGTTTATTGACTTTGACATTCTGGCCTACAGAGATGTCCCTTTTTCATGAATTTGACTTGTAGAGTTCCAGTAGTTTTGCACAGAAGTTTTTATCTCTAGGAAATATTCTGCTTTATTTTGTAGGAGTTCTAGTTCTGACATTTGGTGACATTTTCCCTTACTGTTGACAGTTTTTTTTTTTTTTTTTTTTCATTTTAGATAGTGAACCAGACTGGTGAGGTGTTTCATTTGTTTTATCCAGCCAGTTTTATATCTCATAAAATCTTACAAAGTTCTCATCTCACAGTACATTCTTGTTTGGTTTTCATTGGCACTACTTTTTGTTTTACCTTGTATTATTTTGTTGTTACTAGGATATGGGAAGTTGACTTTTTTCCCTAGGCGTCAGGCAAACACATTTTTGTTTTTGTTTTTTTTTTCCTTATAAGAAATTTCCCTCCTTCCATAATCATTATGTTGTCTAAAATTATGTGTTTCTTGAAGCATTAAAAATAAAATTTCTTAATCCAACTAAAACATAATTTTGTCATTATTTTGCACTATGTTCTGTGTTTACTTATATCCGGTGTTAGGCAGTCAAAATTTTTTATAGAATCCTCTCGTCTCTCAGCAAATTTTCTATCTTTATCATTTGTAATAAACATTACTATCCAAAATTAGTGATAGGACAAATGACATTTTCATAGCTCAAGAAATGTATTTTTATCATGGTGAAAATGAACATGATTAAGGCAACACTTTCTGGCTAGTGGTGTGAATTACTGACAGTAATTGGATGGCACTTAACCAGGATTGATGCTCTGCCTCAACATTTTTTCCTACAGAGCCCCTCATAAAAAAAATCACAGTGTGTAGCATTCTTGCAAAGCTTGGAAGTTTAAAGTACTTAGTTATTTCTTTATCCACTTGTCAATCATGCCTTATTGCTGTCTCAAACTTTAAATTTTTGGTGCCTGCAGCTATTTAACCTACAACCATCATACTCACTTTACTATTGAACTGGTACATTGCTAGGCTAGAATCTGTGTGAATTTACATAAATAATCACATCCCAATACCCATATCCCTCTCTCCCCCTCCCCACATGCACCTCACCATATTAAATTCTTTTCTGGTACTTTTTCAACACCAACATTTTTTAAGATGGTTGATACAAATTTGATAAATGTTAGAGTCAGAATTTTCTGCTGTAGTATGGAGGTAAATTATTCTTCCATATAACATATGCATTTAAAAGATGCAGAATAAGGAAAGATTCTAAACCTTTTTACAGTGTAGCTGATTCTCCACAGAAAAATTCAAACATAAGATCAGAGCTATAAAGAAGAGATGGCTTAATTAAAGCCCTATATTCACAGCTCCCTATTTAAAGAATATCTCAAAGGAAAGGTTAGAGCATATTATAAAAGATGAGCAGTCATCACACCAATATTAACTAGCCACAGACCTTCTTAAAGAGCAGGGAAACACTCCCAATTTCTCCCAAGGAGGTTTCTGGACATTTTGGTTGAATTTCTTCATGAACAGATCACCTTAACAAGATTATCTTTGCCCTTCTTCTGTGGTTTTTAATTATTTTAATTTGCCAAGTCCATTTTGTCTTAAATCGGGTCTGTCATAAATTGTAATTTGTGTATTTAAGAAAATGATTGTTAAAAGCTATTTCGGGGACTGCGCTAAAGTCTCCTATGTACCACTCACACCCTTTAACATCATTATAGATTTCTCTTGAAAAAGTAAGTCCTAAGTGCACTAACCATTTCATCTCACTTGTCCTGTAGACAAGTGTGCCTTTCCTTGTACATGGTTGAAACCAAGTCCCTTTCTTTCACCTGTT
Source organism: Panthera onca (assembly GCF_046562875.1). NCBI lineage: Eukaryota > Metazoa > Chordata > Mammalia > Carnivora > Felidae > Panthera > Panthera onca. The sequence goes on along the minus strand of NC_138342.1, from coordinate 137,251,984 downwards.
CAAGATAACTGAGTCATGTCAAGAGGTAATCACATCACCTAGAGAAATGATGCAACTATAAACTGCTGGTCAGCACTAGCATTTCGGTTGTGATCAGCAACATTGCTATTTCCTTTGTCAACTTACTCTGTAATTCTCATCAGTCACTATTTTAAACCTTCTTGACTTTCTTTCAGGTTCCTTAGCAGATTACCTCATGTACATTTTAAAGAGAAGAGAGAAACCATCTGGTTAAAAAGCTCTCAACTTGCCACCAGTAAATTAATAAGTGTGTATTTACTTGGACCTCCTTCCCTATCATTCTAATGTATGAATAATTTTGGTTTTATCTGTAGCCAAGTACTTTGACCCTTTATCACATACCCTTCATCCTCTCAAGTATCTGGTTATACACTTCCTCTCACAGCCTCTGAATACACATTTGTCTTTTTATACTGGACTCTTGGTTTTCAATATGGTTACATGTTTTAATGTTAATTATTTTCCATATAAACATAGACACTGCCTTGAACCTGTTCTTCTCCAGTTCACCCTCTCTCATTTATTTTATGTTTTATTTTTTATGAACTTTCATATATACTTTGTTTCTATTCCTTACTTCAAATTCCTTCCTCCATTCAATTGAATTTGCCTTCTTCCTCTGCTACTTCCAGGACACTATTCCTGCTAAGGTCATCAAGACACTTCTCTGAGACACTCCTTCCTAGAATTCTCACAAGCATAATTGCAGTTACAAATTTTGTCCCTATACCAATCCACCTATAGAGTTCTCTAACTGTGCCATCATATGCACAGTTTCTCAAGCCAGAAAACTAGATGTTTTGTTAACTAGACCTTGCATCTGATTACTAAAAGTTATAATGAGTCCTCCTAGTGTGAGATTTACTGGAAGGACTCAGTAAATGCTAAGCATTAAAAATAGTAATAGCAGAAACTATCACATTTGGCATCCCTTAGCTATTAATTAAATTTGTTTTTCGCATGTATATTCACAAGATTTCAAGTTCACTGGGGAAAAGCTTTTTTATACATACTTCTGAGTCGCCAGCTCTTACCACAATACCTTCTCTGTTTTAACGATAAGTTGTATGTTAATATTAAATTGTATATTCACTTCAACAGATATGAAGCAAATGGCAGATGAATAAAAGAAATAAATATAAAATCATAAAAAATGAAAAGAAAAAATGAATGTGTAATAAAATCCAAGATGGGAGTCCATTGTCTTGATATAAAACACAATACATAATTTACAAATACACATCAGTAGGTGTTACTATTTATATAAAGTTGAAATAACTATGATATAAAACTAATACTAAAGTCAAGAGAAAAATCACAAATTATTAAATATATTACAAAGCAAAATAAGTTATTTCAAAAGATCTTTGAGAGAAAAGTCTGGCTATATATACTTACATGTTACACTCTGTTGTCTATCTCAGATAGCTTTAACCCAAGCAGACCACTGAATTCAGACATTTCTTCAAATAATTTACAGAATATTTGGACTCTCCACACTTATTTTAATGCTGGAAATACACTGAGGGTTTTAGCAAAAGCAGAAAAAGTGCATCCATATTCACTGGGGCAAAATTAACAGGGAGTTTGGCATGCCATGGATATCCAAGACCAGCTTATGATGATAATGGGGAAAACCAGAAAGAGGTGCCTTCCAGAAAGTACCAGGAAGAGCCTCTGAAACTAGAGAAGACCTGACCCTGTTCTGGTGCCAGCTGACAATGTGTGATGCAATGTGTGACGAGGCCACTCACTTTACTTCTGCACCAAAGACAGAATAGATTTGGAGAAATTCAGTATCTGGTCAAAACAGAAGTTATGCCCATAAAAAGTTGAATGGAAAATGGAATAACATTTCCAAATGGATACAGCCAATGCCTATGAACACTACTGGCACTAGTAAAAGCTCTAGTAGTAAATAATATAAAGTTGAGCAGGAGAAGAAAACATACTATATAGATACACTTTGTAGTCCATAAAAAGATAATTCCTCTAAACTTATTGCTGAACACATAGGAGACTACCCAAAGATGTCATAACTGGAAAAAGAAATAACCAAGAAGACTTGGGATTATAGTGACAGCAGGTGAGAAAAATCAATAAAACTGTGGTTATTGGATGAAGGTGGGATAAGGGAATGGGATGAAGATAGTCAAAAGGGACACACTTCCAGTTTAAGACAGCTCAGTACGAGGGATGTACTATACAACATAATGATTATAGTTCACACTGATGAAGATATATTTGAAAGTTGTTAAGAGAGTAAATCCTAAGAGTTCTCATCACAAGGACAATTTTTTTTGTCTCTAAATGAGATGATGGATGTTAACTAAACTTATTGTGGTAAGTATTTTATAAGATACATTAGTCATTATGCTGCACATTTTAAACTTATACAGTGCACTAGGCAATTGATAACTTCATAGTGTTTTAAAATTGATGCCTATTAAAAAGTAATAGGTATTCTTTCATGAAAAGAAAGACTAAAATTAACACCTGGCGTATCTATTATTACTGCATCAATAAGACACCTATAAAGCAGTGCAATATGAATGATGTGGACTTTAAGTACTCATAAGAGTATAAACCTTGTATCACTTGGCTGATCTTCTAAATTAAACAAGTACAACTTCAAGGTTTATCTATATCTTATAATAATATACGAAAAGTTCTCAACATAATTCTAAAATTCAGAGCCTCCAATTTGTCTCCAATAGCGTGTTCTCTGATTCATTCTGTGCAGAGAATGAGAAATACAGCTTTCATTGTCTTGGTAACAAGAAATGTGCACCATATCCCCTAAGAACTAGAAATGTTTCTTAAAAGAGGCTATTTAACAGCATGAATCATACAAAATTAGAAATTAAAAAAAACTTGGCATTTGAAAATGCTGTGTATTAAACAAAAATACTGAATGCCATTGGTGTGCCCAATAACTTCCTGATTCTTTTTTCCTCACTAATTTTTTCACATACAGAAAAGGAAAATGAAAGAGAGCTGCATAAAAATTAGCTGCGTTTTGTTAAAGCAATTGTCAATTTGAAAATGGGATTTCATTTTCAAGATCATCATCCCTGATTTTGCTTTTTTGAAAACGCTTCTTAATGAAGCTTTATAGTGACCGTTTTATGCTGATTAAATACTATAATCCTCTTATTTGTGCAGGTCCCTTGTGCTCCTCATTTTTATTAAACAACGGCTCTAATGAAGCTCATGCAGTGTTTCTGGGTAATTATTACTTACAGTCTGAAGTGAATTTCGGTTCCAATCCATTTACATTTATGTGCTGAAACTAAATGATTAATGTGAATTTTTACATATTTTTAGATTTAATTTTTCAGAGTAATGAAACTATAAATTTCAAGCCCTTAGAATCTTCTTATCTCTTATTTAATTCAGTATGTAATTGAGAACAAGCTTTTAATACAGATGGGAGGACTTTCCAAATTTAAATTGATTAGTGGATAAGCCACACTAGTATATTTGAGGCAAGAGATGTCAATGGTGTTTAAAGCATAAAAACAAATTTGGAAAAAGGTAAAACTTGAAATTTCATAATATTAATTTATTTCCCCTAAATCATCTTATAATATTTACTTTTTCAGTATGTTTATATAACTATTTCGATCTATACAATACTCCTTAGAAAAATGGATTTATTCAATGCCTATCGATTATCTTACAAATATGGTTAAAAATTCTATACTTTTCATTCAGTCAGGTACAGAGAAATGTAAGATTCGTTTTATTTTTTTTATTTTTAATGTTCATTTATTTTTGAGAGAGAAAGAGAGACAGAGCTTGAGCGGGGAGAGGAGGGGCAGAGAGAGAGGGAGACAGGGAGACACAGAATTCGAAGCAGGCTCCAAGCTGTCAGCACAGAGAGCCTGATGCGGGGCTCAAGCTTACAAGGCATGAGATCATGACCTGAGCCAAAGTCGTACGCTCAACCGACTGAGCCACCCAGGTGCCCAGAGAAATGTAGGATTCCTGATCATAACCAGAACATGCACACTGAACTAATCATTTTCCATAAAATGGAAATAACTATAGATGTAGCCCAACCTTTATTTAAGCTTCTAATTCTTATCCAACTGATAAAACAATTTTAATTAAATTATCAAATGACTATTTGTATTATTTTTAACATATTAATCCTTGATAAAACAACTATAGTAAACCTGTATCAACAATAAATCAGCATTATTATCAGCAGGAATGCAAGCAATTGAGCATAGCAAATAGCTTTTTTAAAAATAGACTTTAATCTTTAAAATAGTTTTAGATCCATAGCAAAACTGAGTCAGGTACCAAGAGATCCCATATACCCTTAGCCCCAACAAATGCATAGCTTCATCCATTATCAACATCCCCACGAGACTGGCCCATTTATTACAATTGATGGACCTATATTAAAACATCACTATCACCCAAAATCCAGAGTTTACATTAGAGTACACTCTTAGTACTGTACATTCTATGTGTTTGGACAAATTTATAATGATATATGTCCACCACCATGAGAGTATGGATCTTACTATACATAGTTCTACTGTCCTAAAAATTCTGCATTTTGACTATTCATCCCTCCCTATAGCAACCTTTGGCAACCATTGATCTTTTTACTATTCCCATAGATTTGTTTTTTTCAGAATGTCATATAGTTGGAATCATCAAGCATATAGCTTATTCAGATTGGTTTCTTTCTACTTAGTAGCAGACATTTAAGGTTCTTCCATATTTTCCCATGGCTTGATTGTTCATTTCTTTCTCATATTGAATAATATTCCATTGTCTGAATAAACCATAGTTTATCCATTCACCTGCTGAAGGACATCTTGGTTGCTTCCCAGTTTTGGCAATTATTAACAAAGTACTATAAACCTTAGTGTGCATTTCTTTGTAGGTACATAAGTTTTCAGCTATACTGGGTAAACACTGAGGAATATGAAGGTTGGAGTGTATGGCAAGAGTATGTTTCTTTCTGTAAGAAACTGCCAAATTATCTTTGATATGGCTGAACCGTTTTGCATTCCCACTAGCAAAGAATGAGAGTCTCCATTGATATACATTGTTGCCAATATTTAGTTATGTCACTGTCTAGGATTTTGACCATTTTAAGTGTTTAATGGTATTTCATTGTTGTTTTAATTTGCAATCCCCTACTGGCATATCACGTTGAGCATTTTGTCCATATGCTTGTTTGCCACCTGTATAACTTCTTTAATGAGATGCCTTTCCAGATCTTTTGCCCATTTTTTAACCAGGCATTTTATTTTCTTACTGTTGAGTTTTATGTGTTCTTTTTGTATTTTGGACAACAGTCTGTTAACAGATGTGTCATTGGCAAACATTTTCATCCAGTCTGTGACGTGTCTTCTCATTCTCTTTAACTCTTTCATTTGTTAAAATTATGAATTCTATATAATACGTAAAACATACCATTTATTCTTTATCTAGAATATTAAACATATGATTTTCTTTGTAGTAATATAGCTTCTATTTCTAAAAAATGTATGTGGAAACAAATGCATTTTTCAGAATTTGTTGTATTAACTTTTACTTTTTATTTTCAATAGTTTCAAATTTAGAGAAAGACTATAGCGAAATTAATACAAATAACACCTATATAACCTTTGCCAAGATCTACCTAATGTTATATTTCCATTACCATTTGTGCACATGCACTCTCTCTTTACAAACACACACACACACATGATTTTTCCTTAAATATTGCAGAGTAAGTCACTATGGCATTTTAGCTTTAAATAATTCAGCAAATTTTCCTAAGAATAAGGATATTCTTTTACATAACCAAAGTATAGTTATCAACTTCAGTATATTTAACATCAATAATAATTTATCTAATTACTCCTTATATTCTAATTTTGTCAGTTTACAGAATAATGTAAAATTCTTTTTTTTCCAGTATAGGATCCAGTCTAGGATCAGTTGCTGCCTCTAAGTCAGAAAAACAGCATTTATAAGCATATTTCCTAAAATATACTTATATTACTACTTTTGGGTTCCTTCACTTTGTTTTTGTTTTATTTTGCTTTAATTGTAGTTTTTATATTGAATAATTTTAGATTCACATGCAGTTCGGAGAAATAATATGGAGAGGTCCCTTTACCCAGTTCAGTCTCCCCAGTGATAACATCTTACGAAACCATAGTCCAATAAAACATTGGGTACACTGACATTGTTATGTAATCAAAAATTAAAAACAATGTGATTATATTTATATAACATTCCTGAAATGAAAAAATTATAGAAATGAAGAACAGATTAATGATATTAGGGGCTAGGGACAGGAGGATGGCCAGGTGAGTGTTGCTATAAAAGGGCTAAAGCAGGCATTCTCATGGTGATGGAATAAAACAGGTACTTTTGAAAGATCAATAAGTTCCTCCAAAGAAAATGTCAGTAGATCTCCATTCTTAAAGCCCACTGTCTTCATGAAGTTTCTCTAAGGCAGAAGTCTTTTTGTACACAAAATTGGGTTGCTCAGATTTGCCTAGATGTTTCTAAGTCTTCTAGTTATTTAAAAAAAAATTATCTATATTGGGTTAAATGAATATGACTTTAAGGTTTCAGCCTGCTATAGTAGTAAAAATAATATAGATGAAAAATAACATTTTACACTTAAAAAAGTAAATCAAAGCTGTCTGTCCTTCAGAGGAGATAGCAAACTCTCACTGAGAGCTTCTACATGGAAGTTAATACTGATTATTTATTTTTCCCCCAATACACTCAATTATGTATTTATTTATAAACTTTATAATGTTACTATGGCAGATTAAGGATGATCTAAGTGCCTATGAATACACCTCATGAGTATACTGAGAATTATGGAAATTTCTTTTAATTTTTTTTCCCCAAAAGTTAGGCTTTAGCCAAAATTCTGTTCTTGGCTTTGAGGGATCCAGTTCTTCTATGGGCACTTCATAGAGTGGATGATAGGAAAAATCACAAGGAAACAATGACCATAACTGGAGAGTCATAAAAAAGTATGTAGTAATTTTGCCTGTAGATGCAATATATTAAATGAAACGCCAAGATGTGTAAGTATACTATGTGTGTAATTAGGTGGATAAAACCTTACCAGATTTTATCCTGGAAGAACTACCATAATAAACTGACTACATTGGAGACTGATGTCACAAACAGCATGCTAAAACACAGAAAGCTCTTCCCCAAACTTACAAGCACTGAGAGAGGCTCCCTATTTTCTAACGTTATAAGACAAGAAAAATAATTCTTTAGTTTCTGAAAATGTGGTGTAGAGTGAAGCAAAGGAGAAAGGAAGAGAAAGGAAAAAACAAAGTCTGCGAAATGGTATGAGATGGGAAATTAGATATCTCCACACCTCAACCTCACAATTCCTCAGAGTGGCATTCCTGTAAAATAAACTTAGCAAAAATGATAGGATATCCCTGGATAATTAAATTATAAATTTCTGTGACTTTCTTCTTGCTTGGAGTCTCTGGACCTCTTACTTGCTCCCTGCTATGTTGTGACATGTTTTATAGAGAGACTTACATGGTAAGGAACTACTAAGGAAGCCCTTAGACAACATCTGAGAAACTGAGGTCTCATTACAAAAGATTGTAAGGAATGAATCCTGACAACAAAAAAGATGGGTGATCTTGTGTGGTAATTTGTTACCCCAGATAACTAATTATGTGTGTATGTATACTCGTAATTGTAATTTGCAGTTATAAATAGTTATATATATAAATAGTTATATATGTAATTATACATAGATATATAATGATATAAATATATTTCGTTAGATATTATATAATTACTTACATGTATAACTACATAAATATATACTTATGTTTGTAGTAATAGTTGATAACTCAAAGCTCCTAAGGTTTTGACTTTGGAAAATGCAGTTCTTATAATTGAACAAAATGAAATAAATATTTATTTTAAAAGAATATATTCTCAACAATTATGTATACTTCTCAAAGATTCTTGCTCAAGAAATTTTATTAATGTTTTGAAATTAATATGCAATAAATGGGCTAAACATGTGAATTACCTATTTAGTAATTCATACTGACACAGCATATACAATAAGAAACATTTTTGTAATATTTTCTCCAAAAAAACTATATTCATTAGGAGGTAGAATTTACATATGTGCAAGCAATCTTAAGAAACTAAATGCAGTTAGGGTCACTTGGGTGGCTCAACTGGTTAAGCCTCTAACTCTTGATATCGCCTCAGGTCATGATCACATGGGTTCCTGAGATCTAGCCTTGGATTGGGCTCTAGGCTGACAGCACAGATTCTGGGATTCTCTCCCTCCAGCTCTCTGGCCTCTCTCTCTCCTTTTCTCTCTCAAAATAAATGAACATTTAAAAAAACCCTAAATGCATTTATTGCGTTTTTGCTTTAAATTAGCTGGTATTAAAAATGAATACGAATGATTAAACTAGTGGTCCTTTTAATTTTATGACTGAATTAAGTAATATCTAAAATGTACTTATGATTTAAATTTAAGACATTTAGAATGAAAGCACACCAATTAAATCTGGTATCACCAATGCCACTGATGTCATATTACAATTGACTCTTTCTATAAAAATGCATTATCATCATAATGCATATTTAAAATGTATTTTATTTAACAAGCACTATGCTGCTAATGAAATGAAACCTGACAATTCTCAAAATATGTTTAAAAACAAAGAGAAACTGCAGTCATTAGTAACTGGAGAAACGCAAATTAAAACCACAATGAGGTACCATTACATACCCATTAGAATGCGTAAAATTAAGACAACTGATCATAACCAAATGTTAGTGAAGATGTTGGGCAAATTGAACTCTTATACTCTGCTAGTTCAAATGCCTTGGAAAAGGTGCTGTTGTTGTTGCTGTTGTTTTCAATCCCAAACCAGCAGTTCCTGGCTTCTTCTATTAAAATCTAATCTACTTGGATCTAATGTTTACTTTTCATTTACTTTTTTCTTTTTTAAGAGAGAGAGAGAGAGAGGGTGAGTGGGTGGGAAGGACAGAGGGAAAGAGAGAATCTTAAACAGGCTCCTGGGATTATGACCTGAGCCAAAATCAAAAGTCATATGATATTTGTCTTTCTCTAATTTCACTTAGCATAATACCCTCCAGTTACATCCATGTAGTTGCAAATGGCAAGATTTCGTTATTTTTGATTGTCGAGTCCTTTAACTTGCTTTTATTCTTTGGTCATGTTTCAATTTATTGTTTTGTTTTGTTTTTCCTGTTCTTTGTATAATGATTTCTAATTTAATCCCACTACATTTAGAATCATCCTTTGTATATTTTCAATCATTTAAAATTTACTGAAATATTTTATAGCCCAGCATTTGTGACTATTCCATGTGAAACTAGTGTCATTCATATCTTCTATTTGGTAACTTTTAATTATTTCTCTACTTACTCTGACAGAGTAGTATTGAAATCTAAAAACATAATTATGGATTTGTCTTTCTCAGTTTAATTGTCAGGCTTTGCTTAATATTTTCTTTGAAGCTCTGTTAATATATTACCAGAAGTACAGTCACTTAATAGTGGTAAAAGGGTTAATTCATTAAGTACATACATGATAAATTTTGCCATGTTTCCAACCTGTTTATATTTAAATTGAGTTTAAGACAACAAATCATTGAATATTCCTTTTTTATTCATGTTAAAAAGCAATTGGTATCATTTAATCAGTGAATTCAGACAAGTACTAGCTAATAGAACAGTGATGTTGTAAGTGTTCTACAATACTGAGTACTTGAAATACGGCTAATATGACGAAGACACTGAACTTTTATTTTTTAATTATTTTAGATTTAAACAGTCACATGTGTGTACTGTACTAAAAATTTCAGATATTGACCATTTACTTTTAGTATAAATATTGGAATGTTCAGATTTAATTGTGTCATCCTGCTATTTGTTTTCCACTTGTGCAATAATTGTCCTTTTTTTTTCTATTTTCCTAGTGTATTTTGGATTTGAACATATAGGTGGTATTAAGTTTTATGTTCACCATTGGTGTTTTAGCCCTAACACTTTGTTTCATTTCTGGTTGTGAATTTAAAGTGAATCTTTAAATTACCACAGGTGCTTTTCATATATTATACCACTTCATATCAAATATAAAAGTTTACACTAGTATATTTCAATTTTTTCTTTCAACCTTTGTGCAGTTGTTTGCATAACTTTTCTACATGTTATAAACCTCACAATATATATTCTGATAATATTTCTTCTAAACAGTAGCTATCTTGTTATTTTTTTAATGAGACAACATTTATTTTATATTTATCCACATATTTATGTGGAAGTAAATAGTCCCAAGTAAAAGTATGCAGTCCAGGAGAATCAATAAAACCAAAAGCACATGAATTTGTGAATGAATAAAACAATATTGACTGTGCATAACAAAATTAGAAATCTTTCATACTGTAAAATGTATATCTAGCTAAACTGAATGACAATAGGAACACAGGCAAAAAGGAATAAAATAAAGTTAAGTTTCTAAGGCTCTAGCAGTTTTGGCTAGTGATAAAATAATTTGATTTAGATTGTAACAAGTAACCTCTCAAAAAGTAGGCAAAAATGTATATCTAATAAGTTAACAGTAAGAAATACTCAACTTTTTAAAAATTAAATAAAAAGTGCAGCAAACAAGGAGCAAAAGGGATATACAACATATATATGCTAAGTAGAAAAATATAGAAGACATAAACCAAACTATAACATTAATTACTTTCAATGTAATTTGATCAAATAATGTAAATGAAGTAGTATTTTAGGCTACATAAATATATCCTGCTTATAAGATACACATTTAAATATATAGTCAATATAAGAAAACTGAAGTTTTGAAAGTAAAAGAGTATTTTAAAAATCCATAAAAACACAAACCAAAAGAAAGCTGCAAGAGCTATACTCATCTCAGATAAATTTCCAAGCAAATATATTGCTAACAGGGGTGCATGGGTGGCTCAGTCGGTTGAGCGTTTGACTTCAGATCAGGTCACGATCTCGCAGTTTGTGGGTTCAAGCCCTGCATCAGGCTTTGTGATGACAGCTCAGAGCCTGGACCCTGCTTAGGATTCTATTTCCCTCTGTCTCTGCCCCTCCCCCACTCACACTCTGTCTGTCTTGTATTCTCAAAAATAAAAATAAACATAAAAAATTAAAAAGATATATGATTAACAATTCAAAAAACTAAAGAGTTTAATTCATTAAGAATACATCACAATGCTAAATTTGTATGCTATAAATGACAAGCGTCACACATAGAGAAAAATGGCAAAACTAAAGGAAAACTAATAAATTTTAACTTATAATAAGAGATTATAACATGCTTTCCTTTTAGCTGATAGAAGCAGACAAAACATTTATAAAAATATGAATAAGACAGTTTACAAAGGTGACCTAACAGTCATATACAGCACCAGGTCCAAACACAAATAGTATTTATATGTTTTCAAGCACACATAAAATACTTACTAAAATAGACTATATATTGGGTCACAAAGATATCCTCACAAATTTTAATTTCTTATGAAATTTCAAGCATGTTTTATATGAAAACATGCAACTGTGCTATAAATTAGTAATAAAAATATAACTTGAAAATTCTTAGCTTCCTTGATATTAAACAATAGGCTTATAATTCCAACAATTAGGTAACATCTGCTTCCTTTGACTATGTTTTCTCTGAATTATGAGTCATATTTCTCTTTTCCTCTGCACATAATTTTTATTGTACTTCAGACATTGGGATTCTGTAGACAAATGCATACATACCTATGTATCTATAAAGAAACAGATGCATGGATATATAGATTTTTAAGGGAATACAAGTCTTGACTCTTGTCTGAAATTACACTTAAGAGCTACTTATTCATATGCTTCCTAGAATTAAGTTGAGCCAGGCTTCATTTTTAGTTAGATTGAGTTCATCTATAATTAGTGCAATTTATAACATCCTTTGCTGCTTCTACCTTCTTGGTTATGTCAATATTTAAGCCCAGAGGCAGTTAAGCTGCAGTTTCAGATATACTTAGTTAACATTTTGATTTAACTTCAGTAGGTCCCCAGAATGCAAATGCAAACATCATCAAAATGTATGAGGTGATAGGATTTGTCCCTGCTCCCGAGACCCCTCCTTTTTTTATGCTATATTCTGGGGAAAAATTTGTATGGGGTGTGGGATCAAGGCAAGAGATTTTCTTTTACTTTTGGGACTCATCCCAATTCTAATTAATCCCACAAACCCATGTCATTTTCAAAGGCTTCGCTGACTTACTGCAGTATCTCCATTGTCTCTCTACCTATGGCTGGCTTCTGTTACCATTCACCTGTGCCCACACCAAGTATGCAAGGTGCCATTGTTCACTGGAACTTCCTTATATGCACCACTCTTTGCTAGCCTATTATGAAGAGTTAACTTTTAAAAAATTGTTATTATTTATGTGGTTTTTGCTGATGTTGTCATAGAAGCAAAGGTTTTTTTTTTTTTAATTTTTTATGTTTATTTCTGAGACAGAGAGAGACAGAGCACGAATGGGGGAGGGGCAGAGAGAGAGGGACACACAGAATCCGAAGCAAGCTCCAGGCTCTGAGCTGTCAGCCCAGAGCCCAACATGGGGCTCGAACTCACAAACCGCGAGATCATGACCTGAGCCCAAGTTGGTCACTCAACCGACTGAGCCACCCAGGCGCCCCTAGAAGCAAAGGTTTTTTACGTACTTCTGTATACTAAATAGACATAACTAATAAATGATTAATTAATCAAAGAAGAAATAAAAACTTGTATTAAGAAATAAATTGAATGGAAAAATCATTAATATATGGCCTATTAACATTTGTGTGATACTGCAGAAACAAAGCTTAGAGCAAAAATTGTAGTTTCACACACATGTGTTAGAAAAGAAACACTGAAACTCAATGATCTTAGTTTCCACCTAAAGAATATAGATAAAGAACAGATCAAATGCAAGGAAAGTAGAATAAATAATAAAAATAAGAGTAGAAATCAATAAGACAGAAAACAAATGTACACTAAAGAACATTAAAAAGTCAAATTTTAGTTGTATGAAACTTTATTAACCTTAATAAACTCCTGCAAAGAGTATCAAGAAATCAAGAACACACACATTAACATTAGGAATGAAATTAGAATATCAATACAAATCTTACCTATATTAAGAAGATGGTTAAGATACATTTGGTATACTTATGCCAGTAGGTTTAAATTTTGGCTGAAGTGCATAATTTTAAAAAAACTACTTAACAAAGGTGACAAAAAGGAAATGGAAATTCTGAATAATATATTGCCTTTAAAGAGATGGATTAGTTTAAATTCAAGATAGTGAATAAGTGTTCCACATTTTGATGGGAGAAGTGACAGTCGTAGCCAATTTTGCAATCCACTACAGATCTTTAGTCTCCCGCAGCTTGTTAATTAAGCTAATGGCTTGTGGGAAAATAAGCTTATTTTGAAGAATTATTTATTTCCTGGCAGGTCATTCTTTTCTCCCAAGCTTTTTAAGATATCTCTTTAATACTCTATTCAAAAAGAATTTTCCTATCATCTGAAAGTTCTCCACTTAATTTTCATAGAATAAACAACTATCTATTTGCACCAACTTATCAGTCCATATAATATTGAATTAAATCATATGATTGCTATATAACAATCATTTGGGTACCATTGTACCTATCTTTTTGTCAACATGAAATTCTCTCCCCTGATCAATGCAGACTTTTATAGGCTTACCAAAGATTGACCTACTAATAATGGAAAATAAATATCATGGGTATCCATTCAATTTGTTTTACAAAGGGAATAGAGAATATGAGTAAATCCCCAAAATTGGCCTGAACAACTGGAAAAATAAGACTGTATTAATTGAGGTAGGGTATGATGAGAGTAAAACAATGCTGGAGACAGAATAATGAGGGATTCTATTTAATACATGCTAAATTGAGATATTAGACATCAAATGAAAATGTCAAGTAAGCAGTTGGATATTTGACTTTTAATTCCAGGCAGGGATGTTTGGACTGCAAATAAAATCTGATGGTATCACCTTACTGATGTTGTTTACATCAATAAAATTTCATTAGATCACTAACAGAGAGAGTGTATTCAGGGAATATAAGTAGATTAAGAAAAGCCCATGGATCATCCGATATTAAATGGTCACAGATAAAATGAAAACAAGCAAAGGAAACAGAAGCAGCCGGCGAGGTAAAAGGAAAACCAGGGAAGTTGCTCTATAAAACAAATGAGGGGATGTTTCAAGGAAGAGGCAGTAATCAAGCGATTGGATTGTTTCACATGTGCGATGGTCTAGCAGGATATGCCCACTTTAACATGACACATATATTGATACAGAAGAAATCAATATATAAGCGGTGCTGTAGAAGTATTTGTAGATTATACATCTTGATATCTCATATGTTTCGGTGTTACATATATTTTTATCCACAATATTTTTATTAAGGACTCCAAATCTTGTTTTATTCCTTCTAAAACACATCAGAAAATATTAACTAAAAAAAAGATCTATAATTTATTGACTAATTCTCATTTCACAGAATATAAATATTCACAGAATATATATATATTACAGATCATAAATATATTTACACATAGTTCCATACACACACAAAGATACACATATTACACGAATGATACAATGTAGAGGAGAGCCAGAAAGGAAGGGAATATAGAAAAGAAGAAGAGAGAAAAATGAAACATAAGTAGTAGAGAAAGTGTGAGAACAAGCATAAGAACAAATAGAATACAAGAGAGAATGTATTTCTTTGAAAAATGAATTGAGAAAATTACAAAGCTACATTCTGAGTTCTGAGCAAATGTTTTCATAAAACTGTAAGTGACAATTTACCTGACGTCTTTTTAGGCTAATGAGTATTTAATCTTCACTTTTACACTATATTAATTTGACAAATTTAATTTGTCAACCTGGTGAAAAAATCAACTTTATACTCAGTTACATTACAGATTTTAGCTAAATTGGATGTTAAATACAAGTTCTCAATTCCTTTCAAAGAAAGTATCAATGATGAATAAAGCAGAAAAATAGCTCTAGTCTCTTCTGGTCTTATTTTTTTGTTTGTTTTGTTTATATTCATTATTCCTCCTACTTTCTACTTCAATGAGTGTTCTGCATTTAAAGATTCAGATTATTTCTTGGTTTGTAGAAATTGACATCATAAGGATGTTCGAATTTATCTAACTGAAGTCTTCCCAGGGACTGCAATTTAAAACTAGTAGTTCAGTAGTTGTAGGGGATTACTGCTTAAATGCCTAAAGGGATCACAATGGAAAGGGTATCTCTTTGGTGTACTGGATAAAAACTCAGCTGGAGTGCCATGCTTGCTGTTAATTGTACCTGAAGAATGGTTTATGTATTCATCCTTCATTGTACTACTTCATAAATTTAATTCAAATGTCTACACGGAAGAAAATAAGAAAATTCCACATCAGAGATGGATTCAGAATGAGCGGAGCTTTCTCAGCAAAAAGCAAGTCCCCTAACATTAGATATTTGAATGCATTTCTAAGTTTGGCTCTTTTTTTCTTTTTTTCTTTTGTTTTCCAAGAGCATAAGAAACTGGCCTAAAGAAGAGCTCTGCTGGGAGTGACTTTAGGGGCTGAGCATCCCTTTTCACTGGTCCATCTTTCAAAACCAAAGGCTGAAACCATGGTGACACAGTGGAATTGGGCAAAATTTTACCTTTCTTTGCTGCATCTCTTTGATTCATATTCATGTCTATTGAGGGTAGATATTATGTTAGCATACACAGAGTAAAATCTATAATACACTGCCCTGGGGTAATTTTATCCCATTTGACTTCCTGAAAAAGATGTAGTATGACAAGATTACTGATTTTTAGCAGTCTTTGCATCATCTGATTAAATATGTTTTGAAAAGCATATGATAAGTGACATGTAGATTAATAATATTCAAACTGGCCCAGAGAATATAAAAACCCTTACTATGCACAGGAAAGACCAAAAGTGGGGAGAAAAAAAAGACATGGGTTTTAACTTGGATCTGTTATAAGTGAACTTAAACAAATATAAACTTGGTTATATGATTTGGAAAATTAAAGGGTCACTTAGCTCTTACAGCTCTGTCTTCAATAATGCATGTTTCAGTTACCTTTATTTTTCTCATTATAAAATAATGTGCATTTGCTGTAAAAAATTATAAACTACATGTAAGTACAAAGACCTCAAAATCATTTAAAAATTTAATATTTTTTTCTAAGCATGTTGATGTGCATTCTTTCTTTATAATTTTTCACTCAAAAATGTGTTATACATATTGATATTTGTATGTTCATTTGTAATGACTGCAGAGTATTTGCACCAATTTAATAGATCTTTCATTGTTAAGCATTGAAATGTTTACACTTTTTTTTAATGCTATTTTTTTTTCAGAGAGAGAGATACAGACAGAACATAAGTGGAGGAGGGGCAGAGAGACAGAGAGACACACACACACAGAATCTGAAGTAGACTCCAGTCTCTGAGCTGTCAGCACAGAGCCTAATGTGAGGCTTCAACTGAAAAACCATGAGATCATGACCTGAGCCAAAATTGGACCCTTAAATCAATTGAGCCACCCAGGCAGCCCGAAATGGTTTATACTTTTTAATCATTATAAAAAATTTCAACTAACATCATTATAGGGAAAACTTTTAAAAACCTTATTTAATTTAATTAATAAAAGTGGAATTCAAGTTAAGCTTATTATGCAATTTTTATTGAGTTTTTAAACACGTTTTTAGAGTTTCCCAATAAGAACTATATATAGTACTTACTTTGTACTTTCCAGGTCCGGAAGTCACAGTTGCTTTAATGAATGATTTCTTCCCTTCATTCTATAACATTAGGTATTAATGCAGTTTTCATGGTCTTACAGGAGAGGAAATGTTCACTTTCACATTTTATTTAAGGAATCTGTATATAATACATTTTTATTAGGCTAGGCTACTGTAAAAAGATCTAAAGTTCTTGTCATGTCTTTAGTGCCAAATTATAAATAAACTCCAGAATCATCTGGAAAACTTTTAGTCCTCATGGAAGCGTGTTTACCTGTAAAACTGGAAATTTGCAAAAGATAAAATTTCTGGAGATAAATATCTCTGTTGCTGGGCTAATGGTAGTGTTTCAGAAGATAAAAAGAAAGATAACAAGATACTTTACCTGAAAAGGGATTTCATCTACACAGAGATTCTCTTTAACCATCCTGCTATTCTAGTATGGCATCATTTTAATTTCTCATGAATATGTCAAAAAGTCACACCAGCTTCTGTCTTTTCTATATTACTTCAAACACTGTGATATTAATGTCCTAGAAATGATTTAAAAATACCTTCCCAAATTATTTTCCATAAGGCTCTAAAATTTTATATTCTCATCAGCAGAATATAGTAGTGGCCATCCTCCAAAACTTTTGTCAACATTGTCACGATATTGTCACATTTTCAAAAACCTATCAAGTTAAGAGCTCCCTGAGATATTTACACTTTTAAGAATCTAACCACCCAAAAATACTGCATTATGTAAATAAATGCAGACTTCTTAAACGTGGTAGAAATATTTCTATAGAGTTTAATCTGCAGCCAAATCTTTTTCTTTGTCTCATTAAGATTTTATTACTAATATACATCAAGTAGGGCCAATAAACCCAGATACTATCTGTGTGTTGAATTTCATTCCTGTGTATTACTGTGCAGAAAACTTCCCATTAAGGTATGAAATAGACAGAGACCAAAGTGCCAAACTGTGAACATACTAACAGCATGCAGTAAATGTTAGTAACACAATATATGTTAGGGTAAATAGAATACACATACTCCAGCTTATTTTCATTGCAGCTACTAAGTTGTTTATAAGTAACTCTAAGTAGGAATTAATACAGCCTAAGGGAAAACTTTTAGAGTAATAATTGAAAAAGTGAGAAAAGTATGCTGCTTTATTTGACAAAATATATATTAATATTTCTTAAAATCTGTAACTATAGCAATATGTTGCAAACATATGAAAGGACATACCCATGAATATACATAAAGCTATGCTACACATTAGTAAGAATTCAACCCCCCATAAAAAGAATAAAGAAAAATTTGAGGAATTTCACAAATAAAAAATATATGTGAGCAAAAGAAGTATAAAGAAAAGTATTATATATAAAAAATTTCAAGAAATAAAATAACAGAATAGCACTTTTTTCCT
The DNA here is from genome assembly GCF_046562875.1 of Panthera onca. Classification (NCBI taxonomy): domain Eukaryota; kingdom Metazoa; phylum Chordata; class Mammalia; order Carnivora; family Felidae; genus Panthera; species Panthera onca. The sequence continues at coordinate 137,233,686 of NC_138342.1, read as the reverse complement.
AAAAATGTCCTCCAAAGTGTATAGAAAAATGGATCCAGACCATTGCTGTGGAAATTTAAATTGCTACCACAATTTTTGTATCAAAACTATTGATCATAAAATTTGGTCAAAGATGTTATGTTCAGGAATATAGACTAATGATTACAAAGTAGCCGCTAAAAGATTTGTGTTTACTGTGGTATCACCTCTACAATCAAAAATGAACAATATAAACCAAAATAGTTGACATTACTGAATACATATGTGTCCATTCACTGAATGAAATTAAATATAAACATTGAAATGTTAATACATAATTTCATTAAAATATTAATATGGAGTTATTAATGAACAATGTCTCTGGTGAAGTGAAAAGTGGATAACAAACCAATATGTGATACATTTCAAACATAAAATAGGCAAACTCGTAGTCTTATAGAAGCAGGACTAGAAGAACATATCCCAAAATGTTAGGTATAAACATCACTACATGTTATAATTAAAGGAGTTTTTATTTGTCCATTTCTACACTGTCAAAACATCCAATAATAAGCATGACTTTCTATTATAGATTTTAAAGCAGGAAAATAGGTTTTAAATAATAGCAGCAAGAACAAAATACACTTGTAAGCTATTAAACATTTTGTTTTTACAGTTAGAATTTACTGTGACAAACATAAATAAGGAATGCTAAAAACATGAGGACATTAAAAATGCATCCCTGTTATGGACTCTCAGAACTGCTACCTTTTACCGCTCAGAGAAAAAACTGTGAATGGAGGCATTCTTCAAAACAACTATTCACTAAGGAAATAATTCACAGGTCATGAAATAGCATGCCTGGAATTGCCTGTTATCAACATGATTGTCAATTTTAGATCATTCACCTCTGTTTCAGCGAATCTACAATGCTTTCTTACATTTAGTTATCTGAAACCCTTTCTTGATTCTCTTACCATAGCTGCTCCTTTCCAACAGAATTTTCATTTCCTTGCAATTTTTCAACCAATTCAGTCTTCTTAATAATGATATAATGATTGACCATTTGCTTTTAATTATGGTTCTTTAAAGTGGGAAATAAAAAAAATTAGGGGGAAAATGTTGGAACAAAAAATCAGTCTCTAAGTTGAGATTTAGAGTATGTTTTCTTTCTTCTATGAATATAAAGTAAATTTTCTTTAACATTTTCTGGCACAAAAAGCATATAGGAATTCCTCAAGTGCCTTCTTTTAGTTTGATACCCTTATACTTTCTTTCTTAATTAAATTAACTGGATTACTAACAACGAATGGAAATGTGCCTTTGAAATTGAAGCCAGTCTTACAATAATTGTATCAGCTAAATGGAACTAACAGAACAACAAAGAGTAAGGATTTTCAATTTTTTTTGTATATAAAAATCCCATAAAAGTCTCATAAAAAGTCAGATTCTCAATCTCCACCTCAGAAATACTGAACCAATAAGCCTGAGATTAGTTTAGTAATCAGAATTTTGTTTAAAGCTCCCATGTCTTACTGGTGTCAGGGAACAATAATGTCCTGTCCCCTCAAGATCCATCTAGCCAGGCTAATCATCAAATTGACATGAGACAGATTAACAGGAGAAAATCTAATTTAATAGTGTACATGCTGGGAATCCACATAGACATGGAAATCCCAAAGACAGGTAAAACATGGTATATAGGTCATTTTGAACTAAGGAGAAGGGGGTAGCTGTCTGGGATTTCCAAGGGAAGGAATGCAATTCACAGAAAGATGGAAAAGAGAAATATGTTGGGTAAACAAATATTTGCTGTCCCACTCACAAAGGAGGGGACATAGAGGACTTTGATCAAATAGGCCTTGCTAGGTTCCTCCCTGTCTACCATACTTAATTCAGAGTATAATGTAGTTATCTATGGTGATAGCTCTCTTCCTACAGGAGGTCCTCCATCTATATTCCTTTTTGGCAATTGTCAGGGAAGTAAAGAGCTTCTCCTGAATTTTCTGGATTTTGATGGCTTTTTAACTCAAAATAATCTTCATGCCAACATGGCCCATCTTACAGCTGGCTACCCGTGGCCCCTATACTGGTGATGTTAGGACTTTATATTGAAAAAAGTTGACTTAGGAAATTACTGATATTAACTTTACATTTTATGGATTATTGGAAATAAGCATTGTACATAAGTAAAAGTGAATATACTATTCACAGCAGCCTTTGACATTTATTGAACAAGCTATCAAATAATGTGGATTACTGCTATACTTTTACTGACAATTGTAATTGTCTGCCTGGCACCACAACCACAAATATCATAAATTTATTAGTAAGCCTGTTAGTTTTCTCATCATTTCCAAGTATCTAATGAAATTGGTTCATCAAAGTAAGATGTTGATAGCTATATGCATTTTTTCATTTATTTGGTTACCACACAATTTCTGGATAAATGGAATGACATCCCATGAGAGGAAAACACAATAAAAAACTTGTCAGTAAAACTTATTAATGGACACATGCATTTTATAAAACATTTATTTATAAGTGATCTCTTGGTTACTACCACAATTCATAGGACACAAGGTTAATTAAAATGATAAAGTGTTCTTCCTGGTTTTACCCTGTTAATTCCGAGTTAAAATGAAAAGAAATACGGGACTAAGAAGGAAGCTTCCAACAAATCATCATAAATTCACGAACAATATCTGTGTCATTTCACTGTATTTGCTTCTCACTAATCCATTCTTTTGAAAGGAGAAGCCTTTCATTCCAAGTAAGAACAACAAAGGATGGTACTGTGCATTCAATTGTTCTTTGCTGCCCTTCATTCCTCTGTCCCTCTAACCTTATTCCTCATTTTTATTTCTTTTTCATAGTTTTTCTTCTTATTGAGAAAAAATGCAATTTAAGAAGACAAGTCAGAATTAATAGACTCTGTTATAATAACACCAACTAGATAGTAGTGTAAGACCTCAATTCTGAACATCATTTAATCAAGGACAAGGCTTCCCTGTATACCTTTGACCTCATTCTGCCTACCGTCTACTCTTGTCAGGCAACATTCTTAGATCTGGCAAAGAGAATAAAACATTAAAAAGAGCAGTCAGTCTCTGTTCTAGGATCAACTGTTCTATAATGCTCCTTTTCTTATGCCCAGACTTCAGACCTTGCCAAACTCCCTGGACTGTCTGTCTCTTACTCCACTTGTGCTGCCTGTCACATTGCTTTCATTTAACAGGACACCTGGTCAGCGTTGTCTTTTTCCAGAGATATGCAGAGAAAGGGAAGCATTTGCTCCTTGTTGAAACCATGAGAATGAAAATAGACATTTTGTAAAATACTGGAAATGTATTTAAAATGAAATCATAAGAAAATATGAAGTTGATTTAATAAATAATATATCTATAAGCAAGTAGAAGTACATTGTACAAAGTCCAAGAGACATAGGGAAGCTGAAGGGACTACACTTTAGAAAAGCTCATCTCTGCTCTTTTCTTGCTAGGCTCCATGTACTCATATTCCAGAGTTCGCCTCTGAATAAGCCAAGAAGTTATGTTCCCACTTCAAGGGGGAAGCAAGGAGGTTAATCATTCTCTGGGTTTTGTCCTAGGCTCCAAACACCTGGTAACACCTTAGAAGAGCCAGATCCCAAAAATGTTCCAGGACATTAGCTTCAAATGGCCTCAGCTGATGTCGGCATGGATACCTCTACCTTTGGTAATTTATGGAATAATGTCTATTTTTCACCCAACACTCACTTTTGATTGGACCCTATAGTGGATTCCGAAGAGACAATACCCTAGACCCTTTTCCAACATAAACCCCTAGCTCCAAGCAACAATGGGACCCATTCTTTTCTCCTTTCTGAGTCTCTGAGACACTGTGTCTGCTATTCTCTGTCACTCATGCTATTTTAATAAACTCGGTTTTCACTTTCTCTGGCTCGAGTTTGATTCCTATTCTCTCTGAAGCCAAGGACTCTCTTGGCTGGTCCTGTGGGACTCTCCCCTGGGTTCTTGGACTCAGCCCGCCTGCATTACAAACATAATCATTTTCTCTTATTCTATAGAAAAAATGGGATGTACAACAAATAAAAAAAAAACTTAATACTAAAACAAACAAACAAACAAACAAATCCTTGAGGTAGGCACCAGGGGAGGTTTTCTATGTATAAATTCTCCTCAATCTGTAGGCAATTTCTCTTTTCAGGTCAAAAAGAGTATTCATTACCTTGAAGTAATTCAAGTACAGATTGAAAGTACTTCCATTATGTCTAATATTCACCGTGACTGATCTGTCCAACTCACTGGTTTCTAAACAGCTTACTGAGACAAGGGAACAAATGCTGGGAGAAAATTTGCACTGAGTCACCTACTTAATCCAGGGGCCAGGCATAACTCTTCTACTTATATTTGCTTGCTTTTTTTTTTTTTTAAATCAATCTCCTGTTAGATTCCATTTAAATATGAACTCCTCTGTTAACATTTTTGAAAACCTCTAAGTTAATCAAAAATCTTAATCAGACTCTTTATGCCCATAGAGATTATTTTTAACTAGATAGTTAAATATTGCTTGCTTTAAAATTATAGACAACATTTTAAAGGACAGTTTAATGCAAAGTTACATTTTGACTTCACTGGTATTCACCTAAGATATCCACTAATATAAAATATGAGACTTCTTTTGTGGTCATCAAAGAAAAGTAAAGTTAGTAAAGTATATTTCCATTTATTTAAAATGCTAAAGCTTGGGGTGCCTGGGTGGCTCAGTTGGGTAAGCAGTCAACTTCAGCTCAGGTCATGATCTCACAATCTTTGGGTTCAAGCCCCACATCGGGTTCTGGGGTGACAGCTCAGACCCTGGAACCTACTTTGGATTCTGTGTCTCCCTCTCTCTCTCTCTCTGCTCCTCCCCCACTCACACTCTGCCTTTCTTTCTCGCTCTCTTTCCCTCAAAAATGAATAAACATTAAAAATATTTACAAAAATAAAATAAAATGCTAAAGCTATTTCAACACTAAAGTGTATTTTCCCACTTTCTATTAAATTCTAAGAATCAAAGTCCAGAGCAGCAGTTTTGCATCACTGGCTAAGGCTGGCAGAAGCTACAAATTTCCCTTACATGTTATTTCTGTTTTCGCAATTTCTCAGTCTCCATGACATCATTTTAATCCTAACTTTCCGCATCCCTAATACACATTAAGCCTGCATTTGAAATATATACAATGCCACAAGGGTGGTAGTTACAGTCACAAGAGTTGATAATCAAGAACAGATATGAGGAGACTAATGAAGACACATGACAATGAGAAAAAAATCTAGACATAAAGATTTATGATATAAAACAGTGTTTTAAAAAGTGCTTGCAGATTTTAAGAAATGTGGTTCTATAAATTTTACAATAAATGTTTCCTAAATGAGGCACTGAAAGAAAATATATTGAAATACAAATAAACACATTAATAACAGTCTGAAGCCACAGTGATTGATACACAGCTGGGTCCCAGTTGTCGAACCCATAGTTGAATCCATAGGGTGGAGAGCAGCATATAGGAGTGAGGCAAAGGGTCTTACACTGAGAATTGCTCAGAAAATAAGGGTAAATAAAATTGAGCATATTCCTAGGTCTATGGCTCATATAGAACAGCACACTTGCTGGTGAATGAGACAGTAAAGATGTCTAAGTATGATAGGGAAAGGTAGGATGAAATAGGCAGAGAAGGAAAGGTTAGGACCTGAGATCCCTGAGTGAGGAAAACACATATTTTAGAACAATGCTGGGAGTGTCTGACCAGGAGCAAACTCCTTCAGGCCTAAGTTTCCTCTTAAGAATGTAACAAGACGTCACCCGCACCCCCTCAGGTTCCCCTGAGGAATTTGACAATCAAAATACCTAACTAAAATAAGTAAACTATAAAACTTATGTTATATGAGGGACAGTATGATTTTAGTCTGACTCCTCACACAATGGAATCCAGTCAATCAGGAATGGACAACCCAGCACCTAGAGTTGTCCAGCCAATAAGGGTAGAACCTGAGAAAGAACAAGGGGGAAGGGGGCCAACCAGAACCTTATAAAGCAAAGTCCCTTGCCTATAGTTGAGGACATTCACTTTCGAATGTCCCCTCTCTGTAAAGAGAGCTTTCACACTCCTACTTTATAATCTTATACTTTAATAAACTTTTGCCTCCTGCTCATTTTATTTGTGTCCACCTCTTTATTCTTCGAAGCAGCGAGACAATGAACTCAGGTATTGAGGTAAAAATCCTGCAACATAAGCATACAGAACTGAGAAACTGATCTCCAAAATTCCCAATCTCTCCACAGGAAAGAAACTCTGACCTGCCAATAAAACCAGGGCATCTCAAATACAAAAAGTTGTAACTGCAAAACTATCAGATAAGAAAAAACAAGAATAGACATTTAAAAAAAAAAAAAGTAAAACAGAAGAGCATGGAGATTAAAATTAAAATCACAAGCACATGAGGAAAAATTATATTATAGAAAGCACCAAAACAAGTGAAGAGTCAGAAGATTAAGTCACTGACGATACGTAAATGACATCACATTTTCAAAGGATGTTAAAAATAACTACAATGAAGACTATCAAAAAAGTGAAGGCAAAAAATATTCATAAAAACAATAAGAAATTATAAAATAAAACAGGCTGTATAACTCAAACCCAGATAGACATCCAAAACAATTGATTTGAGGTACTAGAGAAATGTAATTATTATAATAAAAAAATTCAGTAGATGCAGTATATTCTGGAATAAACACAAAACAGAAAGCAAATGATATGGAAGAGTATGCTGTAGAATTTATTAAGAATAAACCTGTTAAAAAGAAAACCACAGGCCCAAAATGGAGTATCATATGTTAAGGCCTCACATCCTTAAACCAAGATTTAATACCTAACCTAACTATGGCTTCAACTCCCTCCAGGATGTAACCTTTAACCAGCCAAGCTGGAATTTCCTGGTCAACACTAGGAGGAAATCCCCTGGGAATCCCTTTCCCCCTTAGGAGGGCAACCTTGCCTAAACAATGCATTCCTTGCTAATAATTTTTTTTTTTTTAATGTGGTCTCTCTGCCTTTAAAAATCATTTCTCCAGCTCAGCAGGAGCTCCCCTAACTTGCTAGATAGGATGCTACACAATTCAGCAATCATTTTCAAAAAGCCAGTTGTGGGGTCGGTTCCGGAAGATGGCGGCGTAGGAGGACGCGGGGCTCACAGCGCGTCCTGCCGATCACTTAGATTCCACCTACACCTGCCTAAAGAACCCAGAACACCGCCAGAGGATTAGCAGAAGGGAGTCTCCGGAGTCAAGCGCAGACTAGAGGCCCACGGAAGAGGGTAGGAAGGGCGGCGAGGCGGTGCGCGCTCCACGGACTGGCGGGAGGGAGCCGGGGCGGAGGGGCGGCTCGCCGGCCAAGCAGAGCCCCCGAGTCTGGCTGGCAAAAGCGGAGGGGCCGGACAGACTGTGTTCCGACAGCAAGCGCGATTTAGCGTCTGGGAGGTCATAAGTTAACAGCTCTGCTCGGAAAGCGGGAAGGCTGGAGGACAAAGGGAGGGAGAGCTGCTGAGCCCCCGGACGGCAGAGCTCAGCTTGGCGGGGAACAAAGGCGCCAGCGCCATCTCCCCCGCCCATCCCCCAGCCAAAATCCCAAAGGGAACCAGTTCCTGCCAGGGAACTTGCTCGCTCCGCGCAAACACCCAACTCTGTGCTTCTGCGGAGCCAAACCTCCGGCAGCGGATCTGACTCCCTCCCGCTGCCACAGGGCTCCTCCTGAAGTGGATCACCTAAGGAGAAGCGAGCTAAGCCTGCCCCTCCAGCCCCCGTGCACCTTGCCTACCCACCCCAGCTAATACGCCAGATCCCCAGCAACACAAGCCTGGCAGTGTGCAAGTAGCCCAGACGGGACACGCCACCCCACAGGGAATCCCGCCCCTAGGAGAGGGGAAGAGAAGGCACACACCAGTCTGACTGTGGCCCCAGCAGTGGGCTGGGGGCAGACATCGGGTCGGACTGCGGCCCCGCCCACTAACTCCAGTTATACACCACAGCACAGGGGAAGTGCACTGCAGGTCCTCACCACGCCAGGGACTCTCCAAAATGACCAAACGGAAGAATTCCCCTCAGAAGAATCTCCAGGAAATAACAACAGCTAATGAACTGATCAAAAAGGATTTAAATAATATAACAGAAAGTGAATTTAGAATAATAGTCATAAAATTAATCGCTGGGCTTGAAAACAGTATACAGGACAGCAGAGAATCTCTTGCCACAAAGATCGAGGGACTAAGGAACAGTCACGAGGAGCTGAAAAACGCTTTAAACGAAATGCAAAACAAAATGGAAACCACGATATCTCGGCTTGAAGAGGCAGAGGAGAGAATAGGTGAACTAGAAGATAAAGTTATGGAGAAAGAGGAAGCTGAAAGAAAGAGAGATAAAAAAATCCAGGAGTATGAGGGGAAAATTAGAGAACTAAGTGATACACTAAAAAAAAATAATATACGCATAATTGGTATCCCAGAGGAGGAAGAGAGAGGGAAAGGTGCTGAAGGGGTACTTGAACAAATTATAGCTGAGAACTTCCCTGAACTGGGGAAGGAAAAAGGCATTGAAATCCAAGAGGCACAGAGAACTCCCTTCAGACGTAACTTGAATCGATCTTCTGCACGACATATCATAGTGAAACTGGCAAAATACAAGGATAAAGAGAAAATTCTGAAAGCAGCAAGGGATAAACGTGCCCTCACATATAAAGGGAGACCTATAAGACTCGTGACTGATCTCTCCTTTGAAACTTGGCAGGCCAGAAAGGCTTGGCACGATATCTACAGTGTGCTAAACAGAAAAAATATGCAGCCGAGAATCCTTTATCCAGCAAGTCTGTCATTTAGAATAGAAGGAGAGATAAAGGTCTTCCCAAACAAACAAAAACTGAAGGAATTTGTCACCACGAAACCAGCCCTACAAGAGATCCTAAGGGGGATCCTGTGAGACAAAGTACCAGAGACATCACTACAAGCATAAAACATACAGACATCACAATGACTCTAAACCCATATCTTTCTATAATAACACTGAATGTAAATGGATTAAATGCGCCAACTAAAAGACATAGGGTATCAGAATGGATAAAAAAACAAGACCCATCTATTTGCTGTCTACAAGAGACTCATTTTAGATCTGAGGACACCTTTAGATTGAGAGTGAGGGGATGGAGAACTATCTATCATGCTCCTGGAAGCCAAAAGAAAGCTGGAGTAGCCATACTTATATCAGACAAACTAGACTTTAAATTAAAGGCTGTAACAAGAGATGAAGAAGGGCATTATATAATAATCACAGGGTCTATCCACCAGGAAGAGCTAACTATTATAAATGTCTATGCGCCAAATACCCGAGCCCCCAGATATATAAAACAATTACTCATAAACATAAGCAACCTTATTGATAAGAATGTGGTCATTGCAGGGGACTTTAACACCCCACTTACAGAAATGGATAGATCATCTAGACACACAGTCAATAAAGAAACAAGGGCCCTGAATGATACATTGGATCAGATGGACTTGACAGATATATTTAGAACTCTGCATCCCAAAGCAACAGAATATACTTTCTTCTCGAGTGCACATGGAACATTCTCCAAGATAGATCATATACTGGGTCACAAAACAGCCCTTCATAAGTTTACAAGAATTGAAATTATACCATGCATACTTTCAGACCACAATGCTATGAAGCTTGAAATCAACCACCGGAAAAAGTCTGGAAAACCTCCAAAAGCATGGAGGTTAAAGAACACCCTACTAACGAATGAGTGGGTCAACCAGGCAATTAGAGAAGAAATTAAAACATATATGGAAACAAACGAAAATGAAAATACAACAATCCAAACGCTTTGGGATGCAGCGAAGGCAGTCCTGAGAGGAAAATACATTGCAATCCAGGCCTATCTCAAGAAACAAGAAAAATCCCAAATACAAAATCTAACAGCACACCTAAAGGAAATCGAAGCAGAACAGCAAAGGCAGCCTAAACCCAGCAGAAGAAGAGAAATAATAAAGATCAGAGCAGAAATAAACAATATAGAATCTAAAAAAACTGTAGAGCAGATCAACGAAACCAAGAGTTGGTTTTTTGAAAAAATAAACAAAATTGACAAACCTCTAGCCAGGCTTCTCAAAAAGAAAAGGGAGATGACCCAAATAGATAAAATCATGAATGAAAATGGAATGATTACAACCAATCCCTCAGAGATACAAACAATTATCAGGGAATACTATGAAAAATTATATGCCAGCAAATTGGACAACCTGGAAGAAATGGACAAATTTCTAAACACCCACACTCTTCCAAAACTCAATCAGGAGGAAATAGAAAGCTTGAACAGACCCATAACCAGCGAAGAAATTGAATCGGTTATCAAAAATCTCCCAACAAATAAGAGTCCAGGACCAGATGGCTTCCCAGGGGAGTTCTACCAGACATTTAAAGCAGAGATAATACCTATCCTTCTCAAGCTATTCCAAGAAATAGAAAGGGAAGGAAAACTTCCAGACTCATTCTATAAAGCCAGTATTACTTTGATTCCTAAACCAGACAGAGACCCAGTAAAAAAAGAGAACTACAGGCCAATATCCCTGATGAATATGGATGCAAAAATTCTTAATAAGATACTAGCAAATCGAATTCAACAGCATATAAAAAGAATTATTCACCATGATCAAGTGGGATTCATTCCTGGGATGCAGGGCTGGTTCAACATTCGCAAATCGATCAACGTGATACATCACATTAACAAAAAAAAAGAGAAGAACCATATGATCCTGGCAATCGATGCAGAAAAGGCCTTTGACAAAATCCAGCACCCTTTCTTAATAAAAACCCTTGAGAAAGTCGGGATAGAAGGAACATACTTAAAGATCATAAAGGCCATTTATGAAAAGCCCACAGCTAACATCATCCTCAACGGGGAAAAACTGAGAGCTTTTTCCCTGAGATCAGGAACACGACAGGGATGCCCACTGTCACCGCTGCTGTTTAATATAGTGCTGGAAGTTCTAGCATCAGCAATCAGACAACAAAAGGAAATCAAAGGCATCAAAATTGGCAAAGATGAAGTCAAGCTTTCGCTTTTTGCAGATGACATGATATTATACATGGAAAATCCGATAGACTCCACCAAAAGTCTGCTAGAACTGATACATGAATTCAGCAAAGTTGCAGGATACAAAATCAATGTGCAGAAATCAGTTGCATTCTTATACACTAACAATGAAGCAACAGAAAGACAAATGAAGAAACTGATCCCATTCACAATTGCACCAAGAAGCATAAAATACCTAGGAATAAATCTAACCAAAGATGTAAAAGATCTGTATGCTGAAAACTATAGAAAGCTTATGCAGGTAATTGAAGAAGATATAAAGAAATGGAAAGACATTCCCTGCTCATGGATTGGAAGAATAAATATTGTCAAAATGTCAATACTACCCAAAGCTATCTACACATTCAATGCAATCCCAATCAAAATTGCACCAGCATTCTTCTCGAAACTAGAACAAGCAATCCTAAAATTCATATGGAACCACAAAAGGCCCCGAATAGCCAAAGTAATTTTGAAGAAGAAGACCAAAGCAGGAGGCCTCACAATCCCAGACTTTAGCCTCTACTACAAAGCTGTCATCATCAAGACAGCATGGTATTGGCATAAAAACAGACACATAGACCAATGGAATAGAATAGAAACCCCAGAACTAGACCCACAAACGTATGGCCAACTCATCTTTGACAAAGCAGGAAAGAACATCCAATGGAAAAAAGACAGTCTCTTTAACAAATGGTGCTGGGAGAACTGGACAGCAACATGCAGAAGGTTGAAACTAGACCACTTTCTCACACCATTCACAAAAATAAACTCAAAATGGATAAAGGACCTGAATGTGAGACAGGAAACCATCAAAACCTTAGAGGAGAAAGCAGGAAAAGACCTCTCTGACCTCAGCCGTAGCAATCTCTTACTCGGCACATCCCCAAAGGCAAGGGAATTAAAAGCAAAAGTGAATTACTGGGACCTTATGAAGATAAAAAGCTTCTGCACAGCAAAGGAAACAACCAACAAAACTAAAAGGCAACCAACGGAATGGGAAAAGATATTTGCAAATGACACATCGGACAAAGGGCTAGTATCCAAAATCTATAAAGAGCTCATCAAACTCCACTCCCGAAAAACAAATAACCCAGTGAAGAAATGGGCAGAAAACATGAATAGACACTTCTCTAAAGAAGACATCCGGATGGCCAACAGGCACATGAAAAGATGTTCAACGTCGCTCCTTATCAGGGAAATACAAATCAAAACCACACTCAGATACCACCTCACGCCAGTCAGAGTGGCCAAAATGAAGAAATCAGGAGACTATAGATGCTGGAGAGGATGTGGAGAAACAGGAACCCTCTTGCACTGTTGGTGGGAATGCAAATTGGTGCAGCCGCTCTGGAAAGCAGTGTGGAGGTTCCTCAGAAAATTAAAAATAGACCTACCCTATGACCCAGCAATAGCACTGCTAGGAATTTATCCAAGGGATACAGGAGTACTGATGCATAGGGGCACCTGTACCCCAATGTTTATAGCGGCACTCTCAACAATAGCCAAATTATGGAAAGAGCCTAAATGTCCATCAACTGATGAATGGATAAAGAAATTGTGGTTTATATACACAATGGAATACTACGTGGCAATGAGAAAAAATGAAATATGGCCTTTTGTAGCAACATGGATGGAACTGGAGAGTGTGATGCTAAGTGAAATAAGCCATACAGAGAAAGACAGATACCATATGGTCTCACTCTTATGTGGATCCTGAGAAACATAACAGAAACCCATGGGGGAGGGGAAGGGAAAAAAAAAAAAAAAAAAAGAGGTTAGAGTGGGAGAGAGCCAAAGCATAAGAGACTGTTAAAAACTGAGAACAAACTGAGGATTGATGGGGGGTGGGAGGGAGGGCAGGGTGGGAGGGAGGGCAGGGTGGGTGATGGGTATTGAGGAGGGCACCTTTTGGGATGAGCACTGGGTGTTGTATGGAAACCAATTTGACAGTAAATTTCATATATTAAAAAAAAAAAAAACAAAAAAAAACAAACTACCCCTCAGTACCTCCTTTTCTTTACTAGGAGTGTACGTTAATAAAACATTCACAATTAACATCAAAAATAAATAAATAAATAAATAAAAATAAATACAATGAGGTGGGAAAAAAAAAAAAGCCAGTTGTATTTTCAAACTTACTTGTTTGAATTGTGGAGTTTTTTTAAACAAATTCAAAAGAAATTGGCTAAATAGAAATTTAAAAGGTACGGATAATTGATTGAGAGACTCCAAAATATGTTGCAAAGAATATCCAGAAGGAAAAATTAGAGGAAATAAGAAGAAAATAACTAATGACTAAGAATATTCTAGGATTGAAAAAACATGTGAAACCTTAGAATAAAAATGCATATGAATGTTGAAGCAGTATATTTAAAAATATAAACTAATTATATTGAAAGTCTGGATTATTAAGAACAAAGAAAGTCTTAAAAAGCAATATAACAATATTTTCAGAAATGCTGGCTACAAGAGATAGATTTAGACAGTGCTAATTTTATAACATTTTTCAAGGTACTTACTTTACTTGCCAAGTGCATACACAATTTAAAAATGGAAAATCTAAATTTTGGTGAAAAGAAATAAAAATATTTCTGATAAAAGATACGCAGATCAAAAAACTATAGAATAATACAAAGGTAAACTTCAGTAAAAAATAAATTGAATTTAGACACAAATATCATGATGATACGTGTGTTCACAAGGTGCCTAGATACTTAGTTAAATGTTAATTCTGAATTGTATTAGTGAAGTTTTTCTGGATGAGACTAACATCTGAATCTGTAGATTAAGTATACTGCCCTCTCCAATGTATGTGTGTCTCGTTCAGTGCACTGAAGGTCTGAATAGGATAAAAAAGGCAACATAAAGGAGAATTTGTTCTCTCTTCCTGAAGGTCCTCAGACTGTAAAATTAGTCTTCTCCTGCATTAGGATTTAGATTTAGAGTGGAACTATACACCATCAACTCTCTTGTGTCTCCAGTTTGCCAAATGAGATTTTGAGACTTAGCCTCCACAATCATAGGAGGCAATTCTTTATAATAACCCTATTTATACATAGATACCTACATTGAACTCCCAAGCTTGCAGAGTGTCTACTTTTAAAAGTTAGAGCACTGATGGGGAAAGAATAGGATCTGGTAAATTGGGATGGGAAGATCCTGATGAAAATGGGACATCAAGACACTAAATTCTGATGAGTCTCCTTTGCCAATAGGTATCTAGGTAAATACATATTTGGACAGATAGATGACAGATAAACAGATGTCCCAGCCCCAGTAGAAGCAGCTTCCCCACCCTAAGGAAACTGTAATGGTCTTCTTTGAAACAGTTGCCAAGCAAGACAATGTTGATGTTCCCCAGGACCCGCCCCCAGCAGCCTTCTTCTAGACCCATAACTAAACTCAAGTCCCAACAGGTCTCTAAAGGTTAGGTACAAAGCATGGCCCATGAGGAGGTATGCTATATTCCAAAAGAACTATTTGAGTTTTCTAATTTTTACAGACAAAATTCTGAGTAACATATGTAGTAATGGACACTAAAAGTATAGAATAAGAATGACAGGAATTTAAAGTCAAATCAGGTCAAATTTTTTGATATGGGCCCACTAAGGAGAGATTCTGTATTTGTGTGTAGCTCAGAGAGTTAAGAAGACTTCTAAAAGTTTGGTTGGTTGGTTGACTAAAATATGGGTCAGACATGGCCTACCGTAAGCAAATTAGAAATGTTGGACCTGCTTTGGTTTAATATAGACGAAGGAATTCAAAGGCTTAAAGATATTGAGTGTTTGAGTGGATTTGTCTTGTAAGACCTATTCACTCATACTGAGAAGGGCCCAAGGACATACTTTTCACCACTTTTATGAGAAAAATATTAACAAAGGTAGTCCCTGCATCACTGAAGAGGTCTATGATCATTCTTGTCTATAGCCCAGACCTCACAGTGGGGATTGCAGTCACTGAACTGGGAAACCTAAATGCAATTAGCATACTTGGACCTTTAGGTAGCAGGGGCTGAGTGACAGCACTCCAGCAAGGTGGGTAAAGTGAAGAACAGCAGTGTCAAAGAAGCAACTAGAACAACCAGCTCACACAGACCTGTGGCATTGAGTAGTTGATCATAGCGTTCCCAGAGTGAAATATGTAGGAAGAATACTAAATTCTTATTTGATATATGTAATAAGTAAAGTTCTGGGGGAGCCTGGGTGGCTCAGTCAGTTAAGCGTCTAACTCTTGATTTCTGCTCAAGTCATGATCTCACGTTTCCTGGGTTCAGTCCCGAGTCAGGCTCCATGATGACAGTGCAGAGCCTTGGGATTTTCTCTCCCCCTCTCTCTCTTCCCCTCCCCCCTCACTCTCTCTGTCTCTTTGGAAATGAATAAATAAACTTAAAAAATAAAAATAAAAGTTCTGGGGGGCACCTGGATGGCTCATTTGGTTGAGTATCTGACTCCTGATTTTGGGTCAGGTCATGATCTCACAGTTTGTGAGATCAAATCTCAAGTCTGGCTCTGCCTGGACAGTTTGCAGCCTGCTTGGGATACTCTCTCCACCCTCTCTCTCTGCCCCTCTTTCTGACCTTCCCCTGCTTGCTTGTGTGCACACTCTCTCTCATTCAAAATAAATACATAAACTTAAAAAAAGAAGAAGAAAAATTTTAAGTCAGGTGAAGAAAAGTCTAGCCTCAATCATCAAAACGGTCATGGCTTTTCAATTAATTCCCAGGCTTGAGCCACTTTATAGACCCAAAATCCCTTGAGTGAAGGGGAGACTGTGTCCCCTTGAGGAAGGACCTTGGTACACTGCCCAAAATACGTATTGTTAATCTTCTTCTCCATTTTCCCTACAGGGAACTATAGCCTTTACCAGGGTAACTACACATTTTGGCAATGGAAATAAGTTGATTTTCAGGAACAACTGGACACAGACTATAAATCGACATAAGTCCTCAAGATCCAGAACATCGCTGTGATTTGCCAGTCAGAGTAGGGGTTTAGAGGTCAGATGGCCAATGGAATTTTAGCTCATGTCATCTCACAAGGGGCTCTGTGGTTCTCCAAACACATCTTGTGGTTATGTCCTCAGTTCTGAGATGACTGATTGGAATAGATAAATTCAGAAGCTGAAAGAATCCCCTATTTGTTCTCTCACACGTGGTGAGGACAATTAATGGTAGGAAAGGCCAAGTAGAGGCCACTAGAGGTGATTCTACCAAGAAAAATAGGTTAAATTCTTGGAGGGATTGTGCCACAATCAAGGACTTGAAAGAAGCAGGATGGTGATTCTTTTTATATCCTGTTCAACTCAGCCATTTGATTTTTCTTCTACAAATATAATTATCATACTAAAAAAGAATTCAGTAGATGCACTAGGATATTCTAGAATGAACACAATAAAAAAATAATTTGGAAGAGAATTCTGTAGAATGTATTCAGAATAAACCCATTAAAAAGAAAATCAAATTGGAATGACTTATATTAAGGCCTCACATCAGTAAACCAAGATTTAATACCTAACTTAACTGCAGTTTCAACTCTCTCAAGAATGTAACCTTTAACTAACCAAGCTAGAATTTCCTGGACAACACTAGGAGGTAAACCCTGGGAGACACCCCCTCCCTTTAGAAGAACAATCTTGCCTAAACAATGCATTTCTTGAAAAATTTCATGAAATAAATAAGATACATAGACATAAAAATAGCTATATTATAATAATTTTATAATTATCACTTAACGCCAGAATAAATTGCAAGAGGCCAACTAATAGTTTTATAAAAATGACCACCAATTTGACCTATTGCTTCATGGGCCTATAATATAAAATGTGTTATTTCAAGTTAGCTGACACACAATGATGAATGCAATAGTAAGAGAAGACCATTAAAAGTAAATATCTGCTTGTAAGATAATTTATAAATTTTTATGTAAGTATATTCTGGAGCGAAGCGATTTTCATTTGAACAAATACTGTGATTAAGACTTACAAGTGAACATATAGTCAGTTAAGCAAGGTATTAAAGATGTAGGTTTTATTAAAAATGTTATTTTTAGTTTTTTTTCAATTACATTTCAATTCATGTAGGGTATAAACTATTCTGGGTCAGGATTTATGTGACTCTAACTTATACACACATAAAAAGTTAATAATATTCAATAATAATCCTTATTGTGAAACAATAATGTTAAAATACTATTTTTCTTGTAACATATTCCTAAGACACTTGCATTCTTTATTTCTAAACAGCATTACTACATTGGGGAAATATATTAAAATAAAACCTATTTCAGCACTATTTAAATTATCTTTATGATCAGTCAATTCTTGTATTTAAATTAGTTTGAAAGACCAATTTCTCGAACATAAAACTCTCCTTCATTTTATTAATTTTTTAGTGAGATTTATTTTTATTTTTTAGAGGAAAAAAAAAACAAATCACTCTGGTTAATATGCAACGATTGCAAAATACACAGGAAAACAGGAGTGTAGGGAACAATTTCAGGATACAGCCAGGCCTGAGGACTATGATAAAGTGGATCCCTCACATTTTAAGAATGAAGCAATATTTTGAGAGAGTCTATTTTATTATTACAGACTCTACCCCTTTTCTGTCTACTCCGTAGCTTTAGCTATAACTTCCAGTGTATCGGGCTTTTTGCTGACAGCCTTCTCTCTTTTCTTTATGTTTTGCCTCCACATGTTGCTTTTATTTGGTTATCTCCGTCTATCTTAGATTCAAGGTCCTGACAAGAGATCATCTAATTGGGTCAAATTTTCAGTAAAAGGTAGGCTTCAGGACAGAGATTGTAGGCCAGGTGTCTTCAAAATGACTGTTTCTTGATGAAGTACTGATACCTGGTCTAATCAGCTGTGATCTTCACAGTAGAATGATATGGGATGCCTTGGCAAAAGGATCTATGTGAATCAGAACATCTTAGACTTACTGAAAAAGCCAGTGTAATACAAGTACCTTAAAGAGCTTCTCTATTACAAACACAATGTTTAGATATGACAATGCCTAATCTGTTGTGTACATGTTAATAAGACTACCTTTCCGTATACCATTCATACTGCATCCAGAGAAGGAAATCTAAGAATTGAGAAGAGCAAGTGGGCACAGTGATCTTCAATAAAAGTGATAGAAGAAAGCTTTGAAAACTTCTCCAAGATCAGGGCTAGGGCTCTGATTTTGGTTTTAAATATATGTGAGGAACAAAGTTATACCAAAATGAGTGACATGATTCTTGCAGGTAAGCACACATTACTCTTTAACTCTCTATCAGAAGAATTACATGAATTTTTAAATATTTCTGAGAAAAAGAACAACCTGAAAAACCCACAATTGAGCATCATTTCAATGTCTCTTCTTGTTTCTACTCTAGAATCTTAAAGTTTTCTCCTTCTTTATATCCAGAAACAGATACTAGGAAGGGGGAAGGGTTAGTGTTAACTAAATACTGTGAGTGGTAGAAACTTTCATATAACTCAAGAGGAGATACAGAACTGGATGAGTTGGGGATGTAGGAACAGTGGGCAAATAAAATAGAACAGGGAGGATTCTAAGAAGGAGGACTGGTTAGAAAGGATGGAAGATAATGAGGAAAAAGAGACAAGATGAAGAGCGAACAAATACATACATATCACATTCACTGAGTGAATTTGTGATTGGTAACGTGCTGTGGTTTGATCTGGTCATTAAGTGTATTTACATCATCCTTTGATTTCATGGCTTGAATCTGGTATTGGAAATATTTAATAAAAATATGCTTACATATCCAATTTCTCACATGGTATGTTTGTGTCTTCAGCTGGCAGAGAGAAGGGAATATTTCCATCTTCTTCCAGGTAATGGTAGGCAATAAGGACAACTTTTGGGGGGCGTTAATAAATTATCAGAGATCCGTCAAATAAATATGCCTCAAGAAGGAAAACAAATGATAGTGTAGCTTCATCCTTCCCATACTGATGAGCCAATAGAGAAAGAGCCTATTACACAGGTTCCACGCACACACACAGGTATAAATAAAGCTAGGAATGCAACTTCAAAACAAGTACCTGTGTAGAAAGTATTGCCTTTGAACTTTTACTTGTAGAAGATAAAAATCTTTCCATAGTGTCTATATTTTATTTTCTATGTTTTATTTACTTATAAACCTCCTTGTTTTAGCTACCCTGATGCATCCTAATTATACACTCAAAGAAATACCCTTTGGAGATTATAAAATCTACTAATTGTACCATGACTGAAGCTTGCAATCCAGTCAATGTCTGAAGTGACTTAAGACATGTAACAACTGTGTGGCTTTATATTTAATCACATATTCCTCATCTCTTTCAGTCCTCTAATTGCATTCCTGAAACAAACGTTTCGTCCATTTAGGGTTTAAAGATTAAAAAGTTCTGTTTATTGAGTATATATCTTTCAAAGGGCACAGCAGCATCAACGTAACGGGTCGAAGTCTATGTTCACAAGTGAAACAACAGCAAATAAACTCTATGCCCATGTAGCCC